>NW_027363555.1:0-660101 GCF_046119375.1 Phyllobates terribilis | reverse complement strand
ACCCCATAGTGACCGAATATTACTACATACAAGGGAGAAATACCACCATGCCATGACCAGACCAGATATTAACAGCAAATAGCGTCCAAATAATTCCCCATCATTTCTCTCTCCTACCTCCATAATTGCTCTTCCCCATCCCAATCATTGCTCTACCCCACCTTCTCCAACATTGTCATATCTCCCCCACCTTCTCCATCATTGCCATATCTCCCCCCACCACCCCCATCATCATTGCCATATCTCCCCCCACCACCTCCATCATTGCCATATCTCCCCCCACCTGCTCCGTCATCATTGCCATATCTCCCCCACTTGCTCTGTCATCATTGCCATATCTCCCCCAACCGGCTCCGTCATCATTGCCATATCTCCCCCCTCCTACTCCATCATCATTGCCATTTCTCCCCCCACCTGCTCCACCATCATTGCCATATCTCCCCCACCTCCTCTATCACTAATGCCATGTCATATCTCCCCCTACCTCCTCCATCACCATGCCATGCATATCTCCCCCCACCTCCCCCATTGCCATGCCATATATCCCCCACCATGTCATATCTCCCCCCACCTCCTCAATCACCATTGCTCTCCCTCAAAAAAAACCAAAACTTATCTCTCAGCGCGCTCCCCCGCAGCACTGTCCTCTGCTTCCTGCCCGGCATCTTTCTCCCTGACAGGCCCATGCTGCATGATGACGTCATCAAGCAGCGCGAGCCTGTGTGAGGGAGGAAACGCCGGGCAGAAAGCAGAGGTGAGGACGGATCCCTGCAGCTATGCTGCCATTTTCCTCCTGTCGGCAGTGGAGCTGGAGGGATCGCTCCTTGCCTGCCGCACAGGATGAGGGCAATCTGCCCATGGGACCGAGAAGCAGGCCAGATTGCCTTCATCAGCCGCACTGCAAGGGCCCCCCTGACCCTCCAGGCCCTTGCAGTGCGGAGCACCGGCGGCCATGTTAACCAGGGGCACCCGTGTGTCCTGCTCGGGGGCCCGCTGAGGACCCGGGCCCACCGGAGAATTCTCCGGTGTCCCGGTGCCCCAGTCCGACCCTGTATATAGACACACTTACACATTGGTGTGTACTTACAGTACATGTGCATGTGTGTGAGTATATACTGTATGTGTATATGTGTATAGTGGCGTTGCTTGAAGTTTATAGGCCCTGTAAGGCAGCGCTAGTCATCATGCTGGGGGACACTCGCTGCATTGGGTCAATTAAAGCACACCAGCCACGTTTTCCAGTATTTCACAATCCAGCAGTTTATTACACTTCACTACTGCTTATCACCGAGTCCAACTCAGTGGCTCGCCGACATACACATATAATGTCCAGGAGCCTTTCAAGTGGCAGACAGGCCCACTTGGCTCCAGTTACAGCCATCAGCAAAGTCACTTATATCAACGTCCATATAATGCAGTGCTTTACCTTTGCCCGGTTTTAGCTGCTTCAGTCAGATTTGTTCTGCCACCACTGTGGCTTTAGGGCTTCCCAGATGGGGGTCTCCAGCCCTCGTTCCTTCAAAGGCTACTGGTATGTTTTCTCACCTAACATCCAGCCTCTGCCTTCCAGGACTCTTGCCTTCCAAGCCTCTGGCCCTCCAAGGCTACTGGTATCGCTTACACGTAAGGATCCAGCCTCTGCCTTTCAGGCTTCACTAGGCCTCACTAAGCCTCTCCAGGCTAACGGTGTCCCACACACGGGAACAGGCCTCACGCCTTTCACACCTGTCTCAAATCTACCAGGGTTTATATATCCTCTAGTGCACACACAGGACCTGTGCTGATGTCACAGTCATGTGATCAGACCTTCTGTATGCACAGGACCTGTGCGATGTCACAGTCATGTGATCAGTCACCTCGGGAGGTACATGGTCGGCCAAAACACACCCTGGACCATTACAGTAATGCCGCAAGCCGCTGCATTACAGCCCCAATGAAAAATTTCCAACATGGCCCCCAACCATTACAGATCTTTAATAGTACTGGTGTTCTCTTATGGGCCAAAAGGATATTTTGGCCCCATAGGCTCCAGGGCTAAGTGCGACTGCAACACATGTACCTACTATAGTTATGTCTCTATGTTTGTATCTGGACAATCAGACAGGCATTTACCATGTAGCCTATAGTTATTCTGTCCTATTCTGTAGTAGATGTGTAGGTACTGTAATAATCTGGCAATTCACCTATATCTCTGCTCTGTACAACAGCTGCATTTGCTCCTTGGTCTGGAATACGTGAGCTGCGGGGACTTTTACAGCTACTTACTGATGAAGGGGCAGCTTGACATCCCCAGTGCAAGGTAAAGTTTTATTTTTATGTAATTATACACGAATAGAAATATACAGTATATATAAACAGCAGTTCTGTCATCAGTATTGATTGCTCTTTGATGGCAATATGGATTAGACTAAATCAATATATTAGTCATCAGAACCTGGACAGAATCCTGACCGGCCACTTTATTACACTATGGATAGGGCAGGATTTCTTGTATTTCTGTAGACAGTCACTAATTTCTTCTCTCTCTGTCAGATTCTATGCCGCTGAACTCGTCTGTGGAATCCAACATCTCCACTCAAAGGGCGTCATCCACAGAGACCTCAAGCCCGAGAACATCTTGGTGGCTGAAACGGGCCATATTAAGATCACAGATTTCGGTCTCTCAATTGACAACATGCATGGAGACCGAACAGCCACTGGATACGCTGGAACTGCCGGCTACATGGCTCCTGAGGTGAGAAGAACAAGGATTTTCTCTTTTTTTCATACTATAATTGTATGTCTGCCTGGATCACACACATAATCCAACAAATGTCCATTACAGTAAATGGGACATTCTGACATTGACATCTGGCATGCCATACACATTAGATAGGCAGCTTGCCTCAGCTGAGTGTACATGCGTTCTGAATGGGAGGGGGGAGTATGACCATGCCAGACACAAAGGATCGGGCACTGAAATTCAACATCCAGTGTTTGAGCTGAATTGGGATGTCTCCATACACATTAGATGATCTCTCCGGAATCTGTGAGTCCGGCCACAATACATGATCATGCTATATGATTTGCCAGCATTAGAGACCCAAAGAGTTACAAGTCAGCCAACAAAGGTTCTGGAGCTCAGAAGAGCAGCATGGCTCCTTTCAGTCATTAGTGTAGTAATCATAATATTCAAGTGATGCCACAACCAGAGGAATCATCCACTCTCACTATATTACATAGTCTTACAATTATTATGCTGAGAACTTTGTTACACTGAAGATATGGAACTTTTTGACCAACTCTTTATCTATTTTCTTCTTCTTTATGTAGATTTTGGCTGGGAAGGAGTATAACGCCGGAGTAGACTGGTATTCTTTTGGTGTCATCTTAAAAGAAATGGTTACCGATGAGTGCGCCTACCATCAGACACTCAACGACAAATCCTCCGGCATCAGAAACATCATTAAACAGGTCAGTTGTCTTAACAGTCATTAGTACTATGATGTATACAATGTTATAGTTGTAGAGATGAGCAAACCTTTTGAAATTCAAATTAACCAGCTTGTTCCAATTTTTTCCCAAAAATGTTAAAATCGCAAGTACTCAACATAAATGGGTAAACTTGTGGTAACCGTTCTTTACTGCTGTGCTGTCACATACTATCTGTGCAGTCTTTTACTGTTTTATGTCTTTCTCTCTCAATCTCTACTGCTAAGCTGTGATGTGCTCTCCCTATCCAGATTCACCACAAAATGACTCCTACATTCATTGCTTTGGCTTTCATACAGGCTATGATAGTCCCTCCTGATTGTGCTATAACATGTGATGTGACACCTTAAAGCATTATGGTGAAGCCTGGACGGCTTACATCAGAGGTCCTATAAGTCTTCTCTGACTGATGTAATTTTTAGTAATACTGTATGAAAATTGGCTGCAATTATTTTAGGTGATTCCCAAGAAGCAAATCACAAATTGTTGAAATTCACCGGGTTCAGCAGATTCACAAAAAGTCAACACAAATTCAGTTTGCATCAAGTGGATTTGCTCATCTCTGCATAGTAGTCATCATTTTCTCTCCAGTTTACATTCATGGATTTTGGTTTTATCTTTATTAGCTCCTTCAGAAAGATCCAGCCAGTCGCTTAGGAGCCAACGGTAACATCAGAAAGCACAGGTTTTTTCAGCGTATCGACTGGGTCTCTGTGGAAGCCCTGAAACTGCCTCCACCATACGTCCCTGCAGTAAGTATATGAGCAGATATGGTTTCTTAGTATTAAAATCTTTGTGTCTATTCTTTTACTAGTTTTCAATCAACACAACTTGTTTTTAACGGAGACTCTGATATAAAGTCATAATTTTAATGTTATAATTCCTTTTTTCCTTTATAGCCATCTGAGCCTCCCCGTCGTCATAAACCATTCCATCTGGAGAAACTAGAAGCAGCAGAGGCCACAGCACCTATATCAACAAAGGACCAGGCATTGTTTGAGGGATTTTCATTTGTCAACTTGGAAACCCTTGAGCAGACCCCAGCTCTATAGTCATCAGAGCGAGCGGCCCACCTGAGCCTCCGGAAGACTGAAAATCAGAAGACTGGACATCACTGGAACAAACGCTGCAAGAATGAAGGTGACCATGGAGACGTCGAGGGACCCCGAATGAAGACACAGAGAATGACGGAGCCAGCAGATCCACCTATGGGCTGGCGGTAAGAATAAGCGCCATAATATCTGCGCTTTATTCCAATCATAGGCATGTGCCAAACATTTTTCACTGACCGGTAATAGGATTTCCTCCTGCTCATTTTAGCTGCATTTTTTGGTGCTGTCTTGGGCAATGATGAAATACTGAGGTGCGTGATGGCCGGCTATTAAGGGGTGGCAGGAGGCCGGATTTTTTTTTTTTTAATAACATCTTGCACTTGCCTATGATAAATCTACCATTACCGGCAGTTGGATTTCCTCATACTTATGACAGTGTTGTCATAGGAGTGGGGAAAAAGGTGAGAGATGGCCGGCTATTAAGGGGTGGCAGGAGGCCGGATTTTTTTTTTTTTTTTTTTTTTTTTTAAATAGGGAAAATTTGGCCTATGGAGAACACAAGAGCTTACAGCTAGTGGACTTGCACATCCTCCAGATGTAAGTGTAAAATGAGAGCCGCAGTCCTAAAAAGTACATTTTGTTAAGACCCTGAGGATGGCAGAGCCGGCAGATCCACCTATGAACTGGGGGTAAGAATGGAGGACTATTTCATCAAAGTCCTGTGAAGACACCCATGCCAATGTCATTCCAGTCCATGACAGGGGTACCCATTCCAGAAGCCATTGAGCCTTCTCATGGAACATCTATATAGTTAAACAAAGCAAAAAAACCTGCAAAGCTTTTTAATGCAACTAAAACCTCTTACATTTTTCTTACATCTGTAAATAACAACAGAATGAAGTGGGTTAAAAGTGTATTTTGAATATTCCCATTTTTTAAGGTACCTAAACAGGAAAGGGTTCTTTACAGTCAGAGCAGTCAGACTGTGGAATTCCCTACCACAAGAGGTAGTGATGGCAGACACTATAACAGCTTTCAAAAAAGGGGCTGGATGATTTCCTCGATACACATAACATTGAGGGTTACAGTTAAATTAGACAAAATGTTACACCTATAGAAGTACATTTAATACCATAATAGTAATTACATAATTAGAATCATAATTAGGTTTGATCCAGGGTTCCAGGACTGATCGCCTATTTTCGGGGTCAAGAAGGGATTTTTCCCCTGTGACACAAATTGGCTGAAGGTGTCCTGGGGTTTTTGCCTTCTTCTGGATCAACAATGTAGGCATAGGGTAGTATTAGTAGTGATAGGAAAGTTAGAATAATACTGTAATAAGATAGCAGGATGTTAATAATAGTAACGATATCAAATAGTCACATTTATAAAAATAAAAACAAATTAATTAATAACTGCAGTAGTACAATAAGTAGTGTAATATTAAATATATAACTAGTAATAACATAATTAGGTTTGATCCAGGGTTCTAGGACTGATCGCCTTTTCTCGGGGTCAAGAAGGAATTTTTCCCTGTGATGCAAATTGGCTGAATGTGTCCTGGGGTTTTTGCCTTCTTCTGGATCAACAGATTTAGGCATAGGGATTCTAGTAATACCATTATTAGAATCACAAGAGTAATACAAAATATAAAATTAATTTAAAAAATGAAATTATAAATGGGTACATTCTTAATTGTTATAGTGCAGCAATGATAAAAATGGTAATAATAATAATAATAATAATAATAATAATACATTTGTGAGGCCTAGTGCCAGTTAGTTAGTAAGTTAGTGTAGTGTTAGTGTACGGAGTACAATTGGGGGAGGAAAGTTGAACTTGATAGACCGAGGTCTTTCTTCAACCTACGTTACAATGTTACTAATATCTGCGCTTTATTCCAATCATAGGCATGTGCCAAACATTTTTCACTGACCGGTAATAGGATTTCCTCCTGCTCATTTTAGCTGCATTTTTTGGTGCTGTCTTGGGCAATGATGAAATACTGAGGTGCGTGATGGCCGGCTATTAAGGGGTGGCAGGAGGCCGGATTTTTTTTTTTAACAACATCTTGCACTTGCCTATGATAAATCTACCATTACCGGCAGTTGGATTTCCTCATACTTATGACAGTGTTGTCATAGGAGTGGGGAAAAGGTGAGAGATGGCCGGCTATTAAGGGGTGGCAGGAGGCCGGATTTTTTTTTTTTTTTTTTAATAGGGAAAATTTGTCCTATGGAGAACACAAGAGCTTACAGCTAGTGGACTTGCACATCCTCCAGATGTAAGTGTAAAATGAGAGCCACAGTCCTAAAAAGTACATTTTGTTAAGACCCTGAGGATGGCAGAGCCGGCAGATCCACCTATGAGCTGGGGGTAAGAATGGAGGACTATTTCATCAAAGTCCCGTGAAGACACCCATGCCAATGTCATTCCAGTCCATGCCAGGGGTACCCATTCCAGAAGCCATTGAGCCTTCTCATGGAACATCTATATAGTTAAACAAAACAAAAAAACCTGCAAAGCTTTTTAATATAAGAAAAATGTAAGAGTTTTTAGTTGTATCTGTAAATAACAACATAATGAAGTGGGTTAAACGTGTAATTTGAATATTTCCATTTTTTAAGGCACCTAAACAGGAAAGGGTTTTTTACAGTCAGAGCAGTGGGACTGTGGAATGCCGACCACAAGAGGTAGTGATGGCAGACACTATAACAGCTTTCAAAAAAGGGCTGGATGATTTCCTCGATACACATAACATTCAGGGTTACAGTTAAATTAGACAAAATGTTACACCTATAGTAGTACATGTAGTACGGTAATAGTACGGTAATTACATAATTAGAATCATAATTAGGTTTGATCCAGGGTTCCAGGACTGATCGCCTATTTTCGGGGTCAAGAAGGAATTTTTCCCCAGTGACACAAATTGGCTGAAGGTGTCCTGGGGTTTTTGCCTTCTTCTGGATCAACAATGTAGGCATAGGGTAGTATTAGTAGTGATAGGAAAGTTAGAATAATACTGTAATAAGATAGCAGGATGTTAATAATAGTAACAATATCAAATAGTCACATTTATAAAAATAAAAACAAATTAATTAATAACTGCAGTGGTACAATAAGTAGTGTAATATTAAATATATAACTAGTAATAACATAATTAGGTTTGATCCAGGGTTCTAGGACTGATCGCCTTTTCTCGGGGTCAATAAGGAATTTTTCCCCGTGATGCAAATTGGCGTTAGGTGTCCTGGGGTTTTTGCCTTCTTCTGGATCAACAGATTTAGGCATAGGGATTCTAGTAATACCATTATTAGAATCACAAGAGTAATACAAAATATAAAACTAATTTAAAAATTAAATGATAAACGGGTACATTCTTAATTGTTATAGTGCAGCAATGATAAAAATGGTAATAATAATAATAATAATAATACATTTGTGAGGTCTAGTGCCAGTTAGTTAGTAAGTTAGTGTAGTGTTAGTGTACGGAGTACAATTGGGGGAGGAAAGTTGAACTTGATGGACCGAGGTCTTTCTTCAACCTACGTTACAATGTTACTAATATCTGCGCTTTATTCCAATCATAGGCATGTGCCAAATATTTTTCACTGACCGGTAATAGGATTTCCTCCTGCTCATTTTAGCTCCAATTTTTGGTGCTGTCTTGGGCAATGATGAAATACTGAGGTGCGTGATGGCCGGCTATGAAGGGGTGGAGGAGGTTGGATTTTTTTTTTTAATAACATCTTGCACTTGCCTATGATAAATCTACCATTACCGGCAGTTGGATTTCCTCATACTTATGACAGTGTTGTCATAGGAGTGGGGAAAAAGGTGAGAGATGGCCGGCTATTAAGGGGTGGCAGGAGGCCGGATTTTTTTTTTTTTTTCTAAATAGGGAAAATTTGTCCTATGGAGAACACAAGAGCTTACAGCTAGTGGACTTGCACATCCTCCAGATGTAAGTGTAAAATGAGAGCCGCAGTCTTAAAAAGTACATTTCATTAAGACCCTGAGGATGGCAGAGCCGGCAGATCCACCTATGAGCTGCATGTAAGTATAGGCGCCATAATATCTGCCCTTATGTTACAGGGTGGTGTTCCGTATATTAATTATTAATGTCAGGCTTGACTATTAATAATCGGTATCCGGCTAATACCTCACCTGTTACTACTCTGATTCCTTTGCTATATGTGATACTAACGGCGACTAACTGAGACGAAACCGTGTATCAATAAAATACATTTATTACACACAAGTCTACAGTTAATATACTACCAATTTCCACAGTACACAATAATATTAACAATAGCACACAATACGGATATACAATTAACCCCACCAATAACCTAATTATACTTCCCACCCACTTGCCTAAAAGCATACAAACATTAATTACAAACCACCCGCTTATCACCTACTATCCCTACAGCAATCAAGGGGTTTATGAGGCTATGTGCCCACGATGCAGAAATGCTGCAGATTTTTTACGCTTCTCCCTGCAGGAAAAACGAATGCGGTTTTTTCATGTGTTTTTCCAGCCAGGTAGAAGCGTTTGTCGAGCGTTTTTTTGCAGCATTTCTGCATGCGGGTTATCAAGCGCTTTTCCAAGCGATTTTAGCATCACTTGGAAAAGTTCTTGACAACTTGGTCCCACTATATAAATCCATGCAACCGGCATGGATTTTATATAGTGTGAACAAGTTAGTTAAAAAAAGAATAAGAATGGTAAAAAATAAAAAAATAATTTTATACTCACCTTCCGATGTCCTCCCGATGTTCTCTCCGATGGGTCTGGTGTCTTGGGCGGCTCACGGTGGTGTGAAGGACCTGCGGTGACGTCATTGAGTCATGTGACAGGTCACATGACTCAATGACATCATGGCAGGTCCTTCACAACACCGAGACCCATAGAGAAGACCAGACGGAGGGGAGAAAACCCCGGGAGGACATCGGAAGGTAAGTATAATCTTTATTTTTTATTTGAAATTCTTTTTTAACAGGTACTATGGTACCTGGGTCTGGATGAGTCTCCTCTCATCCACACCCGGGTACCATCTGCACATAGAAACGCATAATATCCGTGTATACAAATGTACTGACACGGATATTATGCGTTTCAATGCAAGTCAATGGCAACAATTGATGCGTATTTTTCCGCAATGATAATCTCCGCAGCATGTGCACAGCACATGAGGTTTGTCATTGGGGACCATGGAGCACGTATTATCAAGCGTTTTTTAAGCATTTTCGCTGCAGAAATTCCGCAGCAAAAACGCTTGAAAAACGCATAGTGGGCATGCAGCCTAATAGTGCGATACTTAGCCCAATAGCTGTCGTCAGGCTGATTCTGGGCTGCTTGGCACTTGGTGTGGCTATGAGAAAAGTAGAGGAAAGTGACACAAGGAGAGAGGGCACTTGAGCTGAGTACTTCTAGAGCACAAGGGGACTGAGGGGATGCTGCTGTCAGACAGCAGTCAGAGAGCAGCTGAGGGAGGATGGGACAGAGGAGCTGCACAGAGAGGCTATAGGCTGAGAGGTAGAAAGCTGAGGGGCTGAGGAGGATAGCTGCTGTGAGCAGGGGTGTGGGTAAGGAGAAGAGGTAGGAAGCTGAGTGGCTGAGGAGGACAGCTGCGGTGAGCAGGGGTGTTGGCAAGGCGAAGAGGTAGGAAGATGAGGGGCTGAGGAGGACAGCTGCAGTGAGCAGGGCTGTGGGCAAGGAGAAGAGGTAGGAAGCTGAGGGGCTGAGGAGGACAGCTGCGGTGAGCTGGGCTGTGGGCAAGTAGAAGAGGTAGGAAGCTGAGGGGCTGAGGAGGACAGCTGCGATGAGCTGGGCAGTGGGCAAAGAGAAGAGGTAGGAAGCTGAGGGGCTGAGGAGGACAGCTGCGGTGAGCAGGGGTGTGGGCAAGGAGAAGAGGTAGGAAGCTGAGGGGCTGAGGAGGACAGCTGCGGTGAGCAGGGCTGTGGGCAAGGAGAAGAGGTCGGAAGCTGAGGGGCTGAGGAGGACAGTTGCGGTGAGCAGGGGTGTGGGCAAGGAGAAGAGGTAGGAAGCTGAGGGGCTGAGGAGGACAGCTGCGGTGAGCAGGGCTGTGGGCAAGGAGAAGAGGTAGGAAGCTGAGGGGCTGAGGAGGACAGCTGCGGTGAGCAGGGCTGTTGTCAAGGGGAAGGGGTAGGAAGCTGAAGGGCTGAGGAGGACAGCTGCGGTGAGCAGTGGTGTGGGCAAGGAGAAGAGGTAGGAAGCTGAGGGGCTGAGGAGAACAGCTACGGTGAGCAGGGCTGTGGGCAAGGAGAAGAGGTAGGAAGCTGAGGGGCTGAGGAAGACAGCTGCGGTGAGCAGGGCTGTGGGCAAGGGGAAGGAGTAGGAAGCTGAGGGGCTGAGGAGGACAGCTGCGGTGAGCAGGGGTGTGGGCAAGGAGAAGAGGTAGGTAGCTGAGGGGCTGAGGAGGACAGCTGCGGTGAGCAGGGGTGTGGGCAAGGAGAAGAGGTAGGAAGCTGAGGGGCTGAGGAGGACAGCTGCGGTGAGCAGGGGTGTGGGCAAGGAGAAGAGGTAGGAAGCTGAGGGGCTGAGGAGGACAGCTACGGTGAGCAGGGCTGTGGGCAAGGAGAAGAGGTAGGAAGCTGAGGGGCTGAGGAAGACAGCTGCGGTGAGCAGGGCTTTGGGCAAGGGGAAGAAGTAGGAAGCTGAGGGGCTGAGGAGGACAGCTGCGGTGAGCAGGGGTGTTGGCAAGGCGAAGAGGTAGGCAGCTGAGGGGCTGAGGAGGACAGCTGCGGTGAGCAGGGGTGTTGGCAAGGCAAAGAGGTAGGAAGCTGAGGGGCTGAGGAGGACAACTGCGGTGACCAGGGCTGTGGGCAAGGAGAAGAGGTAGGAAGCTGAGGGGCTGAGGAGGACAGTTGCTATGAGCAGGGGTGTGGGCAAGTAGAAGAGGTAGGAAGCTGAGGGGCTGAGGAGGACAGCTGCGGTGAGCAGGGCTGTGGGCAAAGAGAAGAGGTAGGAAGCTGAGGAGCTGAGGAGGACAGCTGCGGTGAGCATGGCTGTGGGCAAGGAGAAGAGGTAGGAAGCTGAGGGGCTGAGGAGGACAGTTGCGGTGAGCAGGGGTGTGGGCAAGGAGAAGAGGTAGGAAGCTGAGGGGCTGAGGAGGACAGCTGCGGTGAGCAGGGCTGTGGGCAAGGAGAAGAGGTAGGAAGCTGAGGGGCTGAGGAGGACAGCTGCGGTGAGCAGGTCTGTGGGCAAGGGGAAGGAATAGGAAGCTGAGGGGCTGAGGAGGACAGCTGCGGTGAGCAGGTCTGTGGGCAAGGAGAAGAGGTAGGAAGCTGAGGGGCTGAGGAGGACAGCTGCGGTGAGCATGGCTTTGGGCAAGGAGAAGAGGTAGGAAGCTGAGGGGCTGAGGAGGACAGTTGCGGTGAGCAGGGGTGTGGGCAAGGAGAAGAGGTAGAAAGCTGAGGGGCTGAGGAGGACAGCTGCGGTGAGCAGGTCTGTGGGCAAGGGGAAGGAATAGGAAGCAGAGGGGCTGAGGAGGACAGCTGCGGTGAGCAGGGCTGTGGGCAAGGAGAAGAGGTAGGAAGCTGAGGGGCTGAGGAGGACAGCTGCGGTGAGCAGGTCTGTGGGCAAGGGGAAGGAATCAGAAGCTGTGGGGCTGAGGAGTACAGCTGCGGTGAGCAGGGGTGTGGGCAAGGAGAAGAGGTAGGTAGCTGAGGGGCTGAGGAGGACAGCTGCGGTGAGCAGGGCTGTGGGCAAGGAGAAGAGGTAGGAAGCTGAGGGGCTGAGGAAGACAGCTGCGGTGAGCAGGGCTGTGGGCAAGGGGAAGGAGTAGGAAGCTGAGGGGCTGAGGAGGACAGCTGCGGTGAGCAGGGGTGTGGGCAAGGAGAAGAGGTAGGTAGCTGAGGGGCTGAGGAGGACAGCTGCGGTGAGCAGGGGTGTGGGCAAGGAGAAGAGGTAGGAAGCTGAGGGGCTGAGGAGGACAGCTGCGGTGAGCAGGGGTGTGGGCAAGGAGAAGAGGTAGGAAGCTGAGGGGCTGAGGAGGACAGCTGCGGCGAGCAGGGGTGTTGGCAAGGCGAAGAGGTAGGCAGCTGAGGGGCTGAGGAGGACAGCTGCGGTGAGCAGGGGTGTTGGCAAGGCAAAGAGGTAGGAAGCTGAGGGGCTGAGGAGGACAACTGCGGTGACCAGGGCTGTGGGCAAGGAGAAGAGGTAGGAAGCTGAGGGGCTGAGGAGGACAGTTGCTATGAGCAGGGGTGTGGGCAAGTAGAAGAGGTAGGAAGCTGAGGGGCTGAGGAGGACAGCTGCGGTGAGCAGGGCTGTGGGCAAAGAGAAGAGGTAGGAAGCTGAGGAGCTGAGGAGGACAGCTGCGGTGAGCATGGCTGTGGGCAAGGAGAAGAGGTAGGAAGCTGAGGGGCTGAGGAGGACAGTTGCGGTGAGCAGGGGTGTGGGCAAGGAGAAGAGGTAGGAAGCTGAGGGGCTGAGGAGGACAGCTGCGGTGAGCAGGGCTGTGGGCAAGGAGAAGAGGTAGGAAGCTGAGGGGCTGAGGAGGACAGCTGCGGTGAGCAGGTCTGTGGGCAAGGGGAAGGAATAGGAAGCTGAGGGGCTGAGGAGGACAGCTGCGGTGAGCAGGTCTGTGGGCAAGGGGAAGGAATAGGAAGCTGAGGGGCTGAGGAGGACAGCTGCGGTGAGCAGGGCTGTGGGCAAGGAGAAGAGGTAGGAAGCTGAGGGGCTGAGGAGGACAGCTGCGGTGAGCATGGCTTTGGGCAAGGAGAAGAGGTAGGAAGCTGAGGGGCTGAGGAGGACAGTTGCGGTGAGCAGGGGTGTGGGCAAGGAGAAGAGGTAGGAAGCTGAGGGGCTGAGGAGGACAGCTGCGGTGAGCAGGTCTGTGGGCAAGGGGAAGGAATAGGAAGCAGAGGGGCTGAGGAGGACAGCTGCGGTGAGCAGGGCTGTGGGCAAGGAGAAGAGGTAGGAAGCTGAGGGGCTGAGGAGGACAGCTGCGGTGAGCAGGTCTGTGGGCAAGGGGAAGGAATAGGAAGCTGAGGGGCTGAGGAGGACAGCTGCGGTGAGCAGGTCTGTGGGCAAGGGGAAGGAATAGGAAGCTGAGGGGCTGAGGAGGACAGCTGCGGTGAGCAGGGCTGTGGGCAAGGAGAAGAGGTAGGAAGCTGAGGGGCTGAGGAGGACAGCTGCGGTGAGCAGGTCTGTGGGCAAGGGGAAGGAATAGGAAGCTGAGGGGCTGAGGAGGACAGCTGCGGTGAGCAGGTCTGTGGGCAAGGAGAAGAGGTAGGAAGCTGAGGGGCTGAGGAGGACAGCTGCGGTGAGCATGGCTTTGGGCAAGGAGAAGAGGTAGGAAGCTGAGGGGCTGAGGAGGACAGTTGCGGTGAGCAGGGGTGTGGGCAAGGAGAAGAGGTAGGAAGCTGAGGGGCTGAGGAGGACAGCTGCGGTGAGCAGGTCTGTGGGCAAGGGGAAGGAATAGGAAGCAGAGGGGCTGAGGAGGACAGCTGCGGTGAGCAGGGCTGTGGGCAAGGAGAAGAGGTAGGAAGCTGAGGGGCTGAGGAGGACAGCTGCGGTGAGCAGGTCTGTGGGCAAGGGGAAGGAATCAGAAGCTGTGGGGCTGAGGAGTACAGCTGCGGTGAGCAGGGGTGTGGGCAAGGAGAAGAGGTAGGTAGCTGAGGGGCTGAGGAGGACAGCTGCGGTGAGCAGGGCTGTGGGCAAGGAGAAGAGGTAGGAAGCTGAGGGGCTGAGGAAGACAGCTGCGGTGAGCAGGGCTGTGGGCAAGGGGAAGGAGTAGGAAGCTGAGGGGCTGAGGAGGACAGCTGCGGTGAGCAGGGGTGTGGGCAAGGAGAAGAGGTAGGTAGCTGAGGGGCTGAGGAGGACAGCTGCGGTGAGCAGGGGTGTGGGCAAGGAGAAGAGGTAGGAAGCTGAGGGGCTGAGGAGGACAGCTGCGGTGAGCAGGGGTGTGGGCAAGGAGAAGAGGTAGGAAGCTGAGGGGCTGAGGAGGACAGCTGCGGTGAGCAGGGGTGTTGGCAAGGCGAAGAGGTAGGCAGCTGAGGGGCTGAGGAGGACAGCTGCGGTGAGCAGGGGTGTTGGCAAGGCAAAGAGGTAGGAAGCTGAGGGGCTGAGGAGGACAACTGCGGTGACCAGGGCTGTGGGCAAGGAGAAGAGGTAGGAAGCTGAGGGGCTGAGGAGGACAGTTGCTATGAGCAGGGGTGTGGGCAAGTAGAAGAGGTAGGAAGCTGAGGGGCTGAGGAGGACAGCTGCGGTGAGCAGGGCTGTGGGCAAAGAGAAGAGGTAGGAAGCTGAGGAGCTGAGGAGGACAGCTGCGGTGAGCATGGCTGTGGGCAAGGAGAAGAGGTAGGAAGCTGAGGGGCTGAGGAGGACAGTTGCGGTGAGCAGGGGTGTGGGCAAGGAGAAGAGGTAGGAAGCTGAGGGGCTGAGGAGGACAGCTGCGGTGAGCAGGGCTGTGGGCAAGGAGAAGAGGTAGGAAGCTGAGGGGCTGAGGAGGACAGCTGCGGTGAGCAGGTCTGTGGGCAAGGGGAAGGAATAGGAAGCTGAGGGGCTGAGGAGGACAGCTGCGGTGAGCAGGTCTGTGGGCAAGGGGAAGGAATAGGAAGCTGAGGGGCTGAGGAGGACAGCTGCGGTGAGCAGGGCTGTGGGCAAGGAGAAGAGGTAGGAAGCTGAGGGGCTGAGGAGGACAGCTGCGGTGAGCATGGCTTTGGGCAAGGAGAAGAGGTAGGAAGCTGAGGGGCTGAGGAGGACAGTTGCGGTGAGCAGGGGTGTGGGCAAGGAGAAGAGGTAGGAAGCTGAGGGGCTGAGGAGGACAGCTGCGGTGAGCAGGTCTGTGGGCAAGGGGAAGGAATAGGAAGCAGAGGGGCTGAGGAGGACAGCTGCGGTGAGCAGGGCTGTGGGCAAGGAGAAGAGGTAGGAAGCTGAGGGGCTGAGGAGGACAGCTGCGGTGAGCAGGTCTGTGGGCAAGGGGAAGGAATCGGAAGCTGTGGGGCTGAGGAGGACAGCTGCGGTGAGCAGGGGTGTGGGCAAGGAGAAGAGGTAGGTAGCTGAGGGGCTGAGGAGGACAGCTGCGGTGAGCAGGGGTGTGGGCAAGGAGAAGAGGTAGGTAGCTGAGGGGCTGAGGAGGACAGCTGCGGTGAGCAGGGGTGTGGGCAAGGCGAAGAGGTAGGAAGCTGAGGGGCTGAGGAGGACAGCTGCGGTGAGCCGGGGTGTGGGCAAGGAGAAGAGGTAGGAAGCTGAGGGGCTGAGGAGGACAGCTGCTGTGATCAGGGCTGTGGGCAAGGAGAAGAGGTAGGAAGCTGAGGGGCTGAGGAGTATATCTGCAGTGAGCAGGGCTGTGGGCAATGGACTTAGTCTAAGGCATGATTAAAGTAGTTTTATAAAAAAAATTTTTTGCTAAAATATGAAAACAGTAAGCTCCTTTTCAGCTCCTGTTTAAAAATGCCAGAGCATATCTCAAAAGTATTAATTAGATACCATAGTACATGAGCTCTTGACTGGCAGTGAAACTGTGAATCCAACATTTTATTATATGGAGGTAACCAATTCTGGTTTTCCAAAGTTAGAAAAAGTTGTTACAGGGGACGGTTCATGGAGTTTTTGCATCTTTTAAAAGGGCTCTCACAAACACTCTTGGCGCTAGCCACTTAGCTTAGCTTTGATGAACCGGGTCCACAGACTCTTCAGCTGGACATCACCACCAGCCCCAGCCTCACTAATATGCTTGGATGCATGCACCACACTTGCATCAACAGTGCCATCCACAGTGTAAGAGTGGTGACGCCTGATGAAAGAGGTTGCAGTTGGGGCAGTTTCAGACCAGAATGTAACATTTTTATATCAGTGACCTTTGCAGCATTTTGGTTCTCCACTAGTGGAATTACCGGTGCCATACAAATGGCACCTTTAAAAACACAATCCAGGGCAATATACAGAACGGACTGACCCAGGCGTTTTGTTATGAAATGGTTACTGCTGTTCTCCTTCATCAGATTCAAGAGGCAGCAGACCTAGGTGATCACAATTTTTTGACATGTTGAAAGTGTAAACTGTTAGGCTATGTGCCCACGATGCAGAAATGAAGCAGAAAATTTCTGCAGCATTTCTGCATCTCCCTGCAGAAAAAACGCATGCAAATTGTGCATGCGTTTTTCCTGCAGAATACATGCGGAATACATGCGGATGCACATGCGTACCCACATGCGTTAACGCATGTGTTTCCGCATGCGGACTGACAAGCACTTTCCAGGCGATAGCATCACTTGGAAAGTGCTTGACAACTAGGTCACACTGTATAAATCCATGCAAACGGCATGGATTTATACAGTGTGACCTTAAAAAATAAAAAAAATAAAGCTATACTTACCACCGATCCCCCGCCGCGTGTGCTGCCGCGCTCGTCCTGGCTTCTTCCGGGTTGCCGGCACATCGCGAGACAGCCTGCGGTCACATGACCGCGACGCCATCTCAGGTCCTGGAAGGAGAAGCGCTGCCGGCATGTAGAGAGAAGCCGCCGGACAGGTGAGTATAAACTTTATTTTTTATTTTATTCTTTTTTTTACAGGTACAATGGTACCCAGGTCTGGATGAGAGCCTTCTCTCCTCCAGAACTCGGTACCATCCGCACATTGAAACGCATGTTATCCGCTTGTACAAATGTACAGACGGGGATATTATGCGTCTCAATGCAAGTCAATGGCTGCGCTTCCGCAAAATTAATGAACATGCTGCGGATTTATTTGCGCTGCAGAAACGCTGCGGAAAAATCCGCAGCATGTGCATTGACATTGCGGAATGCCATTGGGGACCATGGGGTGCGGATTACCATGCGTTTTTGATGCGTTTCCGCTGCGGAAATTCCGCAGCATAAACGCATGAAAAACGCATCGTGTGCACGCAGCCTTATACACATCTTCTAAATAAGAACACCATCCCAACTGTAAAACATCAGGGTGGCAGCATCATGTTGTAGGGTTGTTTTGCTGCAGGAGGGACTGGTGCACTTCACAAAATAAATGGCATCATGAGAAAAGAAGACACAGGCGTGTCTCTGATTAACTCAGATGTTGCCAAAAAAATCAGAATCTTCCAAACACATGACATCATCATATGGGCAATCCAGAATTGTTTAAAGGCATTGTAATCTTAGTATATGTAAACTTTTGACTTTGTAGTAAGTAATAAAAATGCCTTTAAACATTCTCTCTCTCTCATTATTCTGACATTTGGCAAATATTAAAAATTTTGGTAATCCTAATTGATCTAAAACGGGAAACGTTTATTCTGATTTCATGTCAGATATTGAGAAAAACATGCAGATGTGTCTTTTTATATAGTGTACTGTATGGAAACTTCTGGTTTCAACTGTATCTGCAAAGCCAAGTTGTCAATTTAATAGGTCTCTAAGAGACACCCATATCTAGGGACAGTCTCCTTCTACTAAGAAAACACTGATTTGGGTGGTCATATCATTTCACATTGATCATTAGCCAGAGGCACCACAGTCGCCACAGTCTTGGTTAAGCAATCTCATCCATTCATAGAAATCACTGATGCGAATGACAAATATATTGTAATTTGCCTGATCTGACACAAAGTTTTTTTATAGGGGTTTACATCCCAAACCACACTCCTCCACTGCAATTAATGACATAATAAATGTGTTGATGTGTTGCCAATTACCAACTAGTTCCTTTCTACCGACTAGTATCATCTAATGATTATCTTCTTTTTAAATGAGATGAACACAACCTGTGACCTGGAGAACCAAATGCACCCCACAATGCTATTCTGTGTGTCACCCAAAACATCTGGTCACCGATATACAGTGCCTTGAAAAAGTATTCATACCCAGTGAACCTGTGACGCCCAGCTGCGCTTGGTATCACAGATCCTAGAAGAGTGCATTGATGGATTCCTCCACAAGAGGCCCCCATAAACATTCACACATCTCCACCTTCCACCTCAGACCAGTAGGGGGAGCCCGTTAGGGATATAAATAGGGAAGGTGGAGCCATGCAGTTCAGTTCCTCTGGAGAATTCAGCTAGTACACATCTGAATACAGAGTCGAGCTCAGTCAGTCTGTTGAGAGAGTTTCTGCAGTAACAGAATCCTGAGAGAGGTCAGTCTGCAGTGGAGCACAGTCCAGACTCAGTTGTAGCTCAGAATAGTGAGCTTTAGGTGTGCCGGCACCATAAGATCGGTGAAGCGCGGCAAGCTGCCGTTAGTGTGAGTAGCCTAGTGAGGGCCCGAGTAGGCCGAAGGCGAGTGGAGAGTAGTGTTGAGCCACCCCCGTAGTGTTCGAGTTCGGTTCGGTTCGTCGAACACCCGTGTGTTCGCCGAACTGTTCGTCGAACTGTTCGTCGAACACCTTCGAACACCGTTAAAACCAATGGCAGGCAAACAAAAACACATAGAAACACATAGAAAACACCTTCAAAGGTGTCCAAAAGCTGACAAACTGCTCAGAAGACACAACTAACACATGGAAAAGTGACAAGTACATATAGTCATGCGAAAAGAAAAGAGGTGGAGGAGTAAAAGGAGGGGGAGACACAGATATAGGCATGTCATGCCCTTCTAAAATCCAAAAAGTGAGAAGCCGACACGTTCAGTCCGCTCCTGCCCGTGCCACCTCCGCGTCGCCGGGTTTGTGCCAGAGCCGCGGTGAACCCTGACGGCCAGCCCCCCTCTCCCAATACTGGTGCCTGTCCGCTGGTGGGTCGAGCGAGCCCCCCTGTGGTGGAGGCAGCTCTAAGCTTTTTAATTTAAATTGTCTCTCTAATTTGAATGAATACACTTTAAATCAATTTACAAGGATCTATTGGAGGGCAAGTCTCATGCCAGCAGCCGCGTAATTCCAGCTCCAGTAGCGTCCACTAAAGCTGCTGCAGTTGAAAAGCTTTTATAAGGATCGAGCTCGGCTGTCCACCGCAAGGCATCCTACTGCCAGTCCCAGCCCCTATGCCTTGGGGTGCCTCCTGATGCTCTTCACTGAGTATCCCGTGGTCCAGAAGCATTTCCTTTGAAAAAATTAAGTGTCCAAACTACAGGTGGTGTAGCTTGCTTAACAGCCGGGATAATCCGCTGACTAGCAGACACTGCTACTAGGCACAAAGTATTTCCTGGGCTAGATACAGTTAAAAATTTGTAATTAGATACTCTCGTTGGATGCTGAGAAACCATTCCATAGAGTCTCCTGGCACGCCATATATGATTCTCTTAAAAAGCTTGGGGTAGGGGTCTAGGGGACCCTTTTATAGCCAAAATCACGGTCCTGTATCACAATACGTCACCTAGGCTGAAGATAAATGGAACTGTAGCACCCTGAGGGCTCGGTTGCTACAGAGGTATTGCACCTCACCCAGAGGTGTGATATCTCACTCTCAGGTAAGGATGTAGTGTGGATCAGGACCCGACACCTGCATGCATTACACCACATTGCCGTGGGGCAGGGCGACCAATATGCCCCTGAGATGGGCACGACAGTCCCTGTCCCTGGCTGGAGTGGGGGGAGGGAACACTGAGGAAGGGGAACCCTGTAGTGCAGGAGCAGGGAGGAAGCAGTTCCTGGGTGCATTGAGAAGGGAGTATAAAAGGTGGGCACCATCTTAGTTCAGTGCAGAGAAGTCTGAGCAGAAGTGGCAGGGAGCAGGGGCTCTGCATGAGCTCTGCTCCGGAGGCGGGCCTAGTAACAGAGGCCCAGGCCTGGAAGAGGGAGAAGGAAGGAAGAGGAGCGGAGAAGGCTCCAGGAACGAAGGGATCCCAGGGGTGCGGACGGGCGAGTCGCCACCGCACGCCCGAATCCACCTGCGTGGAGGGGTCAGGCCAAAGGGGGAGACCGGTCCCCGAAACTAGTGGAGGCAGGAAACGACCCTCAGCTAGAAACAGGAGGCTGTGACATTGTATGTGGTGCAGCCCCTCGCTACACCCGCTAGGAAGGCACCACATAGGGTCAGGGAAACTGGCGCCAAGTTTACCAAGAGGAGGCCCGAGACAGCCGGACAGAAGGGTTGGTAAGAAAGGCCAGACAAAGGACACACAAAGGGGGTCCTGTGAAGCGCTCCAAAGTTATCTGGGAGTTGTCTGAGCCCCTCACCTGGTGAGCACAGTACGACGTGGGCAGCCGTTACCTGCAGACGTGGTCTGGATAATAAGAACTGTGAGTAAAGGCCCTGGACTGCATCACTGACTCCGTGTCGTTACTGCTGCTGCCCTGCACCATCACCCCCATCCTCCGCATACACTGCCCTGTGGCTATACTCCTCCCGTGGGGAGTTATGCTACGCTCTGCTGCACCCACAACACCAGCCTCAGCGGTCTGCCCTGGAGCGGCGGTTCACTCTGACCGCAATCCACGGGTGGCGTAGTCGGACATTTAAACATCAAAACCACATAAATAGTTCCGCCACTGGTTTGACCGCCCTGAGCCACGGAACCGGGTCGCCTCCACGGAGACTACAACCACCAGCATCCACCAAAAAGGGTCCGGCTCCGGGTGTCCCAAGGCCCAGGGGGCGCGTCAGAACATTTTCATCACCTTTCACAATCACTAATGGGACAAGGCAGGGATGTTCTCTGTCCCCTCTCTTATACATCCTAGTGACGGAGCACCTGCTCTCATCAATTCGCCATAACCCCAATATTAGGTGGATTGAGGTGGGAGGCACCGAGTACAAGTGCTCTCTATTTGCTGATGATGTCCTAGTATATATCACTCAATCACATATATCCATCCATGCTGTTATGGCTGAAATAGATCACTTTGTTACATGGTCAAATTTTAAAATCAATGCAGCGAAGTCTGAGGCCCTCGATGTCTCCCTCCCCAAATCCATATAGGATTCCATCCAGTCCAACTTTCCCTTTGCCTGGCCCTCACAGGGTATCAAATACTTAGGAATTCCTATTCATAGAGACCTCTCCCATCTATGTTATCTTAATTTTGGGCCCTTTATTGAACAACTCCATACAGACCACGGTTGGCAAGTTAGAACTGTAAGATTCACTACGTGAACCACTGGTGTTTTGTGGAAAAGCACATGTACACTGTGTTCCAAATTATTATGCAAAAAGTGTTTAGGAGTGATAAGGGAAGAATTTGTTTGTTTGTCAGTTAAACTCATTGATGGTGATGTGTGTCAGGGCTCTTTATATCACTGTAAGCAATTGCAGACACCTGTGCTAATTAGTTTGGCAGGTGTGTCCAATGAAAGGCAAGACTACTTAAGAAGGCTGTCTCACATTATTAAGCAGCCTACATTTTCTGCCAAAATGGGAAAGAAAAAGGATGTGTCGGCTGCTGAGAAGCAACAAATTGTGGAGTGTTTAGGTCAAGGCATGACTACAATCAACATTGTGCGATGATCAGGATGAAGTGTCTTGGCAATCAAGAAGTATGTAGCTGATTTACAGTACACACGTGTGCGTGCTGATAAGGGCAAATTGAGGACTCTTTCCTACAGGCAATTACGTCAGGTTGAAAGAGCAGCGGCAAAAAAGCCTTGTCATAGCAGCAGACAAGTTTTTGAAGCTGCTGGTGCCTCCAACGTCCCCCGAACAACAAGATGCAGGGTCCTTCAGAGGTTTGCAGCTGTGCATACGCCATCCTGTCGACCTCCTCTATCCACTTCACACAAGCAGAAACGGCTCCAGTGGGCCAAACATTACATGAAGACTGATTTCAAAACTGTTTTGTTCACGGATGAGTGCCGTGCAGCGCTCGATGGTCCAGATGGATGGAGTGGAGGATGGCTGGTTGATGGACACCCCACGCAAACACGGCTACAGCACCAACAAGGAGGAGGTGGAGTAATGTTTTGGGCTGGAATCATGGGGAGAGAGATTGTCGGCCCCTTTAGGATCCCTGAAGGCGCTAAAGATGAACTCCATAATGTATGTGGATTTTCTCAAACAGCACTTCCTGCCATGGTTCAAGAAGAAGAACCGTGTATTTCACAGCAAGATCATTTTTTTGCATGATAATGCACCATCTCATGCTGCACATAAAACATCTGCATCTCTGGCTGATATGGGCATAAAAGGGGACAAACTTATGGTGTGACCCCCATGCTCCCCTGACCTCTACCCCATTCAGAACCTTTGGAGCATCATTAAAAGGAGTGTCTATGATGGCGGGAGGCAGTTCACATCTAAGCAACAGCTCTGGGAGGGTATTCTGTCCTCATGCAAAACAATTGAAGCAGAAACCATCCAAAACCTGACAAATTCAATGGCCGAGAGAGTTCAGAAGCTCCTTTCGAACAAGGGGTCCTATGTGAAAATGTAACATCACCTAGAATAAAGTTTTGAGTTGAAAACTGTTTGATTTCAGTTTCTAACAACCTGCTAATGCTTATAATTTCAAAAATGACCATTTTTTTGGTCTTTATTAAAATGAAAAGGTTGATCGAAAAGTTTGGGGGATCTAAGAGTGTGGCAACCCAGTAGTCATGATTACTTTGAATTCTGACAATATGAGGGTCATGCTGCAGATAGTGCAGCAAGAAGGCACTTATGTGTCTTGCGCATCTCGGAGCCCCAAAATTATTTTCCGGGCTAGATGCAGCTAAAAATTATTATTAATTTTAAATCTGGTGAAGCTTTAGTATAGATGGCCTAATAGGATCAGTGCTGCACACTGCTACAAAGCCCAAATTATTTTCCAGTCAAGATACAGATAAACATGATTAGTAATTTTAAATCTGGTGGAGCTTATTATAGATGGCCTAATAGAATCAGTGCTGCACACTGCTACAAAGCCCAAATTATTTTCCAGCCAAGATACAGATAAGCATGATTAGTAATTTGAAAGCTTAAAACGGTTGGTAGGGTGATTTTAACCACTCATCAAGCTTTTACTCTCCCCAGGATGACACAGGGGTAGAAAAGTCGTTTCGGATCCATGATTTGTTCATCTTTATGAACGTGAGTCTGTCTACATTATCAGTGGAGAGCCGCGTGCGCTTATCTGTCAGCACACCACCAGCAGCGCTGAACACACGTTCAGACAGAACGCTGGCTGCGGGGCATGACAAGATCTCCAAGGCGTAAGTGGCTAGCTCCGGCCATTTATCCAGATTGGAAGCCCAAAAAGAGCAAGGGTCCAGTGACACAGTCATGGCTTCACTGTTTACTTGGAAATACTCCTGTACCATCGTCTCTAGGCGTTGACTATGTGTCAGACTTCTTGTCTCCTGTGGCCTTGCAAAGGATGGGCTAAAAAAGTGGTGAAATGATTCCGCAAAATTGATGTTACCAGCAGATACTGTGGTTCTGTTACGGTTTGAGTGCTGAACACTTGACGGTCCCACGGTTGGCAAGTTGGAACTGTGAGATTCACTACGTGCACCACTGGTATTTTGTGGAAAAGCACATGTAAGATTCTGCAACAGTCTCTGCTGATACTCCTGCATGCGTGCATCCCTTTCTATGGCAGGAATAATTTCTGCAAATTTACTTTTGTACCGGGGATCTAACAGTGTGGCAACCCAGTAGTCAGGATTATTTCTAATTCTCACAATTCGAGAGTCATGTTGCAGGTAGTGCAGCAAGAAGGCACTCATGTGTGTTGTGCATCCAGGAGCACCAAGTCCCTGTTGTGTTGGTGGCGAGGTAACAATCATGCTTCCTTCCTCTGTCCTCTCCCCCCAACCTCGCACAACAGAAATGTGATCAAGGTCTCCCTCATCTGATGAGTCTTCCATCAGTTCGTCCTCCACTTCTTCCTGGGCTCCTGCACCTTCCTCACTAGTTTGGCTGCTACCATGCACCCTGGTAAAACCATCTCCCCCACCCTCACATGCCTGCCGCCTTGGTGCTGCCGACCGTCTGGACCTTGCAGATGTTAGCCCTTCCGCATACAACTCCTCCTGTACTTCCTCCACCTCCTCTTGTGCCACCACCTGACTCCGAATTCTGTTTAACATGTGCTCCAGCATGTAAATCACCGGAATAGTCATGCTGATAATGGCATCGTCAGCACTAAACATCTTCGTCGCCATTTCAAAACTGTGCAGAAGGGTGCATAGGTCCCTGATCTGAGACCACTCCTCCAGCGTGATTTGCCCCACCTCTGGATCTCGTTGGCCCAGGCTATACGTCAGAACGTATTGCACCAGGGCTTGTCGGTGCTGCCACAGTCGCTGCAACATGTGCAGAGTTGAATTCCACCGGGTAGGCACATCGCATTTTAGCCGGTGAAGTGGCAGGCCCAACGACTTCTGTAGAGATGTAAGTCGCTGAGCTGCGGGATGCGAACGGCGGAAGTGAGCACACAGCGACCGTGCCCTCTGCAGAAGGCCATCTAGTCTCGGATAGTGGGCTAAAAATTGCTGGACAACCAGGTTCAACACGTGAGCCATACAAGGCACGTGTGTGACATTGCCCCGGCGAAGGGCCGCACCCAGGTTTGCAGCATTGTCGCACACGGCCTTCCCTGGTTTCAGGTCCAGTGGAGACAACCATTCATGAAATTGGTTCTACAGAGCTGACCACAACTCCTCAGCTGTGTGACTCACATTTCCCAGACATTTCAATGTAAAAACCGCCTGATGACGTTGAGCCCTACTGCCAGCATAGTAAGGAGGTGTGCAGGATCCCTTCTGCGCAGTTAGAAAGCTTGTGGCATGACCAGACAGGCTTTGGGTGCAGGTGGAAGACCGAGAGGAGGTTGAGGAGGCAGAAGCAGTGGAGGAACTTTGACATAAAGAGGATTGACGCACAACTCGTGGGGACGGCAAGACTTGGACAGGAGCCCCTTGTCCTGCTGTCACCATAGTTACCCAGTGCCCAGTCAGCGACATGTAACGCCCCTGTCCATGCCTACTCGTCCAAGTGTCTGTGGTGAAATGCACCCTGTCACACACAGAGTTTCTCAAAGAAGCGGTGATGTTGTGTGCGACATGCTGGTGGAGCGCAGGCACACCTTTCTTTGAGAAGTAGTGCCGACTGGGCATCTGGTACTGGGGCACTGCGACGGACATAAGGTCTCGAAAATCCTCTGTGTCCACCAGGCGGAAAGGCAGCATTTCTGTAGCCAAGAGCTTGCAGATGGTGAAATTCAACCTCTTAGCTTTCTCATGGCTAGGAGGAAATGGTCTTTTACTTGTCCACATCTGAGGGACCGAGGGCTGGCTATTGTGCTTAGACGGGGTTGATAAGGGTGTCCCCGGCAAACTGCCGGTCTGTGAGGAAGATGCAGGCGGACATGTTAGGTTGCCTTCATCCAAAGGTGGTGCTATCGATGTCGGACAGCGCTCAACACCAGCTGGTGTTACCACCTCTAAAGAAAATGATGACCTGCCAATCACGCTGGCTGTTGCGGGTAAAGAGGTGGCAGGTCTGCGCCCCAAAACAGGTGTGACTGCTGTCCCCCCAGTCACAGAGGATGAAGAGGCCGCGGATGCACAAGATATGGCAGACGGTGGTTGGCCCGGCCGGCTAGGCCGCATTGTAGCACACTGAGCTTCCCACTTCAACTTATGCTTCATGTCCATGTGCCGGTTCATGCATGAAGTACTCAAACTATGTATTTTTTGGCCTCTACTTAGCTTTTGCTGACAAATGTTACAGATAACACGAGTTGGGTCATCTTTATCGATCTGAAAAAATGCCCAGGCTATGCAAGGCTTAGCACCCATGCGACCTGAAGAGCCACCACGACTTGTGGTGAGAGGCAGAGTTGTGTTTGAGGATGCAGTTGTTGACGTGCTTCCAGTACTACGTCTCTGTCCAGGAAGGCGCAACCTGACCTCGTCGTCACTAGCATCTTCCTCCACCTCCTCTGCTGACCTCATCTCTTGGCTGACTGTGGGTTGACAGTAAGTGGGATCTCCAACCTCATCATCATCACCCTGTGCGTTATCACACCCGTCGTCCTCAGAGCCAACCTGTTCCTGCCCTGACAAAAAACTAAAGTTGTCGCTCCAATCAGGTATTTGAGTCTCATCATCGTCTTCCTCATTGTCTCCACCAACAGGAGTTACAGTTTGGGAATGAGGGTCTACATTATGGTCAGAACCTTCTGCGTCTGGTCCTGGATCCGACTCATAAAGATTCTGGGCATCAGTGCAGATCATTTCCTCGTCTGGATTCACAGAAGCGCTGGAGTCGACCTCTGATTCCCAGGCTATAGTATGAGTAAACAGCTCTGCAGACTCAACCATCTGTTCTACCTCATACTCAGACGGGCAGCTGGAGATTTGGGAGCTGTGAGGAAGCAAGTGCGATTGGGGTGACACCTTTGAGGTCTGGAGTATTTGTGATGTTAAAGTTGATGTGGAGGAGAGCCCACTTAAAGAAGCACTTGATATCCGTTGAAGCACCTGCTGTTTTTGTGCCTCATCTGGAATTTGTAGCGATTGGCGTGGCCGTAAGAAAGGGATCTTATCACATTGTCCGCTAAAAGAAGTAGACATTTTAGTTTGGCTGGAAGATGGTCTTTCTTCTGCAGATGTTACTGTTGCTTTAACACCTACCCCATGGACACAACCTTTTTTCCCCTTCCCAACACGCCTATTCCCCTTTCCACCAGCAGCAGGCCTTTTTCCACTCATTTTGGTGGTTAACTAATTCACAACTCTGGAGTTGTTTGCACAAAAAAACAATGGATGGTAACCGAGCAGAGCTGAGTGGCCAAACTGTGGTATTAGGCCAAAACTATTGGCTGGGTTAGATGCAGAAAAAAATTATATTCAATTTGCAACCTGATGGAGGTCAGTATAGATGGACTAATAGAACAAGTCCCACACAGAGCTAGAAGCCCAAATATTTTTTCAGAGGTAGATGCAAAAAAATTTTTTATTCAGTTTGCAACCTGATGGAGGTCTGTATAGATGGATTAATAGAACAAGTCCCACACACAGCTACAAGCCCAATATTTTTTCAGAGGTAGATGCAGAAAAAAAATATATTCAGTTTGCAACCTGATGGAGGTCAGTATAGATGGACTAATAGAGAAAGTCCCACACACTGCTAGAAGGCCAAATATTTTTTCAGAGCTAGATGCAGACAAAAAATTATTTTTAATTTGCAACCTGATGGAGGTCAGTATAGATGGACTAATACAACAAGTCCCACACACAGCTAGAAGCCCAATATTTTTTCAGAGGTAGATGCAGAAAAAAATATATTCAGTTTGCAACCTGATGGAGGTCAGTATAGATGGATTAATAGAACAAGTCCCACACACAGCTAGAAGCCCAAATATTTTTTCAGAGGTAGATGCAGATAAAAATTATTTTTAATTTGCAACCTGATGGAGGTCAGTATAGATGGACTAATAGAGAAAGTCCCACACACTGCTAGAAGGCCAAATATTTTTTCAGAGCTAGATGCAGATAAAAATTATTTTTAATTTGCAACCTGATGGAGGTCAGTATAGATGGACTAATAGAAAAAGTCCCACACACTGCTAGAAGGCCAAATATTTTTTCAGAGCTAGATGCAGATAAAAATTATATTCAATTTGCAACCTGATGGAGGTCAGTATAGATGGACTAATAGAACAAGTCCCACACACAGCTAGAAGCCCAAATATTTTTTCAGAGGTACTGTAGATGCAGATAAAAATTATTTTTAATTTGCAACCTGATGGAGGTCAGTATAGATGGACTAATACAACAAGTCCCACACACAGCTAGAAGCCCAATATTTTTTCAGAGGTAGATGCAGAAAAAAATATATTCAGTTTGCAACCTGATGGAGGTCAGTATAGATGGAGTAATAGAACAAGTCCCACACACAGCTAGAAGCCCAAATATTTTTTCAGAGGTAGATGCAGATAAAAATTATTTTTAATTTGCAACCTGATGGAGGTCAGTATAGATGGACTAATAGAGAAAGTCCCACACACTGCTAGAAGGCCAAATATTTTTTCAGAGCTAGATGCAGATAAAAATTATATTCAGTTTGCAACCTGATGGAGGTCAGTATAGATGGACTAATAGAGAAAGTCCCACACACTGCTAGAAGGCCAAATATTTTTTCAGAGCTAGATGCAGATAAAAATTATATTCAATTTGCAACCTGATGGAGGTCAGTGTAGATGGACTAATAGAACAAGTCCCACACACTGCTAGAAGCCCAAATATTTTTTCAGAGGTACTGTAGATGCAGATAAAAATTATTTTTAATTTGCAACCTGATGGAGGTCAGTATAGATGGACTAATACAACAAGTCCCAGACACAGCTAGAAGCCCAATATTTTTTCAGAGGTAGATGCAGAAAAAAATATATTCAGTTTGCAACCTGATGGAGGTCTGTATAGATGGATTAATAGAACAAGTCCCACACACAGCTAGAAGCCCAATATTTTTTCAGAGGTAGATGCAGAAAAAAATATATTCAGTTTGCAACCTGATGGAGGTCAGTATAGATGGACTAATACAAGAAGTCCCACACACAGCTAGAAGCCCAATATTTTTTCAGAGGTAGATGCAGAAAAAAATATATTCAGTTTGCAACCTGATGGAGGTCAGTATAGATGGAGTAATAGAACAAGTCCCACACACAGCTAGAAGCCCAAATATTTTTTCAGAGGTAGATGCAGATAAAAATTATTTTTAATTTGCAACCTGATGGAGGTCAGTGTAGATGGACTAATAGAACAAGTCCCACACACTGCTAGAAGCCCAAATATTTTTTCAGAGGTACTGTAGATGCAGATAAAAATTATTTTTAATTTGCAACCTGATGGAGGTCAGTATAGATGGACTAATACAACAAGTCCCAGACACAGCTAGAAGCCCAATATTTTTTCAGAGGTAGATGCAGAAAAAAATATATTCAGTTTGCAACCTGATGGAGGTCTGTATAGATGGATTAATAGAACAAGTCCCACACACAGCTAGAAGCCCAATATTTTTTCAGAGGTAGATGCAGAAAAAAATATATTCAGTTTGCAACCTGATGGAGGTCAGTATAGATGGACTAATACAAGAAGTCCCACACACAGCTAGAAGCCCAATATTTTTTCAGAGGTAGATGCAGAAAAAAATATATTCAGTTTGCAACCTGATGGAGGTCTGTATAGATGGATTAATAGAACAAGTCCCACACACAGCTAGAAGCCCAATATTTTTTCAGAGGTAGATGCAGAAAAAAATATATTCAGTTTGCAACCTGATGGAGGTCAGTATAGATGGACTAATACAACAAGTCCCACACACAGCTAGAAGCCCAATATTTTTTCAGAGGTAGATGCAGAAAAAAATATATTCAGTTTGCAACCTGATGGAGGTCTGTATAGATGGATTAATAGAACAAGTCCCATACACAGCTAGAAGCCCAATATTTTTTCAGAGGTAGATGCAGAAAAAAATATATTCAGTTTGCAACCTGTTGGAGGTCAGTATAGATGGACTAATACAACAAGTCCCACACACAGCTAGAAGCCCAATATTTTTTCAGAGCTAGATGCAGAAAAAAATTATATTCAATTTGCAACCTGATGGAGGTCAGTATAGATGGACTAATAGAATGATGCTATGCCCAAAAGATTTTACTTCACTAGGTGCAGTAAAAAAATTGGTATTCTATACACAGGTGGTATATCTTGCAACACAGATAGGCTACTCCACTGACTAACACACTCTGCAATAGGCCAAAAAGGATTAGCTTTGCTAGATTCAGCCAAATGCTGTGAAAAAAACTTGCACAGCACTGGCACAGACCTGCCTGGCAAAAACTGATAGGAACTGATGTAACCTAGTCCTGAAAAGGACTCCAATTACAATTAGTCTTTACTCCCACAATCTATCTATTTAAGAGCACAGACCTGCCTGATAAAAGTCGTAGGAAATGCTGTAACCTAGTGCTTAAAAGGACTGCAATCACAACTATTTCCTACTCCCAAGCTATCTGTAGATTTGTGCGAAAATTGGCTTGAAATTAACAAGGTATAGCGCACACAGCAACAGCGGTGCCGTCTAACACGCAGCTGCAGCAGTTAGAAAATGGTGGCGACGGGGAAAATGGCTTGGTCTTATAGGGCAAGGACATGTGACATACACTGCCAATGACACATGCCCTTGCTTGTGTGAAAAAAAGCACTTCGCTCCGTGTGTGCGCTGCTGATAGGCTGACAGATTGCACCTCCCCACTGTAAATGCGGGAAAGAGAAAAAAAAAATGGAGATCTTCATTGTTCCTGCAGAGATCCATCCCCTGCCCCTCCCCCCACCCCGCTGTGCACTCAAACTGCGTATTAACATTAATTTTCATCATTACTGAGAAAAAATCCAGTTATGATTTTGGTGCACGAACAGTTATCGAACATAACCTCGAACAGCCGAATTTTTCTCAAATTGTTCGTGTTCGCCGAACGGCTCGAACACCGCCCAAAACAGCTCGAATTTGAGATTGGCGAACAGTTCGAGTAGAACAACGCTCATCTCTAGTGGAGAGTTAGTACATAGGGGGCAGAGGAGCTTACCTAGCTCACTCCGAATAATTTACCGGACACCGGGTCCGAAGCTTGCCGGGATCTCTACTACCCAGTAAGGTATAACCGGAATCCCTGGAGAACTACAAGTCCCAGGATTGCTAAAGTGCTGATACGTAACAGAGCCAGGAGACTCATAGGCCCCGCAAGCTGAAGAGCGTGTACCCCGAGAAAAGGTCCTACCACATGGTCAGCCAGCGCAGGGCAGAGACCAAGTTAGGCCTAGCTCCAGGCAGGTCAAAAACTTACTACGCAGAGGCAAGAAACAGGAGGCCCTACACCTGCTCATTGGGGAGGATCCTGATATGCACCCTTCACCCTACAGTGCTCCGGGATGTGCCTGATTTTCAATCAGTAAAAGGTACTGAAGTGACTATCGTGTCCGTCCCCATTCTTGCTCTGACCCGGCTGGGTCTCGCCTGTCCTGCATCCCCCTCTCCGTACGCTGCCCTGAGGCCAAGCTCCACCTGTGGGGAGCTATACCATCGAGCTGCCTTATCACCGGCGTCAGTGGGCTGCCGCAGCACTGGTGATTCTCACCAGAAACCACAGGTGGCGTCACAAACTTTTATAAAATAAACAAATATCCACCCTTTTAAAGAGTGACCCCGGGGTACGGGCCCGGGAGCCGACCACCGCGACATCACCAAGGCGAGGCAAAGGCCCGGGTACCGACTCATCCCCATCCCCTGGTCTAGTCAAACCTTTCCACATTTTTTCATATTTCAACCACAAACTTAAATGTATTTGATTGGGATTATATGTGATATACCAACATAAAATAGCAAGTATTTATGAAGTGTAAAGGAAATGACACATGGTTTTCTAATTATTTTAAAAATATAAATCTGAAAATTGTGATGAACATTTGTGGCGCCCCCAAGGGATGGGGACTCGGCGCCCGGGCCTTGCTGTTAGTTTTGGGGGATGCCGTGGTGGCTGGCTCCCGGGGCCGTACCCTGGGGTCACTCTTAAAAAAAGCAAGGAATTGGGGGAAAGGTGTATGGGAAAAGGGGAAAGTTCGTGACGCCACCTGTGGTGTCTGGTGAGACTCACCAGCGCTGCTACAGTCCTCTGAGGCCGGTGGTCGGGCAGCTTAGTTGGTTCTGCTCCCCACAGGTGAAGCGGGGCCTCAGGGCAGCGTAGGAGAAGGGATGCAGGACAGAGGGGACCCAGCCGGGTCAAAGGAAGAATAGGCACACACACGACAGTTCACTTCAGTACCTTTACTTGTGGTGTTTTCAGGCACGATCCGGGGTACTGTAGGGTGAAGGGTGCATTTCAGGACTCTCCCCAGTGAGCGGGTGTGGGGCCTCCTGTTTCTTGCCTTTTCCTAGTAAGTTTATGACCTGCCTGAAGCTAGGCCTAACTTGGTCTCTGTCTTGCACCTGCTGACCTGGTGGTAGGGCCTTCTGTTGGAGTTCACACTCCCTGGTTTCTTGGGCCTCAGTGACTCCTGACCCTGGTATTACGGTCAGTTTTTGGTATTCCTGGGACATGTAGTTCGCCAGGGATCCCAGTTGTTTCTGCTGGTCCTAGAGATCCTTGCAGACACGGACCCGGTGTCCGGTAAATGCTTGTGGGGTGAGCTGGTTAAGCTCCTCTGCCCCCTATGTAGCTCGCTTACTCCTCTTGCCTTCGGCCTGCTCGGGGCCCTCACTAGGCTTCACACTGGCAGTAGGCCTCGCTACTCTTCACCGCTCTTATGGCGTCGGCACGCCTTGGGCTCACTACCTGAGCTCAATGAGTCTGGACTATGCTCCACTGCAGGATGGCTACTGCAGGAGCTCCTCTCAACAGGCTTCCTTCTACAGACTGGATCCTCACAGACTGGAACTAGCTCTGTCCCGGAGGAAACTGTTCTCCAGACTGACTGCCTAGCTCCACCTTCCCTTTTTATATCCCTAACGGCTCCCTCTGGTGGTCTGAGGTGGAAGGTGGAGGTGTGTGTATGCTATGAGGGTCTCTTGTGGAGGAATCTGTTCATGCACCCCTCTAGGATCTGTGGCACCAATGCACAGCAGGTCGCCACATTCCCCCCTAGCAAAGCTCAGTACTCCCGGACTGAAGTACTTTTTATAACAACAATAATAACAATCTTCCCTTTATGGGAGGCACTTGCTTGAACGTTACCTAATAAACATTATAAATAATAAATAGACATATGTACAATAAGCAACCTCAGAATTCAAGTCTCTTTTGGTGAGGTTCCCTGACAGGATGTCCATCTCACAGGGCATAGTATTTGATAGCTTGAGGGACCTGTCCCAAACCCTCAACGTAGGCCCTGGGGTGGCTGCAGGGCATGGCGATCCTGAGTTGGACCTCCGTTAGTGTCACTCCAGACAGGTTTTTCTTCTGAGGTCACATAAAGGGGCACTCCAGGGAGTGCAATTATTTACAAGAATCAGTTTTTGGGCTGCACATACTCCTCAGCCACTAAGTTCTGTATGTACCCTTACGGGTAACTAAAGGCAACAAGGAAAAGTGTCCATTTCACTTAAATTGTCCATTATAAAGCAAAACACAAGTTAAAAAATACATACATGAAAATACACAACATAATACCCCAGGGGCACTATTTACTCTGTCAGAGGTTCCTTCTTTACTCTCTGTATCTGACAGGGGTCTGACCTTGTGTGCTACGTGTCGACCTACGTGGTACTGGGATGCATGAGGCACTAGTATTTGCACTACCTCCCATTCTGTCAGTTCTAAGTGCTGGGGAACTTCAGGGTTGCCTTAACCTCTCTAAGGGACTGGCAAGTATACCATTGGCTGGGCCTTCTTGCTCTGCTCCAACCGGGGATTCTTCTTGAGCAGGCTCTTCTGAAACCAGGGGAGGAGTCCTGAGGAGATAATTTGCATATTCCCACTGCATTTTGGGGTAAGTGAAGAGTCTCCGCGAGCTCAAAGAACACTGGATTTTGGCTGTTGGAGCTGAAAAGAGGACATCGGTAAACCAGGGGAGGAGTCCTGAGGAGATAATTTGCATATTCCCACTGCATTTTGGGGTAAGTGAAGAGTCTCCGCGAGCTCAAAGAACACTGGATTTTGGCTGTTGGAGCTGAAAAGAGGACATCGGTAAACCAGGGGAGGAGTCCTGAGGAGATAATTTGCATATTCCCACTGCATTTTGGGGTAAGTGAAGAGTCTCCGCGAGCTCAAAGAACACTGGATTTTGGCTGTTGGAGCTGAAAAGAGGACATCGGTAAACCAGGTGAGGAGTCCTGAGGAGATAATTTGCATATTCCCACTGCATTTTGGGGTAAGTGAAGAGTCTCCGAGAGCTCAAAGAACACTGGATTTTGGCTGTTGGAGCTGAAAAGAGGACATCGGTAAACCAGGGGAGGAGTCCTGAGGAGATAATTTGCATATTCCCACTGCATTTTGGGGTAAGTGAAGAGTCTCCGCAAGCTCAAAGAACACTGGATTTTGGCTGTTGGAGCTGAAAAGAGGACATCGGTAAACCAGGGGAGGAGTCCTGAGGAGATAATTTGCATATTCCCACTGCATTTTGGGGTAAGTGAAGAGTCTCCGCGAGCTCAAAGAACACTGGATTTTGGCTGTTGGAGCTGAAAAGAGGACATCGGTAAACCAGGTGAGGAGTCCTGAGGAGATAATTTGCATATTCCCACTGCATTTTGGGGTAAGTGAAGAGTCTCCGTGAGCTCAAAGAACACTGGATTTTGGCTGTTGGAGCTGAAAAGAGGACATCGGTAAACCAGGTGAGGAGTCCTGAGGAGATAATTTGCATATTCCCACTGCATTTTGGGGTAAGTGAAGAGTCTCCGTGAGCTCAAAGAACACTGGATTTTGGCTGTTGGAGCTGAAAAGAGGACATCGGTAAACCGCGCGCCGGTTTTCAGAACATTAACAATAAGAACATGGAAGAGTCCAGGAGCCATTTGGTGAGCTGCATATCCTGCTACATGTTCACAGACTTGCCAGTGGAAAAGCAAAACTTCACATGCCAGAAATGCAAGCTTGTGTCCCTGTTGGAGGAAAAGTTGCGAAATCTAGAAGAGAGGTTAACTACCTTGAAAATCATTAAGGAAGGTGAAGAGTTCTTAGACAGAGCAGAATTATCTCTTCATGATTCAGAAAGAGAAGAAATTCGAACTGCACCTGACGAAACAGAGGAATGGAAGCATGTGACCCACAGAAGCAGGAGGATCGAGAGGCAGTCAGCACCCATACTGCTCAGGAACCAGTACCAGGCTCTCACGCAGGAGAACCATGAAGAAATACAGCAAAATAAGACTTTGCCAGCAATGAATAACCTTGTAAGCCCTCAGAATCCTCCTGGATGGAGAAAGAAGAATGTTGTGAAGAAAAAACGGAGAGTGGTGGTCATGGGGGATTCCCTGTTAAGAGGAACAGAGGCCGCTATCTGCAGACCAGACATAACCTCAAGAGAAATGTGCTGTCTTCCAGGAGCAAAAATTAAAGATGTGTCTGACAGGATATCAAGACTCTTCAGACCTACAGATCACTAGCCATTCCTGCTAATACATGTGGGGACAAATGACACCGCAGGAAAAGACCTGGAAACCATCTGCAGTGACTTTGAAGACTTAGGCAAGAAAGTGAAAGAATTGGGAGCGCAGGTGGTCTTCTCATCCATCCTCCCAGTGGATGGCCATGGAACAATGAGGTGGAATAAGATTCTACAGGTGAACAACTGGCTACGTCGATGGTGCCGTCAACAAGGATTTGGATTTCTGGATCACGGAATGAATTACCTATACGATGGACTACTTGCTAGAGATGGGGTGCACCTTACGAAGACTGGAAAACATGTATTTGGAAGTCGCCTTGCTACACTCATCAGAAGAGCTTTAAACTAGAACAATGTGGGAAGGGAAGCAAAAGGCCAGAAAAAGCCATACAGCTGACAAATACTATTGAGATCTCTGCTACTGGAAGTGGAAAAGAAGAACAAAGACAAAAAAATCTAAATAATAAAAATATGGGAGGAAGAGAAACCAATCACAAACTAAAATGTTTTTATACAGATGCACAAAGCATGGGCAACAAACAAGGAGAATTGGAACTACTAATGCAGGAAAAGGAATATGATGTCATTGGAATCACTGAAACTTGGTGGGACGATACACATGATTGGAATAAAAGGCTAAAAGGATACAACTTATTTGCAAGAAACAGACTTGATAAACGAGGAGGAGGTGTTGCATTGTATGTTAGAAAAGCGTATATCTGCACAGAGATTGAAGCTTCAGAGACTGGGAGTTCTGTGGAAACTGTTTGGGTAAGAATACAAGGAGAGAACAACGGAAAGGACACCATTGTAGGCATTTACTACAGGCCACCTGGGCAAGCTGAAGATATGGATGAACTCTTTATGTATCAAATGACCAAGTTCTCCAAAAAATATGACGTAGTGGTCATGGGAGATTTCAACTATCCAGACATTTGTTGGGAATCTCTCTCAAGTAAAACTAACAGGTCAAGCAAATTCTTATCCTCTCTTGCTGACAACTTTATCTTCCAAAAGGTAGGGGAGAAAACAAGGGGATCTGTTACTTTGGATCTAATCCTTATAAACAGGGAGGAAATGGTTGAGGAGGTAAAGGTGGCTGGGACCCTAGGAGGCAGCGATCATGCTATTATAGAATTTTGGATAACTAGAGGAGGAAGACATGTGAAGACTCAAACTTCAAGGTTAGATTTTAGAAAGGCAGATTTTAAGAGACTCAGAAAGAGAATAGGAGGGATCCAATGGCTGGATGTCCTTAAGGACAAAAATGTCCAGGAAGGATGGGAAATTTTTAAAAATGAGATTCTCAAAGCACAATCGTTAACAATCCCGAAAAGTAGGAAGAATGGGAAGCATTTAAGGAAACCAGGATGGATGAACACAGAACTTAAACACATGCTAAAAAGAAAGAAAGAAATGTTTATTAAATGGAAAGAGGGAGGCATATCTAAAGAAGATTATAATGCAGTCTGCAGATCCTGTAGGGCACGTATCAGGTTAGCTAAAGCTGACAATGAATTAAGGCTTGCAAGAGAAGTCAAAAGCAATAAAAAAGGATTTTGGGGGTATGTCAAAAGTAAAAGAAAAGTCAAAGATGCTATAGGATTTTTACAGGATGAAAATGGAGAAATGGTAAGAGAGGATGTTGAGAAGGCCGAACTTTTTAATTCCTATTTTGCATCTGTTTTCTCTCAGAAAGAAAATGTAACATCAACTGATCTTCACTGTCCTTTTAAAGGAATAGAGGAATCCAAGTTATCTGTAAACAGAAAGATTGTGAGGGAATATTTAGCTAACATAAATGAGTTCAAGTCTCCAGGTCCAGATGAATTACACCCCAGAGTACTGAAGGAGATCGTAGAAGAAATTTTAGAACCACTCTCCATAATCTTTGAAAATTCTTGGAGAACAGGAGAAGTCCCAGAAGACTGGAGAAGAGCAAATGTTGTTCCTATCTTCAAAAAGGGGAAGAAGGTGGACCCAGGGAACTATAGGCCGGTGAGTCTGACTTCTATACCAGGAAAGATCTTTGAACAAATTATTAAACAACATGTATGTAAGTACATGGATAAGAATGAAGTGATTAATCAGAGTCAGCATGGGTTTGTAACTAACAAGTCATGTCAGACTAACTTAATTTCCTTCTATGACAGAATCACTGACTGGGTGGATCAGGGAAATGCTGTAGATATGGTATATCTTGACTTCAGCAAAGCATTTGACAAAGTATCTCACACCATCGTTATTGAAAAAATGACCAAGTATGCAATGGACCAGGCAACTGTTAGGTGGATTCATAACTGGCTTAGTGATCGGACTCAAAGGGTGGTTGTAAATGGCTTCACATCCAGCTGGATGAATGTCTCAAGTGGGGTACCACAGGGCTCCGTCCTGGGACCTGTATTGTTCAACATCTTTATCAATGATTTAGATGAAGGAATTGAGGGTAAACTGATTAAATTTGCTGATGACACAAAGCTAGGAGGGATAGCTAATACTAGAGAAGAGAGAGAGAGGATTCAAAAAGACCTAAATAAACTGGAGCAGTGGGCAGCAACCAACAGAATGGTTTTTAACAGGGAAAAATGCAAAGTACTACATCTGGGCAATAAAAATGAAAAAAGCATATACAGAATGGGAGGAATAGAGCTAAGCAACAGTACATGTGAAAAAGACTTAGGTATACTAATAGATCATAGACTGAACATGAGTCAACAGTGTGATGCAGCAGCAAAAAAGGCAAATACAATTCTGGGATGTATTAACAGAAGCATACAGTCTAGATCACGTGAAGTCATTATCGGTCTTTACTCCTCTTTGGTCAGACCTCATCTGGAATACTGTGTACAGTTTTGGGCACCACATTTTAAAAAAGACATAGACAAACTGGAGCAAGTTCAGAGAAGAGCGACCAGAATGGTGACTGGTCTGCAAACCATGTCCTATGAGGAACGTTTGCAGGATTTGGGAATGTTTAGCTTGCAAAAAAGAAGACTGAGAGGAGACTTAATAGCTGTCTACAAATATGTCAAGGGCTGTCACATTGTAGAAGGATCATCTTTATTCTCATTTGCACAAGGAAAGACTAGAAGCAATGGGATGAAACTAAATGGGAGGAGACACAGATTAGATATTAGAAAAAACTTTTTGACAGTTAGGGTGATTAATGAGTGGAACAGGCTGCCACGAGAGGTGGTGAGTTTCCCTTCAATGGACGTCTTCAAACAGAGGCTGGACAGACATCTGTCTGAGATGATCTAGTGAATCCTGCTTTGAGCAGGGGGTTGGACCAGATGACCCAGGAGGTCCCTTCCAACTCTACCATTCTATGATTCTATGAAGCACTTACAGGCTCTACTTGCTGTGGAGGGTCTTCTGCCTGTTGAAAGAAGTGGATCACAGGTATTATTACTGCTCCTCCTAGTTGAGGCCAATCTGCCGGGAAATCTCCTAAGTCAGTATGGAGTACTGCTTCTTTAGGCTCCTCCAGTACGGTGAGAGGCACTTCTTCTTGGGGCTTTAGCAGGTCTGGACATAACTTCAGATGGTCTCTAGATAGCATTGCAGTCGTTCTTCCTCCGTTCTTAGTAATTAGACAGGTTTTCCTGTTACCAAATCTTGAATTTAACACAGTGTAGGGTTCTCTCTCCCACTGGTCATCAAGTTTGTGGTTTCTCCTTTTTCTTTTTAACACCACTTCTCCTGGTGTGAAGGGTTCTGCGGGCGCACTTTTATTCTAGTTTGCTTCCTGCTTGTCCCTCACATGAGTGAGACTGTCTTCGACACAGGCCTGTACTCTTCTGTACTGCTCCTGTCTTGTCGTGTCCCAGTCCTCAGTGGACATATCTGCTTCTGGTTCCACTACACCTAGCTCCAGGTCCATGGGCAACTTCCTGGGTCTGGCTCGCATGAGATATGCTGGAGTACAATTGGTGGAACTCACAGGTATGTGGTTGTACAGATCTACCAGGTCAAGTAGTACGTCTGGCCACTGATTTCTCTCCTCTAGTGGTAAGGTCTTCAGCAGGTCGATGACGATGTTATTCATCTTTTCACAGAGACCGTTGGTTTGGGGGTGGTACGGTGTGGTCTGGATCTTTTTACACCCGTACAGATGGCAGAACTCCTTGAACAATTCAGCTGCGAAGGCTGGGCCTTGATCCATCAGGACCTGCTCCGGGTTTCCATGGGGCCTGCAGAAGTACGCCTGAAACGTCTTCGCCGCAGTTTCTGCCGTTAGATCCTTGACGGGGGCGACCACCAGGAACCGAGAGTAGTGATCCACCATGGTCAGGGCATAGGAATATCCTGACCTGCTGGGTGACAGCTTGACATGATCCATGGCCACGATCTCCAAAGGTCGAGTTGTCTTGATGGGTTGCAGGGGTGCCTTCTGGCTGCTGTAGTCATTTCTTCTGAGGCCACAGGGTACACAATTCCAGCACCACCTCTCAATGGAACTGCGCATTCCTACCCAATAAAACCAACACTTCAGCAGGGTTTCTAGCTTCTTCCAGCCAAAGTGCCTCTCCTGATCGTGGTAGGCTTCCAACACCATCTGGATATCTGTCTTGGGCACTACAATCTGCCATACCATCTCAAGGGTTTCAGGGTTGACGTACCTCTGGCACAGCTTCTCTCTATAGATGAACAGCCGGTGATGCGCCCCCTGGGCCGTGGGGTACCCGGAGCCTGTAGATGCTGGGGGTTGTAGTCACCGTGGCGGTGACCCGGTTCGTGACCCAGGTGGTCAATCTAAGGGTAGTTTATGTATATCTGTTATGTATAGTCCGACTAAGCCACCTGTGGAATGCGGTTATTGGGAACCGCCACTGCGAAGCAGTCCGCTGAAGCTGGTGGTATGTGCAGCAAGGTGATGTAACTCCCCACAGGAAGAGTGGAGCTTCAGGGCAGCGTGTGTTGATGATGGTGGTGGTAGTGCAAGGTATCAGTAATGACAACATGGAGTCTTTGCAGTGCAGTCCCTGGGTCTTTACTGTTGGCAATTATATGGGCCCCAACGGGAGTACCGGCTAGTGGTGAGGGCCTGATCAGTCTGGGAACAATCCTAGAGTCCTCCTGGCCAGGTGAAGTTGTAGGCCTGCCGTTCTGACTATACTTTTTGGGCTATCCCGCTTATAGTCGTGTTGTAGCCCAGGTCCCTGAGTGTAACGTGCTGCACTCACCCGTATGGCTGGCGACTCGGGCCTTGTGTATTCCTCTCTCCTCTGTGGCGGTACGGGTCCTTTCGTGTGGCTGAGCCTCCGGGCTTCTGTTGGGCCAGGAAACCTGCAATCTCCTGCCCTGCGGTATCTGCTGCTGGGTATGCAATGCCCACAGCCTCAGACTCCGGCGTCCGGTCCTCTGTGGATATTATCCAGGACGAGCTAACTCCAACTCCAGTCCCTGGCTCTTTACTCCTTCATGTCCTACTTGACTCCACACACTGAACTCTAGACTCAGACTCCCTAACCCCGCCTCCAGATCCAGTTATAAAGGGCAGGATCCTCCCCAATCTGGTCTGGGGCAGGAGGTGTTGCATGTAATGTGTTCCTGCCCAGGAAACTCCTGCTTTGCTCCCAGACATGGTATTACTACCACTGTGGCAACCAGACCCTCTGGGGTGCCACATTCTCCCCTAGTAAATTTCAATACTCTGGGAATGAGCATATTTTGCAAAAATATAACAGATAACAATAAACAATAGAAATAACAATACATGAACATATTTACAGGCATTACAGTCCTTATAGGTCACGGTATCATCCGTAACCAGGTGTCCATTTCACCCAAACAAGGTACAGTTGTAGAATGGGGGACCTGTCCAAAACAAACCCCAAAGTTGACTTTGGGCGTGGCTGCAAGGCTTAGGCAGTCCAGTTGGACCACAAGTGGGACCACTCCAGACAGATTTTTGTTCCGCGGTCTGTTGCAAGGGGGGCACTTTATAGGTGCAACTATTTACAGGGCAAGTTTTTGGTTACTCACTGTCCATAACCTGAAAGTCTTTGAACCCTGTCGGGTAACTGGAAAAACATAATCAGTACACACATATAAAACATTTCAACATTTGCAATACTACAGTTATGGGTTACATCTAAATCCTCCAGCGAGCAGGGATTTGACCTCTGGTGCTTCTGGTAGATCTACGTAACACACTGTCTATCTGTGTTCTACCTTGGTCCCCTGTATTTACCCCTGGTGTGCTGGGTTCAATGTTCACCACACTACAGGTGTTTGGAGGTGTCTCTGGTAGGTTGGGCAGCTCCGCATGGATCCTTTGGCTTACTGTGGGTACGACAGGTTCGCTACTAGCAGAGGGTAGATTCTCCTGGTCTGCCGATGAGGAATCTTCTGTTTCTGGGGCCAATGGTTCTTCCAACTCTACTGGGACTTCTACAGCTCCCTGAGGGGCTGGTTGGATAAATGTAAGGACTGGCACAACAATGGCATTATTCACTTGCGTCCATGACCGGGAAAATTCTCCGAGTACTGTGCTGACCATTTCTTCCACTTCCTCTGCGGGTTGAGGGATACCTTGGCCTTCTTCAGCATGCTGTAGTTGCTCAGGACATTTCTTCAGGTGGTCTCTGGAAACTGTTGCTGTCGTTTCTCCTCCATCCTTACTTATGAGGTACACCTTGGTGTTATCATGACTTGATGGTAGAATGGTATACGGCTCTTTTTCCCACTGGTCATCCAATTTATGGAGCTGCCTTTTTCTCTTTAGGACTTGCTTTCCAGGTGACAAGGGGGCAGCTGGTGCATGTTGATTGTAAGTCCTCTCTTGCCTTTCTCTTGCTTGGGACAGACTTCTTTCAACACTTTCCTGTACCTTACGGTATTGTAGTTTCCGCTCAGTATCTCAATCCGCATCTGGTGAGGTGTCCTCTGGTGTCAGAACTCCCATATCCAGATCGATGGGCAGCTTACCAGGTCTTGCTCTCATCAGGTAAGCAGGTGTGCAGTTGGTGGAATTCACTGGAATGTGATTGTAGAGATCCACCAGGTCTGGCAACTTTTCTGGCCACAGGCTGCGTTCCTCCAGGGGCAACGTCTTCAGTAGGTCTATCACCACCTGATTCATCTTTTCACACATCTCGTTGGTCTGGGAATGATAAGGCGTTGTACGGATCTTCTTGCAGCCGTACAGGTTGCAGAATTCCTGGAATACTTCTGCTTTGAAGGCCGGACCTTGGTCAGTTAGCACACGTTCTGGGTAACCATGCGGGCGGCAGAAGTGCTGTTGGAAAGCTCTGGCTGCTGTCTGAGCCGTTTGGTCCTTGACTCTCACTACTACCAGGAACCGGGAGTAGTGGTCTACGATGGTGAGAGCGTAGACTTAGCCTGACCTGCTCGGGGATAGCTTCACATGGTCCAGGGCTACCAGTTCGAGTCGCTGCTTGGTGATGATGGGCTGCAGGGGAGCCCTCTGGCTGTCACGGTCTTTTCTTCTCAGGTTGCATGGTCCGCATTCTCGACGCCACCTCTCGACTGCTTTCCTCATGCCAACCCAATAGAACCGTTCACGTAGCATGACTTCCAGCTTCTTCCATCCAAAATGTCCCGCTCCATCGTGGTACGCTTCCAGGACCATAGACGCATCTCGCCTCGGGACTACCACCTGCCAGACCAGCTCAGGTGTCCGGGAGTTGACAGTTCTTCGACACAGCTTCCCTTCATAGATGAACAGCTTGCTCTTTTCTTTCCACAGCTGTTTGGTCTCTTCTGGAGCATCTGAATCAGGGTATGAGTCAGCTTGTGTCGGCAACTCTTTGACTAGGAAAACAGCCGGGTCACTGTCTTGTGTTTCTGCCCATCCATGGTGGGGCAATGGATTGAATGTGGCTTCTCTGTTGGATGAACACCTGTTCTTCACACAATGGGAGCACTGCTTTTTCCCATGGCGGTGGAACGCGGGGATTTCTATCTCTTCCAGCTCCTCTGGGTCTTCTCCCTCGTCTGGCAAGTTAGGAATTCTGGACAGCGCATCTGCGTTTGCATTCTTGTGCCCAGCCCGGTACTTGATGGTGAATTCATAATTAGACAGTCGGACCATCCATCTTTGTTCCAGGGCACCAAGTTTTGCAGTGTCCAGGTGTGTCAGCGGGTTATTATCCGTGTACACAGTGAATTTGGAAGAGGCGAGATAATGTTTGAAGCTCTCAGTCACAGCCCAGACGATGGCAAGAAACTCCAACTTGAAGGAGCTGTAGTTCTCTGGGTTTCTTTCTGTGGGCCGGAGCTTCCTGCTGGCGTAGGCGATCACCCTTTCTCTGCCTTGCTGGATCTGGGACAGCACCGCTCCTAGTCCCACGTTGCTCGCGTCCGTGTGAAGGATGAAGGGTTGGCCATAATCAGGGTAGGCCAGGACCTCGTCTCCTGTTAGGGTCATCTTCAACCTGGTGAAGGACTCATCTTCCAGCTTGCCCCATTTGAATGGTGGTTTCTGGTTCTTGGCCTTCCTGGACTGGCCTATCAGGAGGTCCTGCATGGGTGCCGCCATCTTGGTGAAGCCTGGTATAAACCTTCGGTAGTAGCCTACCAACCCGAGGAACTGCCGCACTTCTTTGATGGTGGAAGGTCTCGGCCAGTCCTTGATTACGGTGATCTTATCGGGGTCTGGTGCTACACCGTCAGCGCTTACCACATGTCCTAAGTACTGTACTTTGGGCTTCAGCAGGTGGCATTTAGACGGCTTCACCTTCAGGCCAAAGCCAGCCAGGGCTTCAAACACTTCCGCCAGGTGCTTCAGATGATCCTCATATGTCTTGGAGTATACTATGACATCATCCAGGTACAGCAGGACTGTCTCGAAATTCTTATGCCCTAGACCCCACTCCATCAACCGCTGGAAGGTTCCTGGGGCGTTGCAGAGCCCGAATGGCATGTAGGTGAACTCGCTGAGGCCCATCGGGGTGGTGAATGCGGTCTTCTCCTTATCCGCCTCTGCTACAGGAACCTGCCTATACCCACTAGTAAGATCCAAAGTAGAGAAATAATTAGCAGATTTTAACGCAGCTAGTGACTCCTCTATCCTGGGTAGCGGGTATGCATCTTTATGTGTTATGCGGTTAATTTGCCTCTACTCTACACACATTCTCATTGTGCCATCCTTTTTCTTTACAAGAACTAATGGAGCTGCCCAGGGGCTACAACTGTCTCTTATTACTAGAGATGAGCGTTGTTCTACTCGAACTGTTCGCCAATCTCAAATTCGAGCTGTTTTGGGCGGTGTTCGAGCCGTTCGGCGAACACGAACAATTTGAGAAAAATTCGGCTGTTCGAGGTTATGTTCGATAACTGTTCGTGCACCAAAATCATAACTGGATTTTTTCTCAGTAATGATGAAAATTAATGTTAATACGCAGTTTGAGTGTACAGCGGGGTGGGGGGAGGGGCAGGGGATGGATCTCTGCAGGAACAATGAAGATCTCCATTCTTTTTTCTCTTTCCCGCATTTACAGTGGGGAGGTGCAATCTGTCAGCCTATCAGCAGTGCACACACGGAGCGAAGTGCTTTTTTTCACACAAGCAAGGGCATGTGTCATTGGCAGTGTATGTCACATGTCCTTGCCCTATAAGACCAAGCCATTTTCCCCGTCGCCACCATTTTCTCACTGCTGCAGCTGCGTGTTAGACGGCACCGCTGTTGCTGTGTGCGCTATACCTTGTTAATTTCAAGCCAATTTTCGCACAAATATACAGATAGCTTGGGAGTAGGGAATAGTTGTGATTGCAGTCCTTTTAAGGACTAGGTTACAGCATTTCCTACGACTTTTATCAGGGAGGTCTGTGCTCTTAAATAGATCGGTTGTGGGAGTAAAGACTAATTGTAATTGCAGTCCTTTTCAGGACTAGGTTACATGAGTTCCTATCAGTTTTTGCCAGGCAGGTCTGTGCCAGTGCTGTGCAAGTTTTTTTCACAGCATTTGGCTGAATCTAGCAAAGCTAATCCTTTTTGGCCTATTGCAGAGTGTGTTAGTCAGTGGAGTAGCCTATCTGTGTTGCAAGATATACCACCTGTGTATAGAATACCAATTTTTTTACTGCACCTAGTGAAGTAAAATCTTTTGGGCATAGCATCATTCTATTAGTCCATCTATACTGACCTCCATCAGGTTGCAAATTAAAACTAATTTTTATCTGCATCTACAGTACCTCTGAAAAAATATTTGGGCTTCTAGCAGTGTGTGGGACTTGTTCTATTAGTCCATCTATACTGACCTCCATCAGGTTGCAAACTGAATATATTTTTTTCTGCATCTACCTCTGAAAAAATATTGGGCTTCTAGCTGTGTGTGGGTCTTGTTCTATTAATCCATCTATACTGACCTCCATCAGGTTGCAAACTGAATATATTTTTTTCTGCATCTACCTCTGAAAAAATATTTGGCCTTCTAGTAGTGTGTCGGACTTTCTCTATTAGTCCATCTATACTGACCTCCATCAGGTTGCAAATTAAAACTAATTTTTATTTGCATCTACAGTACCTCTGAAAAAATATTTGGGCTTCTAGCAGTGTGTGGGACTTGTTCTATTAGTCCATCTATACTGACCTCCATCAGGTTGCAAACTGAATATATTTTTTTCTGCATCTACCTCTGAAAAAAATATTGGGCTTCTAGCTGTGTGTGGGTCTTGTTCTATTAATCCATCTATACTGACCTCCATCAGGTTGCAAACTGAATATATTTTTTTCTGCATCTAGCTCTGAAAAAATATTTGGCCTTCTAGTAGTGTGTCGGACTTTCTCTATTAGTCCATCTATACTGACCTCCATCAGGTTGCAAATTAAAACTAATTTTTATCTGCATCTACAGTACCTCTGAAAAAATATTTGGGCTTCTAGCAGTGTGTGGGACTTGTTCTATTAGTCCATCTATACTGACCTCCATCAGGTTGCAAACTGAATATATTTTTTTCTGCATCTACCTCTGAAAAAATATTGGGCTTCTAGCTGTGTGTGGGTCTTGTTCTATTAATCCATCTATACTGACCTCCATCAGGTTGCAAATTAAAACTAATTTTTATCTGCATCTACAGTACCTCTGAAAAAATATTGGGCTTCTAGCTGTGTGTGGGTCTTGTTCTATTAATCCATCTATACTCACCTCCATCAGGTTGCAAACTGAATATATTTTTTTCTGCATCTACCTCTGAAAAAATATTTGGCCTTCTAGTAGTGTGTCGGACTTTCTCTATTAGTCCATCTATACTGACCTCCATCAGGTTGCAAATTAAAACTAATTTTTATCTGCATCTACAGTACCTCTGAAAAAATATTTGGGCTTCTAGCAGTGTGTGGGACTTGTTCTATTAGTCCATCTATACTGACCTCCATCAGGTTGCAAACTGAATATAGTTTTTTCTGCATCTACCTCTGAAAAAATATTGGGCTTCTAGCTGTGTGTGGGTCTTGTTCTATTAATCCATCTATACTGACCTCCATCAGGTTGCAAACTGAATATATTTTTTTCTGCATCTACCTCTGAAAAAATATTTGGCCTTCTAGTAGTGTGTCGGACTTTCTCTATTAGTCCATCTATACTGACCTCCATCAGGTTGCAAACTGAATATAATTTTTTTCTGCATCTAGCTCTGAAAAAATATTTGGCCTTCTAGTAGTGTGTCGGACTTTCTCTATTAGTCCATCTATACTGACCTCCATCAGGTTGCAAATTAAAACTAATTTTTATCTGCATCTACAGTACCTCTGAAAAAATATTTGGGCTTCTAGCTGTGTGTGGGACTTGTTGTATTAGTCCATCTATACTGACCTCCATCAGGTTGCAAACTGAATATATTTTTTTCTGCATCTACCTCTGAAAAAATATTTGGCCTTCTAGTAGTGTGTCGGACTTTCTCTATTAGTCCATCTATACTGACCTCCATCAGGTTGCAAACTGAATATAATTTTTTTCTGCATCTAGCTCTGAAAAAATATTTGGCCTTCTAGTAGTGTGTCGGATTTTCTCTATTAGTCCATCTATACTGACCTCCATCAGGTTGCAAATTAAAACTAATTTTTATCTGCATCTACAGTACCTCTGAAAAAATATTTGGGCTTCTAGCTGTGTGTGGGACTTGTTGTATTAGTCCATCTATACTGACCTCCATCAGGTTGCAAACTGAATATATTTTTTTCTGCATCTACCTCTGAAAAAATATTTGGCCTTCTAGTAGTGTGTCGGACTTTCTCTATTAGTCCATCTATACTGACCTCCATCAGGTTGCAAATTAAAAATAATTTTTATCTGCATCTACAGTACCTCTGAAAAAATATTTGGGCTTCTAGCTGTGTGCGGGACTTGTTGTATTAGTCCATCTATACTGACCTCCATCAGGTTGCAAACTGAATATATTTTTTTCTGCATCTACCTCTGAAAAAATATTTGGCCTTCTAGTAGTGTGTCGGACTTTCTCTATTAGTCCATCTATACTGACCTCCATCAGGTTGCAAATTAAAAATAATTTTTATCTGCATCTACAGTACCTCTGAAAAAATATTTGGGCTTCTAGCTGTGTGCGGGACTTGTTGTATTAGTCCATCTATACTGACCTCCATCAGGTTGCAAACTGAATATATTTTTTTCTGCATCTACTTCTGAAAAAATATTTGGCCTTCTAGTAGTGTGTCGGACTTTCTCTATTAGTCCATCTATACTGACCTCCATCAGGTTGCAAATTCAAAATAATTTTTTCTGCATCTAACCCAGCCAATAGTTTTGGCCTAATACCACAGTTTGGCCACTCAGCTCTGCTCGGTTACCATCCATTGTTTTTTTGTGCAAACAACTCCAGAGTTGTGAATTAGTTAACCACCAAAATGAGTGGAAAAAGGCCTGCTGCTGGTGGAAAGGGGAATAGGCGTGTTGGGAAGGGGAAAAAAGGTTGTGTCCGTGGGGTAGGTGTTAAAGCAACAGTAACATCTGCAGAAGAAAGACCATCTTCCAGCCAAACTAAAATGTCTACTTCTTTTAGCGGACAATGTGATAAGATCCCTTTCTTACGGCCACGCCAATCGCTACAAATTCCAGATGAGGCACAAAAACAGCAGGTGCTTCAACGGATATCAAGTGTTCCTTTAAGTGGGCTCTCCTCCACATCAACTTCAACATCACAAATAATCCAGTCCTCAAAGGTGTCACCCAAATCGCACTTGCTTCCTCACAGCTCCCAAATCTCCAGCTGCCCGTCTGAGTATGAGGTAGAACAGATGGTTGAGTCTGCAGAGCTGTTTACTCATACTATAGCCTGGGAATCAGAGGTCGACTCCAGCGCTTCTGTGAATCCAGACGAGGAAATGATCTGCACTGATGCCCAGAATCTTTATGAGTCGGATCCAGGACCAGACGCAGAAGGTTCTGACCATAATGTAGACCCTCATTCCCAAACTGTAACTCCTGTTGGTGGAGACAATGAGGAAGACGATGATAAGACTCAAATACCTGATTGGAGCGACAACTTTAGTTTTTTGTCAGGGCAGGAACAGGTTGGCTCTGAGGACGACGGGTGTGATAACGCACAGGGTGATGATGATGAGGTCGGAGATCCCACTTACTGTCAACCCACAGTCAGCCAAGAGATGAGGTCAGCAGAGGAGGTGGAGGAAGATGCTAGTGACGACGAGGTCAGGTTGCGCCTTCCTGGACAGAGACGTAGTACTGGAAGCACGTCAACAACTGCATCCTCAAACACAACTCTGCCTCTCACCACAAGTCGTGGTGGCTCTTCAGGTCGCATGGGTGCTAAGCCTTGCATAGCCTGGGCATTTTTTCAGATCGATAAAGATGACCCAACTCGTGTTATCTGTAACATTTGTCAGCAAAAGCTAAGTAGAGGCCAAAAAATACATAGTTTGAGTACTTCATGCATGAACCGGCACATGGACATGAAGCATAAGTTGCAGTGGGAAGCTCAGTGTGCTACAATGCGGCCTAGCCGGCCGGGCCAACCACCGTCTGCCATATCTTGTGCATCCGCGGCCTCTTCATCCTCTGTGACTGGGGGGACAGCAGTCACACCTGTTTTGGGGCGCAGACCTGCCACCTCTTTACCCGCAACAGCCAGCGTGATTGGCAGGTCATCATTTTCTTTGGAGGTGGTAACACCAGCTGGTGTTGAGCGCTGTCCGACATCGATAGCACCACCTTTGGATGAAGGCAACCTAACATGTCCGCCTGCATCTTCCTCACAGACCGGCAGTTTGCCGGGGACACCCTTATCAACCCCGTCTAAGCACAATAGCCAGCCCTCGGTCCCTCAGATGTGGACAAGTAAAAGACCATTTCCTCCTAGCCATGAGAAAGCTAAGAGGTTGAATTTCACCATCTGCAAGCTCTTGGCTACAGAAATGCTGCCTTTCCGCCTGGTGGACACAGAGGATTTTCGAGACCTTATGTCCGTCGCAGTGCCCCAGTACCAGATGCCCAGTCGGCACTACTTCTCAAAGAAAGGTGTGCCTGCGCTCCACCAGCATGTCGCACACAACATCACCGCTTCTTTGAGAAACTCTGTGTGTGACAGGGTGCATTTCACCACAGACACTTGGACGAGTAGGCATGGACAGGGGCGTTACATGTCGCTGACTGGGCACTGGGTAACTATGGTGACAGCAGGACAAGGGGCTGCTGTCCAAGTCTTGCCGTCCCCACGAGTTGTGCGTCAATCCTCTTTATGTCAAAGTTCCTCCACTGCTTCTGCCTCCTCAACCTCCTCTCGGTCTTCCACCTGCACCCAAAGGCTGTCTGGTCATGCCACAAGCTTTCTAACTGCGCAGAAGGGATCCTGCACACCTCCTTACTATGCTGGCAGTAGGGCTCAACGTCATCAGGCGGTTTTTACATTGAAATGTCTGGGAAATGTGAGCCACACAGCTGAGGAGTTGTGGTCAGCTCTGGAGAACCAATTTCATGAATGGTTGTCTCCACTGGACCTGAAACCAGGGAAGGCCGTGTGCGACAATGCTGCAAACCTGGGTGCGGCCCTTCGCCGGGGCAATGTCACACACGTGCCTTGTATGGCTCACGTGTTGAACCTGGTTGTCCAGCAATTTTTAGCCCACTATCCCAGACTAGATGGCCTTCTGCAGAGGGCACGGTCGCTGTGTGCTCACTTCCGCCGTTCGCATCCCGCAGCTCAGCGACTTACATCTCTACAGAAGTCGTTGGGCCTGCCACTTCACCGGCTAAAATGCGATGTGCCTACCCGGTGGAATTCAACTCTGCACATGTTGCAGCGACTGTGGCAGCACCGACAAGCCCTGGTGCAATACGTTCTGACGTATAGCCTGGGCCAACGAGATTCAGAGGTGGGGCAAATCACGCTGGAGGAGTGGTCTCAGATCAGGGACCTATGCACCCTTCTGCACAGTTTTGAAATGGCGACGAAGATGTTTAGTGCTGACGATGCCATTATCAGCATGACTATTCCGGTGATTTACATGCTGGAGCACATGTTAAACAGAATTCGGAGTCAGGTGGTGGCACAAGAGGAGGTGGAGGAAGTAGAGGAGGAGGAGTTGTATGCGGAAGGGCTAACATCTGCAAGGTCCAGAAGGTCGGCAGCACCAAGGCGGCAGGCATGTGAGGGTGGGGGAGATGGTTTTACCAGGGCGCATGGTAGCAGCCAAACTAGTGAGGAAGGTGCAGGAGCCCAGGAAGAAGTGGAGGACGAACTGATGGAAGACTCATCAGATGAGGGAGACCTTGATCACATTTCTGTTGTGCGAGGTTGGGGGGAGAGGACAGAGGAAGGAAGCATGATTGTTACCTCGCCACCAACACAACAGGGACTTGGTGCTCCTGGATGCGCAACACACATGAGTGCCTTCTTGCTGCACTACCTGCAACATGACCCTCGAATTGTGAGAATTAGAAATAATCCTGACTACTGGGTTGCCACACTGTTAGATCCCCGGTACAAAAGTAAATTTGCAGAAATTATTCCTGCCATAGAAAGGGATGCACGCATGCAGGAGTATCAGCAGAGACTGTTGCAGAATCTTACATGTGCTTTTCCACAAAATACCAGTGGTGCACGTAGTGAATCTCACAGTTCCAACTTGCCAACCGTGGGACCGTCAAGTGTTCAGCACTCAAACCGTAACAGAACCACAGTATCTGCTGGTAACATCAATTTTGCGGAATCATTTCACCACTTTTTTAGCCCATCCTTTGCAAGGCCACAGGAGACAAGAAGTCTGACACATAGTCAACGCCTAGAGACGATGGTACAGGAGTATCTCCAAGTAAACATTGAAGCCACGACTGTGTCACTGGACCCTTGCTCTTTTTGGGCTTCCAATCTGGATAAATGGCCGGAGCTAGCCACTTACGCCTTGGAGATCTTGTCATGTCCCGCAGCCAGCGTTCTGTCTGAACGTGTGTTCAGCGCTGCTGGTGGTGTGCTGACAGATAAGCGCACGCGGCTCTCCACTGATAATGTAGACAGACTCACGTTCATAAAGATGAACAAATCATGGATCCGAAACGACTTTTCTACCCCTGTGTCATCCTGGGGAGAGTAAAAGCTTGATGATTGGTTAAAATCACCCTACCAAACGTTTTAAGCTTTCAAATTACTAATCATGTTTATCTGTATCTTGACTGGAAAATAATTTGGGCTTTGTAGCAGTGTGCAGCACTGATCCTATTAGGCCATCTATAATAAGCTCCACCAGATTTAAAATTAAAAATAATTTTTAGCTGCATCTAGCCCGGAAAATAATTTTGGGGCTCCGAGATGCGCAAGACACATAAGTGCCTTCTTGCTGCACTACCTGCAGCATGACCCTCATATTGTCAGAATTCGAAGTAATCATGACTACTGGGTTGCCACACTCTTAGATCCCCCAAACTTTTCGATCAACCTTTTCATTTTAATAAAGACCAAAAAAATGGTCATTTTTGAAATTATAAGCATTAGCAAGTTGTTAGAAACTGAAATCAAACAGTTTTCAACTCAAAACTTTATTCTAGGTGATGTTACATTTTCACATAGGACCCCTTGTTCAAAAGGAGCTTCTGAACTCTCTCGTCCATTGAATTTGTCAGGTTTTGGATGGTTTCTGCTTCAATTGTTTTGCATGAGGACAGAATACCCTCCCAGAGCTGTTGCTTAGATGTGAACTGCCTCCCGCCATCATAGACACTCCTTTTAATGATGCTCCAAAGGTTCTGAATGGGGTAGAGGTCAGGGGAGCATGGGGGTCACACCATAAGTTTGTCCCCTTTTATGCCCATATCAGCCAGAGATGCAGATGTTTTATGTGCAGCATGAGATGGTGCATTATCATGCAGAAAAATGATCTTGCTGTGAAATACACGGTTCTTCTTCTTGAACCATGGCAGGAAGTGCTGTTTGAGAAAATCCACATACATTATGGAGTTCATCTTTAGCGCCTTCAGGGATCCTAAAGGGGCCGACAATCTCTCTCCCCATGATTCCAGCCCAAAACATTACTCCACCTCCTCCTTGTTGGCGCTGTAGCCGTGTTTGCGTGGGGTGTCCATCAACCAGCCATCCTCCACTCCATCCATCTGGACCATCGAGCGCTGCACGGCACTCATCCGTGAACAAAACAGTTTTGAAATCAGTCTTCATGTAATGTTTGGCCCACTGGAGCCGTTTCTGCTTGTGTGAAGTGGATAGAGGAGGTCGACAGGATGGCGTATGCACAGCTGCAAACCTCTGAAGGACCCTGCATCTTGTTGTTCGGGGGACGTTGGAGGCACAAGCAGCTTCAAAAACTTGTCTGCTGCTATGACAAGGCTTTTTTGCCGCTGCTCTTTCAACCTGACGTAATTGCCTGTAGGAAAGAGTCCTCAATTTGCCCTTATCAGCACGCACACGTGTGTACTGTGAATCAGCTACATACTTCTTGATTGCCAAGACACTTCATCCTGATCATCGCACAATGTTGATTGTAGTCATGCCTTGACCTAAACACTCCACAATTTGTTGCTTCTCAGCAGCCGACACATCCTTTTTCTTTCCCATTTTGGCAGAAAATGTAGGCTGCTTAATAATGTGAGAGAGCCTTCTTAAGTAGTCTTGCCTTTCATTGGACACACCTGCCAAACTAATTAGCACAGGTGTCTGCAATTGCTTACAGTGATATAAAGAGCCCTGACACACATCACCATCAATGAGTTTAACTGACAAACAAACAAATTCTTCCCTTATCACTCCTAAACACTTTTTGCATAATAATTTGGAACGCGGTGTACATGTGCTTTTCCACAAAACACCAGCAGTTCACGTAGTGAATCTTACAGTTCTAACTTGCCAACCGTGGTCTGTATGGAATTGTTCAATAAAGGGCCCAAAATTAAGATAACATAGATGGGAGAGGTCTCTATGAATAGGAATTCCTAAGTATTTGATACCCTGTGAGGGCCAGGCAAAGGGAAAGTTGGACTGGATGGAATCCTATATGGATTTGGGGAGGGAGACATCGAGGGCCTCAGACTTCGCTGCATTGATTTTAAAATTTTACCATGTAACAAAGTGATCTATTTCAGCCATAACAGCATGGATGGATATATGTGATTGAGTGATATATACTAGGACATCATCAGCAAATAGAGAGCACTTGTACTCGGTGCCTCCCACCTCAATCCACCTAATATTGGGTTTATGGCGAATTGATGAGAGCAGGTGCTCCGTCACTAGGATGTATAAGAGAGGGGACAGAGGACATCCCTGCCTTGTCCCATTGGTGATTGTGAAAGGTGATGAAAATGTTCTGACGCACCCCCTGGGCCTTGGGACACCCGGAGCCGGACCCTTTTTGGTGGATGCTGGTGGTTGTAGTCTTCGTGGCGGCGACCCGGTTCCGTGGCTCAGGGCGGTCAAACCAGTGGCGGAACTATTTATGTGGTTTTGATGTTTAAATGTCCGACTACGCCACCCGTGGATTGCGGTCAGAGTGAACCGCCGCTACAGGGCAGACCGCTGAGGCTGGTGTTGTGGGTGCAGCAGAGCGTAGCATAACTCCCCACGGGAGGAGTATAGCCTCAGGGCAGTGTATGCGGAGGATGGGGGTGATGGTGCAGGGCAGCAGCAGTAAAGACACGGAGTCAGTGATGCAGTCCAGGGCCTTTACTCACAGTTCTTATTATCCAGACCACGTCTGCAGGTAACGGCTGCCCACGTCGTACTGTGCTCACCAGGTGAGGGGCTCAGACAACTCCCAGATAACTTTGGAGCACTTCACAGGACCCCCTTTGTGTGTCCTTTGTCTGGCCTTTCTTACCAACACTTCTGTCCGGCTGCCTCGGGCCTCCTCTTGGTAAACTTGGCGCCAGTTTCCCTGACCCTATGTGGTGCCTTCCTAGCGGGTGTAGCGAGGGGCTGCGCCACATAAAATGTCAGAGCCTCCGGTTTCTAGCTGAGGGTCGTTTCCTGCCTCCACTAGTTCGGGGACCGGTCTCCCCCTTTGGCCTGACCCCTCCACGCAGGTGGATTCGGGCGTGCGGTGGCGACTCGCCCGTCCGCACCCCTGGGATCCCTTCATTCCTCGTTCCTGGAGCCTTCTCCGCTCCTCTTCCTTCCTTCTCCCTCTTCCAGGCCTGGGCCTCTGTTACTAGGCCCGCCTCCGGAGCAGAGCTCATGCAGAGCCCCTGCTCCCTGCCACTTCTGCTCAGACTTCTCTGCACTGAACTAAGATGGTGCCCACCTTTTATACTCCCTTCTCAATGCACCCAGGAACTGCTTCCTCCCTGCTCCTGCACTACAGGGTTCCCCTTCCTCAGTGTTCCCTCCCCCCACTCCAGCCAGGGACAGGGACTGTCGTGCCCATCTCAGGGGCATATTGGTCGCCCTGCCCCACGGCAATGTGGTGTAATGCATGCAGGTGTCGGGTCCTGATCCACACTCCATCCTTACCTGAGAGTGAGATATCACACCTCTGGGTGAGGTGCAATACGTCTGTAGCAACCGAGCCCTCAGGGTGCTACAGTTCCATTTATCTTCACCCTAGGTGACGTATTGCGATACAGGGCCGTGATTTTGGCTATAAAAGGGTCCCCTAGACCCCTACCCCAAGCTTTTTAAGAGAATCATATATGGCGTGCCAGGAGACTCTATGGAATGCTTTCTCAGCATCCAACGAGAGTATCTAATTACAAATTTTTAACTGCATCTAGCCCAGGAAATACTTTGTGCCTAGTAGCAGTGTCTGCTAGTCAGCGGATTATCCCGGCTGTTAAGCAAGCTACACCACCTGTAGTTTAGACACTTAATTTTTTCAAAGGAAATGCTTCGGGACCATGGGATACTCAGTGAAGAGCATCAGGAGGCACCCCAAGGCATAGGGGCTGGGACTGGCAGTAGGATGCCTTGCGGTGGACAGCCGAGCTCGATCCTTATAAAAGCTTTTTAACTGCAGCAGCTTTAGTGGACGCTACTGGAGCTGGAATTACGCGGCTGCTGGCATGAGACTTGCCCTCCAATAGATCCTTGTAAATGGATTTAAAGTGTATTCATTCAAATTAGAGAGACAATTTAAATTAAAAAGCTTAGAGCTGCCTCCACCACAGGGGGGCTCGCTCGACCCACCAGCGGACAGGCACCAGTATTGGGAGAGGGGGGCTGGCCATCAGGGTTCACTGCGGCTCTGGCACAAACCCGGCGACACGGAGGTGGCACGGGCAGGAGCGGACTGGCCGTGTCGGCTTCTCACTTTTTGGATTTTAGAAGGGCATGACATGCCTATATCTGTGTCTCCCCCTCCTTTTACTCCTCCACCTCTTTTATTTTCGCATGACTATATGTACTTGTCACTTTTCCATGTGTTAGTTGTGTCTTCTGAGCAGTTTGTCAGCTTTTGGACACCTTTGAAGGTGTTTTCTATGTGTTTCTATGTGTTTTTGTTTGCCTGCCATTGGTTTTAACGGTGTTCGAAGGTGTTCGACGAACAGTTCGACGAACAGTTCGGCGAACACACGGGTGTTCGACGAACCGAACCGAACTCGAACACTACGGGGGTGGCTCAACACTACTTATTACCCCAGCCTCCTTCATCTCTTGCAACATCCCTTTGACATTTTGGTAGTGTGCTGGCGGTACAGTCCGGTACCTTTCTTTAATGGGTGGATTGTCTCCCGTGGGGATATGGTGTTGAACCCCCTTTACCTGCCCAAAGTCGAGTGGGTGTTTACTGAAGACCCTTTCATACTCTTGCACCACCCGGTATACTCCTTGTTTTTGGTGTTGAGGGGTGGAGTCAGTGCCCACATGCAGCTTCTGACACCAGTCCTCCATCTGTCCCTCGGAACCATTACCCTCTGCCTGGTTGGATGGAGGTAAGGGTTCCACTGTTTTTATAGCATTTTGCTTGACGGTAATTAGCTTGGCTAGGGTGGCATACCGGGGAAAGTGAACTTCTTTTTCCCCAATGTTCAGGATGCGGACTGGCACTCTCCCTTGGCGGACATCAACCACTCCCCTGGCTGTCAAAATGGTGGGCCTACTGTCAGAGTAGACGGGCTCTACCAGGGCCTGGTAATCTCTACCCCGGAGACCTATTGCTGCCCGGCACCATATCAGCATTTCACTTCTTGGGGGCATGGCAATAGGGAATGGGTCACTCATCCTGACACTGCCAATTTCACCACCAGACAGTTCTACCTGTTGTCTTTTCATCAGGGCTCTGATCTCTCTTTGTAGAACCCGCTGCTGGCTGGAACTGGCGGTCTCCGCAACCTGCTGTAACAAGACAATTATTTCTGCAAGACAATTTTCAATGACATTAGTGCCTAAGGTTATCATGGGATGACTTTCTCGGCGATCAATGTCGACAATAATCAGTCCTTGTGCTGGCAGTTTGACTTTGCCAACCTTTATGGTCACTTCTTTGTACCCCACCTGAGGTACGGGTAGACCATTGCTAGCATAAATACTCAAATGTTCGTCTGGACGGAGGGTAATGTCCGAATCAGGCCAGAACCATTTGAAAAGAATGTAGGGGATGGTGGTCACCTGGGACCCAGTGTCCAGCAACACGCTCATTGGAAAGCCGTCCAGCACGATAGGTAGGACTGGTAGTCCACCCACATATTTGTCTAGCCAGCTTGATGGGCCTGGTGGTCTTACACCTGGGGGTTGGCCCTCTGCCCCAGATTTTGCTCGTTTAAATGACAGTACCTTGCATAATGTCCTGGCTGGTTGCAGCGGCGGGAGATGGGTTGTCTGTCCTGGTCGTAGAGGTCGCTGTTCCTCTCTCTGGATGGTGGAATCCTCTTCTCTCGGCGCCAAGGGACGTCCTCCGGACTGGAAGCCAGCTGGATCTTTCCTTTGGGATACACCTGCAAGGCCTGCACAATTTTGGTTAGCGTAGCTACACTTTTAGTTAACTCTTGGACCTGATGGTGCAGGTCTGTAGACGGGGCATTGTCCAGAGTCTGTGCATCAGCTCCTACAGGCTCAGGGGAAAAGGGTGCCACCTCCTGGTGGTAGGTGATAGCCGGGCGCCGGTGAGCTGTAGCGCCCCCTTGTGCTGGTTCCTGTAGCACCCGGATGGCCCTGTCTTTAAATTGAGCAAAGTCCAAGTCAGGGTTTTGCAGAGCCATTATGCGCAGCTGGGTGCGGTGGACGCTGGACAGTAAACCCTCAATAAAATTGCTCAGTTAACAGCCTGTTTTCATCACGCACACTGTCAGGGTCTACTTGTTTGATGGCCCTCAGCGCCTCCTGCAGGTTTAAAGCATAGTCCCGTACACTGTCCTGCGACCGTTGTTTGCACCCATAAAACTTCATCTTTATCTCTGCCGTAGTACGGGTGTCAAAAGTGTCCTTTTGGTGGGCCAGTATCTCTTTTACAGTCCCTTTTTCTCTTGCTGACCAGGATTTTACTTCTCTCTGGGCTGCACCAATCAACTGGCCTACGAGGATGCTCACTTTCTGCTCCTCGGACAGGGGGTATACTTTAAATAAACTGCTTAGTCTCTCCTTGAAGTCACTCAGGGTGTGCGACTCTCCTGAGTACTGGGGCAACCACGCCGCCCCCGTATATATGGCATGGAGAATGGCATTACCGCGGCAGCGGCCGCGCCGGTGGTTGAAGTTCCCTCCATATCGGGCGTCTTCCTACCCCCTAGTGAACCGTGGCCTACCTTCCTTCTCTTTTCTTCCGTAGGCCGCAGTTCCGCAGGCGATGGTCTCTGTCGAGGACCTGGCGTCGCATGCGTCTGACGTCAGCGTTCACTGTGGCTCCTTCCAGGACCTGGCACTCCGTCCGTGTGTGGGGCAGGGCTTTAGACTTCGTGTGTTTCCAGCGATCACGCCCCTCTTCTTCTCGCGCGGCGACTCGAAAATGGCGGACAATGGCGGGAAAACGGCAACAAATGGCGGGAAATCTTCACCACGGTATTCGACACAGTCTGTGAAGGCGCGCAGTACCCGGTGGTAGTGGGCATGAGATCCTGCCGACTACGCCAAAGTTGACACGCCCCCTGGGCCATGGGGTACCCGGAACCGGGCCTGTAGATGCTGGGGATTGTAGTCACCGTGGCGATGACCCGGTCCGTGACCCAGGTGGTCAATCTAAGGGTAGTTTATCTATATCTGTTATGTATAGTCCGACTACACCACCTGTGGAATGCGGTTATTGGGAACCGCAGCTGCGGAGCAGTCCGCTGAAGCTGGTGGTATGTGCAGCAAGGTGATGTAACTCCCCACAGGAAGAGTGGAGCTTCAGGGCAGCGTGTATGGATGATGGTGGTGGTAGTGCAAGGTATCAGTAATGACAACACGGAGTCTTTGCAGTGCAGTCCCAGGGTCTTTACTGCTGGCAATTATATGGGCCCCAACGGGAGTACCGGCTAGTGATGAGGGCCTGATCAGTCTGGGAAGAATCCTAGAGTCCTCCTGGCCAGGTGAAGTTGTAGGCCTGCGCTCACCCGTATGGCTGGCGACTCGGACCTTGTGTATTCCTCGCTCCTCTGTGGCGGTACGGGTCTTTTTGTGTGGCTGAGCCTCCGGGCTTCTGTCGGGCCAGGAGACCTGCAATCTCCTGCCTTGCAGTATCTGCTGTTGGATATGCAATCCACACAGCCTCAGACTCCGGCGTCCGGTACTCTGTGGATATACACCAAAGACAACTGCTTAACAGACAAAGCCATACACCAAAGACAACTGCTTAACAGGCAAAGCCATACACCAAAGACAACTGCTTAACAGACACTGCCATACACCAAAGACAACTGCTTAACAGACAATGCCAAACACCAAAGACAACTGCTTAACAGACAGTGCCATATGCCAAATACAGCTGCTTAACAGACAATACCATACAGCAAAGACAACTGCTTAACAGGCAAAGCCATACACCAAAGACAACTGCTTAACAGGCAAAGCCATACACCAAAGACAACTGCTTAACAGACAACGCCATACACCAAAGACAACTGCTTAACAGACAATGCCAAACACCAAAGACAACTGCTTAACAGACAGTGCCATAAGCCAAATACAGCTGCTTAACAGACAATACCATACAGCAAAGACAACTGCTTAACAGACAATGCCATACACCAAAGACAACTGCTTAACAAACAATTCCATACACCAAAGACAACTGCTTAAAAGACAATTCCATACACCAAAGACAACTGCTTAACAGACAATGCCATACACCAAAGACAACTGCTTAACAGGCAATGCCATACACCAAAGACAACTGCTTAACAGACAATTCCATACACCAAAGACAACTGCTTAACAGACAATGCCATACACCAAAGACAACTGCTTAACAGGCAATGCCATACACCAAAGACAACTGCTTAACAGGCAATGCCATACACCAAAGAAAACTGCTTAACAGACAATGCCATACACCAAAGAAAACTGCTTAACAGACAATGCCAAACACCAAAGACAACTGCTTAACAGACAATACCATACAGCAAAGACTACTGCATAACAGACAATGCCATACACTAAAGACAACTGCTTAACAGGCAATGCCATACACCAAAGACAACTGCTTAACAGACAATTCCATACACCAAAGACAACTGCTTAACAGACAATGCCATACACCAAAGACAACTGCTTAACAGGCAATGCCATACACCAAAGACAACTGCTTAACAGGCAATGCCATACACCAAAGACAACTGCTTAACAGACAATGCCATACACCAAAGACAACTGCTTAACAGGCAATGCCATACACCAAAGACAACTGCTTAACAGGCAATGCCATACACCAAAGACAACTGCTTAGCAGACAATTCCATACACCAAAGAAAACTGCTTAACAGACAAAGCCATACACCAAAGACAACTGCTTAACAGGCAATGCCATACACCAAAGACAACTGCTTAACAGACAATGCCATACACCAAAGACAACAGCTTAACAGACAAAGCCATACACCAAAGACAACTGCTTAACAGGCAATGCCATACACCAAAGAAAACTGCTTAACAGACAACGCCATACACCAAAGACAACTGCTTAACAGACAATGCCATACACCAAAGACAACTGCTTAACAGACAACTCCATACACCAAAGACAACTGCTTAACAGGCAACACCATACACCAAAGACAGCTGCTTAACAGACAATGCCATACACCAAAGACAACTGCTTAACAGGCAATGCCATACACTAAAGACAACTGCATAACAGACAATGCCATACACCAAACACAACTGCCTAATAGACACTGCCATACACCAAAGACAACTGCTTAAAAGGCAATGCCATACACCAAAGACAGCTGCTTAACAGACAATGCCATACACCAAAGAAAACTGCTTAACAGACAATGCCATACACCAAAGACAACTGCTTATCAGACAATGAAATACACCGAAGACAACTGCTTAACAATGCCATACACCAAAGACAACTGCTTAACAGGCAATGCCATACACCAAAGACAACTGCTTAACAAGCAATTCCATACACCAAAAACAACTGCTTAACAGACACTGCCATACACCAAAGACAACTGCTTAACAGGCAATGCCATACACCAAAGACAACTGCTTAACAGACAATGCCATACACCAAAGACAACTGCTTAACAGACAGTGCCATACAAAAAGACAACTGCTTAACAGACAATGCCATACACCAAAGACAACTGCTTAACAGACAATGCCATACACCAAAGACAACTGCTTAACAGGCAATGCCATACACCAAAGACAACTGCTTAACAGACAACGCCATACACCAAAGACAACTGCTTAACAGGCAATGCCATACACCAAAGACAACTGCTTAACAGACAATGCCATACACCAAAGACAACTGCTTAACAGACAATGCTATACACCACAGACAACTGATTAACAAACTATGCCATACACCAGGGGTGGGCAATTAATTTTCCCAAGGGGCCACATGAGAAACTGGCACTGCTTTTGAGGGCCGAACCAGTCGGCTGAACTTAAAGGGGTGGTCCGAAACCAAAGGTGAATTTCATACTAAACATTTATCTAAATAATGTAATTTTCTAATCTCCTTTTTTTATATACTTCAATTGAAAATTCCCTAATATACCCTCTCCAGTCTGACTTCCAGTCTTTTTTTTTTAACCTCCAATGGCATTTTGTTTGGAATACTCACACAGGACGTCATAAGGTGGTAGAAGCTGTGGTCACTTCCGCAGCTTCTGCCCCCTCCATGAAATGAAGTGGCATCAATTATGTCTGTTTCAGAGGTTGGGCTAGTCCCTGCTCTACTGATAATGCATCGGTTATAAATTATGACCTATGGACAGTATGAGCTCCCGGCACTATATTCCTTTGAATGAACAGTGACAGTGCACTCCCTTGCTGGCTCTAAAGAGAAGTGATGAGCCAGCAAGAGAGTGCGCTGTCAGTGGAAATTGTAAGGACACCACGCAGCAAGCAGGGACTAACCCAGACTCCGAAACAGAGGTCACTGATGGTGCTTCGTTTAAATGTGAGGAAAGCAGCGTCAGTGATCGCATCCTTTTCCCCTTGATGACGTCCCATGTGAGTATCCCAAAATGCACTGGAATTCTCAACAAAACATCATTGGATGAGAAAAAACAAACAAGAAGTTAGAGTAGAGAGGAAACGGTAGGGAATTTTTAATTGAACTGTACTAGATAAGTGATTGGATTGAATTAAATAGACATTTAGTATGAAATTTACCTTCTGTTTTAGGCCGCCCCTTTAATTCTGCTCAATATTAATTTTATCGCTTTATAAAAAGAAGGTGATTATATGATTACGTTTACACGAGCGATGTCATGATTGTCATCCAGAAAGGCAGACTATTTTTATCATCTGTATTGTGATCCATTTTTATATATCAGAAGTGAATAAAATGTACAAAAACAAATACAGTTTCGTATGATTGTAATCGAAATGTATCTGTAAAAATCAGATGCCATACAGATGATTAATATGTGATTCAATTTTTTTTTTGCAAACTCTGACTTCAATAAGTGAGTGTTATCCGATACACAGAAGAAACTGGTGTGTGCTGTGATCTTTTTCACACGGATATTTGGTCTGTGTTAGGCCACGGCCCCACTATCAGTATTCAGTCAGTATTTTTTCTCAGGAGTTGGTGATAAATGCAGAACTGGTGACTTGTTTCTATTATATCTTCTATTATTCTCTGATTGTTCCTCACCTGGTTTTGGCTCCCACTCCTGAGAAAAAATACTGACCGAATACTGATAGTGGGGCCATGGACTTAAACTGTAATCTGAATAGCTCAATTGCAAAGCATTGCTACTAGTCCTGTCCGTGTGAAGTCAGGTTTATTTTATTTTTTTCACGAAAAGCACTAGGACCGAAAATACCGTTGTGTGAACACACCCTGATAATACTTGCTACAATAAAGTTTATCATAGCAAGCATTGGCAATTGATCAATCAATACATAAATTGGGAGCATGTGGAAAAAAAAAGTTGTTTGCCCACCCCTGTTCCACATGCATAGATCCACATCACATGTGGGGCAGGAGGTAACAGGCAGGTGGGGGGGATCTTTATTAAAGTCTATGGCTGTGATAAGTCACAGATCACAGCAGGGAGCATTGTGAGGAGCTTAACACTTACCTCACCTGCACAGGACATAGAACACAGCGCAATAACTCAAAAGCTCAGTGTAAAGGGTGAGGTAAGGGTTAACCCTCACTCAAAGGTGGAGAGGCAGCAGAGTATGTGGGGTGCAGTTTGGGGAGCACATAGAATATCCCAGGTGAGGAGGGGCACTTCACTGTTGGAGTCATTCACTAGGAATGCAAATGTTCTCTCCGATCAGTCTGAGCTGCCAGGGGAAGACTCAGTAAGCTGCAGATAATTAGCTGCTCTCACTGAGTGTAAACTGCGGTCTGAGAAAGGAGGCAGTGCTGTGCTGTGAACTGATCAGCACAGTAGACACAATGTCAGCTCCTAGCTGTTATTTTACACCATGGGGCTCAACTTAGATGTCACTTGCCCACTATGTGCAGCAGATGGGTGTAGTAGTCCAAGTTTCCCTCTTCTTGAACACTCCTGACCTGAAGACATTACAGTAGCTCTGCTCTGCAAGCAAGGAACTGAGCATCCCCACATCCACCAATGAGAAGATGGCATCCACAGGGGGGCGGAGCTACAATCAGAATGCTGAGTCTGAGTAAGATAATAGCTCAGGCTTTCTCCTGCGTCTGGCTGACTGTGTCAGGGGGCCACACAGAAGCGGTCAAAGGGCCGGATGTGGCCCGCGGGCCGCAGTTTGCCCAGGTCTGCCATACACCAAAGACAACTGCTTAACAGACAATGCCATACACCAAAGACAACTGCTTAACAGACAATGCCATACACCAAAGACAACTGCTTAACAGGCAATGCCATACACCAAAGACAACTGCTTAACAGACACTGCCATACACCAAAGACAACTGCTTATCAGACACTGAAATACACCAAAGACAACTGCTTAACAGACAATGCCATACACCAAAGACAACTGCTTAACAGACAATGCCATACACCAAAGACAACTGCTTAACAGGCAATGCCATACACCAAAGACAACTGATTAACAGACACTGCCATACACCAAAGACAACTGCTTAACAGACAACGCCGTACACCAAAGACAACTGCTTAACAGGCAATGCCATACACCAAAGACAACTGCATAACAGACAACGCCATACACCAAAGACAACTGCTTAACAGGCAATGCCATACACCAAAGACAACTGCTTAACAGACAACGCCGTACACCAAAGACAACTGCTTAACAGGCAATGCCATACACCAAAGACAACTGCTTAACAGACAACGCCATACACCAAAGACAACTGCTTAACAGACAATGCCATACACCAAAGACAACTGATTAACAGACACTGCCATACACCAAAGACAACTGCTTAACAGGCAATGCCATACACAAAAGACAACTGCTTAACAGACAAAGCCACACAACAAAGACAACTGCTTAACAGGCAATGCCATACACCAAAGAAAACTGCTTAACAGACAAAGCCACACAACAAAGACAACTGCTTAACAGGCAATGCCATACACCAAAGAAAACTGCTTAACAGACAATGCCATACACCAGAGAAAAATGCTTAACAGACAATGCCATACACCAAAGAAAACTGCTTAACAGACAACGCCATACACCAAAGACAACTGCTTAACAGACAATGCCATACACCAAAGACAACTGCTTAACAGACAACGCCACACACCTAAGACAACTGCTTAACAGGCAACGCCTTACACCAAAGACAACTGCATAACAGACAATGCCATACACCAAAGACAACTGCTTAAAAGGCAATGCCATACACCAAAGACAACTGCTTAACAGACAATGCCATACACCAAAGAAAACTGCTTAACAGACAATGCAATACACCAAAGACAACTGCTTATCAGAACCTGAAATACACCAAAGACAACTGCTTAACAGACAATGCCATACACCAAAGACAACTGCTTAACAGGCAATGCCATACACCAAAGACAACTGCTTAACAGACACTGCCATACTCCAAAGACAACTGCGTAACAGGCAATGCCATACACCAAAGACAACTGCTTAACAGACAATGCCATACACCAAAGACAACTGCTTAACAGACAATGCCATACACCAAAGACAACTGCTTAAAAGGCAATGCCATACACCAAAGACAACTGCTTAACAGACAATGCCATACACCAAAGAAAACTGCATAACAGACAATGCCATACACGAAAGACAACTGCTTATCAGACACTGAAATACACCAAAGACAACTGCTTAACAGACAATGCCATACACCAAAGACAACTGCTTAACAGACAATGCCATACACCAAAGACAACTGCTTAACAGGCAATGTCATACACCAAAGACAACTGCTTAACAGACACTGCCATACACCAAAGACAACTGCTTATCAGACACTGAAATACACCAAAGACAACTGCTTAACAGACAATGCCATACACCAAAGACAACTGCTTAACAGACAATGCCATACACCAAAGACAACTGCTTAACAGGCAATGCCATACACCAAAGACAACTGCTTAACAGACACTGCCATACACCAAAGACAACTGCTTAACAGACAATGCCATACACCAAAGACAACTGCTTAACAGGCAATGCCATACACCAAAGACAACTGCTTAACAGACAACGCCATACACCAAAGACAACTGCTTAACTGGCAATGCCATACACCAAAGACAACTGCTTAACAGACAACCCCATACACCAAAGACAACTGCTTAACAGGCAACGCCATACACCAAAGACAACTGCTTAACAGACAATGCCATACACCAAAGACTACTGCTTAACAGGCAATGCCATACACTAAAGACAACTGATTAACAGACAATGCCATACACCAAAGAAAACTGCTTATCAGACACTGAAATACACCAAAGACAACTGCTTAACAGACAATGCCATACACCAAAGACAACTGCTTATCAGACACTGAAATACACCAAAGACAACTGCTTAACAGACAATGCCATACACCAAAGACAACTGCTTAACAGGCAATGCCATACACCAAAGACAACTGCTTAACAGACACTGCCATACACCAAAGACAACTGCTTAACAGGCAATGCCATACACCAAAGACAGCTGCTTAACAGACAACGCCATACACCAAAGACAACTGCTTAACAGAAAATGCCAAACACCAAAGACAACTGCTTAACAGACACTGCCATAAACCAAAGACAACTGCTTAACAGGCAACGCCATACACCAAAGACAACTGCTTAACAGGCAATGTCATACACCAAAGACAACTGCTTAACAGGCAATGCCATGCACCAAAGACAACTGCTTAACAGGCAATGTCATACACCAAAGACAACTGCTTAACAGGCAATGCCATACACCAAAGACAACTGCTTAACAGACACTACCTGACACCAAAGACTACTGCTTAACAGGCAATGCGATACAACAAACACAACTGCTTAACAAAAAAAGCCATTTACCAAAGACAACTGCTTAACAGGCAATGCCATACACCAAAGACTACTGCTTAACAGACAACACCATACACCAAAGACAAATGCATAACAGGCAATGCCATACACCAAAGACAACTGCTTAACAGGCAATGCCATACACCAAAGACAACTGCTTAACAGGCAATGCCATACACCAAAGACAACTGCTTAACAGGCAATGCCATACACTAAAGACAACTGCTTAACAGACAGTGCCATACACCAAAGACAACTGCTTAACAGACAATGCCATACACCAAAGACAACTGCTTAACAGGCAATGCCATACACCAAAGACAACTGCTTAACAGACAATGCCATACACCAAAGACAACTGCTTAACAGACAATGCCATACACCAAAGACAACTGCTTAACAGACAATGCCATACACCAAAGACAACTGCTTAACAGACAATGCCATACACCAAAGACAACTGCTTAACAGGCAATGCCATACACCAAAGACAACTGTTTAACAGACAATGCCATACACCAAAGACAACTGCTTAACAGGCAATGCCATACACCAAAGACAACTGCTTAACAGACAATGCCATACACCAAAGACAATTGCTTAACAGACAATGCCATGCACCAAAGACAACTGCTTAACAGACAATGCCATACACCAAAGACAACTGATTAACAGACAATGCCATACACCAAAGACAACTGCTTAACAGACAATGCCATACACCAAAGACAACTGCTTAACAGGCAATGCCATACACCAAAGACAACTGCTTAACAGACAAAGCCATACACCAAAGACAACTGCTTAACAGACAATGCCATACACCAAAGACAACTGCTTAACAGACACTACCATACACCAAGGACAACTGCTTAACAGACAATGCCATGCACCAAAGACAACTGCTTAACAGACAATGCCATACACCAAAGACAACTGATTAACAGGCAATGCCATACACCAAAGACAACTGCTTAACAGACAATGCCATACACCAAAGACAACTGCTTAACAGGCAATGCCATACACCAAGGACAACTGCTTAACAGACAATGCCATACACCAAGGACAACTGCTTAACAGACAATGCCATACACCAAAGACAACTGCTTAACAGGCAATGCCATACACCAAAGACAACTGCTTAACAGACACTGCCATACACTAAAGACAACTGCTTAACAGACAATGCCATACACCAAAGACAACTGCATAACAGACAATGCCATACACTAAAGACAACTGCTTAACATGCATTGCCATACAATAAAGACAACTGCTTAACAGACATTGCCATGCACCAAAGACAACTGCATAACAGACAATGCCATACACCAAGGACAACTGCTTAACAGACAATGCCATACACCAAAGACAACTGCTTAACAGACAATGCCATACACCAAAGACAACTGCTTAACAGACAATGCCATACACCAAAGACAACTGCTTAACAGACAATGCCATACACCAAAGACAACTGCTTAACAGACAATGCCATACACCAAAGACAACTGCTTAACAGAGAACGCATTACACCAAAGACAACTGCTTAACATGCAATGCCATATACCAAAGACAACTGATTAAGAGGCAATGCCATACACCAAAGACAACTGCTTAACAGGCAATGCGATACACCAAAGACAACTGCTTAACAAAAAAGAACATTTACCAGAGACAACTGCTTAACAGGCAATGCCATACACCAAAGACAACTGCTTAACAGTCAATGCCATACACCAAAGACAACTGCTTAACAGACAATGCCATGCACCAAAGACAACGGCATAACAGACAATGCCATACACCAAGGAGAACTGCTTAACAGACAATGCCATACACCAAAGACAACTGCTTAACAGGCAATGCCATACACCAAAGACAACTGCTTAACAGACACTGCCATACACTAAAGACAACTGCTTAACAGACAATGCCATGCACCAAAGACAACTGCATAACAGACAATGCCATACACAAAAGACAACTGCTTCACAGGCATTGCCATACACTAAAGACAACTGCTTAACAGACAATGCCATGCACCAAAGACAACTGCATAACAGACAATGCCATACACCAAGGACAACTGCTTGACAAACAACGCCATACACCAAAGACAACTGCTTAACAGACAACGCCATACACCAAAGACAACTGCTTAACAGACAATGCCATACACCAAGGAGAACTGCTTAACAGACAATGCCATACACCAAAGACAACTGCTTAACAGGCAATGCCATACACTAAAGACAACTGCTTAACAGACAATGCCATGCACCAAAGACAACTGCATAACAGACAACGCCATACACCAAGGAGAACTGCTTAACAGACAATGCCATACACCAAGTACAACTGCTTAACAGACAACGCCATACACCAAAGACAACTGCTTAACAGACAACGCCATACACCAAAGACAACTGCTTAACAGACACTGCCATACACCAAAGACAACTGCTTAACAGACACTGCCATACACTAAAGACAACTGCTTAACAGACAATGCCATGCACCAAAGACAACTGCATAACAGACAATGCCATACACTAAAGACAACTGCTTAACAGGCATTGCCATACACTAAAGACAACTGCTTAACAGACAATGCCATGCACCAAAGACAACTGCATAACAGACAATGCCATACACCAAGGACAACTGCTTAACAGGCAATGCGATACAACAAACACAACTGCTTAACAAAAAAAGCCATTTACCAAAGACAACTGCTTAACAGGCAATGCCATACACCAAAGACTACTGCTTAACAGACAACACCATACACCAAAGACAAATGCATAACAGGCAATGCCATACACCAAAGACAACTGCTTAACAGGCAATGCCATACACCAAAGACAACTGCTTAACAGGCAATGCCATACACCAAAGACAACTGCTTAACAGGCAATGCCATACACTAAAGACAACTGCTTAACAGACAGTGCCATACACCAAAGACAACTGCTTAACAGACAATGCCATACACCAAAGACAACTGCTTAACAGGCAATGCCATACACCAAAGACAACTGCTTAACAGACAATGCCATACACCAAAGACAACTGCTTAACAGACAATGCCATACACCAAAGACAACTGCTTAACAGACAATGCCATACACCAAAGACAACTGCTTAACAGACAATGCCATACACCAAAGACAACTGCTTAACAGGCAATGCCATACACCAAAGACAACTGTTTAACAGACAATGCCATACACCAAAGACAACTGCTTAACAGGCAATGCCATACACCAAAGACAACTGCTTAACAGACAATGCCATACACCAAAGACAATTGCTTAACAGACAATGCCATGCACCAAAGACAACTGCTTAACAGACAATGCCATACACCAAAGACAACTGATTAACAGACAATGCCATACACCAAAGACAACTGCTTAACAGACAATGCCATACACCAAAGACAACTGCTTAACAGGCAATGCCATACACCAAAGACAACTGCTTAACAGACAAAGCCATACACCAAAGACAACTGCTTAACAGACAATGCCATACACCAAAGACAACTGCTTAACAGACACTACCATACACCAAGGACAACTGCTTAACAGACAATGAAATGCACCAAAGACAACTGCTTAACAGACAATGCCATACACCAAAGACAACTGATTAACAGGCAATGCCATACACCAAAGACAACTGCTTAACAGACAATGCCATACACCAAAGACAACTGCTTAACAGGCAATGCCATACACCAAAGACAACTGCTTAACAGACAATGCCATACACCAAGGACAACTGCTTAACAGACAATGCCATACACCAAAGACAACTGCTTAACAGGCAATGCCATACACCAAAGACAACTGCTTAACAGACACTGCCATACACTAAAGACAACTGCTTAACAGACAATGCCATACACCAAAGACAACTGCATAACAGACAATGCCATACACTAAAGACAACTGCTTAACATGCATTGCCATACAATAAAGACAACTGCTTAACAGACATTGCCATGCACCAAAGACAACTGCATAACAGACAATGCCATACACCAAGGACAACTGCTTAACAGACAATGCCATACACCAAAGACAACTGCTTAACAGGCAATTGCATACACCAAAGACAACTGCTTAACAGACAATGCCATACACCAAAGACAACTGCTTAACAGACAATGCCATACGCCAAAGACAACTGCTTAACAGACAATGCCATACACCAAAGACAACTGCTTAACAGACAACGCATTACACCAAAGACAACTGCTTAACAGGCAATGCCATATACCAAAGACAACTGATTAAGAGGCAATGCCATACACCAAAGACAACTGCTTAACAGGCAATGCGATACACCAAAGACAACTGCTTAACAAAAAAGAACATTTACCAGAGACAACTGCTTAACAGGCAATGCCATACACCAAAGACAACTGCTTAACAGTCAATGCCATACACCAAAGACAACTGCTTAACAGACAATGCCATGCACCAAAGACAACGGCATAACAGACAATGCCATACACCAAGGAGAACTGCTTAACAGACAATGCCATACACCAAAGACAACTGCTTAACAGGCAATGCCATACACCAAAGATAACTGCTTAACAGACACTGCCATACACTAAAGACAACTGCTTAACAGACAATGCCATGCACCAAAGACAACTGCATAACAGACAATGCCATACACTAAAGACAACTGCTTAACAGGCATTGCCATACACTAAAGACAACTGCTTAACAGACAATGCCATGCACCAAAGACAACTGCATAACAGACAATGCCATACACCAAGGACAACTGCTTGACAGACAACGCCATACACCAAAGACAACTGCTTAACAGACAACGCCATACACCAAAGACAACTGCTTAACAGACAATGCCATACACCAAGGAGAACTGCTTAACAGACAATGCCATACACCAAAGACAACTGCTTAACAGGCAATGCCATACACTAAAGACAACTGCTTAACAGACAATGCCATGCACCAAAGACAACTGCATAACAGACAACGCCATACACCAAGGAGAACTGCTTAACAGACAATGCCATACACCAAGTACAACTGCTTAACAGACAACGCCATACACCAAAGACAACTGCTTAACAGACAACGCCATACACCAAAGACAACTGCTTAACAGACACTGCCATACACCAAAGACAACTGCTTAACAGACACTGCCATACACTAAAGACAACTGCTTAACAGACAATACCATGCACCAAAGACAACTGCATAACAGACAATGCCATACACTAAAGACAACTGCTTAACAGGCATTGCCATACACTAAAGACAACTGCTTAACAGACAATGCCATGCACCAAAGACAACTGCATAACAGACAATGCCATACACCAAGGACAACTGCTTAACAGACAATGCCATACACCAAAGACAACTGCTTAACAGACAACGCCATACACCAAAGACAACTGCTTAACAGACAATGACATACACTAAAGACAACTGCTTAACAGACACTGCCATACATCAAAGACAACTGCTTAACAGGCAATGCCATACACCAAAGACAACTGCTTAACAGACAATGCCATACACCACAGACAACTGCTTAACGGACAATGCCATACACCAAAGACAACTGCTTAACAGGCAATGCCAAACACCAAAGACAACTGCTTAACAGACAATGCCATACACCAAAGACAACTGCTTAACGGACAATGCCATACACCAAAGACAACTGCTTAACAGGCAATGCCATACACCAATGACAACTGCTTAACAGGCAATGCCATACACCAAAGACAACTGCTTTACAGGCAATGCCATACACCAAAGACAACTGCTTAACAGACAATGCCATATACCAAAGACAACTGCTTAACAGATAACGCCATACACCAAAGACAACTGCTTAACAGGCAATGCCATACACCAAAGACAACTGCTTAACAGACAATGCCATACACCAAAGACAACTGCTTAACAGACAATGCCATACACCAAAGACAACTGCTTAACAGGCAATGCCATACACTAAAGACAACTGCTTAACAGACAATGCCATACACCAAAGACAACTGCTTAACAGGTAATGCCACACACCAAAGACAACTGCTTAGCAGGCAATGCCATACACCAAAGACAACTGCTTAACAGACAATGCCATGCACCAAAGACAACTGCATAACAGACAATGCCATACCCCAAGGACAACTGCTTAACAGACAATGCCATACACCAAAGACAACTGCTTAAAAGACAATGCCATACACCAAAGACAACTGCTTAACAGACAATGCCATACACCAAAGACAACTGCTTAACAGGCAATACCATACACCAAAGACAACTGCTTAACAGGCAATGCCATACAACAAAGACAACTGCTTAACAGACAATGCTATACACCACAGACAACTGCTTAACAGACAATGCCATACACCAAAGACAACTGCGTAATAGACACTGCCAAACACCAAAGACAACTGCTTAAAAGGCAATGCCATACACCAAAGTCAACTGCTTATCAGACACTGAAATACACCAAAGACAACTGCTTAACAGAGAATGCCATACACCAAAGACAACTGCTTAACAGACAGTGCCATACACCAAAGACAACTGCTTAACAGGCAATGCCATACACCAAAGACAACTGCTTAACAGATAATGCCATACACTAAGGACAACTGCTTAACAAGCAATGCCATACACCAAAGACAGCTGCTTAACAGACAGTGCCATACACCAAAGACAACTGCTTAACAGACAATGCAATACGCCAAAGACAACTGCTTAACAGACAATGCCATACACCAAAGACAACTGCTTAACAGACAGTGCCATACACCAAAGACAACTGCTTAACAGACAATGCCATACACCAAAGACAACTGCTTAACAGACAATGCCATACACCAAAGACTACTACTTAACAGGCAATGCCATACACCAAAGGCAACTGCTTTACAGGCAATGCCATACACCAAATACAACTGCTTAACAGGCAGTTCCATACACTAAAGACAACTTCTTGACAGGCTATGCCATACACCAAAGACAACTGCTTAACAGGCAATGCCATACACCAAAGACAACTGCTTAACAGGCAACGCCATACACCAAAGACAACTGCTTAGCAGACAATGCCATACACCAAAGACAACTGCTTAACAGACAATGCCATACACCAAAGACAACTGCTTAACAGGCAATGCCATACACCAAAGACAAATGCTTAACAGGCAATGCCATACACTAAAGACAACTGCTTAACAGACAATGCCATACACCAAAGACAACTGTGTAATAGACTTTGCCATACACCAAAGACAACTGTGTAACAGACTTTGCCATACACTAAAGACAACTGCTTAAGAGGCAATGCCATACACCAAAGATAACTGCTTAACAGGCAGTGCCATACACTAAAGACAACTGCTTAACAGGGAATGCCATACACCAAAGACAACTGCTTAACAGGCAATGCCATACACCAAAGACAACTGCTTAACAGGGAATGCCATACACCAAAGACAACTGCTTAACATACAACGCCATACACCAAAGAAAACTGTTTAACAGTCAACGCCGTACACCAAAGACCACTGCTTAACATACACTGCCATAGACTAAAGACAAGTTCTTAACAGACAATGCCATACACCAAAGACAACTGCTTAACAGGCAATGCAATACACCAAAGACAACTGCTTAACAGGCAATGCCATACACTAAAGACAACTTCTCAACAGACAGTGCTATACACCAAATACAACTGCTTAACAGAGAATGCCATACACCAAATACAACTGCTTAACAGGCAATGCCATACACTAAAGACAACTGCTTGACAGGCAATGCCATACACCAAAGACAACTGCATAACAGACACTGCCATACACCAAAGACAACTGCTTAACAGACAATGCCATACACCAAAGACAACTGCTTAACAGACAATGCCATACACCAAAGAAACTGCTTAACAGGCAACAACATACACCAAAGACAACTGCTAAACAGGCAATGCCATACACCAAAGACAACTTCTTAACAGGCAATGCCATACACCAAAGACAACTGCTTAACAGTCAATGCCATACACCAAAGACAACTGCTTAACAGGCAATGCCATACACCAAAGACAACTGCTTAACAGACAATGCCATACACCAAAGACAACTGCTTAACAGGCAATGCCATACACTAAAGACAACTGCTTGACAGGCAATGCCATACACCAAAGACAACTGCTTAACAGACAATGCCATACACCAAAGAAAACTGCTTAACAGGCAACACCATACACCAAAGATAACTGCTTAACAGGCAATGCTATACACCAAAGACAACTGCTTAACAGACACTACCAGACACCAAAGACAACTGCTTAACAGACAATGCCATACACCAAATACAACTGCTTAACAGGCACTGCCATACACCAAAGACAACTGCTTAACAGACACTACCAGACACCAAAGACAACTGCTTAACAGACAATGCCATACACCAAATACAACTGCTTAACAGGCAATGCCATACACTAAAGACAACTGCTTGACAGGCAATGCCATACACCAAAGACAACTGCATAACAGACACTGCCATACACCAAAGACAACTGCTTAACAGACAATGCCATACACCAAAGACAACTGCTTAACAGACACTGCCATACACCAAAGAAAACTGCTTAACAGACAATGCCATACACCAAAGAAACTGCTTAACAGGCAACACCATACACCAAAGACAACTGCTAAACAGGCAATGCCATACACCAAAGACAACTTCTTAACAGGCAATGCCATACACCAAAGACAACTGCTTAACAGTCAATGCCATACACCAAAGACAACTGCTTAACAGGCAATGCCATACACCAAAGACAACTGCTTAACAGACAATGCGATACACCAAAGACAACTGCTTAACAGGCAATGCCATACACTAAAGACAACTGCTTGACAGGCAATGCCATACACCAAAGACAACTGCTTAACAGACAATGCCATACACCAAAGACAACTGCTTAACAGGCAACACCATACACCAAAGACAACTGCTTAACAGTCAATGCCATACACCAAAGACAACTGCTTAACAGACAATGTGATACACCAAAGACAACTGCTTAACAGGCAATGCCATACACTAAAGACAACTGCTTGACAGGCAATGCCATACACCAAAGACAACTGCTTAACAGACAATGCCATACACCAAAGAAAACTGCTTAACAGGCAACACCATACACCAAAGATAACTGCTTAACAGGCAATGCTATACACCAAAGACAACTGCTTAACAGACAATGCCATACACCAAAGACAACTGCTTAACAGACAACGCCTTACACCAAAGACAACTGCTTAAAAGAAAAAGCCATCTACCAAAGACAACTGCTTAACAGACACTACCAGACACCAAAGACAACTGCTTAACAGACAACGCCTTACACCAAAGACAACTACTTAACAGGCAATGCCATACACCAAAGACAACTGCTTAACAGGCAATGCCATACACCAAAGACAACTGCTTAACAGACAATGCCATACACCAAAGACAACTTCTTAACAGACAATGCCATACACCAAAGACAACTGCTTAACAGGCAATGTCATACACCGAAGACAACTGCTTAACAGGCAATGCAATACACAAAAGACAACTGCTTAACAGACAACGCCTTACACCAAAGACAACTGCTTAACAGGCAATGTCATACACCGAAGACAACTGCTTAACAGGCAATGCAATACACCAAAGACAACTGCTTAACAGAAAAAGCCATATACCAAAGACAACTGCTTAACAGGCAATGCCATACACCAAAGACAACTGCTTAACAGGCAATGCCATACACCAAAGACAACTGCTTAACAGGCAATGCCATACACCAAAGACAACTGTTTAACAGGCAATGTCATACACCAAAGACAACTGCTTAACAGACAATGCCATACACCAAAGACAACTGCTTAGCAGACAATGCCATACACCAAAGACAACTGCTTAACAGAAAAAGCCATATACCAAAGACAACTGCTTAACAGGCAATGCCATACACCGAAGACAACTGCTTAACAGGCAATGCAATACACCAAAGACAACTGCTTAACAGACAACGCCTTACACCAAAGACAACTGCTTAACAGGCAATGTCATACACCGAAGACAACTGCTTAACAGGCAATGCAATACACCAAAGACAACTGCTTAACAGGCAATGTCATACACCGAAGACAACTGCTTAACAGGCAATGCAATACACCAAAGACAACTGGTTAACAGACAACGCCTTACACCAAAGACAACTGCTTAACAGGCAATGCAATACACCAAAGACAACTGGTTAACAGACAACGCCTTACACCAAAGACAACTGCTTAACAGGCAATGCAATACACCAAAGACAACTGCTTAACAGACAACGCCTTACACCAAAGACAACTGCTTAACAGGCAATGCCATACACCAAAGACAACTGCTTAACAGACAATGCCATACATCAAAGACAACTGCTTAACAGGCAATGTCATACACCAAAGACAACTGCTTAACAGACAATGCCATACAACAAAGACAACTGCTTAGCAGACAATGCCATACACCAAAGACAACTGCTTAACAGAAAAAGCCATATACCAAAGACAAGTGCTTAACAGGCAATGCCATACACCAAAGACAACTGTTTAACAGGCAATGTCATACACCAAAGACAACTGCTTAACAGACAATGCCATACACCAAAGACAACTGCTTAGCAGACAATGCCATACACCAAAGACAACTGCTTAACAGACAATGCCATACACCAAAGACAACTGCTTAGCAGACAATGCCATACACCAAAGACAACTGCTTAACAGACAACGCCATACACCAAAGACAACTGCTTAACAGGCAATGCCATACACCAAAGACAACTGCTTAACAGACAACGCCATACACCAAAGACAACTGCTTAACAGACAACGCCATACACCAAAGACAACTGCTTAACAGACAACGCCATACACCAAAGACAACTGCTTAACAGACACTGCCATACACCAAAGACAACTGCTTAACAGACACTGCCATACACCAAAGACAACTGCTTAACAGACAATGCCATACACCAAAGACAACTGCTTAACAGACACTGCCATACACCAAAGACAACTGCTTAACAGACACTGCCATACACCAAAGACAACTGCTTAACAGGCAGTGCCATACACTAAAGACAACTGCTTAACAGACAATGCCATACACCAAAGTAAACTGCTTAACAGGCAACACCATACACCAAAGACAACTGCTTAACAGACACTGCCATACACCAAAGACAACTGCTTAACAGGTAACGCCATACACCAAAGACAACTGCTTAGCAGACAATGCCACACACCAAAGACAACTGCTTAACAGGCAATGCCATACACCAAAGACAACTGCTTAACAGACAATGCCATACACCAAAGACAACTGCTTAACAGACAATGCCATACACCAAAGACAACTGCTTAACAGACAATGCCATACACCAAAGACAACTGCTTAACAGACAATGCCATACACCAAAGACAACTGCTTAACAGGCAATGCCATACACCAAAGACAACTGTTTAACAGACAATGCCATACACCAAAGACAACTGCTTAACAGGCAATGCCATACACCAAAGACAACTGCTTAACAGACAATGCCATACACCAAAGACAATTGCTTAACAGACAATGCCATGCACCAAAGACAACTGCTTAACAGACAATGCCATACACCAAAGACAACTGATTAACAGACAATGCCATACACCAAAGACAACTGCTTAACAGACAATGCCATACACCAAAGACAACTGCTTAACAGGCAATGCCATACACCAAAGACAACTGCTTAACAGACAAAGCCATACACCAAAGACAACTGCTTAACAGACAATGCCATACACCAAAGACAACTGCTTAACAGACACTACCATACACCAAGGACAACTGCTTAACAGACAATGCCATGCACCAAAGACAACTGCTTAACAGACAATGCCATACACCAAAGACAACTGATTAACAGGCAATGCCATACACCAAAGACAACTGCTTAACAGACAATGCCATACACCAAAGACAACTGCTTAACAGGCAATGCCATACACCAAAGACAACTGCTTAACAGACAATGCCATACACCAAGGACAACTGCTTAACAGACAATGCCATACACCAAAGACAACTGCTTAACAGGCAATGCCATACACCAAAGACAACTGCTTAACAGACACTGCCATACACTAAAGACAACTGCTTAACAGACAATGCCATACACCAAAGACAACTGCATAACAGACAATGCCATACACTAAAGACAACTGCTTAACATGCATTGCCATACAATAAAGACAACTGCTTAACAGACATTGCCATGCACCAAAGACAACTGCATAACAGACAATGCCATACACCAAGGACAACTGCTTAACAGACAATGCCATACACCAAAGACAACTGCTTAACAGACAATGCCATACACCAAAGACAACTGCTTAACAGACAATGCCATACACCAAAGACAACTGCTTAACAGACAATGCCATACACCAAAGACAACTGCTTAACAGACAATGCCATACACCAAAGACAACTGCTTAACAGAGAACGCATTACACCAAAGACAACTGCTTAACAGGCAATGCCATATACCAAAGACAACTGATTAAGAGGCAATGCCATACACCAAAGACAACTGCTTAACAGGCAATGCGATACACCAAAGACAACTGCTTAACAAAAAAGAACATTTACCAGAGACAACTGCTTAACAGGCAATGCCATACACCAAAGACAACTGCTTAACAGTCAATGCCATACACCAAAGACAACTGCTTAACAGACAATGCCATGCACCAAAGACAACGGCATAACAGACAATGCCATACACCAAGGAGAACTGCTTAACAGACAATGCCATACACCAAAGACAACTGCTTAACAGGCAATGCCATACACCAAAGACAACTGCTTAAGAGACACTGCCATACACTAAAGACAACTGCTTAACAGACAATGCCATGCACCAAAGACAACTGCATAACAGACAATGCCATACACTAAAGACAACTGCTTAACAGGCATTGCCATACACTAAAGACAACTGCTTAACAGACAATGCCATGCACCAAAGACAACTGCATAACAGACAATGCCATACACCAAGGACAACTGCTTGACAGACAACGCCATACACCAAAGACAACTGCTTAACAGACAACGCCATACACCAAAGACAACTGCTTAACAGACAATGCCATACACCAAGGAGAACTGCTTAACAGACAATGCCATACACCAAAGACAACTGCTTAACAGGCAATGCCATACACTAAAGACAACTGCTTAACAGACAATGCCATGCACCAAAGACAACTGCATAACAGACAACGCCATACACCAAGGAGAACTGCTTAACAGACAATGCCATACACCAAGTACAACTGCTTAACAGACAACGCCATACACCAAAGACAACTGCTTAACAGACAACGCCATACACCAAAGACAACTGCTTAACAGACACTGCCATACACCAAAGACAACTGCTTAACAGACACTGCCATACACTAAAGACAACTGCTTAACAGACAATGCCATGCACCAAAGACAACTGCATAACAGACAATGCCATACACTAAAGACAACTGCTTAACAGGCATTGCCATACACTAAAGACAACTGCTTAACAGACAATGCCATGCACCAAAGACAACTGCATAACAGACAATGCCATACACCAAGGACAACTGCTTAACAGGCAATGCGATACAACAAACACAACTGCTTAACAAAAAAAGCCATTTACCAAAGACAACTGCTTAACAGGCAATGCCATACACCAAAGACAACTGCTTAACAGACAACACCATACACCAAAGACAAATGCATAACAGGCAATGCCATACACCAAAGACAACTGCTTAACAGGCAATGCCATACACCAAAGACAACTGCTTAACAGGCAATGCCATACACCAAAGACAACTGCTTAACAGGCAATGCCATACACTAAAGACAACTGCTTAACAGACAGTGCCATACACCAAAGACAACTGCTTAACAGACAATGCCATACACCAAAGACAACTGCTTAACAGGCAATGCCATACACCAAAGACAACTGCTTAACAGACAATGCCATACACCAAAGACAACTGCTTAACAGACAATGCCATACACCAAAGACAACTGCTTAACAGACAATGCCATACACCAAAGACAACTGCTTAACAGACAATGCCATACACCAAAGACAACTGCTTAACAGGCAATGCCATACACCAAAGACAACTGTTTAACAGACAATGCCATACACCAAAGACAACTGCTTAACAGGCAATGCCATACACCAAAGACAACTGCTTAACAGACAATGCCATACACCAAAGACAATTGCTTAACAGACAATGCCATGCACCAAAGACAACTGCTTAACAGACAATGCCATACACCAAAGACAACTGATTAACAGACAATGCCATACACCAAAGACAACTGCTTAACAGACAATGCCATACACCAAAGACAACTGCTTAACAGGCAATGCCATACACCAAAGACAACTGCTTAACAGACAAAGCCATACACCAAAGACAACTGCTTAACAGACAACGCCATACACCAAAGACAACTGCTTAACAGACACTACCATACACCAAGGACAACTGCTTAACAGACAATGAAATGCACCAAAGACAACTGCTTAACAGACAATGCCATACACCAAAGACAACTGATTAACAGGCAATGCCATACACCAAAGACAACTGCTTAACAGACAATGCCATACACCAAAGACAACTGCTTAACAGGCAATGCCATACACCAAAGACAACTGCTTAACAGACAATGCCATACACCAAGGAAAACTGCTTAACAGACAATGCCATACACCAAAGACAACTGCTTAACAGGCAATGCCATACACCAAAGACAACTGCTTAACAGACACTGCCATACACTAAAGACAACTGCTTAACAGACAATGCCATACACCAAAGACAACTGCATAACAGACAATGCCATACACTAAAGACAACTGCTTAACATGCATTGCCATACAATAAAGACAACTGCTTAACAGACATTGCCATGCACCAAAGACAACTGCATAACAGACAATGCCATACACCAAGGACAACTGCTTAACAGACAATGCCATACGCCAAAGACAACTGCTTAACAGGCAATTGCATAAACCAAAGACAACTGCTTAACAGACAATGCCATACACCAAAGACAACTGCTTAACAGACAATGCCATACACCAAAGACAACTGCTTAACAGACAATGCCATACACCAAAGACAACTGCTTAACAGACAACGCATTACACCAAAGACAACTGCTTAACAGGCAATGCCATATACCAAAGACAACTGATTAAGAGGCAATGCATACACCAAAGACAACTGCTTAACAGGCAATGCGATACACCAAAGACAACTGCTTAACAAAAAAGAACATTTACCAGAGACAACTGCTTAACAGGCAATGCCATACACCAAAGACAACTGCTTAACAGTCAATGCCATACAGCAAAGACAACTGCTTAACAGACAATGCCATGCACCAAAGACAACGGCATAACAGACAATGCCATACACCAAGGAGAACTGCTTAACAGACAATGCCATACACCAAAGACAACTGCTTAACAGGCAATGCCATACACCAAAGACAACTGCTTAACAGACACTGCCATACACTAAAGACAACTGCTTAACAGACAATGCCATGCACCAAAGACAACTGCATAACAGACAATGCCATACACTAAAGACAACTGCTTAACAGGCATTGCCATACACTAAAGACAACTGCTTAACAGACAATGCCATGCACCAAAGACAACTGCATAATAGACAATGCCATACACCAAGGACAACTGCTTGACAGACAACGCCATACACCAAAGACAACTGCTTAACAGACAACGCCATACACCAAAGACAACTGCTTAACAGACAATGCCATACACCAAGGAGAACTGCTTAACAGACAATGCCATACACCAAAGACAACTGCTTAACAGGCAATGCCATACACTAAAGACAACTGCTTAACAGACAATGCCATGCACCAAAGACAACTGCATAACAGACAACGCCATACACCAAGGAGAACTGCTTAACAGACAATGCCATACACCAAGTACAACTGCTTAACAGACAACGCCATACACCAAAGACAACTGCTTAACAGGCAATGCCATACACCAAAGACAACTGCTTAACAGACAGTGCCATACACCAAAGACAACTGCTTAACAGGCAATGCCATACACCAAAGACAACTGCTTAACAGATAATGCCATACACTAAGGACAACTGCTTAACAAGCAATGCCATACACCAAAGACAGCTGCTTAACAGACAGTGCCATACACCAAAGACAACTGCTTAACAGACAATGCAATACGCCAAAGACAACTGCTTAACAGACAATGCCATACACCAAAGACAACTGCTTAACAGACAGTGCCATACACCAAAGACAACTGCTTAACAGACAATGCCATACACCAAAGACAACTGCTTAACAGACAATGCCATACACCAAAGACTACTACTTAACAGGCAATGCCATACACCAAAGGCAACTGCTTTACAGGCAATGCCATACACCAAATACAACTGCTTAACAGGCAGTTCCATACACTAAAGACAACTTCTTGACAGGCTATGCCATACACCAAAGACAACTGCTTAACAGGCAATGCCATACACCAAAGACAACTGCTTAACAGGCAACGCCATACACCAAAGACAACTGCTTAGCAGACAATGCCATACACCAAAGACAACTGCTTAACAGACAATGCCATACACCAAAGACAACTGCTTAACAGGCAATGCCATACACCAAAGACAAATGCTTAACAGGCAATGCCATACACTAAAGACAACTGCTTAACAGACAATGCCATACACCAAAGACAACTGTGTAATAGACTTTGCCATACACCAAAGACAACTGTGTAACAGACTTTGCCATACACTAAAGACAACTGCTTAAGAGGCAATGCCATACACCAAAGATAACTGCTTAACAGGCAGTGCCATACACTAAAGACAACTGCTTAACAGGGAATGCCATACACCAAAGACAACTGCTTAACAGGCAATGCCATACACCAAAGACAACTGCTTAACAGGGAATGCCATACACCAAAGACAACTGCTTAACATACAACGCCATACACCAAAGAAAACTGTTTAACAGTCAACGCCGTACACCAAAGACCACTGCTTAACATACACTGCCATAGACTAAAGACAAGTTCTTAACAGACAATGCCATACACCAAAGACAACTGCTTAACAGGCAATGCAATACACCAAAGACAACTGCTTAACAGGCAATGCCATACACTAAAGACAACTTCTCAACAGACAGTGCTATACACCAAATACAACTGCTTAACAGAGAATGCCATACACCAAATACAACTGCTTAACAGGCAATGCCATACACTAAAGACAACTGCTTGACAGGCAATGCCATACACCAAAGACAACTGCATAACAGACACTGCCATACACCAAAGACAACTGCTTAACAGACAATGCCATACACCAAAGACAACTGCTTAACAGACAATGCCATACACCAAAGAAACTGCTTAACAGGCAACAACATACACCAAAGACAACTGCTAAACAGGCAATGCCATACACCAAAGACAACTTCTTAACAGGCAATGCCATACACCAAAGACAACTGCTTAACAGTCAATGCCATACACCAAAGACAACTGCTTAACAGGCAATGCCATACACCAAAGACAACTGCTTAACAGACAATGCCATACACCAAAGACAACTGCTTAACAGGCAATGCCATACACTAAAGACAACTGCTTGACAGGCAATGCCATACACCAAAGACAACTGCTTAACAGACAATGCCATACACCAAAGAAAACTGCTTAACAGGCAACACCATACACCAAAGATAACTGCTTAACAGGCAATGCTATACACCAAAGACAACTGCTTAACAGACACTACCAGACACCAAAGACAACTGCTTAACAGACAATGCCATACACCAAATACAACTGCTTAACAGGCACTGCCATACACCAAAGACAACTGCTTAACAGACACTACCAGACACCAAAGACAACTGCTTAACAGACAATGCCATACACCAAATACAACTGCTTAACAGGCAATGCCATACACTAAAGACAACTGCTTGACAGGCAATGCCATACACCAAAGACAACTGCATAACAGACACTGCCATACACCAAAGACAACTGCTTAACAGACAATGCCATACACCAAAGACAACTGCTTAACAGACACTGCCATACACCAAAGAAAACTGCTTAACAGACAATGCCATACACCAAAGAAACTGCTTAACAGGCAACACCATACACCAAAGACAACTGCTAAACAGGCAATGCCATACACCAAAGACAACTTCTTAACAGGCAATGCCATACACCAAAGACAACTGCTTAACAGTCAATGCCATACACCAAAGACAACTGCTTAACAGGCAATGCCATACACCAAAGACAACTGCTTAACAGACAATGCGATACACCAAAGACAACTGCTTAACAGGCAATGCCATACACTAAAGACAACTGCTTGACAGGCAATGCCATACACCAAAGACAACTGCTTAACAGACAATGCCATACACCAAAGACAACTGCTTAACAGGCAACACCATACACCAAAGACAACTGCTTAACAGTCAATGCCATACACCAAAGACAACTGCTTAACAGACAATGTGATACACCAAAGACAACTGCTTAACAGGCAATGCCATACACTAAAGACAACTGCTTGACAGGCAATGCCATACACCAAAGACAACTGCTTAACAGACAATGCCATACACCAAAGAAAACTGCTTAACAGGCAACACCATACACCAAAGATAACTGCTTAACAGGCAATGCTATACACCAAAGACAACTGCTTAACAGACAATGCCATACACCAAAGACAACTGCTTAACAGACAACGCCTTACACCAAAGACAACTGCTTAACAGAAAAAGCCATCTACCAAAGACAACTGCTTAACAGACACTACCAGACACCAAAGACAACTGCTTAACAGACAACGCCTTACACCAAAGACAACTACTTAACAGGCAATGCCATACACCAAAGACAACTGCTTAACAGGCAATGCCATACACCAAAGACAACTGCTTAACAGACAATGCCATACACCAAAGACAACTTCTTAACAGACAATGCCATACACCAAAGACAACTGCTTAACAGGCAATGTCATACACCGAAGACAACTGCTTAACAGGCAATGCAATACACAAAAGACAACTGCTTAACAGACAACGCCTTACACCAAAGACAACTGCTTAACAGGCAATGTCATACACCGAAGACAACTGCTTAACAGGCAATGCAATACACCAAAGACAACTGCTTAACAGAAAAAGCCATATACCAAAGACAACTGCTTAACAGGCAATGCCATACACCAAAGACAACTGCTTAACAGGCAATGCCATACACCAAAGACAACTGCTTAACAGGCAATGCCATACACCAAAGACAACTGTTTAACAGGCAATGTCATACACCAAAGACAACTGCTTAACAGACAATGCCATACACCAAAGACAACTGCTTAGCAGACAATGCCATACACCAAAGACAACTGCTTAACAGAAAAAGCCATATACCAAAGACAACTGCTTAACAGGCAATGCCATACACCGAAGACAACTGCTTAACAGGCAATGCAATACACCAAAGACAACTGCTTAACAGACAACGCCTTACACCAAAGACAACTGCTTAACAGGCAATGTCATACACCGAAGACAACTGCTTAACAGGCAATGCAATACACCAAAGACAACTGCTTAACAGGCAATGTCATACACCGAAGACAACTGCTTAACAGGCAATGCAATACACCAAAGACAACTGGTTAACAGACAACGCCTTACACCAAAGACAACTGCTTAACAGGCAATGCAATACACCAAAGACAACTGGTTAACAGACAACGCCTTACACCAAAGACAACTGCTTAACAGGCAATGCAATACACCAAAGACAACTGCTTAACAGACAACGCCTTACACCAAAGACAACTGCTTAACAGGCAATGCCATACACCAAAGACAACTGCTTAACAGACAATGCCATACATCAAAGACAACTGCTTAACAGGCAATGTCATACACCAAAGACAACTGCTTAACAGACAATGCCATACAACAAAGACAACTGCTTAGCAGACAATGCCATACACCAAAGACAACTGCTTAACAGAAAAAGCCATATACCAAAGACAAGTGCTTAACAGGCAATGCCATACACCAAAGACAACTGTTTAACAGGCAATGTCATACACCAAAGACAACTGCTTAACAGACAATGCCATACACCAAAGACAACTGCTTAGCAGACAATGCCATACACCAAAGACAACTGCTTAACAGACAATGCCATACACCAAAGACAACTGCTTAGCAGACAATGCCATACACCAAAGACAACTGCTTAACAGACAACGCCATACACCAAAGACAACTGCTTAACAGGCAATGCCATACACCAAAGACAACTGCTTAACAGACAACGCCATACACCAAAGACAACTGCTTAACAGACAACGCCATACACCAAAGACAACTGCTTAACAGACAACGCCATACACCAAAGACAACTGCTTAACAGACACTGCCATACACCAAAGACAACTGCTTAACAGACACTGCCATACACCAAAGACAACTGCTTAACAGACAATGCCATACACCAAAGACAACTGCTTAACAGACACTGCCATACACCAAAGACAACTGCTTAACAGACACTGCCATACACCAAAGACAACTGCTTAACAGGCAGTGCCATACACTAAAGACAACTGCTTAACAGACAATGCCATACACCAAAGTAAACTGCTTAACAGGCAACACCATACACCAAAGACAACTGCTTAACAGACACTGCCATACACCAAAGACAACTGCTTAACAGGTAACGCCATACACCAAAGACAACTGCTTAGCAGACAATGCCACACACCAAAGACAACTGCTTAACAGGCAATGCCATACACCAAAGACAACTGCTTAACAGACAATGCCATACACCAAAGACAACTGCTTAACAGACAATGCCATACACCAAAGACAACTGCTTAACAGACAATGCCATACACCAAAGACAACTGCTTAACAGACAATGCCATACACCAAAGACAACTGCTTAACAGGCAATGCCATACACCAAAGACAACTGTTTAACAGACAATGCCATACACCAAAGACAACTGCTTAACAGGCAATGCCATACACCAAAGACAACTGCTTAACAGACAATGCCATACACCAAAGACAATTGCTTAACAGACAATGCCATGCACCAAAGACAACTGCTTAACAGACAATGCCATACACCAAAGACAACTGATTAACAGACAATGCCATACACCAAAGACAACTGCTTAACAGACAATGCCATACACCAAAGACAACTGCTTAACAGGCAATGCCATACACCAAAGACAACTGCTTAACAGACAAAGCCATACACCAAAGACAACTGCTTAACAGACAATGCCATACACCAAAGACAACTGCTTAACAGACACTACCATACACCAAGGACAACTGCTTAACAGACAATGCCATGCACCAAAGACAACTGCTTAACAGACAATGCCATACACCAAAGACAACTGATTAACAGGCAATGCCATACACCAAAGACAACTGCTTAACAGACAATGCCATACACCAAAGACAACTGCTTAACAGGCAATGCCATACACCAAAGACAACTGCTTAACAGACAATGCCATACACCAAGGACAACTGCTTAACAGACAATGCCATACACCAAAGACAACTGCTTAACAGGCAATGCCATACACCAAAGACAACTGCTTAACAGACACTGCCATACACTAAAGACAACTGCTTAACAGACAATGCCATACACCAAAGACAACTGCATAACAGACAATGCCATACACTAAAGACAACTGCTTAACATGCATTGCCATACAATAAAGACAACTGCTTAACAGACATTGCCATGCACCAAAGACAACTGCATAACAGACAATGCCATACACCAAGGACAACTGCTTAACAGACAATGCCATACACCAAAGACAACTGCTTAACAGACAATGCCATACACCAAAGACAACTGCTTAACAGACAATGCCATACACCAAAGACAACTGCTTAACAGACAATGCCATACACCAAAGACAACTGCTTAACAGACAATGCCATACACCAAAGACAACTGCTTAACAGAGAACGCATTACACCAAAGACAACTGCTTAACAGGCAATGCCATATACCAAAGACAACTGATTAAGAGGCAATGCCATACACCAAAGACAACTGCTTAACAGGCAATGCGATACACCAAAGACAACTGCTTAACAAAAAAGAACATTTACCAGAGACAACTGCTTAACAGGCAATGCCATACACCAAAGACAACTGCTTAACAGTCAATGCCATACACCAAAGACAACTGCTTAACAGACAATGCCATGCACCAAAGACAACGGCATAACAGACAATGCCATACACCAAGGAGAACTGCTTAACAGACAATGCCATACACCAAAGACAACTGCTTAACAGGCAATGCCATACACCAAAGACAACTGCTTAAGAGACACTGCCATACACTAAAGACAACTGCTTAACAGACAATGCCATGCACCAAAGACAACTGCATAACAGACAATGCCATACACTAAAGACAACTGCTTAACAGGCATTGCCATACACTAAAGACAACTGCTTAACAGACAATGCCATGCACCAAAGACAACTGCATAACAGACAATGCCATACACCAAGGACAACTGCTTGACAGACAACGCCATACACCAAAGACAACTGCTTAACAGACAACGCCATACACCAAAGACAACTGCTTAACAGACAATGCCATACACCAAGGAGAACTGCTTAACAGACAATGCCATACACCAAAGACAACTGCTTAACAGGCAATGCCATACACTAAAGACAACTGCTTAACAGACAATGCCATGCACCAAAGACAACTGCATAACAGACAACGCCATACACCAAGGAGAACTGCTTAACAGACAATGCCATACACCAAGTACAACTGCTTAACAGACAACGCCATACACCAAAGACAACTGCTTAACAGACAACGCCATACACCAAAGACAACTGCTTAACAGACACTGCCATACACCAAAGACAACTGCTTAACAGACACTGCCATACACTAAAGACAACTGCTTAACAGACAATGCCATGCACCAAAGACAACTGCATAACAGACAATGCCATACACTAAAGACAACTGCTTAACAGGCATTGCCATACACTAAAGACAACTGCTTAACAGACAATGCCATGCACCAAAGACAACTGCATAACAGACAATGCCATACACCAAGGACAACTGCTTAACAGGCAATGCGATACAACAAACACAACTGCTTAACAAAAAAAGCCATTTACCAAAGACAACTGCTTAACAGGCAATGCCATACACCAAAGACTACTGCTTAACAGACAACACCATACACCAAAGACAAATGCATAACAGGCAATGCCATACACCAAAGACAACTGCTTAACAGGCAATGCCATACACCAAAGACAACTGCTTAACAGGCAATGCCATACACCAAAGACAACTGCTTAACAGGCAATGCCATACACTAAAGACAACTGCTTAACAGACAGTGCCATACACCAAAGACAACTGCTTAACAGACAATGCCATACACCAAAGACAACTGCTTAACAGGCAATGCCATACACCAAAGACAACTGCTTAACAGACAATGCCATACACCAAAGACAACTGCTTAACAGACAATGCCATACACCAAAGACAACTGCTTAACAGACAATGCCATACACCAAAGACAACTGCTTAACAGACAATGCCATACACCAAAGACAACTGCTTAACAGGCAATGCCATACACCAAAGACAACTGTTTAACAGACAATGCCATACACCAAAGACAACTGCTTAACAGGCAATGCCATACACCAAAGACAACTGCTTAACAGACAATGCCATACACCAAAGACAATTGCTTAACAGACAATGCCATGCACCAAAGACAACTGCTTAACAGACAATGCCATACACCAAAGACAACTGATTAACAGACAATGCCATACACCAAAGACAACTGCTTAACAGACAATGCCATACACCAAAGACAACTGCTTAACAGGCAATGCCATACACCAAAGACAACTGCTTAACAGACAAAGCCATACACCAAAGACAACTGCTTAACAGACAATGCCATACACCAAAGACAACTGCTTAACAGACACTACCATACACCAAGGACAACTGCTTAACAGACAATGAAATGCACCAAAGACAACTGCTTAACAGACAATGCCATACACCAAAGACAACTGATTAACAGGCAATGCCATACACCAAAGACAACTGCTTAACAGACAATGCCATACACCAAAGACAACTGCTTAACAGGCAATGCCATACACCAAAGACAACTGCTTAACAGACAATGCCATACACCAAGGAAAACTGCTTAACAGACAATGCCATACACCAAAGACAACTGCTTAACAGGCAATGCCATACACCAAAGACAACTGCTTAACAGACACTGCCATACACTAAAGACAACTGCTTAACAGACAATGCCATACACCAAAGACAACTGCATAACAGACAATGCCATACACTAAAGACAACTGCTTAACATGCATTGCCATACAATAAAGACAACTGCTTAACAGACATTGCCATGCACCAAAGACAACTGCATAACAGACAATGCCATACACCAAGGACAACTGCTTAACAGACAATGCCATACGCCAAAGACAACTGCTTAACAGGCAATTGCATAAACCAAAGACAACTGCTTAACAGACAATGCCATACACCAAAGACAACTGCTTAACAGACAATGCCATACACCAAAGACAACTGCTTAACAGACAATGCCATACACCAAAGACAACTGCTTAACAGACAACGCATTACACCAAAGACAACTGCTTAACAGGCAATGCCATATACCAAAGACAACTGATTAAGAGGCAATGCATACACCAAAGACAACTGCTTAACAGGCAATGCGATACACCAAAGACAACTGCTTAACAAAAAAGAACATTTACCAGAGACAACTGCTTAACAGGCAATGCCATACACCAAAGACAACTGCTTAACAGTCAATGCCATACAGCAAAGACAACTGCTTAACAGACAATGCCATGCACCAAAGACAACGGCATAACAGACAATGCCATACACCAAGGAGAACTGCTTAACAGACAATGCCATACACCAAAGACAACTGCTTAACAGGCAATGCCATACACCAAAGACAACTGCTTAACAGACACTGCCATACACTAAAGACAACTGCTTAACAGACAATGCCATGCACCAAAGACAACTGCATAACAGACAATGCCATACACTAAAGACAACTGCTTAACAGGCATTGCCATACACTAAAGACAACTGCTTAACAGACAATGCCATGCACCAAAGACAACTGCATAATAGACAATGCCATACACCAAGGACAACTGCTTGACAGACAACGCCATACACCAAAGACAACTGCTTAACAGACAACGCCATACACCAAAGACAACTGCTTAACAGACAATGCCATACACCAAGGAGAACTGCTTAACAGACAATGCCATACACCAAAGACAACTGCTTAACAGGCAATGCCATACACTAAAGACAACTGCTTAACAGACAATGCCATGCACCAAAGACAACTGCATAACAGACAACGCCATACACCAAGGAGAACTGCTTAACAGACAATGCCATACACCAAGTACAACTGCTTAACAGACAACGCCATACACCAAAGACAACTGCTTAACAGACAACGCCATACACCAAAGACAACTGCTTAACAGACACTGCCATACACCAAAGACAACTGCTTAACAGACACTGCCATACACTAAAGACAACTGCTTAACAGACAATGCCATGCACCAAAGACAACTGCATAACAGACAATGCCATACACTAAAGACAACTGCTTAACAGGCATTGCCATACACTAAAGACAACTGCTTAACAGACAATGCCATGCACCAAAGACAACTGCATAACAGACAATGCCATACACCAAGGACAACTGCTTAACAGACAATGCCATACACCAAAGACAACTGCTTAACAGACAACGCCATACACCAAAGACAACTGCTTAACAGACAATGACATACACTAAAGACAACTGCTTAACAGACACTGCCATACATCAAAGACAACTGCTTAACAGGCAATGCCATACACCAAAGACAACTGCTTAACAGACAATGCCATACACCACAGACAACTGCTTAACGGACAATGCCATACACCAAAGACAACTGCTTAACAGGCAATGCCAAACACCAAAGACAACTGCTTAACAGACAATGCCATACACCAAAGACAACTGCTTAACGGACAATGCCATACACCAAAGACAACTGCTTAACAGGCAATGCCATACACCAATGACAACTGCTTAACAGGCAATGCCATACACCAAAGACAACTGCTTTACAGGCAATGCCATACACCAAAGACAACTGCTTAACAGACAATGCCATATACCAAAGACAACTGCTTAACAGATAACGCCATACACCAAAGACAACTGCTTAACAGGCAATGCCATACACCAAAGACAACTGCTTAACAGACAATGCCATACACCAAAGACAACTGCTTAACAGACAATGCCATACACCAAAGACAACTGCTTAACAGGCAATGCCATACACTAAAGACAACTGCTTAACAGACAATGCCATACACCAAAGACAACTGCTTAACAGGTAATGCCACACACCAAAGACAACTGCTTAGCAGGCAATGCCATACACCAAAGACAACTGCTTAACAGACAATGCCATGCACCAAAGACAACTGCATAACAGACAATGCCATACCCCAAGGACAACTGCTTAACAGACAATGCCATACACCAAAGACAACTGCTTAAAAGACAATGCCATACACCAAAGACAACTGCTTAACAGACAATGCCATACACCAAAGACAACTGCTTAACAGGCAATACCATACACCAACGACAACTGCTTAACAGGCAATGCCATACAACAAAGACAACTGCTTAACAGACAATGCTATACACCACAGACAACTGCTTAACAGACTATGCCATACACCAAAGACAACTGCTTAACAGAAAATGCCATACCCCAAAGACAACTGCTTAACAGACAATGCCATACACCAAAGACAACTGCTTAACAGACAATGCCATACACCAAAGACAACTGCGTAATAGACACTGCCAAACACCAAAGACAACTGCTTAACAGACAATGCCATACACCAAAGACAACTGCTTAACGGACAATGCCATACACCAAAGACAACTGCTTAACAGGCAATGCCATACACCAATGACAACTGCTTAACAGGCAATGCCATACACCAAAGACAACTGCTTTACAGGCAATGCCATACACCAAAGACAACTGCTTAACAGACAATGCCATATACCAAAGACAACTGCTTAACAGATAACGCCATACACCAAAGACAACTGCTTAACAGGCAATGCCATACACCAAAGACAACTGCTTAACAGACAATGCCATACACCAAAGACAACTGCTTAACAGACAATGCCATACACCAAAGACAACTGCTTAACAGGCAATGCCATACACTAAAGACAACTGCTTAACAGACAATGCCATACACCAAAGACAACTGCTTAACAGGTAATGCCACACACCAAAGACAACTGCTTAGCAGGCAATGCCATACACCAAAGACAACTGCTTAACAGACAATGCCATGCACCAAAGACAACTGCATAACAGACAATGCCATACCCCAAGGACAACTGCTTAACAGACAATGCCATACACCAAAGACAACTGCTTAAAAGACAATGCCATACACCAAAGACAACTGCTTAACAGACAATGCCATACACCAAAGACAACTGCTTAACAGGCAATACCATACACCAAAGACAACTGCTTAACAGGCAATGCCATACAACAAAGACAACTGCTTAACAGACAATGCTATACACCACAGACAACTGCTTAACAGACTATGCCATACACCAAAGACAACTGCTTAACAGAAAATGCCATACCCCAAAGACAACTGCTTAACAGACAATGCCATACACCAAAGACAACTGCTTAACAGACAATGCCATACACCAAAGACAACTGCGTAATAGACACTGCCAAACACCAAAGACAACTGCTTAAAAGGCAATGCCATACACCAAAGTCAACTGCTTATCAGACACTGAAATACACCAAAGACAACTGCTTAACAGAGAATGCCATACACCAAAGACAACTGCTTAACAGACAGTGCCATACACCAAAGACAACTGCTTAACAGGCAATGCCATACACCAAAGACAACTGCTTAACAGACAATGCCATGCACCAAAGACAACGGCATAACAGACAATGCCATACACCAAGGAGAACTGCTTAACAGACAATGCCATACACCAAAGACAACTGCTTAACAGGCAATGCCATACACCAAAGACAACTGCTTAACAGACACTGCCATACACTAAAGACAACTGCTTAACAGACAATGCCATGCACCAAAGACAACTGCATAACAGACAATGCCATACACTAAAGACAACTGCTTAACAGGCATTGCCATACACTAAAGACAACTGCTTAACAGACAATGCCATGCACCAAAGACAACTGCATAATAGACAATGCCATACACCAAGGACAACTGCTTGACAGACAACGCCATACACCAAAGACAACTGCTTAACAGACAACGCCATACACCAAAGACAACTGCTTAACAGACAATGCCATACACCAAGGAGAACTGCTTAACAGACAATGCCATACACCAAAGACAACTGCTTAACAGGCAATGCCATACACTAAAGACAACTGCTTAACAGACAATGCCATGCACCAAAGACAACTGCATAACAGACAACGCCATACACCAAGGAGAACTGCTTAACAGACAATGCCATACACCAAGTACAACTGCTTAACAGACAACGCCATACACCAAAGACAACTGCTTAACAGACAACGCCATACACCAAAGACAACTGCTTAACAGACACTGCCATACACCAAAGACAACTGCTTAACAGACACTGCCATACACTAAAGACAACTGCTTAACAGACAATGCCATGCACCAAAGACAACTGCATAACAGACAATGCCATACACTAAAGACAACTGCTTAACAGGCATTGCCATACACTAAAGACAACTGCTTAACAGACAATGCCATGCACCAAAGACAACTGCATAACAGACAATGCCATACACCAAGGACAACTGCTTAACAGACAATGCCATACACCAAAGACAACTGCTTAACAGACAACGCCATACACCAAAGACAACTGCTTAACAGACAATGACATACACTAAAGACAACTGCTTAACAGACACTGCCATACATCAAAGACAACTGCTTAACAGGCAATGCCATACACCAAAGACAACTGCTTAACAGACAATGCCATACACCACAGACAACTGCTTAACGGACAATGCCATACACCAAAGACAACTGCTTAACAGGCAATGCCAAACACCAAAGACAACTGCTTAACAGACAATGCCATACACCAAAGACAACTGCTTAACGGACAATGCCATACACCAAAGACAACTGCTTAACAGGCAATGCCATACACCAATGACAACTGCTTAACAGGCAATGCCATACACCAAAGACAACTGCTTTACAGGCAATGCCATACACCAAAGACAACTGCTTAACAGACAATGCCATATACCAAAGACAACTGCTTAACAGATAACGCCATACACCAAAGACAACTGCTTAACAGGCAATGCCATACACCAAAGACAACTGCTTAACAGACAATGCCATACACCAAAGACAACTGCTTAACAGACAATGCCATACACCAAAGACAACTGCTTAACAGGCAATGCCATACACTAAAGACAACTGCTTAACAGACAATGCCATACACCAAAGACAACTGCTTAACAGGTAATGCCACACACCAAAGACAACTGCTTAGCAGGCAATGCCATACACCAAAGACAACTGCTTAACAGACAATGCCATGCACCAAAGACAACTGCATAACAGACAATGCCATACCCCAAGGACAACTGCTTAACAGACAATGCCATACACCAAAGACAACTGCTTAAAAGACAATGCCATACACCAAAGACAACTGCTTAACAGACAATGCCATACACCAAAGACAACTGCTTAACAGGCAATACCATACACCAACGACAACTGCTTAACAGGCAATGCCATACAACAAAGACAACTGCTTAACAGACAATGCTATACACCACAGACAACTGCTTAACAGACTATGCCATACACCAAAGACAACTGCTTAACAGAAAATGCCATACCCCAAAGACAACTGCTTAACAGACAATGCCATACACCAAAGACAACTGCTTAACAGACAATGCCATACACCAAAGACAACTGCGTAATAGACACTGCCAAACACCAAAGACAACTGCTTAACAGACAATGCCATACACCAAAGACAACTGCTTAACGGACAATGCCATACACCAAAGACAACTGCTTAACAGGCAATGCCATACACCAATGACAACTGCTTAACAGGCAATGCCATACACCAAAGACAACTGCTTTACAGGCAATGCCATACACCAAAGACAACTGCTTAACAGACAATGCCATATACCAAAGACAACTGCTTAACAGATAACGCCATACACCAAAGACAACTGCTTAACAGGCAATGCCATACACCAAAGACAACTGCTTAACAGACAATGCCATACACCAAAGACAACTGCTTAACAGACAATGCCATACACCAAAGACAACTGCTTAACAGGCAATGCCATACACTAAAGACAACTGCTTAACAGACAATGCCATACACCAAAGACAACTGCTTAACAGGTAATGCCACACACCAAAGACAACTGCTTAGCAGGCAATGCCATACACCAAAGACAACTGCTTAACAGACAATGCCATGCACCAAAGACAACTGCATAACAGACAATGCCATACCCCAAGGACAACTGCTTAACAGACAATGCCATACACCAAAGACAACTGCTTAAAAGACAATGCCATACACCAAAGACAACTGCTTAACAGACAATGCCATACACCAAAGACAACTGCTTAACAGGCAATACCATACACCAAAGACAACTGCTTAACAGGCAATGCCATACAACAAAGACAACTGCTTAACAGACAATGCTATACACCACAGACAACTGCTTAACAGACTATGCCATACACCAAAGACAACTGCTTAACAGAAAATGCCATACCCCAAAGACAACTGCTTAACAGACAATGCCATACACCAAAGACAACTGCTTAACAGACAATGCCATACACCAAAGACAACTGCGTAATAGACACTGCCAAACACCAAAGACAACTGCTTAAAAGGCAATGCCATACACCAAAGTCAACTGCTTATCAGACACTGAAATACACCAAAGACAACTGCTTAACAGAGAATGCCATACACCAAAGACAACTGCTTAACAGACAGTGCCATACACCAAAGACAACTGCTTAACAGGCAATGCCATACACCAAAGACAACTGCTTAACAGATAATGCCATACACTAAGGACAACTGCTTAACAAGCAATGCAATACGCCAAAGACAACTGCTTAACAGACAATGCCATACACCAAAGACAACTGCTTAACAGACAGTGCCATACACCAAAGACAACTGCTTAACAGACAATGCCATACACCAAAGACAACTGCTTAACAGACAATGCCATACACCAAAGACTACTACTTAACAGGCAATGCCATACACCAAAGGCAACTGCTTTACAGGCAATGCCATACACCAAATACAACTGCTTAACAGGCAGTTCCATACACTAAAGACAACTTCTTGACAGGCTATGCCATACACCAAAGACAACTGCTTAACAGGCAATGCCATACACCAAAGACAACTGCTTAACAGGCAACGCCATACACCAAAGACAACTGCTTAGCAGACAATGCCATACACCAAAGACAACTGCTTAACAGACAATGCCATACACCAAAGACAACTGCTTAACAGGCAATGCCATACACCAAAGACAAATGCTTAACAGGCAATGCCATACACTAAAGACAACTGCTTAACAGACAATGCCATACACCAAAGACAACTGTGTAACAGACTTTGCCATACACCAAAGACAACTGTGTAACAGACTTTGCCATACACTAAAGACAACTACTTAAGAGGCAATGCCATACACCAAAGATAACTGCTTAACAGGCAGTGCCATACACTAAAGACAACTGCTTAACAGGGAATGCCATACACCAAAGACAACTGCTTAACAGGCAATGCCATACACCAAAGACAACTGCTTAACAGGGAATGCCATACACCAAAGACAACTGCTTAACATACAACGCCATACACCAAAGAAAACTGTTTAACAGTCAACGCCGTACACCAAAGACCACTGCTTAACATACACTGCCATAGACTAAAGACAAGTTCTTAACAGACAATGCCATACACCAAAGACAACTGCTTAACAGGCAATGCAATACACCAAAGACAACTGCTTAACAGGCAATGCCATACACTAAAGACAACTTCTCAACAGACAGTGCTATACACCAAATACAACTGCTTAACAGAGAATGCCATACACCAAATACAACTGCTTAACAGGCAATGCCATACACTAAAGACAACTGCTTGACAGGCAATGCCATACACCAAAGACAACTGCATAACAGACACTGCCATACACCAAAGACAACTGCTTAACAGACAATGCCATACACCAAAGACAACTGCTTAACAGACAATGCCATACACCAAAGAAACTGCTTAACAGGCAACAACATACACCAAAGACAACTGCTAAACAGGCAATGCCATACACCAAAGACAACTTCTTAACAGGCAATGCCATACACCAAAGACAACTGCTTAACAGTCAATGCCATACACCAAAGACAACTGCTTAACAGGCAATGCCATACACCAAAGACAACTGCTTAACAGACAATGCCATACACCAAAGACAACTGCTTAACAGGCAATGCCATACACTAAAGACAACTGCTTGACAGGCAATGCCATACACCAAAGACAACTGCTTAACAGACAATGCCATACACCAAAGAAAACTGCTTAACAGGCAACACCATACACCAAAGATAACTGCTTAACAGGCAATGCTATACACCAAAGACAACTGCTTAACAGACACTACCAGACACCAAAGACAACTGCTTAACAGACAATGCCATACACCAAATACAACTGCTTAACAGGCACTGCCATACACCAAAGACAACTGCTTAACAGACACTACCAGACACCAAAGACAACTGCTTAACAGACAATGCCATACACCAAATACAACTGCTTAACAGGCAATGCCATACACTAAAGACAACTGCTTGACAGGCAATGCCATACACCAAAGACAACTGCATAACAGACACTGCCATACACCAAAGACAACTGCTTAACAGACAATGCCATACACCAAAGACAACTGCTTAACAGACACTGCCATACACCAAAGAAAACTGCTTAACAGACAATGCCATACACCAAAGAAACTGCTTAACAGGCAACACCATACACCAAAGACAACTGCTAAACAGGCAATGCCATACACCAAAGACAACTTCTTAACAGGCAATGCCATACACCAAAGACAACTGCTTAACAGTCAATGCCATACACCAAAGACAACTGCTTAACAGGCAATGCCATACACCAAAGACAACTGCTTAACAGACAATGCGATACACCAAAGACAACTGCTTAACAGGCAATGCCATACACTAAAGACAACTGCTTGACAGGCAATGCCATACACCAAAGACAACTGCTTAACAGACAATGCCATACACCAAAGACAACTGCTTAACAGGCAACACCATACACCAAAGACAACTGCTTAACAGTCAATGCCATACACCAAAGACAACTGCTTAACAGACAATGTGATACACCAAAGACAACTGCTTAACAGGCAATGCCATACACTAAAGACAACTGCTTGACAGGCAATGCCATACACCAAAGACAACTGCTTAACAGACAATGCCATACACCAAAGAAAACTGCTTAACAGGCAACACCATACACCAAAGATAACTGCTTAACAGGCAATGCTATACACCAAAGACAACTGCTTAACAGACAATGCCATACACCAAAGACAACTGCTTAACAGACAACGCCTTACACCAAAGACAACTGCTTAACAGAAAAAGCCATCTACCAAAGACAACTGCTTAACAGACACTACCAGACACCAAAGACAACTGCTTAACAGACAACGCCTTACACCAAAGACAACTACTTAACAGGCAATGCCATACACCAAAGACAACTGCTTAACAGGCAATGCCATACACCAAAGACAACTGCTTAACAGACAATGCCATACACCAAAGACAACTTCTTAACAGACAATGCCATACACCAAAGACAACTGCTTAACAGGCAATGTCATACACCGAAGACAACTGTTTAACAGGCAATGCAATACACCAAAGACAACTGCTTAACAGACAACGCCTTACACCAAAGACAACTGCTTAACAGGCAATGTCATACACCGAAGACAACTGCTTAACAGGCAATGCAATACACCAAAGACAACTGCTTAACAGAAAAAGCCATATACCAAAGACAACTGCTTAACAGGCAATGCCATACACCAAAGACAACTGCTTAACAGGCAATGCCATACACCAAAGACAACTGCTTAACAGGCAATGCCATACACCAAAGACAACTGTTTAACAGGCAATGTCATACACCAAAGACAACTGCTTAACAGACAATGCCATACACCAAAGACAAGTGCTTAGCAGACAATGCCATACACCAAAGACAACTGCTTAACAGAAAAAGCCATATACCAAAGACAACTGCTTAACAGGCAATGCCATACACCGAAGACAACTGCTTAACAGACAACGCCATACAGCAAAGACAACTGCTTAACAGGCAATGTCATACACCAAAGACAACTGCTTAACAGAAAAAGCCATATACCAAAGACAACTGCTTAACAGGCAATGCAATACACCAAAGACAACTGCTTAACAGACAACGCCTTACACCAAAGACAACTGCTTAACAGGCAATGTCATACACCGAAGACAACTGCTTAACAGGCAATGCAATACACCAAAGACAACTGCTTAACAGGCAATGTCATACACCGAAGACAACTGCTTAACAGGCAATGCAATACACCAAAGACAACTGGTTAACAGACAACGCCTTACACCAAAGACAACTGCTTAACAGGCAATGCAATACACCAAAGACAACTGCTTAACAGACAACGCCTTACACCAAAGACAACTGCTTAACAGGCAATGCCATACACCAAAGACAACTGCTTAACAGACAATGCCATACACCAAAGACAACTGCTTAACAGGCAATGTCATACACCAAAGACAACTGCTTAACAGACAATGCCATACAACAAAGACAACTGCTTAGCAGACAATGCCATACACCAAAGACAACTGCTTAACAGAAAAAGCTATATACCAAAGACAAGTGCTTAACAGGCAATGCCATACACCAAAGACAACTGTTTAACAGGCAATGTCATACACCAAAGACAACTGCTTAACAGACAATGCCATACACCAAAGACAACTGCTTAGCAGACAATGCCATACACCAAAGACAACTGCTTAACAGAAAAAGCCATATACCAAAGACAACTGCTTAACAGGCAATGCCATACACCAAAGACAACTGCTTAACAGACAACGCCATACACCAAAGACAACTGCTTAACAGGCAATGCCATACACCAAAGACAACTGCTTAACAGACAACGCCATACACCAAAGACAACTGCTTAACAGACAACGCCATACACCAAAGACAACTGCTTAACAGACAACGCCATACACCAAAGACAACTGCTTAACAGACACTGCCATACACCAAAGACAACTGCTTAACAGACACTGCCATACACCAAAGACAACTGCTTAACAGACAATGCCATACACCAAAGACAACTGCTTAACAGACACTGCCATACACCAAAGACAACTGCTTAACAGACACTGCCATACACCAAAGACAACTGCTTAACAGGCAGTGCCATACACTAAAGACAACTGCTTAACAGACAATGCCATACACCAAAGAAAACTGCTTAACAGGCAACACCATACACCAAAGACAACTGCTTAACAGACACTGCCATACACCAAAGACAACTGCTTAACAGGTAACGCCATACACCAAAGACAACTGCTTAGCAGACAATGCCACACACCAAAGACAACTGCTTAACAGGCAATGCCATACACCAAAGACAACTGCTTAACAGACAATGCCATACACCAAAGACAACTGCTTAACAGGCAATGCCATACACCAAAGACAACTGCTTAACAGACAATGCCATACACCAAAGACAACTGCTTAACAGACAATGCCATACACCAAAGACAACTGCTTAACAGGCAATGCCATACATCAATGACAACTGCTTAACAGGCAATGCCATACACCAAAAAGAACTGCTTAACAGGCAATGCCATACACCAAAGACAACTGCTTAACAGGCAATGCCATACACCAAACACAACTGCTTAACAGGCAATGCCATACACTAAAGACAACTGCTTAACAGGCAATTCCATACACCAATGACAACTGCTTAACAGACAATGCCATACACCAAAGAAAACTGCTTAACAGGCAACACCATACACCAAAGACAACTGCTAAACAGGCAATGCCATACACCAAAGACAAATTCTTAACAGGCAATGCCATACATTAAAGACAACTGCTTAACAGACAATGCCATACACCAAAGACAACTGCTTAACAGACACTGCCATACACCAAAGACAACTGCTTAACAGACAATGCCATACACCAAAGAAAACTGCTTAACAGGCAACACCATACACCAAAGACAACTGCTTAACAGGCAATGCTATACACCAAAGACAACTGCTTAACAGACACTACCAAACACCAAAGACAACTGCTTAACAGACAATGCCAAACACCAAAGACAACTGCTTAACAGACAATGCCATACACCAAAGACAACTGCTTAACAGGCAATGTCATACACCGAAGACAACAGCTTAACAGGCCATGCCATACACCAAAGACAACTGCTTAACAGACAACGCCATGCACCAAAGACAACTGCTTAACAGACAATGCCATACACCAAAGACAACTGCTTAACAGAAAAAGCCATATACCAGAGACAACTGCTTAACAGACACTACCAGACACCAAAGACTACTACTTATCAGGCAATGCCATACACCAAAGACAACTGCTTAACAGGCAATGCCATACACCAAAGACAACTGCTTAACAGACAATGCCATACACCAAAGACAACTGCTTAACAGACAACGCCTTACACCAAAGACAACTGCTTAACAGGCAATGTCATACACCGAAGACAACTGCTTAACAGGCAATGCAATACACCAAAGACAACTGCTTAACAGAAAAAGCCATATACCAAAGACAACTGCTTAACAGGCAATGCCATACACCAAACACAACTGCTTAACAGACATTGCCATACACCAAAGACAACTGCTTGACAGGCAATGCCATACACAAAAGACAACTGCTTAACAGACAATGCCATACACCAAAGAAAACTGCTTAACAGGCAACAGCATACACCAAAGACAACTGCTTAACAGACACTACCAGACACCAAAGACTACTACTTAACAGGCAATGCCATACACCAAAGACAACTGCTTAACAGGCAATGCCATACACCAAAGACCACTGCTTAACAGACAATGCCATACACCAAAGACAACTGCTTAACAGACATTGTCAAACACCAAAGACAACTGCTTAACAGACAATGCCATACACCAAAGACAACTGCTTAACAGGCAATGCCATACACCAAAGACAACTGCTTAACAGGCAATGCCATACACCAAAGACAACTGCTTAACAGACAACGCCTTACACCAAAGACAGCTGCTTAACAGGCAATGTCATACACCGAAGACAACTGCTTAACAGGCAATGCAATACACCAAAGACAATTGCTTAACAGAAAAAGCCATATACCAAAGACAACTGCTCAACAGGCAATGCCATACACCAAAGACAACTGCTTAACAGACAACGCCATACACCAAAGACAACTGCTAAACAGACACTGCCATACACCAAAGACAACTGCTTAACAGACACTGCCATACACCAAAGACAACTGCTTAACAGGCAGTGCCATACACTAAAGACAGCTACTTGACAGGCAATGCCATACACCAAAGACAACTGCTTAACAGACAATGCCATACACCAAAGACAACTGCTTAACAGGCAACACCATACACCAAAGACAACTGCTTAACAGTCAATGCCATACACCAAAGACAACTGCTTAACAGACAATGCGATACACCAAAGACAACTGCTTAACAGGCAATGCCATACACTAAAGACAACTGCTTGACAGGCAATGCCATACACCAAAGACAACTGCTTAACAGACAATGCCATACACCAAAGAAAACTGCTTAACAGGCAACACCATACACCAAAGATAACTTCTTAACAGGCAATGCCATACACCAAAGACAACTACTTAACAGCCAATGCTATACACCAAAGACAACTGCTTAACAGGCAATGCCATCCACCAAAGACAACTGCTTAACAGACAATGCCATACACCAAAGACAACTGCTTAACAGGCAATGCTATACACCAAAGACAACTGCTTAACAGACACTACCAGACACCAAAGACTACTACTTAACAGGCAATGCCATACACCAAAGACAACTGCTTAACAGACAATGCCAAACACCAAAGACAACTGCTTAACAGACAACGCCTTACACCAAAGACAACTGCTTAACAGGCAGTGCCATACACTAAAGACAGCTGCTTGACAGGCAATGCCATACACCAAAGACAACTGCTTAACAGACAATGCCATACACCAAAGAAAACTGCTTAACAGACACTGCCATACACCAAAGAAAACTGCTAAACAGGCAATGCCATACACCAAAGACAACTTCTTAACAGGCAATGCCATACACCAAAGACAACTACTTAACAGGCAATGCTATACACCAAAGACAACTGCTTAACAGGCAATGCCATACACCAAAGACAACTGCTTAACAGACAATGCCATACACCAAAGACAACTGCTTAACAGGCAATGCTATACACCAAAGACAACTGCTTAACAGACACTACCAGACACCAAAGACTACTACTTAACAGGCAATGTCATACACCGAAGACAACAGCTTAACAGGCAATGCAATAGACCAAAGACAACTGCTTAACAGAATAAGCCATATACCAAAGACAACTGCTTAACAGGCAATGCCATACACCAAAGACAACTGCTTAACAGACAATGCCATACACCAAAGACAACTGCTTAACAGAAAAAGCCATATACCAAAGACAACTGCTTAACAGGCAATGCCATACACCAAAGACAACTGCTTAACAAACAACGCCATACACCAAAGACAACTGCTTAACAGACACTGCCATACACCAAAGACAACTGCTTAACAGACAATGCCATACACCAAAGACAACTGCTTAACAGGCAGTGCCATACACTAAAGACAGCTGCTTGACAGGCAACGCCATACACCAAAGACAACTGCTTAACAGAAAAAGCCATATACCAAAGACAACTGCTTAACAGGCAATGCCATACACCAAAGACAACTGCTTAACAGACAACGCCATACACCAAAGACAACTGCTTAACAGACACTGCCATACACCAAAGACAACTGCTTAACAGACACTGCCATACACCAAAGACAACTGCTTAACAGGCAGTGCCATACACTAAAGACAGCTGCTTGACAGGCTATGCCATACACCAAAGACAACTGCTTAACAGACAATGCCATACACCAAAGACAACTGCTTAACAGGCAATGTCATACACCAAAGACAACTGCTTAACAGACAATGCCATACACCAAAGACAACTGCTTAGCAGACAATGCCATACACCAAAGACAACTGCTTAACAGAAAAAGCCATATACCAAAGACAACTGCTTAACAGGCAATGCCATACACCAAAGACAACTGTTTAACAGGCAATGTCATACACCAAAGACAACTGCTTAACAGACAATGCCATACACCAAAGACAACTGCTTAGCAGACAATGCCATACACCAAAGACAACTGCTTAACAGAAAAAACCATATACCAAAGACAACTGCTTAACAGGCAATGCCATACACCGAAGACAACTGCTTAACAGGCAATGCAATACACCAAAGACAACTGCTTAACAGACAACGCCTTACACCAAAGACAACTGCTTAACAGGCAATGTCATACACCGAAGACAACTGCTTAACAGGCAATGCAATACACCAAAGACAACTGCTTAACAGGCAATGTCATACACCGAAGACAACTGCTTAACAGGCAATGCAATACACCAAAGACAACTGCTTAACAGACAACGCCTTACACCAAAGACAACTGCTTAACAGGCAATGTCATACACCGAAGACAACTGCTTAACAGGCAATGCAATACACCAAAGACAACTGCTTAACAGAAAAAGCCATATACCAAAGACAACTGCTTAACAGGCAATGCCATACACTAAAGACAAATGCTTAACAGGCAATGCCATACACCAAAGACAACTGCTTAACAGACAATGCCATACACCAAAGACAACTGCTTAACAGGCAATGTCATACACCAAAGACAACTGCTTAACAGACAATGCCATACACCAAAGACAACTGCTTAGCAGACAATGCCATACACCAAAGACAACTGCTTAACAGAAAAAGCCATATACCAAAGACAACTGCTTAACAGGCAATGCCATACACCAAAGACAACTGTTTAACAGGCAATGTCATACACCAAAGACAACTGCTTAACAGACAATGCCATACACCAAAGACAACTGCTTAGCAGACAATGCCATACACCAAAGACAACTGCTTAACAGAAAAAGCCATATACCAAAGACAACTGCTTAACAGGCAATGCCATACACCGAAGACAACTGCTTAACAGGCAATGCAATACACCAAAGACAACTGCTTAACAGACAACGCCTTACACCAAAGACAACTGCTTAACAGGCAATGTCATACACCGAAGACAACTGCTTAACAGGCAATGCAATACACCAAAGACAACTGCTTAACAGAAAAAGCCATATACCAAAGACAACTGCTTAACAGGCAATGCCATACACCAAAGACAACTGCTTAACAGGCAATGCCATACACCAAAGACAACTGCTTAACAGACAATGCCATACACCAAAGACAACTGCTTAACAGGCAATGTCATACTCCAAAGACAACTGCTTAACAGACAATGCCATATACCAAAGACAACTGCTTAGCAGACAATGCCATACACCAAAGACAACTGCTTAACAGAAAAAGCCATATACCAAAGACAACTGCTTAACAGGCAATGCCATACACCAAAGACAACTGTTTAACAGGCAATGTCATACACCAAAGACAACTGCTTAACAGACAATGCCATACACCAAAGACAACTGCTTAGCAGACAATGCCATACACCAAAGACAACTGCTTAACAGAAAAAGCCATATACCAAAGACAACTGCTTAACAGGCAATGCCATACACCAAAGACAACTGCTTAACAGACAACGCCATACACCAAAGACAACTGCTTAGCAGACACTGCCATACACCAAAGACAACTGCTTAACAGACACTGCCATACACCAAAGACAACTGCTTAACAGACAATGCCATACACCAAAGACAACTGCTTAACAGACACTGCCATACACCAAAGACAACTGCTTAACAGGCAGTGCCATACACTAAAGACAGCTGCTTGACAGGCTATACCATACACCAAAGACAACTGCTTAACAGACAATGCCATACACCAAAGAAAACTGCTTAACAGGCAACACCATACACCAAAGACAACTGCTTAACAGACACTGCCATACACCAAAGACAACTGCTTAACAGGTAACGCCATACACCAAAGACAACTGCTTAGCAGACAATGCCACACACCAAAGACAACTGCTTAACAGGCAATGCCAAACACCAAAGACAACTGCTTAACAGACAATGCCAAACACCAAAGACAACTGCTTAACAGACAACGCCTTACACCAAAGACAACTGCTTAACAGGCAGTGCCATACACTAAAGACAGCTGCTTGACAGGCAATGCCATACACCAAAGACAACTGCTTAACAGACAATGCCATACACCAAAGAAAACTGCTTAACAGACACTGCCATACACCAAAGAAAACTGCTAAACAGGCAATGCCATACACCAAAGACAACTTCTTAACAGGCAATGCCATACACCAAAGACAACTACTTAACAGGCAATGCTATACACCAAAGACAACTGCTTAACAGGCAATGCCATACACCAAAGACAACTGCTTAACAGACAATGCCATACACCAAAGACAACTGCTTAACAGGCAATGCTATACACCAAAGACAACTGCTTAACAGACACTACCAGACACCAAAGACTACTACTTAACAGGCAATGTCATACACCGAAGACAACAGCTTAACAGGCAATGCAATAGACCAAAGACAACTGCTTAACAGAATAAGCCATATACCAAAGACAACTGCTTAACAGGCAATGCCATACACCAAAGACAACTGCTTAACAGACAATGCCATACACCAAAGACAACTGCTTAACAGAAAAAGCCATATACCAAAGACAACTGCTTAACAGGCAATGCCATACACCAAAGACAACTGCTTAACAGACAACGCCATACACCAAAGACAACTGCTTAACAGACACTGCCATACACCAAAGACAACTGCTTAACAGACACTGCCATACACCAAAGACAACTGCTTAACAGGCAGTGCCATACACTAAAGACAGCTGCTTGACAGGCAACGCCATACACCAAAGACAACTGCTTAACAGAAAAAGCCATATACCAAAGACAACTGCTTAACAGGCAATGCCATACACCAAAGACAACTGCTTAACAGACAACGCCATACACCAAAGACAACTGCTTAACAGACACTGCCATACACCAAAGACAACTGCTTAACAGACACTGCCATACACCAAAGACAACTGCTTAACAGGCAATGTCATACACCAAAGACAACTGCTTAACAGACAATGCCATACACCAAAGACAACTGCTTAGCAGACAATGCCATACACCAAAGACAACTGCTTAACAGAAAAAGCCATATACCAAAGACAACTGCTTAACAGGCAATGCCATACACCAAAGACAACTGCTTAACAGACAACGCCATACACCAAAGACAACTGCTTAGCAGACACTGCCATACACCAAAGACAACTGCTTAACAGACACTGCCATACACCAAAGACAACTGCTTAACAGACAATGCCATACACCAAAGACAACTGCTTAACAGACACTGCCATACACCAAAGACAACTGCTTAACAGGCAGTGCCATACACTAAAGACAGCTGCTTGACAGGCTATACCATACACCAAAGACAACTGCTTAACAGACAATGCCATACACCAAAGACAACTGCTTAACAGACAATGCCATACACCAAAGAAAACTGCTTAACAGGCAACACCATACACCAAAGACAACTGCTTAACAGACACTGCCATACACCAAAGACAACTGCTTAACAGGTAACGCCATACACCAAAGACAACTGCTTAGCAGACAATGCCACACACCAAAGACAACTGCTTAACAGGCAATGCCAAACACCAAAGACAACTGCTTAACAGACAATGCCAAACACCAAAGACAACTGCTTAACAGACAACGCCTTACACCAAAGACAACTGCTTAACAGGCAGTGCCATACACTAAAGACAGCTGCTTGACAGGCAATGCCATACACCAAAGACAACTGCTTAACAGACAATGCCATACACCAAAGAAAACTGCTTAACAGACACTGCCATACACCAAAGAAAACTGCTAAACAGGCAATGCCATACACCAAAGACAACTTCTTAACAGGCAATGCCATACACCAAAGACAACTACTTAACAGGCAATGCTATACACCAAAGACAACTGCTTAACAGGCAATGCCATACACCAAAGACAACTGCTTAACAGACAATGCCATACACCAAAGACAACTGCTTAACAGGCAATGCTATACACCAAAGACAACTGCTTAACAGACACTACCAGACACCAAAGACTACTACTTAACAGGCAATGTCATACACCGAAGACAACAGCTTAACAGGCAATGCAATAGACCAAAGACAACTGCTTAACAGAATAAGCCATATACCAAAGACAACTGCTTAACAGGCAATGCCATACACCAAAGACAACTGCTTAACAGACAATGCCATACACCAAAGACAACTGCTTAACAGAAAAAGCCATATACCAAAGACAACTGCTTAACAGGCAATGCCATACACCAAAGACAACTGCTTAACAGACAACGCCATACACCAAAGACAACTGCTTAACAGACACTGCCATACACCAAAGACAACTGCTTAACAGACACTGCCATACACCAAAGACAACTGCTTAACAGGCAGTGCCATACACTAAAGACAGCTGCTTGACAGGCAACGCCATACACCAAAGACAACTGCTTAACAGAAAAAGCCATATACCAAAGACAACTGCTTAACAGGCAATGCCATACACCAAAGACAACTGCTTAACAGACAACGCCATACACCAAAGACAACTGCTTAACAGACACTGCCATACACCAAAGACAACTGCTTAACAGACACTGCCATACACCAAAGACAACTGCTTAACAGGCAGTGCCATACACTAAAGACAGCTGCTTGACAGGCTATGCCATACACCAAAGACAACTGCTTAACAGACAATGCCATACACCAAAGACAACTGCTTAACAGGCAATGTCATACACCAAAGACAACTGCTTAACAGACAATGCCATACACCAAAGACAACTGCTTAGCAGACAATGCCATACACCAAAGACAACTGCTTAACAGAAAAAGCCATATACCAAAGACAACTGCTTAACAGGCAATGCCATACACCAAAGACAACTGCTTAACAGACAATGCCATACACCAAATACAACTGCTTAGCAGACAATGCCATACACCAAAGACAACTGCTTAACAGAAAAAGCCATATACCAAAGACAACTCCTTAACAGGCAATGCCATACACCGAAGACAACTGCTTAACAGGCAATGCAATACACCAAAGACAACTGCTTAACAGACAACGCCTTACACCAAAGACAACTGCTTAATAGGCAATGTCATACACCGAAGACAACTGCTTAACAGGCAATGCAATACACCAAAGACAACTGCTTAACAGGCAATGTCATACACCGAAGACAACTGCTTAACAGGCAATGCAATACACCAAAGACAACTGCTTAACAGACAACGCCTTACACCAAAGACAACTGCTTAACAGGCAATGTCATACACCGAAGACAACTGCTTAACAGGCAATGCAATACACCAAAGACAACTGCTTAACAGGCAATGCCATACACCAAAGACAACTGCTTAACAGGCAATGCCATACACCAAAGACAACTGCTTAACAGACAATGCCATAAACCAAAGACAACTGCTTAACAGGCAATGTCATACACCAAAGACAACTGCTTAACAGACAATGCCATACACCAAAGACAACTGCTTAGCAGACAATGCCATACACCAAAGACAACTGCTTAACAGAAAAAGCCATATACCAAAGACAACTGCTTAACAGGCAATGCCATACACCAAAGACAACTGTTTAACAGGCAATGTCATACACCAAAGACAACTGCTTAACAGACAATGCCATACACCAAAGACAACTGCTTAGCAGACAATGCCATACACCAAAGACAACTGCTTAACAGAAAAAGCCATATACCAAAGACAACTGCTTAACAGGCAATGCCATACACCGAAGACAACTGCTTAACAGGCAATGCAATACACCAAAGACAACTGCTTAACAGACAACGCCTTACACCAAAGACAACTGCTTAACAGGCAATGTCATACACCGAAGACAACTGCTTAACAGGCAATGCAATACACCAAAGACAACTGCTTAACAGAAAAAGCCATATACCAAAGACAACTGCTTAACAGGCAATGCCATACACCAAAGACAACTGCTTAACAGGCAATGCCATACACCAAAGACAACTGCTTAACAGACAATGCCATACACCAAAGACAACTGCTTAACAGGCAATGTCATACACCAAAGACAACTGCTTAACAGACAATGCCATACACCAAAGACAACTGCTTAGCAGACAATGCCATACACCAAAGACAACTGCTTAACAGAAAAAGCCATATACCAAAGACAACTGCTTAACAGGCAATGCCATACACCAAAGACAACTGTTTAACAGGCAATGTCATACACCAAAGACAACTGCTTAACAGACAATGCCATACACCAAAGACAACTGCTTAGCAGACAATGCCATACACCAAAGACAACTGCTTAACAGAAAAAGGCATGTACCAAAGACAACTGATTAACAGGCAATGCCATACACCAAAGACAACTGCTTAACAGACAACGCCATACACCAAAGTCAACTGCTTAACAGACACTGCCATACACCAAAGACAACTGCTTAACAGACACTGCCATACACCAAAGACAACTGCTTAACAGACAATGCCATACACCAAAGACAACTGCTTAACAGACACTGCCATACACCAAAGACAACTGCTTAACAGGCAGTGCCATACACTAAAGACAGCTGCTTGACAGGCTATACCATACACCAAAGACAACTGCTTAACAGACAATGCCATACACCAAAGAAAACTGCTTAACAGGCAACACCATACACCAAAGACAACTGCTTAACAGACACTGCCATACACCAAAGACAACTGCTTAACAGGTAACGCGATACACCAAAGACAACTGCTTAGCAGACAATGCCACACACCAAAGACAACTGCTTAACAGGCAATGCCATACACCAAAGACAACTGCTTAACAGACAATGCCATACACCAAAGACAACTGCTTAAGAGGCAATGCCATACACCAAAGACAACTGCTTAACAGACAATGCCATGCACCAAAGACAACTGCTTAACAGACAATGCCATACACCAAAGACAACTGCTTAACAGGCAATGCCATACACCAATGACAACTGCTTAACAGGCAATGCCATACACCAAAAACAACTGCTTAACAGGCAACACCATACACCAAAGACAACTGCTAAACAGGCAATGCCATACACCAAAGACAAATTCTTAACAGGCAATGCCATACATTAAAGACAACTGCTTAACAGGCAATGCCATACACCAAAGACAACTGCTTAACAGACAATGCCATACACCAAAGACAACTGCTTAACAGACAATGCCATACACCATAGACAACTGCTTAACAGGCAATGCCATACACCAATGACAACTGCTTAACAGGCAATGCCATACACCAAAGACAACTGCTTAACAGGCAATGCCATACAACAAACACAACTGCTTATCAGGCAATGCCATACACTAAAGACAACTGCTTGACAGGCAATGCCATACACCAAAGACAACTGCTTAACAGACAATGCCATACACCAAAGAAAACTGCTTAACAGGCAAGACCATACACCAAAGACAACTGCTAAACAGGCAATGCCGTACACCAAAGACAAATTCTTAACAGGCAATGCCATACACCAAAGACAACTGCTTAACAGGCAATGCCATATACCAAAGACAACTGCTTAACAGGCAATGCCATACACCAAAGACAACTGCTTAACAGTCACTGCCATACACCAAAGACAACTGCTGAACAGGCAATGCCATACACCAAAGACAAGTGCTTAACAGACAATGCCATACACCAAAGACAACTGTTTAACTGGCAATGCCATACACCAAAGACAACTGCTTAACAGGCAATGCCATAAACTAAAGACAACTGCTTAACAGACACTGCCATACACCAAAGACAACTGCTTAACAGACAATGCCATACACCAAAGAAAACTGCTTAACAGGCAACACCATACACCAAAGACAACTGCTTAACAGGCAATGCTATACACCAAAGACAACTGCTTAACAGACACTACCAAACACCAAAGACAACTGCTTAACAGACAATGCCAAACACCAAAGACAACTGCTTAACAGACAATGCCATACACCAAAGACAACTGCTTAACAGGCAATGTCATACACCGAAGACAACAGCTTAACAGGCAATGCCATACACCAAAGACAACTGCTTAACAGACAACGCCATGCACCAAAGACAACTGCTTAACAGACAATGCCATACACCAAAGACAACTGCTTAACAGAAAAAGCCATATACCAGAGACAACTGCTTAACAGACACTACCAGACACCAAAGACTACTACTTATCAGGCAATGCCATACACCAAAGACAACTGTTTAACAGGCAATGCCATACACCAAAGGCAACTGCTTAACAGACAATGCCATACACCAAAGACAACTGCTTAACAGACAACGCCTTACACCAAAGACAACTGCTTAACAGGCAATGTCATACACCGAAGACAACTGCTTAACAGGCAATGCAATACACCAAAGACAACTGCTTAACAGAAAAAGCCATATACCAAAGACAACTGCTTAACAGGCAATGCCATACACCAAACACAACTGCTTAACAGACATTGCCATACACCAAAGACAACTGCTTAACAGGCAATGCCATACACCAAAGACAACTGCTTAACAGACAACGCCTTACACCAAAGACAACTGCTTAACAGGCAATGTCATACACCGAAGACAACTGCTTAACAGGCAATGCAATACACCAAACACAACTGCTTAACAGACATTGCCATACACCAAAGACAACTGCTTGACAGGCAATGCCATACACCAAAGACAACTGCTTAACAGACAATGCCATACACCAAAGAAAACTGCTTAACAGGCAACAGCATACACCAAAGACAACTGCTTAACAGGCAATGCTGTACACCAAAGACAACTGCTTAACAGACACTACCAGACACCAAAGACTACTACTTAACAGGCAATGCCATACACCAAAGACAACTGCTTAACAGGCAATGCCATACACCAAAGACCACTGCTTAACAGACAATGCCATACACCAAAGACAACTGCTTAACAGACAATGTCAAACACCAAAGACAACTGCTTAACAGACAATGCCATACACCAAAGACAACTGCTTAACAGGCAATGCCATACACCAAAGACAACTGCTTAACAGGCAATGCCATACACCAAAGACAACTGCTTAACAGACAACGCCTTACACCAAAGACAGCTGCTTAACAGGCAATGTCATACACCGAAGACAACTGCTTAACAGGCAATGCAATACACCAAAGACAACTGCTTAACAGAAAAAGCCATATACCAAAGACAACTGCTCAACAGGCAATGCCATACACCAAAGACAACTGCTTAACAGACAACGCCATACACCAAAGACAACTGCTAAACAGACACTGCCATACACCAAAGACAACTGCTTAACAGACACTGCCATACACCAAAGACAACTGCTTAACAGGCAGTGCCATACACTAAAGACAGCTGCTTGACAGGCAATGCCATACACCAAAGACAACTGCTTAACAGACAATGCCATACACCAAAGAAAACTGCTTAACAGACACTGCCATACACCAAATAAAACTGCTAAACAGGCAATGCCATACACCAAAGACAACTTCTTAACAGGCAATGCCATACACCAAAGACAACTACTTAACAGGCAATGCTATACACCAAAGACAACTGCTTAACAGGCAATGCCATACACCAAAGACAACTTCTTAACAGACAATGCCATACACCAAAGACAACTGCTTAACAGGCAATGCTATACACCAAAGACAACTGCTTAACAGACACTACCAGACACCAAAGACTACTACTTAACAGGCAATGCCATACACCAAAGACAACTGCTTAACAGACAATGCCAAACACCAAAGACAACTGCTTAACAGACAACGCCTTACACCAAAGACAACTGCTTAACAGGCAGTGCCATACACTAAAGACAGCTGCTTGACAGGCAATGCCATACACCAAAGACAACTGCTTAACAGACAATGCCATACACCAAAGAAAACTGCTTAACAGACACTGCCATACACCAAAGAAAACTGCTAAACAGGCAATGCCATACACCAAAGACAACTTCTTAACAGGCAATGCCATACACCAAAGACAACTACTTAACAGGCAATGCTATACACCAAAGACAACTGCTTAACAGGCAATGCCATACACCAAAGACAACTGCTTAACAGACAATGCCATACACCAAAGACAACTGCTTAACAGGCAATGCTATACACCAAAGACAACTGCTTAACAGACACTACCAGACACCAAAGACTACTACTTAACAGGCAATGTCATACACCGAAGACAACAGCTTAACAGGCAATGCAATAGACCAAAGACAACTGCTTAACAGAATAAGCCATATACCAAAGACAACTGCTTAACAGGCAATGCCATACACCAAAGACAACTGCTTAACAGACAATGCCATACACCAAAGACAACTGCTTAACAGAAAAAGCCATATACCAAAGACAACTGCTTAACAGGCAATGCCATACACCAAAGACAACTGCTTAACAGACAACGCCATACACCAAAGACAACTGCTTAACAGACACTGCCATACACCAAAGACAACTGCTTAACAGACACTGCCATACACCAAAGACAACTGCTTAACAGGCAGTGCCATACACTAAAGACAGCTGCTTGACAGGCTATGCCATACACCAAAGACAACTGCTTAACAGACAATGCCATACACCAAAGAAAACTGCTTAACAGGCAACACCATACACCAAAGACAACTGCTTAACAGACACTGCCATACACCAAAGACAACTGCTTAACAGGTAACGCCATACACCAAAGACAACTGCTTAGCAGACAATGCCACACACCAAAGACAACTGCTTAACAGGCAATGACATACATTAAAGACAACTGCTTAACAGGCAATGCCACACACCAAAGACAACTGCTTAACAGACAATGCCATACACCAAAGACAACTGCTTAACAGACAATGCCATACACCAAAGACAACTGCTTAACAGGCAATGCCATACACCAATGACAACTGCTTAACAGGCAATGCCATACACCAAAAACAACTGCTTAACAGGCAATGCCATACACCAAAGACAACTGCTTAACAGGCAATGCCATACACCAAACACAACTGCTTAACAGGCAATGCCATACACTAAAGACAACTGCTTGACAGGCAATGCCATACACCAAAGACTACTGCTTAACAGACAATGCCATACACCAAAGAAAACTGCTTAACAGGCAACAGCATACACCAAAGCCAACTGCTAAACAGGCAATGCCATACACCAAAGACAAATTCTTAACAGGCAATGCCATACCCCAAAGACAACTGCTTAACAGGCAATGCCATATACCAAAGACAACTGCTTAACAGGCAATGCCATACACCAAAGACAACTGCTTAACAGACAATGCCATACACCAAAGACAACTGCTTAACAGGCAATGCCATACACTAAAGACAACTGCTTGACAGGCAATGCCATACACCAAAGACAACTGCTTAACAGACAATGCCATACACCAAAGAAAACTGCTTAACAGGCAACACCATACACCAAAGACAACTGCTTAACAGGCAGTGCTATACACCAAAGACAACTGCTTAACAGACACTACCAAACACCAAAGACTACTACTTAACAGGCAATGCCATACACCAAAGACAACTGCTTAACAGGCAATGCCATACACCAAAGACAACTGCTTAACAGACAATGCCAAACACCAAAGACAACTGCTTAACAGACAACGCCTTACACCAAAGACAACTGCTTAACAGGCAATGTCATACACCGAAGACAACAGCTTAACAGGCAATGCAATACACCAAAGACAACTGCTTAACAGAAAAAGCCATATACCAGAGACAACTGCTTAACAGACAATGCCATACACCAAAGACAACTGCTTAACAGACAATGCCATACACCAAAGACAACTGTTTAACAGACAACGCCTTACACCAAAGACAACTGCTTAACAGGCAATGTCATACACCGAAGACAACTGCTTAACAGGCAATGCCATACACCAAAGACAACGGCTTAACAGACAATGCCATACACCAAAGACAACTGCTTAACAGGCAATGCCATACACCAAAGACAACTGCTTAACAGGCAATGCCATACACCAAACACAACTGCTTAACAGACAATGCCATACACCAAAGACAACTGCTTAACAGGCAATGCCATACACCAAAGACAACTGCTTGACAGGCAATGCCATACACCAAAGACAACTGCTTAACAGACAATGCCATACACCAAAGAAAACTGCTTAACAGGCAACAGCATACACCAAAGACAACTGCTTAACAGGCAATGCTGTACACCAAAGACAACTGCTTAACAGACACTACCAGACACCAAAGGCTACTACTTAACAGGCAATGTCATACACCAAAGACAACTGCTTAACAGACAATGCCATACACCAAAGACAACTGCTTAACAGGCAATGCCATACACCAAAGACAACTGCTTAACAGAAAACGCCTTACACCAAAGACAGCTGCTTAACAGGCAATGTCATACACCGAAGACAACTGCTTAACAGGCAATGCAATACACCAAAGACAACTGCTTAACAGAAAAAGCCATATACCAAAGACAAATGCTTAACAGGCAATGCCATACACCAAAGACAACTGCTTAACAGGCAATGCCGTACACTGAAGACAACTGCTCAACAGACAATGCCAAACACCAAAGACCACTGCTTAACAGACACTGCCATACACTAAAGACAACTTATTAACAGAAAATGCCATTCACCAAAGACAACTGCTTTACAGGCAATGCAATACACCTAAGACAACTGCTTAAAAGACAATGCCATACACCAAAGACAACTGCTTAACAGACAATGCCATACACCAAAGACAACTGCTTAACAGACAATGCCATACACTAAAGACAACTGCTTAACATACAATGCCATACACTAAAGACAACTGCTTAAAAGACAATGCCATACACCAAAGACAACTGCTTAACAGACAATGCCATACACCAAAGACAACTGCTTAACAGACAACGCCATACACTTAAGACAACTGCTTAACAGACAATGCCATACACCAAAGACAACTGCTTAACAGACAACGCCATACACCAAAGACAACTGCTTAACAGGCAATGCCATACACTAAGGACAACTGCTTAACAGACAATGCCATACACCAAAGACAACTGCTTAACAGACAACGCCTTACACCAAAGACAGCTGCTTAACAGGCAATGCAATACACCAAAGACAACTGCTTAACAGAAAAAGCCATATACCAAAGACAACTGCTTAACAGGCAATGCCATACACCAAAGACAACTGCTTAACAGACAACGCCATACACCTAAGACAACTGCTTAACAGACACTGCCATACACCAAAGACAACTGCTTAACAGACACTGCCATACACCAAAGACAACTGCTTAACAGACACTGCCATACACCAAAGACAACTGCTTAACAGGCAGTGCCATACACTAAAGACAGCTGCTTGACAGGCTATGCCATACACGAAAGACAACTGCTTAACAGACAATGCCATACACCAAAGAAAACTGCTTAACAGACACTGGCATACACCAAAGAAAACTGGTAAACAGGCAATGCCATACACCAAAGACAACTTCTTAACAGGCAATGCCATACACCAAAGACAACTACTTAACAGGCAATGCCATACACCAAAGACAACTGCTTAACAGGCAATGCCATACACCAAAGACAACTGCTTAACAGACAATGCCATACACCAAAGATAACTGCTTAACAGGCAATGCCATACACTAAAGACAACTGCTTATCAGGGAATGCCATACAGCAAAGACAACTGCTTAACATACAACACCATACACGAAAGAAAACTGTTTAACAGTCAACGCCGTACACCAAAGACAACTGCTTAACATACACTGCCATAGACTAAAGACAAGTTCTTAACAGACAATGCCATACACCAAAGACAACTGCTTAACAAGCAATGCCATACACCAAAGACAACTGCTTAACAGGCAATGCCATACACTAAAGACAACTGCTCAACAGACAGTGCCATACAGCAAAGACAACTGCTTAACAGACAATGCCATACACCAAAGACAACTGCTTAACAGGCAATGCCATACACCAAAGACAACTGCTTAACAGGCAATGCCATACACCAAAGACAACTGCTTAATAGACAATGCCATACAGCAAAGACAGCTGCTTAACAGACACTGCCATACACCAAAGACAACTGCTTATCAGGCAACGCCATACACCAAAGACAACTGCTTAACCATCAATGCCATACACCAAAGACAACTGCTTAACAGGCAATGACATACACTAAAGACAACTGCTTAACAGGCAATGCCATACACTGAAGACAACTGCTCAACAGACAATGCCAAACACCAAAGACCACTGCTTAACAGACACTGCCATACACTAAAGACAACTTATTAACAGAAAATGCCATTCACCAAAGACAACTGCTTTACAGGCAATGCAATACACCTAAGACAACTGCTTAAAAGACAATGCCATACACCAAAGACAACTGCTTAACAGACAATGCCATACACCAAAGACAACTGCTTAACAGACAATGCCATACACTAAAGACAACTGCGTAACATACAATGCCATACACTAAAGACAACTGCTTAAAAGACAATGCCATACACCAAAGACAACTGCTTAACAGACAATGCCATGCACCAAAAACAACTGCTTAACAGACAACGCCATACACTAAAGACAACTGCTTAACAGACAACACCATACACCAAAGACAACTGCTTAACAGACAACGCCATACACTAAAGACAACTGCTTAACAGACAACGCCATACACTAAGGACAACTGCTTAACATGCAATGCCATACACCAAAGACAACTGCTTAACAGACAATGCCATACACCAAAGACAACTGCTTAACAGACAACGCCATACACTAAAGACAACTGCTTAACAGACAACGCCATACACCAAAGACAACTGCTTAACAGACAATGCCATACACCAAAGACAACTGATTAACAGGTAATGCCATACACAAAAGACAACTGCTTAACAGGCAATGCCATACACTAAAGACAACTGCTTAACAGACAATGCCATGCACCAAAGACAACTGCATAACAGACAATGCCATACACCAAGGACAACTGCTTAACTGACAATGCCATACACCAAAGACAACTGCGTAACAGACTTTGCCATACACTAAAGAAAACTGCTTAACAGACAATGCCATACACCAAAGATAACTGCTTAACAGGCAATTCCATACACCAAAGACAACTGCTTAACAGACAATGCCATACACCAAAGACAACTGCTTAAAAGACAACGCCTTACTCCAAAGAGAACTGCTTAACAGACAATGCCATACACCAAAGACAACTGCTTAACAGGCAATGCCATACACCAAAGACAACTGCTTAACAGACAAAGCCTTACACCAAAGAGAACTGCTTAACAGACAATGCCATACACCAAAGAAAACTGCTTAACAGACAAAGCCATACACCAAAGAAAACTGCTTAACAGACAAAGCCATACACCAAAGACAACTGCTTTACAGGCAATGCCATACACCAAAGAAAACTGCTTAACAGGCAACGCCATACACCAAAGACAACTGCTTAACAGGCAATGCCATACACCAAAGACAACTGCTTAACAAACAACGCCATACACCAAAGACAACTGCTTAACAGACACTACCAGACACCAAAGACTACTACTTAACAGGCAATGCCATACACCAAAGACAACTGCTTAACAGGCAATGCCATACACCAAAGACAACTGCTTAACAGACAATGCCATACACCAAAGACAACTGCTTAACAGACAACGCCTTACACCAAAGACAACTGCTTAACAGGCAATGTCATACACCGAAGACAACTGCTTAACAGGCAATGCAATACACCAAAGACAACTGCTTAACAGAAAAAGCAATATACCAAAGACAACTGCTTAACAGGCAATGCCATACACCAAACACAACTGCTTAACAGACAATGCCATACACCAAAGACAACTGCTTAACAGGCAATGCCATACACCAAAGACAACTGCTTGACAGGCAATGCCATACACCAAAGACAACTGCTTAACAGACAATGCCATACACCAAAGAAAACTGCTTAACAGGCAACAGCATACACCAAAGACAACTGCTTAACAGGCAATGCTGTACACCAAAGACAACTGCTTAACAGACACTACCAGACACCAAAGACTACTACTTAACAGGCAATGTCATACACCAAAGACAACTGCTTAACAAACAATGCCATACACCAAAGACAACTGCTTAACAGACAATGCCAAACACCAAAGACAACTGCTTAACAGACAAAGCCTTACACCAAAGACAACTGTTTAACAGGCAATGTCATACACCAAAGACAACTGCTTAACAGACAATGCCATACACCAAAGACAACTGCTTAGCAGGCAATGCCATACACCAAAGACAACTGCTTAGCAGACAACGCCTTACACCAAAGACAGCTGCTTAAGAGGCAATGTCATACACCGAAGACAACTGCTTAACAGGCAATGCAATACACCAAAGACAACTGCTTAACAGAAAAAGCAATATACCAAAGACAACTGCTTAACAGGCAATGCCATACACCAAACACAACTGCTTAACAGGCAATGTCATACACCGAAGACAACTGCTTAACAGGCAATGCAATACACCAAAGACAACTGCTTAACAGAAAAAGCAATATACCAAAGACAACTGCTTAACAGGCAATGCCATACACCAAACACAACTGCTTAACAGACAATGCCATACACCAAAGAGAACTGCTTAACAGGCAATGCCATACACCAAAGACAACTGCTTGACAGGCAATGCCATACACCAAAGACAACTGCTTAACAGACAATGCCATACACCAAAGAAAACTGCTTAACAGGCAACAGCATACACCAAAGACAACTGCTTAACAGGCAATGCTGTACACCAAAGACAACTGCTTAACAGACACTACCAGACACCAAAGACTACTACTTAACAGGCAATGCCATACACCAAAGACAACTGCTTAACAGGCAATGCCATACACCAAAGACAACTGCTTAACAGACAATGCCATACACCAAAGACAACTGCTTAACAGACAACGCCTTACACCAAAGACAACTGCTTAACAGGCAATGTCATACACCGAAGACAACTGCTTAACAGGCAATGCAATACACCAAAGACAACTGCTTAACAGAAAAAGCAATATACCAAAGACAACTGCTTAACAGGCAATGCCATACACCAAACACAACTGCTTAACAGACAATGCCATACACCAAAGACAACTGCTTAACAGGCAATGCCATACACCAAAGACAACTGCTTGACAGGCAATGCCATACACCAAAGACAACTGCTTAACAGACAATGCCATACACCAAAGAAAACTGCTTAACAGACAACAGCATACACCAAAGACAACTGCTTAACAGGCAATGCTGTACACCAAAGACAACTGCTTAACAGACACTACCAGACACCAAAGACTACTACTTAACAGGCAATGTCATACACCAAAGACAACTGCTTAACAGACAATGCCATACACCAAAGACAACTGCTTAACAGACAATGCCAAACACCAAAGACAACTGCTTAACAGACAAAGCCTTACACCAAAGACAACTGTTTAACAGGCAATGTCATACACCAAAGACAACTGCTTAACAGACAATGCCATACACCAAAGACAACTGCTTAGCAGGCAATGCCATACACCAAAGACAACTGCTTAGCAGACAACGCCTTACACCAAAGACAGCTGCTTAAGAGGCAATGTCATACACCGAAGACAACTGCTTAACAGGCAATGCAATACACCAAAGACAACTGCTTAACAGAAAAAGCCATATACCAAAGACAACTGCTTAACAGGCAATGCCAAACACCAAAGACAACTGCTTAACAGACAACGCCATACACCAAAGACAACTGCTTAACAGACACTGCCATACACCAAAGACAACTGCTTAACAGACACTGCCAGACACCAAAGACAACTGCTTAACAGACAATGCCATACACCAAAGACAACTGCTTAACAGACAATGCCATACACCAAAGACAACTGCTTAACAGACAATGCCATACACCAAAGACAACTGCTTTACAGACACTGCCATACACTAAAGACAACTGCTTAACAGGCAACACCATACACCAAAGACAACTGCTTAACAGGCAATGCCATGCACCAAAGAAAACTGCATTACAGACAATGCCATACACCAAAGAAAACTGCTTAACAGGCAACAGCATACACCAAAGACAACTGCTTAACAGGAAATGCTGTACACCAAAGACAACTGCTTAACAGACACTACCAGACACCAAAGGCTACTACTTAACAGGCAATGTCATACACCAAAGACAACTGCTTAACAGACAATGCCATACACCAAAGACAACTGCTTAACAGGCAATGCCATACACCAAAGACAACTGCTTAACAGAAAACGCCTTACACCAAAGACAGCTGCTTAACAGGCAATGTCATACACCAAAGACAACTGCTTAACTGGCAATGCAATACACCAAAGACAACTGCTTAACAGAAAAAGCCATATACCAAAGACAAATGCTTAACAGGCAATGCCATACACCAAAGACAACTGCTTAACAGGCAATGCCATACACTGAAGACAACTGCTCAACAGACAATGCCAAACACCAAAGACCACTGCTTAACAGACACTGCCATACACTAAAGACAACTTATTAACAGAAAATGCCATTCACCAAAGACAACTGCTTTACAGGCAATGCAATACACCTAAGACAACTGCTTAAAAGACAATGCCATACACCAAAGACAACTGCTTAACAGACAATGCCATACACCAAAGACAACTGCTTAACAGACAATGCCATACACTAAAGACAACTGCTTAACATACAATGCCATACACTAAAGACAACTGCTTAAAAGACAATGCCATACACCAAAGACAACTGCTTAACAGACAATGCCATACACCAAAGACAACTGCTTAACAGACAACGCCATACACTTAAGACAACTGCTTAACAGACAATGCCATACACCAAAGACAACTGCTTAACAGACAACGCCATACACCAAAGACAACTGCTTAACAGGCAATGCCATACACTAAGGACAACTGCTTAACAGACAATGCCATACACCAAAGACAACTGCTTAACAGACAACGCCTTACACCAAAGACAGCTGCTTTACAGGCAATGCAATACACCAAAGACAACTGCTTAACAGAAAAAGCCATATACCAAAGACAACTGCTTAACAGGCAATGCCATACACCAAAGACAACTGCTTAACAGACAACGCCATACACCAAAGACAACTGCTTAACAGACACTGCCATACACCAAAGACAACTGCTTAACAGAAAACGCCTTACACCAAAGACAGCTGCTTAACAGGCAATGTCATACACCAAAGACAACTGCTTAACTGGCAATGCAATACACCAAAGACAACTGCTTAACAGAAAAAGCCATATACCAAAGACAAATGCTTAACAGGCAATGCCATACACCAAAGACAACTGCTTAACAGGCAATGCCATACACTGAAGACAACTGCTCAACAGACAATGCCAAACACCAAAGACCACTGCTTAACAGACACTGCCATACACTAAAGACAACTTATTAACAGAAAATGCCATTCACCAAAGACAACTGCTTTACAGGCAATGCAATACACCTAAGACAACTGCTTAAAAGACAATGCCATACACCAAAGACAACTGCTTAACAGACAATGCCATACACCAAAGACAACTGCTTAACAGACAATGCCATACACTAAAGACAACTGCTTAACATACAATGCCATACACTAAAGACAACTGCTTAAAAGACAATGCCATACACCAAAGACAACTGCTTAACAGACAATGCCATACACCAAAGACAACTGCTTAACAGACAACGCCATACACTTAAGACAACTGCTTAACAGACAATGCCATACACCAAAGACAACTGCTTAACAGACAACGCCATACACCAAAGACAACTGCTTAACAGGCAATGCCATACACTAAGGACAACTGCTTAACAGACAATGCCATACACCAAAGACAACTGCTTAACAGACAACGCCTTACACCAAAGACAGCTGCTTTACAGGCAATGCAATACACCAAAGACAACTGCTTAACAGAAAAAGCCATATACCAAAGACAACTGCTTAACAGGCAATGCCATACACCAAAGACAACTGCTTAACAGACAACGCCATACACCAAAGACAACTGCTTAACAGACACTGCCATACACCAAAGACAACTGCTTAACAGACACTGCCATACACCAAAGACAACTGCTTAACAGACACTGCCATACACCAAAGACAACTGCTTAACAGGCAGTGCCATACACTAAAGACAGCTGCTTGACAGGCTATGCCATACACGAAAGACAACTGCTTAACAGACAATGCCATACACCAAAGAAAACTGCTTAACAGACACTGGCATACACCAAAGAAAACTGGTAAACAGGCAATGCCATACACCAAAGACAACTTCTTAACAGGCAATGCCATACACCAAAGACAACTACTTAACAGGCAATGCCATACACCAAAGACAACTGCTTAACAGGCAATGCCATACACCAAAGACAACTGCTTAACAGACAATGCCATACACCAAAGATAACTGCTTAACAGGCAATGCCATACACTAAAGACAACTGCTTAACAGGGAATGCCATACAGCAAAGACAACTGCTTAACATACAACACCATACACGAAAGAAAACTGTTTAACAGTCAACGCCGTACACCAAAGACAACTGCTTAACATACACTGCCATAGACTAAAGACAAGTTCTTAACAGACAATGCCATACACCAAAGACAACTGCTTAACAAGCAATGCCATACACCAAAGACAACTGCTTAACAGGCAATGCCATACACTAAAGACAACTGCTCAACAGACAGTGCCATACAGCAAAGACAACTGCTTAACAGACAATGCCATACACCAAAGACAACTGCTTAACAGGCAATGCCATACACCAAAGACAACTGCTTAACAGGCAATGCCATACACCAAAGACAACTGCTTAATAGACAATGCCATACAGCAAAGACAGCTGCTTAACAGACACTGCCATACACCAAAGACAACTGCTTATCAGGCAACGCCATACACCAAAGACAACTGCTTAACCATCAATGCCATACACCAAAGACAACTGCTTAACAGGCAATGACATACACTAAAGACAACTGCTTAACAGGCAATGCCATACACTGAAGACAACTGCTCAACAGACAATGCCAAACACCAAAGACCACTGCTTAACAGACACTGCCATACACTAAAGACAACTTATTAACAGAAAATGCCATTCACCAAAGACAACTGCTTTACAGGCAATGCAATACACCTAAGACAACTGCTTAAAAGACAATGCCATACACCAAAGACAACTGCTTAACAGACAATGCCATACACCAAAGATAACTGCTTAACAGGCAATGCCATACACTAAAGACAACTGCTTAAAAGACAATGCCATACACCAAAGACAACTGCTTAACAGACAATGCCATGCACCAAAGACAACTGCTTAACAGACAACGCCATACACTAAAGACAACTGCTTAACAGACAACGCCATACACCAAAGACAACTGCTTAACAGACAATGCCATACACTAAAGACAACTGCTTAACAGACAACGCCATACACTAAGGACAACTGCTTAACATGCAATGCCATACACCAAAGACAACTGCTTAACAGACAATGCCATACACCAAAGACAACTGCTTAACAGACAACGCCATACACTAAAGACAACTGCTTAACAGACAACGCCATACACCAAAGACAACTGCTTAACAGACAATGCCATACACCAAAGACAACTGATTAACAGGTAATGCCATACACAAAAGACAACTGCTTAACAGGCAATGCCATACACTAAAGACAACTGCTTAACAGACAATGCCATGCACCAAAGACAACTGCATAACAGACAATGCCATACACCAAGGACAACTGCTTAACTGACAATGCCATACACCAAAGACAACTGCGTAACAGACTTTGCCATACACTAAAGAAAACTGCTTAACAGACAATGCCATACACCAAAGATAACTGCTTAACAGGCAATTCCATACACCAAAGACAACTGCTTAACAGACAATGCCATACACCAAAGACAACTGCTTAAAAGACAACGCCTTACTCCAAAGAGAACTGCTTAACAGACAATGCCATACACCAAAGACAACTGCTTAACAGGCAATGCCATACACCAAAGACAACTGCTTAACAGACAAAGCCTTACACCAAAGAGAACTGCTTAACAGACAATGCCATACACCAAAGAAAACTGCTTAACAGACAAAGCCATACACCAAAGAAAACTGCTTAACAGACAAAGCCATACACCAAAGACAACTGCTTTACAGGCAATGCCATACACCAAAGAAAACTGCTTAACAGACAACGCCATACAACAAAGACAACTGCTTAACAGGCAATGCCATACACCAAAGACAACTGCTTAACAGACAACGCCATACACCAAAGACAACTGCTTAACAGACACTACCAGACACCAAAGACTACTACTTAACAGGCAATGCCATACACCAAAGACAACTGCTTAACAGGCAATGCCATACACCAAAGACAACTGCTTAACAGACAATGCCATACACCAAAGACAACTGCTTAACAGACAACGCCTTACACCAAAGACAACTGCTTAACAGGCAATGTCATACACCGAAGACAACTGCTTAACAGGCAATGCAATACACCAAAGACAACTGCTTAACAGAAAAAGCAATATACCAAAGACAACTGCTTAACAGGCAATGCCATACACCAAACACAACTGCTTAACAGACAATGCCATACACCAAAGACAACTGCTTAACAGGCAATGCCATACACCAAAGACAACTGCTTGACAGGCAATGCCATACACCAAAGACAACTGCTTAACAGACAATGCCATACACCAAAGAAAACTGCTTAACAGGCAACAGCATACACCAAAGACAACTGCTTAACAGGCAATGCTGTACACCAAAGACAACTGCTTAACAGACACTACCAGACACCAAAGACTACTACTTAACAGGCAATGTCATACACCAAAGACAACTGCTTAACAGACAATGCCATACACCAAAGACAACTGCTTAACAGACAATGCCAAACACCAAAGACAACTGCTTAACAGACAAAGCCTTACACCAAAGACAACTGTTTAACAGGCAATGTCATACACCAAAGACAACTGCTTAACAGACAATGCCATACACCAAAGACAACTGCTTAGCAGGCAATGCCATACACCAAAGACAACTGCTTAGCAGACAACGCCTTACACCAAAGACAGCTGCTTAACAGGCAATGTCATACACCGAAGACAACTGCTTAACAGGCAATGCAATACACCAAAGACAACTGCTTATCAGAAAAAGCCATATACCAAAGACAACTGCTTAACAGGCAATGCCAAACACCAAAGACAACTGCTTAACAGACAACGCCATACACCAAAGACAACTGCTTAACAGACACTGCCATACACCAAAGACAACTGCTTAACAGACATTGCCAGACACCAAAGACAACTGCTTAACAGACAATGCCATACACCAAAGACAACTGCTTAACAGACAATGCCATACACCAAAGACAACTGCTTAACAGACAATGCCATACACCAAAGACAACTGCTTTACAGACACTGCCATACACTAAAGACAACTGCTTAACAGGCAACACCATACACCAAAGACAACTGCTTAACAGGCAATGCCATGCACCAAAGAAAACTGCATTACAGACAATGCCATACACCAAGAACAACTGCTTAACAGACAATGCCATACACCAAAGAAAACTGCATAACAGCAATGCCATACACCAAAGACAACAGCTTAACAGCAATGCCATACACCAAAGACAACTGCTTAACAGGCAATGACATACATCAAAGACAACTGCTTAACAGACAATGCCATACACCAAAGACAACTGCTTAACAGACAATGCCATACACCAAATAAAACTGCTTAACAGACAATGCCATACACCAAAGACAACAGCTTAACAGCAATGCCATACACCAAAGACAACAGCTTAACAGGCAATGCCATACACCAAAGACAACTGCTTAACAGACAATGCCATACACCAAAGACAACTGCTTAACAGACAATGCCATACACCAAAGAAAACTGCTTAACAGGCAACACCATACACCAAAGACAACTGCTTAACAGGCAATGCTATACACCAAAGACAACTGCTTAACAGACACTACCAAACACCAAAGACAACTGCTTAACAGACAATGCCAAACACCAAAGACAACTGCTTAACAGACAATGCCATACACCAAAGACAACTGCTTAACAGGCAATGTCATACACCGAAGACAACAGCTTAACAGGCAATGCCATACACCAAAGACAACTGCTTAACAGACAACGCCATGCACCAAAGACAACTGCTTAACAGACAATGCCATACACCAAAGACAACTGCTTAACAGAAAAAGCCATATACCAGAGACAACTGCTTAACAGACACTACCAGACACCAAAGACTACTACTTATCAGGCAATGCCATACACCAAAGACAACTGTTTAACAGGCAATGCCATACACCAAAGGCAACTGCTTAACAGACAATGCCATACACCAAAGACAACTGCTTAACAGACAACGCCTTACACCAAAGACAACTGCTTAACAGGCAATGTCATACACCGAAGACAACTGCTTAACAGGCAATGCAATACACCAAAGACAACTGCTTAACAGAAAAAGCCATATACCAAAGACAACTGCTTAACAGGCAATGCCATACACCAAACACAACTGCTTAACAGACATTGCCATACACCAAAGACAACTGCTTAACAGGCAATGCCATACACCAAAGACAACTGCTTAACAGACAACGCCTTACACCAAAGACAACTGCTTAACAGGCAATGTCATACACCGAAGACAACTGCTTAACAGGCAATGCAATACACCAAACACAACTGCTTAACAGACATTGCCATACACCAAAGACAACTGCTTGACAGGCAATGCCATACACCAAAGACAACTGCTTAACAGACAATGCCATACACCAAAGAAAACTGCTTAACAGGCAACAGCATACACCAAAGACAACTGCTTAACAGGCAATGCTGTACACCAAAGACAACTGCTTAACAGACACTACCAGACACCAAAGACTACTACTTAACAGGCAATGCCATACACCAAAGACAACTGCTTAACAGGCAATGCCATACACCAAAGACCACTGCTTAACAGACAATGCCATACACCAAAGACAACTGCTTAACAGACAATGTCAAACACCAAAGACAACTGCTTAACAGACAATGCCATACACCAAAGACAACTGCTTAACAGGCAATGCCATACACCAAAGACAACTGCTTAACAGGCAATGCCATACACCAAAGACAACTGCTTAACAGACAACGCCTTACACCAAAGACAGCTGCTTAACAGGCAATGTCATACACCGAAGACAACTGCTTAACAGGCAATGCAATACACCAAAGACAACTGCTTAACAGAAAAAGCCATATACCAAAGACAACTGCTCAACAGGCAATGCCATACACCAAAGACAACTGCTTAACAGACAACGCCATACACCAAAGACAACTGCTAAACAGACACTGCCATACACCAAAGACAACTGCTTAACAGACACTGCCATACACCAAAGACAACTGCTTAACAGGCAGTGCCATACACTAAAGACAGCTGCTTGACAGGCAATGCCATACACCAAAGACAACTGCTTAACAGACAATGCCATACACCAAAGAAAACTGCTTAACAGACACTGCCATACACCAAAGAAAACTGCTAAACAGGCAATGCCATACACCAAAGACAACTTCTTAACAGGCAATGCCATACACCAAAGACAACTACTTAACAGGCAATGCTATACACCAAAGACAACTGCTTAACAGGCAATGCCATACACCAAAGACAACTTCTTAACAGACAATGCCATACACCAAAGACAACTGCTTAACAGGCAATGCTATACACCAAAGACAACTGCTTAACAGACACTACCAGACACCAAAGACTACTACTTAACAGGCAATGCCATACACCAAAGACAACTGCTTAACAGACAATGCCAAACACCAAAGACAACTGCTTAACAGACAACGCCTTACACCAAAGACAACTGCTTAACAGGCAGTGCCATACACTAAAGACAGCTGCTTGACAGGCAATGCCATACACCAAAGACAACTGCTTAACAGACAATGCCATACACCAAAGAAAACTGCTTAACAGACACTGCCATACACCAAAGAAAACTGCTAAACAGGCAATGCCATACACCAAAGACAACTTCTTAACAGGCAATGCCATACACCAAAGACAACTACTTAACAGGCAATGCTATACACCAAAGACAACTGCTTAACAGGCAATGCCATACACCAAAGACAACTGCTTAACAGACAATGCCATACACCAAAGACAACTGCTTAACAGGCAATGCTATACACCAAAGACAACTGCTTAACAGACACTACCAGACACCAAAGACTACTACTTAACAGGCAATGTCATACACCGAAGACAACAGCTTAACAGGCAATGCAATAGACCAAAGACAACTGCTTAACAGAATAAGCCATATACCAAAGACAACTGCTTAACAGAATAAGCCATATACCAAAGACAACTGCTTAACAGGCAATGCCATACACCAAAGACAACTGCTTAACAGACAATGCCATACACCAAAGACAACTGCTTAACAGAAAAAGCCATATACCAAAGACAACTGCTTAACAGGCAATGCCATACACCAAAGACAACTGCTTAACAGACAACGCCATACACCAAAGACAACTGCTTAACAGACACTGCCATACACCAAAGACAACTGCTTAACAGACACTGCCATACACCAAAGACAACTGCTTAACAGGCAGTGCCATACACTAAAGACAGCTGCTTGACAGGCTATGCCATACACCAAAGACAACTGCTTAACAGACAATGCCATACACCAAAGAAAACTGCTTAACAGGCAACACCATACACCAAAGACAACTGCTTAACAGACACTGCCATACACCAAAGACAACTGCTTAACAGGTAACGCCATACACCAAAGACAACTGCTTAGCAGACAATGCCACACACCAAAGACAACTGCTTAACAGGCAATGACATACATTAAAGACAACTGCTTAACAGGCAATGCCACACACCAAAGACAACTGCTTAACAGACAATGCCATACACCAAAGACAACTGCTTAACAGACAATGCCATACACCAAAGACAACTGCTTAACAGGCAATGCCATACACCAATGACAACTGCTTAACAGGCAATGCCATACACCAAAAACAACTGCTTAACAGGCAATGCCATACACCAAAGACAACTGCTTAACAGGCAATGCCATACACCAAACACAACTGCTTAACAGGCAATGCCATACACTAAAGACAACTGCTTGACAGGCAATGCCATACACCAAAGACTACTGCTTAACAGACAATGCCATACACCAAAGAAAACTGCTTAACAGGCAACAGCATACACCAAAGCCAACTGCTAAACAGGCAATGCCATACACCAAAGACAAATTCTTAACAGGCAATGCCATACCCCAAAGACAACTGCTTAACAGGCAATGCCATATACCAAAGACAACTGCTTAACAGGCAATGCCATACACCAAAGACAACTGCTTAACAGACAATGCCATACACCAAAGACAACTGCTTAACAGGCAATGCCATACACTAAAGACAACTGCTTGACAGGCAATGCCATACACCAAAGACAACTGCTTAACAGACAATGCCATACACCAAAGAAAACTGCTTAACAGGCAACACCATACACCAAAGACAACTGCTTAACAGGCAGTGCTATACACCAAAGACAACTGCTTAACAGACACTACCAAACACCAAAGACTACTACTTAACAGGCAATGCCATACACCAAAGACAACTGCTTAACAGGCAATGCCATACACCAAAGACAACTGCTTAACAGACAATGCCAAACACCAAAGACAACTGCTTAACAGACAACGCCTTACACCAAAGACAACTGCTTAACAGGCAATGTCATACACCGAAGACAACAGCTTAACAGGCAATGCAATACACCAAAGACAACTGCTTAACAGAAAAAGCCATATACCAGAGACAACTGCTTAACAGACAATGCCATACACCAAAGACAACTGCTTAACAGACAATGCCATACACCAAAGACAACTGTTTAACAGACAACGCCTTACACCAAAGACAACTGCTTAACAGGCAATGTCATACACCGAAGACAACTGCTTAACAGGCAATGCCATACACCAAAGACAACGGCTTAACAGACAATGCCATACACCAAAGACAACTGCTTAACAGGCAATGCCATACACCAAAGACAACTGCTTAACAGGCAATGCCATACACCAAACACAACTGCTTAACAGACAATGCCATACACCAAAGACAACTGCTTAACAGGCAATGCCATACACCAAAGACAACTGCTTGACAGGCAATGCCATACACCAAAGACAACTGCTTAACAGACAATGCCATACACCAAAGAAAACTGCTTAACAGGCAACAGCATACACCAAAGACAACTGCTTAACAGGCAATGCTGTACACCAAAGACAACTGCTTAACAGACACTACCAGACACCAAAGGCTACTACTTAACAGGCAATGTCATACACCAAAGACAACTGCTTAACAGACAATGCCATACACCAAAGACAACTGCTTAACAGGCAATGCCATACACCAAAGACAACTGCTTAACAGAAAACGCCTTACACCAAAGACAGCTGCTTAACAGGCAATGTCATACACCGAAGACAACTGCTTAACAGGCAATGCAATACACCAAAGACAACTGCTTAACAGAAAAAGCCATATACCAAAGACAAATGCTTAACAGGCAATGCCATACACCAAAGACAACTGCTTAACAGGCAATGCCGTACACTGAAGACAACTGCTCAACAGACAATGCCAAACACCAAAGACCACTGCTTAACAGACACTGCCATACACTAAAGACAACTTATTAACAGAAAATGCCATTCACCAAAGACAACTGCTTTACAGGCAATGCAATACACCTAAGACAACTGTTAAAAGACAATGCCATACACCAAAGACAACTGCTTAACAGACAATGCCATACACCAAAGACAACTGCTTAACAGACAATGCCATACACTAAAGACAACTGCTTAACATACAATGCCATATACTAAAGACAACTGCTTAAAAGACAATGCCATACACCAAAGACAACTGCTTAACAGACAATGCCATACACCAAAGACAACTGCTTAACAGACAACGCCATACACTTAAGACAACTGCTTAACAGACAATGCCATACACCAAAGACAACTGCTTAACAGACAACGCCATACACCAAAGACAACTGCTTAACAGGCAATGCCATACACTAAGGACAACTGCTTAACAGACAATGCCATACACCAAAGACAACTGCTTAACAGACAACGCCTTACACCAAAGACAGCTGCTTAACAGGCAATGCAATACACCAAAGACAACTGCTTAACAGAAAAAGCCATATACCAAAGACAACTGCTTAACAGGCAATGCCATACACCAAAGACAACTGCTTAACAGACAACGCCATACACCTAAGACAACTGCTTAACAGACACTGCCATACACCAAAGACAACTGCTTAACAGACACTGCCATACACCAAAGACAACTGCTTAACAGACACTGCCATACACCAAAGACAACTGCTTAACAGGCAGTGCCATACACTAAAGACAGCTGCTTGACAGGCTATGCCATACACGAAAGACAACTGCTTAACAGACAATGCCATACACCAAAGAAAACTGCTTAACAGACACTGGCATACACCAAAGAAAACTGGTAAACAGGCAATGCCATACACCAAAGACAACTTCTTAACAGGCAATGCCATACACCAAAGACAACTACTTAACAGGCAATGCCATACACCAAAGACAACTGCTTAACAGGCAATGCCATACACCAAAGACAACTGCTTAACAGACAATGCCATACACCAAAGATAACTGCTTAACAGGCAATGCCATACACTAAAGACAACTGCTTAACAGGGAATGCCATACAGCAAAGACAACTGCTTAACATACAACACCATACACGAAAGAAAACTGTTTAACAGTCAACGCCGTACACCAAAGACAACTGCTTAACATACACTGCCATAGACTAAAGACAAGTTCTTAACAGACAATGCCATACACCAAAGACAACTGCTTAACAAGCAATGCCATACACCAAAGACAACTGCTTAACAGGCAATGCCATACACTAAAGACAACTGCTCAACAGACAGTGCCATACAGCAAAGACAACTGCTTAACAGACAATGCCATACACCAAAGACAACTGCTTAACAGGCAATGCCATACACCAAAGACAACTGCTTAACAGGCAATGCCATACACCAAAGACAACTGCTTAATAGACAATGCCATACAGCAAAGACAGCTGCTTAACAGACACTGCCATACACCAAAGACAACTGCTTATCAGGCAACGCCATACACCAAAGACAACTGCTTAACCATCAATGCCATACACCAAAGACAACTGCTTAACAGGCAATGACATACACTAAAGACAACTGCTTAACAGGCAATGCCATACACTGAAGACAACTGCTCAACAGACAATGCCAAACACCAAAGACCACTGCTTAACAGACACTGCCATACACTAAAGACAACTTATTAACAGAAAATGCCATTCACCAAAGACAACTGCTTTACAGGCAATGCAATACACCTAAGACAACTGCTTAAAAGACAATGCCATACACCAAAGACAACTGCTTAACAGACAATGCCATACACCAAAGACAACTGCTTAACAGACAATGCCATACACTAAAGACAACTGCGTAACATACAATGCCATACACTAAAGACAACTGCTTAAAAGACAATGCCATACACCAAAGACAACTGCTTAACAGACAATGCCATGCACCAAAGACAACTGCTTAACAGACAACGCCATACACTAAAGACAACTGCTTAACAGACAACACCATACACCAAAGACAACTGCTTAACAGACAACGCCATACACTAAAGACAACTGCTTAACAGACAACGCCATACACTAAGGACAACTGCTTAACATGCAATGCCATACACCAAAGACAACTGCTTAACAGACAATGCCATACACCAAAGACAACTGCTTAACAGACAACGCCATACACTAAAGACAACTGCTTAACAGACAACGCCATACACCAAAGACAACTGCTTAACAGACAATGCCATACACCAAAGACAACTGATTAACAGGTAATGCCATACACAAAAGACAACTGCTTAAAAGACAACGCCTTACTCCAAAGAGAACTGCTTAACAGACAATGCCATACACCAAAGACAACTGCTTAACAGGCAATGCCATACACCAAAGACAACTGCTTAACAGACAAAGCCTTACACCAAAGAGAACTGCTTAACAGACAATGCCATACACCAAAGAAAACTGCTTAACAGACAAAGCCATACACCAAAGAAAACTGCTTAACAGACAAAGCCATACACCAAAGACAACTGCTTTACAGGCAATGCCATACACCAAAGAAAACTGCTTAACAGGCAACGCCATACACCAAAGACAACTGCTTAACAGGCAATGCCATACACCAAAGACAACTGCTTAACAAACAACGCCATACACCAAAGACAACTGCTTAACAGACACTACCAGACACCAAAGACTACTACTTAACAGGCAATGCCATACACCAAAGACAACTGCTTAACAGGCAATGCCATACACCAAAGACAACTGCTTAACAGACAATGCCATACACCAAAGACAACTGCTTAACAGACAACGCCTTACACCAAAGACAACTGCTTAACAGGCAATGTCATACACCGAAGACAACTGCTTAACAGGCAATGCAATACACCAAAGACAACTGCTTAACAGAAAAAGCAATATACCAAAGACAACTGCTTAACAGGCAATGCCATACACCAAACACAACTGCTTAACAGACAATGCCATACACCAAAGACAACTGCTTAACAGGCAATTCCATACACCAAAGACAACTGCTTAAAAGACAACGCCTTACTCCAAAGAGAACTGCTTAACAGACAATGCCATACACCAAAGACAACTGCTTAACAGGCAATGCCATACACCAAAGACAACTGCTTAACAGGCAACAGCATACACCAAAGACAACTGCTTAACAGGCAATGCTGTACACCAAAGACAACTGCTTAACAGACACTACCAGACACCAAAGACTACTACTTAACAGGCAATGTCATACACCAAAGACAACTGCTTAACAGACAATGCCATACACCAAAGACAACTGCTTAACAGACAATGCCAAACACCAAAGACAACTGCTTAACAGACAAAGCCTTACACCAAAGACAACTGTTTAACAGGCAATGTCATACACCAAAGACAACTGCTTAACAGACAATGCCATACACCAAAGACAACTGCTTAGCAGGCAATGCCATACACCAAAGACAACTGCTTAGCAGACAACGCCTTACACCAAAGACAGCTGCTTAAGAGGCAATGTCATACACCGAAGACAACTGCTTAACAGGCAATGCAATACACCAAAGACAACTGCTTAACAGAAAAAGCAATATACCAAAGACAACTGCTTAACAGGCAATGCCATACACCAAACACAACTGCTTAACAGGCAATGTCATACACCGAAGACAACTGCTTAACAGGCAATGCAATACACCAAAGACAACTGCTTAACAGAAAAAGCAATATACCAAAGACAACTGCTTAACAGGCAATGCCATACACCAAACACAACTGCTTAACAGACAATGCCATACACCAAAGACAACTGCTTAACAGGCAATGCCATACACCAAAGACAACTGCTTGACAGGCAATGCCATACACCAAAGACAACTGCTTAACAGACAATGCCATACACCAAAGAAAACTGCTTAACAGGCAACAGCATACACCAAAGACAACTGCTTAACAGGCAATGCTGTACACCAAAGACAACTGCTTAACAGACACTACCAGACACCAAAGACTACTACTTAACAGGCAATGTCATACACCAAAGACAACTGCTTAACAGACAATGCCATACACCAAAGACAACTGCTTAACAGACAATGCCAAACACCAAAGACAACTGCTTAACAGACAAAGCCTTACACCAAAGACAACTGTTTAACAGGCAATGTCATACACCAAAGACAACTGCTTAACAGACAATGCCATACACCAAAGACAACTGCTTAGCAGGCAATGCCATACACCAAAGACAACTGCTTAGCAGACAACGCCTTACACCAAAGACAGCTGCTTAAGAGGCAATGTCATACACCGAAGACAACTGCTTAACAGGCAATGCAATACACCAAAGACAACTGCTTAACAGAAAAAGCCATATACCAAAGACAACTGCTTAACAGGCAATGCCAAACACCAAAGACAACTGCTTAACAGACAACGCCATACACCAAAGACAACTGCTTAACAGACACTGCCATACACCAAAGACAACTGCTTAACAGACACTGCCAGACACCAAAGACAACTGCTTAACAGACAATGCCATACACCAAAGACAACTGCTTAACAGACAATGCCATACACCAAAGACAACTGCTTAACAGACAATGCCATACACCAAAGACAACTGCTTTACAGACACTGCCATACACTAAAGACAACTGCTTAACAGGCAACACCATACACCAAAGACAACTGCTTAACAGGCAATGCCATGCACCAAAGAAAACTGCATTACAGACAATGCCATACACCAAAGAAAACTGCTTAACAGGCAACAGCATACACCAAAGACAACTGCTTAACAGGAAATGCTGTACACCAAAGACAACTGCTTAACAGACACTACCAGACACCAAAGGCTACTACTTAACAGGCAATGTCATACACCAAAGACAACTGCTTAACAGACAATGCCATACACCAAAGACAACTGCTTAACAGGCAATGCCATACACCAAAGACAACTGCTTAACAGAAAACGCCTTACACCAAAGACAGCTGCTTAACAGGCAATGTCATACACCAAAGACAACTGCTTAACTGGCAATGCAATACACCAAAGACAACTGCTTAACAGAAAAAGCCATATACCAAAGACAAATGCTTAACAGGCAATGCCATACACCAAAGACAACTGCTTAACAGGCAATGCCATACACTGAAGACAACTGCTCAACAGACAATGCCAAACACCAAAGACCACTGCTTAACAGACACTGCCATACACTAAAGACAACTTATTAACAGAAAATGCCATTCACCAAAGACAACTGCTTTACAGGCAATGCAATACACCTAAGACAACTGCTTAAAAGACAATGCCATACACCAAAGACAACTGCTTAACAGACAATGCCATACACCAAAGACAACTGCTTAACAGACAATGCCATACACTAAAGACAACTGCTTAACATACAATGCCATACACTAAAGACAACTGCTTAAAAGACAATGCCATACACCAAAGACAACTGCTTAACAGACAATGCCATACACCAAAGACAACTGCTTAACAGACAACGCCATACACTTAAGACAACTGCTTAACAGACAATGCCATACACCAAAGACAACTGCTTAACAGACAACGCCATACACCAAAGACAACTGCTTAACAGGCAATGCCATACACTAAGGACAACTGCTTAACAGACAATGCCATACACCAAAGACAACTGCTTAACAGACAACGCCTTACACCAAAGACAGCTGCTTTACAGGCAATGCAATACACCAAAGACAACTGCTTAACAGAAAAAGCCATATACCAAAGACAACTGCTTAACAGGCAATGCCATACACCAAAGACAACTGCTTAACAGACACTGCCATACACCAAAGACAACTGCTTAACAGACACTGCCATACACCAAAGACAACTGCTTAACAGGCAGTGCCATACACTAAAGACAGCTGCTTGACAGGCTATGCCATACACGAAAGACAACTGCTTAACAGACAATGCCATACACCAAAGAAAACTGCTTAACAGACACTGGCATACACCAAAGAAAACTGGTAAACAGGCAATGCCATACACCAAAGACAACTTCTTAACAGGCAATGCCATACACCAAAGACAACTACTTAACAGGCAATGCCATACACCAAAGACAACTGCTTAACAGGCAATGCCATACACCAAAGACAACTGCTTAACAGACAATGCCATACACCAAAGATAACTGCTTAACAGGCAATGCCATACACTAAAGACAACTGCTTAACAGGGAATGCCATACAGCAAAGACAACTGCTTAACATACAACACCATACACGAAAGAAAACTGTTTAACAGTCAACGCCGTACACCAAAGACAACTGCTTAACATACACTGCCATAGACTAAAGACAAGTTCTTAACAGACAATGCCATACACCAAAGACAACTGCTTAACAAGCAATGCCATACACCAAAGACAACTGCTTAACAGGCAATGCCATACACTAAAGACAACTGCTCAACAGACAGTGCCATACAGCAAAGACAACTGCTTAACAGACAATGCCATACACCAAAGACAACTGCTTAACAGGCAATGCCATACACCAAAGACAACTGCTTAACAGGCAATGCCATACACCAAAGACAACTGCTTAATAGACAATGCCATACAGCAAAGACAGCTGCTTAACAGACACTGCCATACACCAAAGACAACTGCTTATCAGGCAACGCCATACACCAAAGACAACTGCTTAACCATCAATGCCATACACCAAAGACAACTGCTTAACAGGCAATGACATACACTAAAGACAACTGCTTAACAGGCAATGCCATACACTGAAGACAACTGCTCAACAGACAATGCCAAACACCAAAGACCACTGCTTAACAGACACTGCCATACACTAAAGACAACTTATTAACAGAAAATGCCATTCACCAAAGACAACTGCTTTACAGGCAATGCAATACACCTAAGACAACTGCTTAAAAGACAATGCCATACACCAAAGACAACTGCTTAACAGACAATGCCATACACCAAAGATAACTGCTTAACAGGCAATGCCATACACTAAAGACAACTGCTTAAAAGACAATGCCATACACCAAAGACAACTGCTTAACAGACAATGCCATGCACCAAAGACAACTGCTTAACAGACAACGCCATACACTAAAGACAACTGCTTAACAGACAACGCCATACACCAAAGACAACTGCTTAACAGACAACGCCATACACTAAAGACAACTGCTTAACAGACAACGCCATACACTAAGGACAACTGCTTAACATGCAATGCCATACACCAAAGACAACTGCTTAACAGACAATGCCATACACCAAAGACAACTGCTTAACAGACAACGCCATACACTAAAGACAACTGCTTAACAGACAACGCCATACACCAAAGACAACTGCTTAACAGACAATGCCATACACCAAAGACAACTGATTAACAGGTAATGCCATACACAAAAGACAACTGCTTAACAGGAAATGCTGTACACCAAAGACAACTGCTTAACAGACACTACCAGACACCAAAGGCTACTACTTAACAGGCAATGTCATACACCAAAGACAACTGCTTAACAGACAATGCCATACACCAAAGACAACTGCTTAACAGGCAATGCCATACACCAAAGACAACTGCTTAACAGAAAACGCCTTACACCAAAGACAGCTGCTTAACAGGCAATGTCATACACCAAAGACAACTGCTTAACTGGCAATGCAATACACCAAAGACAACTGCTTAACAGAAAAAGCCATATACCAAAGACAAATGCTTAACAGGCAATGCCATACACCAAAGACAACTGCTTAACAGGCAATGCCATACACTGAAGACAACTGCTCAACAGACAATGCCAAACACCAAAGACCACTGCTTAACAGACACTGCCATACACTAAAGACAACTTATTAACAGAAAATGCCATTCACCAAAGACAACTGCTTTACAGGCAATGCAATACACCTAAGACAACTGCTTAAAAGACAATGCCATACACCAAAGACAACTGCTTAACAGACAATGCCATACACCAAAGACAACTGCTTAACAGACAATGCCATACACTAAAGACAACTGCTTAACATACAATGCCATACACTAAAGACAACTGCTTAAAAGACAATGCCATACACCAAAGACAACTGCTTAACAGACAATGCCATACACCAAAGACAACTGCTTAACAGACAACGCCATACACTTAAGACAACTGCTTAACAGACAATGCCATACACCAAAGACAACTGCTTAACAGACAACGCCATACACCAAAGACAACTGCTTAACAGGCAATGCCATACACTAAGGACAACTGCTTAACAGACAATGCCATACACCAAAGACAACTGCTTAACAGACAACGCCTTACACCAAAGACAGCTGCTTTACAGGCAATGCAATACACCAAAGACAACTGCTTAACAGAAAAAGCCATATACCAAAGACAACTGCTTAACAGGCAATGCCATACACCAAAGACAACTGCTTAACAGACACTGCCATACACCAAAGACAACTGCTTAACAGACACTGCCATACACCAAAGACAACTGCTTAACAGGCAGTGCCATACACTAAAGACAGCTGCTTGACAGGCTATGCCATACACGAAAGACAACTGCTTAACAGACAATGCCATACACCAAAGAAAACTGCTTAACAGACACTGGCATACACCAAAGAAAACTGGTAAACAGGCAATGCCATACACCAAAGACAACTTCTTAACAGGCAATGCCATACACCAAAGACAACTACTTAACAGGCAATGCCATACACCAAAGACAACTGCTTAACAGGCAATGCCATACACCAAAGACAACTGCTTAACAGACAATGCCATACACCAAAGATAACTGCTTAACAGGCAATGCCATACACTAAAGACAACTGCTTAACAGGGAATGCCATACAGCAAAGACAACTGCTTAACATACAACACCATACACGAAAGAAAACTGTTTAACAGTCAACGCCGTACACCAAAGACAACTGCTTAACATACACTGCCATAGACTAAAGACAAGTTCTTAACAGACAATGCCATACACCAAAGACAACTGCTTAACAAGCAATGCCATACACCAAAGACAACTGCTTAACAGGCAATGCCATACACTAAAGACAACTGCTCAACAGACAGTGCCATACAGCAAAGACAACTGCTTAACAGACAATGCCATACACCAAAGACAACTGCTTAACAGGCAATGCCATACACCAAAGACAACTGCTTAACAGGCAATGCCATACACCAAAGACAACTGCTTAATAGACAATGCCATACAGCAAAGACAGCTGCTTAACAGACACTGCCATACACCAAAGACAACTGCTTATCAGGCAACGCCATACACCAAAGACAACTGCTTAACCATCAATGCCATACACCAAAGACAACTGCTTAACAGGCAATGACATACACTAAAGACAACTGCTTAACAGGCAATGCCATACACTGAAGACAACTGCTCAACAGACAATGCCAAACACCAAAGACCACTGCTTAACAGACACTGCCATACACTAAAGACAACTTATTAACAGAAAATGCCATTCACCAAAGACAACTGCTTTACAGGCAATGCAATACACCTAAGACAACTGCTTAAAAGACAATGCCATACACCAAAGACAACTGCTTAACAGACAATGCCATACACCAAAGATAACTGCTTAACAGGCAATGCCATACACTAAAGACAACTGCTTAAAAGACAATGCCATACACCAAAGACAACTGCTTAACAGACAATGCCATGCACCAAAGACAACTGCTTAACAGACAACGCCATACACTAAAGACAACTGCTTAACAGACAACGCCATACACCAAAGACAACTGCTTAACAGACAACGCCATACACTAAAGACAACTGCTTAACAGACAACGCCATACACTAAGGACAACTGCTTAACATGCAATGCCATACACCAAAGACAACTGCTTAACAGACAATGCCATACACCAAAGACAACTGCTTAACAGACAACGCCATACACTAAAGACAACTGCTTAACAGACAACGCCATACACCAAAGACAACTGCTTAACAGACAATGCCATACACCAAAGACAACTGATTAACAGGTAATGCCATACACAAAAGACAACTGCTTAACAGGCAATGCCATACACTAAAGACAACTGCTTAACAGACAATGCCATGCACCAAAGACAACTGCATAACAGACAATGCCATACACCAAGGACAACTGCTTAACTGACAATGCCATACACCAAAGACAACTGCGTAACAGACTTTGCCATACACTAAAGAAAACTGCTTAACAGACAATGCCATACACCAAAGATAACTGCTTAACAGGCAATTCCATACACCAAAGACAACTGCTTAACAGACAATGCCATACACCAAAGACAACTGCTTAAAAGACAACGCCTTACTCCAAAGAGAACTGCTTAACAGACAATGCCATACACCAAAGACAACTGCTTAACAGGCAATGCCATACACCAAAGACAACTGCTTAACAGACAAAGCCTTACACCAAAGAGAACTGCTTAACAGACAATGCCATACACCAAAGAAAACTGCTTAACAGACAAAGCCATACACCAAAGAAAACTGCTTAACAGACAAAGCCATACACCAAAGACAACTGCTTTACAGGCAATGCCATACACCAAAGAAAACTGCTTAACAGACAACGCCATACAACAAAGACAACTGCTTAACAGGCAATGCCATACACCAAAGACAACTGCTTAACAGACAACGCCATACACCAAAGACAACTGCTTAACCGACACTACCAGACACCAAAGACTACTACTTAACAGGCAATGCCATACACCAAAGACAACTGCTTAACAGGCAATGCCATACACCAAAGACAACTGCTTAACAGACAATGCCATACACCAAAGACAACTGCTTAACAGACAACGCCTTACACCAAAGACAACTGCTTAACAGGCAATGTCATACACCGAAGACAACTGCTTAACAGGCAATGCAATACACCAAAGACAACTGCTTAACAGAAAAAGCAATATACCAAAGACAACTGCTTAACAGGCAATGCCATACACCAAACACAACTGCTTAACAGACAATGCCATACACCAAAGACAACTGCTTAACAGGCAATGCCATACACCAAAGACAACTGCTTGACAGGCAATGCCATACACCAAAGACAACTGCTTAACAGACAATGCCATACACCAAAGAAAACTGCTTAACAGGCAACAGCATACACCAAAGACAACTGCTTAACAGGCAATGCTGTACACCAAAGACAACTGCTTAACAGACACTACCAGACACCAAAGACTACTACTTAACAGGCAATGTCATACACCAAAGACAACTGCTTAACAGACAATGCCATACACCAAAGACAACTGCTTAACAGACAATGCCAAACACCAAAGACAACTGCTTAACAGACAAAGCCTTACACCAAAGACAACTGTTTAACATGCAATGTCATACACCAAAGACAACTGCTTAACAGACAATGCCATACACCAAAGACAACTGCTTAGCAGGCAATGCCATACACCAAAGACAACTGCTTAGCAGACAACGCCTTACACCAAAGACAGCTGCTTAACAGGCAATGTCATACACCGAAGACAACTGCTTAACAGGCAATGCAATACACCAAAGACAACTGCTTATCAGAAAAAGCCATATACCAAAGACAACTGCTTAACAGGCAATGCCAAACACCAAAGACAACTGCTTAACAGACAACGCCATACACCAAAGACAACTGCTTAACAGACACTGCCATACACCAAAGACAACTGCTTAACAGACATTGCCAGACACCAAAGACAACTGCTTAACAGACAATGCCATACACCAAAGACAACTGCTTAACAGACAATGCCATACACCAAAGACAACTGCTTAACAGACAATGCCATACACCAAAGACAACTGCTTTACAGACACTGCCATACACTAAAGACAACTGCTTAACAGGCAACACCATACACCAAAGACAACTGCTTAACAGGCAATGCCATGCACCAAAGAAAACTGCATTACAGACAATGCCATACACCAAGAACAACTGCTTAACAGACAATGCCATACACCAAAGAAAACTGCATAACAGCAATGCCATACACCAAAGACAACAGCTTAACAGCAATGCCATACACCAAAGACAACTGCTTAACAGGCAATGACATACATCAAAGACAACTGCTTAACAGACAATGCCATACACCAAAGACAACTGCTTAACAGACAATGCCATACACCAAATAAAACTGCTTAACAGACAATGCCATACACCAAAGACAACAGCTTAACAGCAATGCCATACACCAAAGACAACAGCTTAACAGGCAATGCCATACACCAAAGACAACTGCTTAACAGACAATGCCATACACCAAAGACAACTGCTTAACAGACAATGCCATACACCAAAGACAACTGCTTAACTGGCAATGCCATACACCAAAGACAACTGCTTAACAGACAATGCCATACACCAAAGACTACTACTTAACAGGCAATGCCATACACCAAAGACAACTGCTTAACTGGCAATGCCATACACTAAAGACAACTGCTTAACAGACACTACCAGACACCAAAGACTACTACTTAACAGGCAATGCCATACACCAAAGACAACTGCTTAACAGGCAATGCCATACACCAAAGACAACTGCTTAACAGGCAATGCCATACACCAAAGACAACTGCTTAACAGACAACGCCATACACCAAAGACAACTGCTTAACAGACAATGCCATACACCAAAGACAACTGCTTAACAGGCAATGCCAAACACCAAAGACAACTGCTTAACAGGCAATGCAATACACCAAAGACAACTGCTTAACAGAAAAAGGCATATACCAAAGACAACTGCTTAACAGGCAATGCCATACACGAAAGACAACTGCTTAACAGACAACGCCATACACCAAAGACAACTGCTTAACAGACAACGCCATACACCAAAGACAACTGCTTAACAGGCAATGCCATACACCAAAGACAACTGCTTAACAGACAATGCCATGCACCAAAGACAACTGCATAACAGACAATGCCATCCACCAAGGACAACTGCTTAACAGACAATGGCATACACCATAGACAACTGCTTAACAGGCAACACCATACACCAAAGACAACTGCTTAACAGACACTGCCATACACTAAAGACAACTGCTTAACAGGCAATGCCATACACCAAAGACAACTGCTTAACAGGCAATGCCATGCACCAAAGACAACTGCATAACAGACAATGCCATACCCTAAAGTCAACTGCTTAACAGGCAATGCCATACATTAAGGACAACTGCTTAACAGACAATGCCATGCACCAAAGACAACTGCATAACAGACAATGCCATACACCAAGGACAACTGCTTAACAGACAATGCCATACACCAAAGACAACTGCTTAACAGACACTGCCATACACCAAAGACAACTGCTTAACAGACACTGCCATACACCAAAGACAACTGCTTAAAAGACAATGCCATACACTAAAGACAACTGCTTAACAGACAATGCCATACACCAAAGACAACTGCTTAACAGGCAATGCCATACACCAAAGACAGCTGCTTAACAGGCAATGCCATACACCAAAGACAACTGCTTAACAGACAATGCCATGCACCAACGACAACTGCATAACAGACAATGCCATCCACCAAGGACAACTGCTTAACAGACAATGCCATACACCAAAGACAACTGCTTAACAGGCAATGCCATACACCAAAGACAACTGCTTAACAGACAATGTCATACACTAAAGACAACTGCTTAACAGGCAATGCCATATACCAAAGACAACTGCTTTATAGGCAATGCCATGCACCAAAGACAACTGCATAACAATGCCATACACTAAAGTCAACTGCTTAACAGGCAATGCCATACACTAAAGACAACTGCTTAACATACAATGCCATGCACCAAAGACAAGTGCATAACAGACAATGCCATACACCAAGGACAACTGCTTAACAGACAATGCCATACACCAAAGACAACTGCTTAACAGACACTGCCATACACCAAAGACAACTGCTTAACACACACTGCCATACACCAAAGACAACTGCTTAAAAGACAATGCCATACACCAAAGACAACTGCTTAACAGACAATGCCATACACCAAAGACAACTGCTTAACAGACAATGCCATACACCAAAGACAACTGCTTAACAGGCAATGACATACACTAAAGACAACTGCTTAACAGGCAATGCCATACACCAAAGACAACTGCTTAACAGACAATGCCATACACCAAAGACAACTACTTAACAGGCAATGCCATACACCAATGACAAACGCTTAACAAGCAATGCCATACACCAAAGACAACTGCTTAACAGGCAATGCCATACACCAAAGACAACTGCTTAACAGACAATGCCATACACCAAAGACAACTGCTTAACAGGCAATGCAACACACTAAAGACAACTACTTGACAGGCAATGCCATACACCAAAGACAACTGCTTAACAGACAATGCCATACACCAAAGAAAACTGCTTAACAGGCAACACCATACACCAAAGACAACTGCTTAACAGACACTGCCATACACCAAAGACAACTGCTTAACAGACAATGCCATACACCAAAGACAACTGCTTAGCAGACAATGCCACACACCAAAGACAACTGCTTAATAGACAATGCCATACACCAAAGACAACTGCTTAACAGGCAATGCCATACACCAAAGACAACTGCTTAACAGGCAATGCCATACACTAAAGACAACTGCTTAACAGACAATGCCATACACCAAAGACAACTGCGTAACAGAAATTGCCATACACTAAAGACAACTTCTTAACAGACAAGGCCATACACGAAAGACAACTGCTTAACAGGCAATGCCATACACCACAGATAACTGCTTAACAGGCAATGCCATACACTAAATCAACTGCTTAACAGGGAATGCCATACACCAAAGACAACTGCTTAACAAACAACGCCATACACCAAAGGAAACTGTTTAACAGTCAACGCCGTGCACCAAAGACCACTGCTTAACAGACACTGCCATACACTAAAGACAACTTCTTAACAGACAATGCCATACACCAAAGACAATTGCTTAACAGGCATTGCAGTACACCAAAGACAACTGCTTAACAGGCAACGCCATACACTAAAGACAACTGCTCAACAGACAGTGCCATACACCAAAGACAACTGCTTAACAGACAATGCCATACACTAAGGACAACTGCTTAACAGGCAATGCCATACACCAAAGACAACTGCTTAACAGGCAATGCCATACACCAAAGACAACTTCTTAACAGACAATGCCATACACCAAAGACAACTGCTTAACAGACACTGCCATACACCAAAGACAACTGCTTATCAGGCAACGCAATACACCAAAGACAACTGCTTAACCATCAATGCCATACACCAAAGACAACTGCTTAACAGACACTGCCATACACCATAGACAACTGCTTAACAGACAATGCCATACACCAAAGACAACTGCTTAACAGACAATGCCATACACCAAAGACAACTGCTTAACAGACAATGCCATACACCAAAGACAATTGCTTAACAGACAACCGAAGTTTGTTCTTCGGAATACTGCTGAAGTTTAAAAATGCTACATAATTCTTCCATTGTTCTTTGGAATTCTGCTGAAGTTTTAAAATGCTACGGAAATCTTTCATTGTTCTTCGGAATTGTGCTGAAGTTTAAAAATGCTAAGGAACACTTCCATTGTTCTTCGGAATTCTGCTGATGTTTAAAAATGCTATGGAACTCTTCCATTGTTCTCGGAATTCTGGTGAAGTTTAAAAATGCTATGGAACTCTTCCATTTTTCTCGGAATTCTGCTGAAGTTTAAAAATGATACGTAACTCTTCCATTGTTCTTTAGAATTCTGCTGAAGTTCAAAAGTGCTACGGAACTCTTCCATTGTTCTTCGGAAATCTGCTGAAGTTTAAAAATGCTACGGAACTCTTCCATTGTTCTTCGGAATTCAGCTGAAGTTTAAAAATACTACGGAACACTTCCATTGTTCTCGGAATTCTGCTGAAGTTTAAAAATGCTACGGAACTCTTCCATTGTTCTTCGGAATTCTGCTGAAGTTTAAAAATGTTACGGAACTCTTCCAATGTTCTTCGGAATTGTGCTGAAGATTAAAAATGCTACTTAACACTTCCATTGTTCTTCGGAATTCTGCTGAAGTTTAAAAATGCTACGGAACTCTTCCATTGTTCTCGGAATTCTGGTGAACTTTAAAAATGCTACGGAACTCTTCCATTGTTCTTCGGAATTCTGGTGAAGTTTAAATATGTTACGGAACTCTTCCATTGTTCTTCGGAATTCTGATGAAGTTTAAAAATGCCACGGAACTCTTCCATTGTTCTTCGGAATTCTGCTGAAGTTTAAAAATTCTACGGAACTCTTCCATTGTTCTTCGGAATTCTGCTGTAATTTAAAAATGCTACGGAACTCTTCCATTGTTCTTCGGAATTCTGCTGTAATTTAAAAATGCTACGAAACTCTTCCATTGTTCTTCGGAAATCTGCTGTAACTTAAAAATGCTATGGAACTCTTCCATTGTTCTTCAGAATTCTGCTGAAGTTTAAAAATGCTACGGAACTCTTCCACTGTTCTTCGGAATTCTTCTGAAGTTTAAGAATGCTACGGAACTCTTCCATTGTTTTCGGAATTCTGCTGAAGTTTAAAAATGCTACGGAACTCTTCCATTGTTCTTCGGAATTCTGCTGAAGTTTAAAAATGCTACGGAACTTTTCCATTGTTCTTCAGAATGCTGCTGAAGTTTAAAAAAGCTACGGAACTCTTCCATTGTTCTTCGGAATTCTGCTGAAAATTAAAAATGCTACGGAACACTTCCATTGTTCTTCAGAATTCTGCTGAAGTTTAAAAATGCTACGGAACTCTTCCATTGTTCTTCGGAATGCTGCTGAAGTTTAAAAATGCTAAGGAACTCTTCCATTGTTCTCGGAATTCATGTGAAGTTTAAAAATGCTACGGAACTCTTCCCTTGTTGTTCGGAATTCTGCTGAAGTTTAAAAGTGCTACGGAACTCTTCCATTGTTCTTTGGAATTCTGCTGAAGTTTAAAAATGCTACGGAACTCTTCCATTGTTCTTCGGAATTCTGCTGAAGTTTAAAAATGCTACGGAACTCCTCCATTGTTCTTTGGAATTCTGCTGAAGTTTAAAAATGCCACGGAACACTTCCATTGTTCTTCGGAATTCTGATGAAGTTTAAAAATGCTACGGAACTCTTCCATTGTTCTCGCAATTCTGCTGAGGTTTAAAAATGCTACGGAACACTTCCATTGTTCTCGGAATTCTGCTGAAGTTTAAAAATGCTATGGAACTCTTCCATTGTTCTTCGGAATTCTGCTGAAGTTTAAAAATGCTACGGAACTCTTCCATTGTTCTTCGGAACTCTGCTGAAATTTAAAAATGCTACGGAACTCTTCCATTGTTTTTCGGAATTCTGCTGAAGTTTAAAAATGTTACGGAACTTTTTCATTGTTCTCGGAATTCTTCTAAATTTTAAAAATGCTACGGAACTCTTGCATTGTTCTTCAGAATTCTGCTGAAGTTTAAAAATGCTACGGAACACTTCCTTTGTTCTTCGGAATTCTGCTGAAGTTTAAAAATGCTACGGAACTCTTCCATTGTTCACGGAATTCTGGTGAAGTTTAAAAATGCTACGGAACTCTTCCATTGATATTCTTAATTCTGCTGAAGTTTAAAAATGCTACAGAACTCTTCCATTGTTCTTCGGAATTCTGATGAAGTTTAAAACTGCAACGGAACTCTTCCATTGTTCTTCGGAATTCTGCTGAAGTTTAAAAATGCTACGGAACACTTCCATTTTTCATTGGAATTCTGCTGAAGTTTAAAAATGCTATGGAACTCTTCCATTGTTCTCGGAATTCTGGTGAAGTTTAAAAATGCTACGGAACTCTTCCATTGTTCTCGGAATTCTGGTGAAGTTTAAAAATGCTACGGAACTCTTCCATTGTTCTTTTGAATTCTGCTGAAGTTTAAAAATGCTACGGAACTTTTCCATTGTTCTTCGGAATTCTGATGAAGTTTAAAAATGCTACGGAACTCTTCCATTGTTCTTCGGAATTCTGCTGAAGTTTAAAAATGCTACGGAACTCTTCCATTGCTCTTCGGAATTCTGCAGAAGTTTAAAAATGCTACGGAACAAATCCATTTTTCTCGCAATTCTGGTGAAGTTTAAAAATGCTACGGAACTCTTCCATTGTTCCCAGAATTCTGCTGAAGTTTAAAAATGCTACGGAACTCTTCCATTGTTCTTCGGAATTCTGCTGAAGTTTAAAAATGCTACGGAACACTTCTACTGTTCTTCGGAATTCTGCTGAAGTTTAAAAATGCTACGGATCTCTTCCATTGTTCTCGGAATTCTGCTGAAGTTTAAAAATGCTACGGAACTCTTCCATTGTTCTTCGGAATTCTGCAGAAGTTTAAAAATGCTGCGGAACTCTTCCATTTTTCTCGGAATTCTGGTGAAGTTTAAAAATGCTACGGAACTCTTCCATTGTTCTCAGAATTCTGCTGAAGTTTAAAAATGCTACGGAACTCTTCCATTGTTCTTCGGAATTCTGCTGAAGTTTAAAAATGCTATGGAACTCTTCCATTGTTTTTCGGAATTCTGCTGAAGTTTAAAGCTGCTACGGAACTCTTCCATTGTTCTCGGAATTCTTCTGAAGTTTAAAAATGCTACGGTACTCTTCCATTGTTCTACAGAATTCTGCTGAAGTTTAAAAATGCTACGGAACACTTCTTTTGTTCTTCGGAATTCTGCTGAAGTTTAAAAATGCTACGGAACTCTTCCATTGTTCACGGAATTCTGGTGAAGTTTAAAAATGCTACGGAACTCTTCCATTGTTATTCTTAATTCTGCTGAAGTTTAAAAATGCTACGGAACTCTTCCATTGTTCTTCGGAATTCTGCTGAAGTTTAAAACTGCTACGGAACTCTTCCATTGTTCTTCGGAATTCTGCAGAAGTTTAAAAATGTTACGGAACTCTTCCATTGTTCTCGGAATTCTGGTGAAGTTTAAAAATGCTACAGAATTCTTCCATTGTTCTCGCAATTCTGCTGAAGTTTAAAAATGCTACAGAATTCTTCCATTGTTCGTCGGAATTCTGCTGTAATTTAAAAATGCTATGGAACTCTTCCATTGTTCTTCGGAATTCTGCTGTAATTTAAAAATGCTACAGACCTCTTCCATTGTTCTTCGGAAATCTGCTGTAACTTAAAAATGCTATGGAACTCTTCCATTGTTCTTTGGAATTTTGCTGAAGTTTAAAAATGCTACGGAACTCTTCCATTGTTCTTCGGAATTCTGCTGAAGTTTAAAAATGCTACGGAACTCTTCCATTGTTCTCGGAATTCTGCTGAGGATTAAAAATGATATGGAACACTTCCATTGATCTTCGGAATGCTGCTGAAGTTTAAAAAAGCTACGGAACTCTTCCATTGTTCTTCGGAATTCTGCTGGAGATTAAAAATGCTACGGAACACTTCCATTGTTCTTCAGAATTCTGCTGAAGTTTAAAAATGCTACGGAACTCTTCCATTGTTCTTCGGAATTCTGCTGAAGTTTAAAAATGCTAAGGAACTCTTCCATTGTTCTCGGAATTCATGTGAAGTTTAAAAATGCTACTGAACTCTTCCCTTGTTCTTCGGAATTCTGCTGAAGTTTAAAAGTGCTACGGAACTCTTCGATTGTTCATTGGAATTCTGCTGAAGTTGAAAAATGCTACGGACCTCTTCCATTGTTCTTCGGAATTCTGATGAAGTTTAAAAATGCTACGGAACTTTTCCATTGTTCTCGGAATTCTTCTGAAGTTTAAAAATGCTACGGTACTCTTACATTGTTCTCAGAATTCTGGTGAAGTTTAAAAATGCTATGGAATTCTTCCATTATTCTTCGGAATTCTGCTGAAGTTTAAAAATGCTTTGTAACTCTTCCATTGTTCTTCGGAATTCTGATGAAGTTTAAAACTGCTACGGAACTCTTCCATTGTTCTTCGGAATTCTGATGAAGTTTAAAACTGCTACGGAACTCTTCCATTGTTCTTGGGAATTCTGCAGAAGTTTAAAAATGTTACGGAACTCTTCCATTGTTCTCGGAATTCTGGTGAAGTTTAAAAATGCTACGGAACTCTACCATTGTTCTTCGGAATTCTGGTGAAGTTTAAATATGCTACGGAACTCTTCCATTGTTCTTCGGAATTCTGATGAAGTTTAAAAATGCCACGGAACTCTTCCATTGTTCTTCGGAATTCTGCTGAAGTTTAAAAATGCTACGGAACTCTTCCATTGTTCTTCGGAATTCTGCTGTAATTTAAAAATGCTACGGAACTCTTCCATTGTTCTTCGGAATTCTGCTGAAGTTTAAAAATGCTATGGAACTCTTCCATTGTTCTCGGAATTCTGGTGAAGTTTAAAAATGCTACGGAACTCTTCCATTGTTCTCGGAATGCTGCTGAAGTTTAAAAATACTACGGAACTCTTCCATTGTTCTTCGGAATACTGCTGAAGTTTAAAAATGCTACGGAACTTTTCCATTGTTCTTCGGAATTCTGGTGAAGTTTAAAAATGCTACGGAATTCTTCCATTGTTCTCGCAATTCTGCTGAAGTTTAAAAATGCTACGGAACTCTTCCATTGTTCTCGGAATTCTGGTGAAGTTTAAAAATGCTACGGAACTCTACCATTGTTCTTCGGAATTCTGGTGAAGTTTAAATATGCTACGGAACTCTTCCATTGTTCTTCGGAATTCTGATGAAGTTTAAAAATGCCACGGAACTTTTCCATTGTTCTTCGGAATTCTGATGAAGTTTAAAAATGCTACGGAACTCTTCCATTGTTCTTCGGAATTCTGCTGTAATTTAAAAATGCTACGGAACTCTTCCATTGTTCTTCGGAATTCTGCTGTAATTTAAAAATGCTACGAAACTCTTCCATTGTTCTTCGGAAATCTGCTGTAACTTAAAAATGCTATGGAACTCTTCCATTGTTCTTCAGAATTCTGCTGAAGTTTAAAAATGCTACGGAACTCTTCCACTGTTCTTCGGAATTCTTCTGAAGTTTAAGAATGCTACGGAACTCTTCCATTGTTCTTCGGAATTCTGCTGAAGTTTAAAAATGCTACGGAACTCTTCCATTGTTCTTCGGATTTCTGCTGAAGTTTAAAAATGCTACGGAACTTTTCCATTGTTCTTCAGAATGCTGCTGAAGTTTAAAAAAGCTACGGAACTCTTCCATTGTTCTTCGGAATTCTGCTGAAAATTAAAAATGCTACGGAACACTTCCATTGTTCTTCAGAATTCTGCTGAAGTTTAAAAATGCTACGGAACTCTTCCATTGTTCTTCGGAATGCTGCTGAAGTTTAAAAATGCTAAGGAACTCTTCCATTGTTCTCGGAATTCATGTGAAGTTTAAAAATGCTACGGAACTCTTCCCTTGTTGTTCGGAATTCTGCTGAAGTTTAAAAGTGCTACGGAACTCTTCAATTGTTCTTTGGAATTCTGCTGAAGTTTAAAAATGGTACGGAACTCTTCCATTGTTCTTCGGAATTCTGCTGAAGTTTAAAAATGCTACGGAACTCCTCCATTGTTCTTTGGAATTCTGCTGAAGTTTAAAAATGCCACGGAACACTTCCATTGTTCTTCGGAATTCTGATGAAGTTTAAAAATGCTACGGAACTCTTCCATTGTTCTCGCAATTCTGCTGAGGTTTAAAAATGCTACGGAACTCTTCCATTGTTCTCGGAATTCTGCTGAAGTTTAAAAATGCTATGGAACTCTTCCATTGTTCTTCGGAATTCTGCTGAAGTTTAAAAATGCTACGGAACTCTTCCATTGTTCTTCGGAACTCTGCTGAAATTTAAAAATGCTACGGAACTCTTCCATTGTTTTTCGGAATTCTGCTGAAGTTTAAAAATGCTACGGAACTTTTTCATTGTTCTCGGAATTCTTCTAAATTTTAAAAATGCTACGGAACTCTTGCATTGTTCTTCAGAATTCTGCTGAAGTTTAAAAATGCTACGGAACACTTCCTTTGTTCTTCGGAATTCTGCTGAAGTTTAAAAATGCTACGGAACTCTTCCATTGTTCACGGAATTCTGGTGAAGTTTAAAAATGCTACGGAACTCTTCCATTGATATTCTTAATTCTGCTGAAGTTTAAAAATGCTGTGGAACTCTTCCATTGTTCTCAGAATTCTGCTGAAGCTAATAAATTCTACGGTGCTCTTCCATTGTTCTTGGGAATTCTGCTGAAGTTTAAAAATGCTACGGAACTCTTCCATTGTTCTTCTGAATTCTGCTGAAGTTTAAAAATGCTGTGGAACTCTTCCATTGTTCTCGAAATTCTTCTGAAGTTTGAAAATGCTACGGAACTCTTCCATTGTTCTTCAAAATGCTGCTGAAGTTTAAAAATGATACGGAACACTTCCTTTGTTCTTCGGAATTCTGCTGAAGTTTAAAAATGCTACGGAACTTTTCCATTGTTCACGGAATTCTGTTGAAGTTTAAAAATGCTACGGAGCTCTTCCATTGTTATTCTTAATTCTGCTGAAGTTTAAAAATGCTACGGAACTCTTCCATTGTTCTTCGGAATTCTGCTGAAGTTTAAAAATGCTACGGAACTCTTCCATTGTTCTTCGGAATTCTGCTGAAGTTTAAAAATGGTACGGAACTTTTCCATTGTTCTTCGGAATTCTGCTGAAGTTTAAAAATGCTACGGAACTCTTCCATTGTTCTTCTGAATTCTGCTGAAGTTTAAAAATGCTACGGAACTCTTCCATTGTTCTTCGGAATTCTGATGAAGCTTAGAACTGCAACGGAACACTTCCATTGTTCTTCGGAATTCTGCTGAAGTTTAAAAATGCTATGGAACTCTTCCCTTGTTCTTCAGAATTCTGTTGAAGTTTAAAAATGCTACGGAACTCTTCCATTGTTCTCGGAATTCTGGTGAAGTTTAAAAATGCTACGGAACTCTTCCATTGTTCTCGGAATTCTGGTGAAGTTTAAAACTGCAGCGGAACTCTTCCATTGTTCTTCGGAATTCTGATGAAGTTTAAAAATGCTACGGAACTCTTCCATTGTTCTTCAGAATTCTGCTGAACTTAAAAAATACTACAGAACTCTTCCATTGTTCTTTGGAATTCTGCAGAAGTTTAAAAATGCTACGGAACTCTTCCATTGTTCTTGGAATTCTGTTGAAGTTTAAAAATGCTACGGAACTCTTCCATTGTTCTCAGAATCCTGCTGAAGTTTATAAATGCTACGGTACTCTTCCATTGTTCTTGGGTATTCTGCTGAAGTTTAAAAATGTTACGGATCACTTCCATTGTTCTTCAGAATTCTGATGAAGTTTAAAAATGCTACGGAACTCTTCCATTGTTATTTTTAATTCTACTGAAGTTTAAAAATGCTACGGAACTCTTCCATTGTTCTTCGGAATTCTGCAGAAGTTTAAAAATGCTACGGAACTCTTCCATTGTTCTTGGAATTCTGTTGAAGTTTAAAAATGCTACGGAAATCTTCCATTGTTCTCAGAATTCTGCTGAAGTTTATAAATTCTACGGTACTTTTCCATTGTTCTTGGGAATTCTGCTGAAGTTTAAAAATGTTACTGATCATTTCCATTGTTCTTCGGAATTCTGCTGAAGTTTAAAAATGCTGCGGAACGCTTCCATTGTTCTTCGGAATTCTGATGAAGTTTAAAACTGCTACGGAACTCTTCCATTGTTCTTCGGAATTCTGCTGAAGCTTAAAAATGCTACAGAACTCTTCCATTGTTCTTCGGAATTCTGCTGAAGTTTAAAAATGCTATGGAACTTTTACATTGTTCTTCTGAATTCTGCTGAAGTTTAAAAATGCTACGGAACTCTTCCATTGTTCTTCGGAATTCAGATGAAGCTTAAAACTGCAACGGAACTCTTCCATTGTTCTTCGGAATTCTTCTGAAGTTTAAAAATGCTACGGAACTCTTCCATTGTTCTTCGGAATTCTGCTGAAGTTTAAAAATGCTACGGAACTCTTCCATTGTTCTCGGAATTCTGCTGAAGTTTAAAAATGCTACGGAACTCTTCCATTGTTCTCGGAATTCTGGTGAAGTTTAAAAATGCTACGGAACTCTTCCATTGTTCTCGGAATTCTGCTGAAGTTTAAAAATGCTGTGGAACTCTTCCATTGTTCTCGAAATTCTTCTGAAGTTTGAAAATGCTACGGAACTCTTCCATTGTTCTTCAGAATGCTGCTGAAGTTTAAAAATGATACGGAACACTTCCTTTGTTCTTCGGAATTCTGCTGAAGTTTAAAAATGCTACGGTACTCTTCCATTGTTCACGGAATTCTGTTGAAGTTTAAAAATGCTACGGAGCTCTTCCATTGTTATTCTTAATTCTGCTGAAGTTTAAAAATGCTACGGAACTCTTCCATTGTTCTTCGGAATTCTGCTGAAGTTTAAAAATGCTACGGAACTCTTCCATTGTTCTTCTGAATTCTGCTGAAGTTTAAAAATGCTACGGAACTCTTCCATTGTTCTTCGGAATTCTGATGAAGCTTAGAACTGCAACGGAACACTTCCATTGTTCTTCGGAATTCTGCTGAAGTTTAAAAATGCTATGGAACTCTTCCATTGTTCTTCAGAATTCTGGTGAAGTTTAAAAATGCTACGGAACTCTTCCATTGTTCTTCGGAATTCTGATGAAGTTTAAAAATTCTACGGAACTCTTCCATTGTTCTTCAGAATTCTGCTGAAGTTTAAAAATGCTACAGAACTCTTCCATTGTTCTTTGGAATTCTGGAGAAGTTTAAAAATGCTACGGAACTCTTCCATTGTTCTTGGAATTCTGTTGAAGTTTAAAAATGCTACGGAACTCTTCCATTGTTCTCAGAATCCTGCTGAAGTTTATAAATGCTACGGTACTCTTCCATTGTTCTTGGGTATTCTGCTGAAGTTTAAAAATGTTACGGATCACTTCCATTGTTCTTCAGAATTCTGATGAAGTTTAAAAATGCTACGGAACTCTTCCATTGTTATTTTTAATTCTACTGAAGTTTAAAAATGCTACGGAACTCTTCCATTGTTCTTCGGAATTCTGCAGAAGTTTAAAAATGCTACGGAACTCTTCCATTGTTCTTGGAATTCTGTTGAAGTTTAAAAATGCTACAGAAATCTTCCATTGTTCTCAGAATTCTGCTGAAGTTTATAAATTCTACGGTACTCTTCCATTGTTCTTGGGTATTCTGCTGAAGTTTAAAAATGTTACGGATCACTTCCATTGTTCTTCAGAATTCTGATGAAGTTTAAAAATGCTACGGAACCCTTCCATTGTTATTTTTCATTCTACTGAAGTTTAAAAATGCGACGGAACTCTTCCATTGTTCTTCAGAATTCTGCTGAAGTTTAAAAATGCTACGGAACTCTTCCATTGTTCTTCGGAATTCTGCTGAAGTTTAAAAATGGTACGGAACTTTTCCATTGTTCTTTGGAATTCTGACGAAGTTTAAAAAGGCTACGGAACTCTTCCATTTTTCTTCGGAATTCTGCTGAAGTTTAAAAATGCTACGGAACTCTTCCATTGTTCTTCGGAATTCTGCAGAAGTTTAAAAATGCTACGGAACTCTTCCATTGTTCTTGGAATTCTGGAGAAGTTTAAAAATGCTACGGAACTCTTCCATTGTTCTCAGAATTCTGCTGAAGCTAATAAATTCTACGGTGCTCTTCCATTGTTCTTGGGAATTCTGCTGAAGTTTAAAAATGCTACGGAACTCTTCCATTGTTCTTCTGAATTCTGCTGAAGTTTAAAAATGCTGTGGAACTCTTCCATTGTTCTCGAAATTCTTCTGAAGTTTGAAAATGCTACGGAACTCTTCCATTGTTCTTCAGAATGCTGCTGAAGTTTAAAAATGATACGGAACACTTCCTTTGTTCTTCGGAATTCTGCTGAAGTTTAAAAATGCTACGGAACTCTTCCATTGTTCACGGAATTCTGTTGAAGTTTAAAAATGCTACGGAGCTCTTCCATTGTTATTCTTAATTCTGCTGAAGTTTAAAAATGCTACGGAACTCTTCCATTGTTCTTCGGAATTCTGCTGAAGTTTAAAAATGCTACGGAACTCTTCCATTGTTCTTCTGAATTCTGCTGAAGTTTAAAAATGCTACGGAACTCTTCCATTGTTCTTCGGAATTCTGATGAAGCTTAGAACTGCAATGGAACACTTCCATTGTTCTTCGGAATTCTGCTGAAGTTTAAAAATGCTATGGAACTCTTCCATTGTTCTTCAGAATTCTGTTGAAGTTTAGAAATGCTACGGAACTCTTCCATTGTTCTCGGAATTCTGGTGAAGTTTAAAAATGCTACGGAACTCTTCCATTGTTCTCGGAATTCTGATGAAGTTTAAAACTGCTGCGGAACTCTTCCATTGTTCTTCGGAATTCTGATGAAGTTTAAAAATGCTACGGAACTCTTCCATTGTTCTTCAGAATTCTGCTGAAGTTTAAAAATGCTACAGAACTCTTCCATTGTTCTTTGGAATTCTGCAGAAGTTTAAAAATGCTACGGAACTCTTCCATTGTTCTTGGAATTCTGTTGAAGTTTAAAAATGCTACGGAACTCTTCCATTGTTCTCAGAATCCTGCTGAAGTTTATAAATGCTACGGTACTCTTCCATTGTTCTTGGGTATTCTGCTGAAGTTTAAAAATGTTACGGATCACTTCCATTGTTCTTCAGAATTCTGATGAAGTTTAAAAATGCTACGGAACTCTTCCATTGTTATTTTTAATTCTACTGAAGTTTAAAAATGCTACGGAACTCTTCCATTGTTCTTCGGAATTCTGCAGAAGTTTAAAAATGCTACGGAACTCTTCCATTGTTCTTGGAATTCTGTTGACGTTTAAAAATGCTACGAAAATCTTCCATTGTTCTCAGAATTCTGCTGAAGTTTATAAATTCTACGGTACTCTTCCATTGTTCTTGGGTATTCTGCTGAAGTTTAAAAATGTTACGGATCACTTCCATTGTTCTTCAGAATTCTGATGAAGTTTAAAAATGCTACGGAACCCTTCCATTGTTATTTTTCATTCTACTGAAGTTTAAAAATGCTACGGAACTCTTCCATTGTTCTTCGGAATTCTGGTGAAGTTTAAAAATGGTACGGAACTTTTCCATTGTTCTTCGGAATTCTGCTGAAGTTTAAAAATGCTACGGAACTCTTCCATTGTTCTTCTGAATTCTGCTGAAGTTTAAAAATGCTACGGAACTCTTCCATTGTTCTTCGGAATTCTGATGAAGCTTAGAACTGCAACGGAACACTTCCATTGTTCTTCGGAATTCTGCTGAAGTTTAAAAATGCTATGGAACTCTTCCCTTGTTCTTCAGAATTCTGTTGAAGTTTAAAAATGCTACGGAACTCTTCCATTGTTCTCGGAATTCTGGTGAAGTTTAAAAATGCTACGGAACTCTTCCATTGTTCTCGGAATTCTGGTGAAGTTTAAAACTGCTGCGGAACTCTTCCATTGTTCTTCGGAATTCTGATGAAGTTTAAAAATGCTACGGAACTCTTCCATTGTTCTTCAGAATTCTGCTGAAGTTTAAAAATACTACAGAACTCTTCCATTGTTCTTTGGGCTTCTGCAGAAGTTTAAAAATGCTACGGAACTCTTCCATTGTTCTTGGAATTCTGTTGAAGTTTAAAAATGCTACGGAACTCTTCCATTGTTCTCAGAATCCTGCTGAAGTTTATAAATGCTACGGTACTCTTCCATTGTTCTTGGGTATTCTGCTGAAGTTTAAAAATGTTACGGATCACTTCCATTGCTCTTCAGAATTCTGATGAAGTTTAAAAATGCTACGGAACTCTTCCATTGTTATTTTTAATTCTACTGAAGTTTAAAAATGCTACGGAACTCTTCCATTGTTCTTCGGAATTCTGCAGAAGTTTAAAAATGCTACGGAACTCTTCCATTGTTCTTGGAATTCTGTTGAAGTTTAAAAACGCTACGGAAATCTTCCATTGTTCTCAGAATTCTGCTGAAGTTTATAAATTCTACGGTACTTTTCCATTGTTCTTGGGAATTCTGCTGAAGTTTAAAAATGTTACTGATCATTTCCATTGTTCTTCGGAATTCTGCTGACGTTTAAAAATGCTGCGGAACTCTTCCATTGTTCTTCGGAATTCTGATGAAGTTTAAAACTGCTACGGAAATCTTCCATTGTTCTTCGGAATTCTGCTGAAGCTTAAAAATGCTACGGAACTCTTCCATTGTTCTTCGGAATTCTGCTGAAGTTTAAAAATGCTATGGAACTTTTACATTGTTCTTCTGAATTCTGCTGAAGTTTAAAAATGCTACGGAACTCTTCCATTGTTCTTCGGAATTCAGATGAAGCTTAAAACTGCAACGGAACTCTTCCATTGTTCTTCGGAATTCTGCAGAAGTTTAAAAATGCTACGGAACTCTTCCATTGTTCTTCGGAATTCTGCTGAAGTTTAAAAATGCTACGGAACTCTTCCATTGTTCTCGTAATTCTGCTGAAGTTTAAAAATGCTACGGAACTCTTCCATTGTTCTCGGAATTCTGGTGAAGTTTAAAAATGCTACGGAACTCTTCCATTGTTCTCGGAATTCTGCTGAAGTTTAAAAATGCTACGGTACTCTTCCATTGTTCTTCGGAATTCTGCTGAAGGTTAAAAATGCTATGGAACTGTTCCTTTGTTCTTCGGAATTCTGCTGAAGTTTAAAAATGCTATGGAACTCTTCCATTGTTCTCGGAATTCTGGTGAAGTTTAAAAATGCTACGGAACTCTTCCATTGTTCTCGGAATTCTGGTGAAGTTTAAAAATGCTACGGAACTCTTCCATTGTTATTCTTAATTCTGCTGAAGTTTAAAAATGCTACGGAACTCTTCCATTGTTCTTCGGAATTCTGCTGAAGTTTAAAAATGCTACGGAACTCTTCCATTGTTCTTCGGAATTCTGATGAAGCTTAGAACTGCAACGTAACACTTCCATTATTCTTCGGAATTCTGCTGAAGTTTAAAAATGCTACGGAACTCTTCCATTGTTCTTCAGAATTCTGTTGAAGTTTAAAAATGCTACGGAACTCTTCCATTGTTCTCGGAATTCTGGTGAAGTTTAAAAATGCTACAGAACTCTTCCATTGTTCTTGGAATTCTGGTGAAGTTTAAAACTGCTGCGGAACTCTTCCATTGTTCTCGGATTTCTGCTGAAGTTTAAAAATGCTACGGAACTCTTCCATTGTTCTTCGGAATTCTGCTCAAGTTTAAAAATGCTACGGAACTTTTCCATTGTTCTTCGGAATTCTGATGAAGTTTAAAAATGCTACGGAACTCTTCCATTGTTCTCAGAATCCTGCTGAAGTTTATAAATGCTACGGTACTCTTCCATTGTTCTTGGGTATGCTGCTGAAGTTTAAAAATGTTACGGATCACTTCCATTGTTCTTCAGAGTTCTGATGAAGTTTAAAAATGCTACAGAACTCTTCCATTGTTATTTTTAATTCTACTGAAGTTTAAAAATGCTACGGAACTCTTCCATTGTTCTTCGGAATTCTGCTGAAGTTTAAAAATGCTACGGAACTTTTCATTGTTCTTCGGAATTCTGCTGAAGCTTAAAAATGCTATGGAACTGTTCCATTGTTCTTCGGAATTCTGCTGAAGTTTAAAAATGCTATGGAACTCTTCCATTGTTCTTCGGAATTCTGATGAAGTTTAAAAAGGCTACGGAACTCTTCCATTGTTCTTCGGAATTCTGATGAAGTTTAAAAAGGCTACGGAACTCTTCCATTGTTCTTCGGAATTCTGCTGAAGTTTAAAGATGCTACGGAACTCTTCCATTGTTCTTCGGAATTCTGCAGAAGTTTAAAAATGCTACGGAACTCTTCCATTGTTCTTGGTATTCTGGTGAAGTTTAAAAATGCTACGGAACTCTTCCATTGTTCTCAGAATTCTGCTGAAGCTTATAAATTCTACGGTGCTCTTCCATTGTTCTTGGGAATTCTGCTGAAGTTTAAAAATGTTACGGATCAATTCCATTGTTCTTCGGAATTCTGCTTAAGTTTAAAAATGCTACGGAAGTCTTCCATTGTTCTTCGGAATTCTGCTGAAGTTTAAAAATGCTACGGAACTCTTTCATTGTTCTTCAGAATTCTGCTGAAGTTTAAAAATGCTACAGAACTCTTCCATTGTTCACCGTATTCTGGTGAAGTTTAAAAATGCTACGGAACTCTTCCATTGTTATTTTTAATTCTACTGAAGTTTAAAAATGCTACGGAACTCTTCCATTGTTCTTTGGAATTCTGCTGAAGTTTAAAAATACTATGGGACTCTTCATTGTTCTTCTGAGTTCTGCTGAAGTTTAAAAATGCTACGGAACTCTTCCATTGTTCTTCGGAATTCTGATGAAGTTTAAAAATGCTACGGAACTTTTCCATTGTTCTTCGGAATTCTGATGAAGTTTAAAAATGCTACGGAACTCTTCCATTGTTCTCAGAATCCTGCTGAAGTTTATAAATGCTACGGTACTCTTCCATTGTTCTTGGGTATGCTGCTGAAGTTTAAAAATGTTACGGATCACTTTCATTGTTCTTCAGAATTCTGATGAAGTTTAAAAATGCTACGGAACTCTTCCATTGTTCTCGGAATTCTGGTGAAGTTTAAAAATGCTACGGAACTCTTCCATTGTTATTCTTAATTCTGCTGAAGTTTAAAAATGCTACGGAACTCTTCCATTGTTCTTCGGAATTCTGCTGAAGTTTAAAAATGCTACAGAACTCTTCCATTGTTCTTCGGAATTCTGATGAAGCTTAGAACTGCAACGTAACACTTCCATTATTCTTCGGAATTCTGCTGAAGTTTAAAAATGCTACGGAACTCTTCCATTGTTCTTCAGAATTCTGTTGAAGTTTAAAAATGCTACGGAACTCTTCCATTGTTCTCGGAATTCTGGTGAAGTTTAAAAATGCTACAGAACTCTTCCATTGTTCTTGGAATTCTGGTGAAGTTTAAAACTGCTGCGGAACTCTTCCATTGTTCTCGGATTTCTGCTGAAGTTTAAAAATGCTACGGAACTCTTCCATTGTTCTTCAGAATTCTGCTCAAGTTTAAAAATGCTACGGAACTTTTCCATTGTTCTTCGGAATTCTGATGAAGTTTAAAAATGCTACGGAACTCTTCCATTGTTCTTCAGAATTCTGCTGAAGTTTAAAAATGCTACGGAACTCTTCCATTGTTCTTTGGAATTCTGCAGAAGTTTAAAAATGCTACGGAACTCTTCCATTGTTCTTGGAATTCTGTTGAAGTTTAAAAATGCTACGGAACTCTTCCATTGTTCTCAGAATCCTGCTGAAGTTTATAAATGCTACGGTACTCTTCCATTGTTCTTGGGTATGCTGCTGAAGTTTAAAAATGTTACGGATCACTTCCATTGTTCTTCAGAATTCTGATGAAGTTTAAAAATGCTACAGAACTCTTCCATTGTTATTTTTAATTCTACTGAAGTTTAAAAATGCTACGGAACTCTTCCATTGTTCTTGGAATTCTGGTGAAGTTTAAAAATGCTATGGAACTCTTCCATTGTTCTCAGAATTCTGCTGAAGCTTATAAATTCTACGCTGCTCTTCCATTGTTCTTGGGAATTCTGCTGAAGTTTAAAAATGTTACGGATCAATTCCATTGTTCTTCGGAATTCTGCTGAAGTTTAAAAATGCTACGGAACTCTTCCATTGTTCTTCGGAATTCTGCTGAAGCTTAAAAATGCTATGGAACTGTTCCATTGTTCTTCGGAATTCTGCTGAAGTTTAAAAATGCTATGGAACTCTTCCATTGTTCTTCGGAATTCTGATGAAGTTTAAAAAGGCTACGGAACTCTTCCATTGTTCTTCGGAATTCTGATGAAGTTTAAAAAGGCTACGGAACTCTTCCATTGTTCTTCGGAATTCTGCTGAAGTTTAAAAATGCTACGGAACTCTTCCATTGTTCTTCGGAATTCTGCAGAAGTTTAAAAATGCTACGGAACTCTTCCATTGTTCTTGGTATTCTGGTGAAGTTTAAAAATGCTACGGAACTCTTCCATTGTTCTCAGAATTCTGCTGAAGCTTATAAATTCTACGGTGCTCTTCCATTGTTCTTGGGAATTCTGCTGAAGTTTAAAAATGTTACGGATCAATTCCATTGTTCTTCGGAATTCTGCTTAAGTTTAAAAATGCTACGGAAGTCTTCCATTGTTCTTCGGAATTCTGCTGAAGTTTAAAAATGCTACGGAACTCTTTCATTGTTCTTCAGAATTCTGCTGAAGTTTAAAAATGCTACGGAACTCTTCCATTGTTTTGCGGAATTCTGCTGAAGTTTAAAAATGCTACGGAACTCTTCCATTTTTCTCGGAATTCTTCTGAAGTTTAAAAATGCTACAGAATTCTTCTCTTGTTCTTCAGAATTCTGCTGAAGTTTAAAAATGCTACGGAACACTTCCTTTGTTCTTCGGAATTCTGCTGAAGTTTAAAAATGCTACAGAACTCTTCCATTGTTCACCGTATTCTGGTGAAGTTTAAAAATGCTACGGAACTCTTCCATTGTTATTTTTTAATTCTACTGAAGTTTAAAAATGCTACGGAACTCTTCCATTGTTCTTTGGAATTCTGCTGAAGTTTAAAAATACTATGGGACTCTTCATTGTTCTTCTGAGTTCTGCTGAAGTTTAAAAATGCTACGGAAGTCTTCCATTGTCCTTCGGAATTCTGATGAAGTTTAAAACTGCAACGGAACTCTTGCATTGTTCTTCGGAATTCTGCTGAAGTTTAAAAATGCTACGGAACTCTTCCATTGTTCTTCGGAATTCTGCTGAAGTTTAAAAATGCTACAGAACTCTTCCATTGTTCCTCGGAATTCTGGTGAAGTTTAAAAATGCTGCGGAACTCATCCATTGTTCTCGGAATTCTGCTGAAGATTAAAAATGCTACGGAACTCTTCTATTGTTCTTCGGGATTCTGCTGTAATTTAAAAATGCTACGGAACTCTTCCATTGTTCTTCGGAATTCTGCTGAAGTTTAAAAATGCTACGGAACTCTTCCATTGTTCTTTGGAATTCTGCTGAAGTTTAAAAATGCTACGGAACTCTTCCATTGTTTTTCGGAATTCTGCTGAAGTTTAAAAATGCTGTGGAACTCTTCCATTGTTCTCGGAATTCTTCTGAAGTTTGAAAATGCTACAGAACTCTTCCATTGTTCTTCAGAATACTGCTGAAGTTTAAAAATGCTACGGAACACTTCCTTTGTTCTTCGGAATTCTGCTGAAGTTTAAAAATGCTACGGAACTCTTCCATTATTCACGGAATTCTGGTGAAGTTTAAAAATGCTACGGAACTGTTCCATTGTTATTCTTAATTCTGCTGAAGTTTAAAAATGCTACGGAACTCTTCCATTGTTCTTCGGAATTCTGCTGAAGTTTAAAAATGCTACGGAACTTTTACATTGTTCTTCGGAATTCTGATGAAGTTTAAAAATGCTACGGAACTCTTCCATTGTTCTTCGGAATTCTGCTGAAGATTAAAAATGCTACGGAACTCTTCCATTGTTCTCAGAATTCTGTTGAAGTTTAAAAATGCTACGGAACTCTTCCATTGTTCTCGGAATTCTGTTGAAGTATAAAAATGCTGCGGAACTCTTCCATTGTTCTCGGAATTCTGCTGAAGTTTAAAAATGCTACGGAACTCTTCCATTGTTCTTCGGAATTCTGCTGAAGTTTAAAAATGCTACAGAATTTTTCCATTGTTCTTCGGAATTCTGATGAAGTTTAAAAATGCTACGGAACTCTTCCATTGTTCTTCAGAATTCTGCTGAAGTTTAAAAATGCTACGGAACTCTTCCATTGTTCTTCGGAATTCTGCAGAAGTTTAAAAATGCTACGGAACTCTTCCATTGTTCTTGGAATTCTGGTGAAGTTTAAAAATGCTACGGAACTCTTCCATTGTTCTCAGAATTCTGCTGAAGTTTATAAATTCTACGGTACTCTTCCATTGTTCTTGGGAATTCTGCTGAAGTTTAAAAATATTACGGATCATTTCCCTTGTTCTTCTGAGTTCTACTGAAGTTTAAAAATGCTGCGGAACACTTCCCTTGTTCTTCGGAATTCTGATGAAGTTTAAAAATGCTACGGAACTCTTCCATTGTTCTTCGGAATTCTGATGAAGCTTAAAACTGCAACGGAACTCTTCCATTGTTCTTCGGAATTCTGCTGAAGTTTAAAAATGCTACGGAACTCTTCCATTGTTCTTCGGAATTTTGCTGAAGTTTAAAAATGCTACGGAACTCTTCCATTGTTTTCGGAATTCTGCTGAAGTTTAAAAATGCTACGGAACTCTTCCATTGTTCTCGGAATTCTGGTGAAGTTTAAAAATGCTACGGAACTCTTCCATTGTTCTCGGAATTCTGCTGAAGTTTAAAAATGCTACGGAACTATTCCATTGTTCTTCGGAATTCTGCCGAAGTTTAAAAATGCTACGGAACTCTTCCATTGTTCTTGGAATTCCTGTGAAGTTTAAAAATGCTACGGAACTCTTCCATTGTTTGGAGAATTCTGCTGAAGCTTATAAATTCTACGGTGCTCTTCCATTGTTCTTGGGAATTCTGCTGAAGTTTAAAAATGGTACAGAACTTTTCCATTGTTCTTCGGAATTCTGATGAAGTTTAAAAAGGCTACGGAACTCTTCCATTGTTCTTCGGAATTCTGCTGAAGTTTAAAAATGCTACGGAACTCTTGCATTGTTCTTCGGAATTCTGCAGAAGTTTAAAAATGCTACGGAACTCTTCCATTGTTCTTGGAATTCTGGTGAAGTTTAAAAATGCTATGGAACTCTTCCATTGTTCTCAGAATTCTGCTGAAGCTTATAAATTCTACGGTGCTCTTCCATTGTTCTTGGGAATTCTGCTGAAGTTTAAAAATGTTACGGATCAATTCCATTGTTCTTCGGAATTCTGCTGAAGTTTAAAAATGCTACGGAACTCTTCCATTGTTCTTCGGAATTCTGCTGAAGCTTAAAAATGCTATGGAACTGTTCCATTGTTCTTCGGAATTCTGCTGAAGTTTAAAAATGCTATGGAACTCTTCCATTGTTCTCGGAATTCTGGTGAAGTTTAAAAATGCTACGGAACTCTTCCATTGTTCTCGGAATTCTGGTGAAGTTTAAAAATGCTACGGAACTCATCCATTGTTCTCGGAATTCTGCTGAAGTTTAAAAATGCTACGGAACTCTTCCATTGTTCTTCGGAATTCTGCTGAAGTTTAAAAATAGTATGGAACTTTTCCATTGTTCTTCGGAATTCTGATGAAGTTTAAAAAGGCTACGGAACTCTTCCATTGTTCTTCGGAATTCTGCAGAAGTTTAAAAATGCTACGGAACTCTTCCATTGTTCTTGGTATTCTGGTGAAGTTTAAAAATGCTACGGAACTCTTCCATTGTTCTCAGAATTCTGCTGAAGCTTATAAATTCTACGGTGCTCTTCCATTGTTCTTGGGAATTCTGCTGAAGTTTAAAAATGTTACGGATCAATTCCATTGTTCTTCGGAATTCTGCTTAAGTTTAAAAATGCTACGGAAGTCTTCCATTGTTCTTCGGAATTCTGCTGAAGTTTAAAAATGCTACGGAACTCTTTCATTGTTCTTCGGAATTCTGCTGAAGTTTAAAAATGCTACGGAACTCTTCCATTGTTTTGCGGAATTCTGCTGAAGTTTAAAAATGCTACGGAACTCTTCCATTTTTCTCGGAATTCTTCTGAAGTTTAAAAATGCTACAGAATTCTTCTCTTGTTCTTCAGAATTCTGCTGAAGTTTAAAAATGCTACGGAACACTTCCTTTGTTCTTCGGAATTCTGCTGAAGTTTAAAAATGCTACAGAACTCTTCCATTGTTCACCGTATTCTGGTGAAGTTTAAAAATGCTACGGAACTCTTCCATTGTTATTTTTAATTCTACTGAAGTTTAAAAATGCTACGGAACTCTTCCATTGTTCTTTGGAATTCTGCTGAAGTTTAAAAATGCTATGGGACTCTTCATTGTTCTTCTGAGTTCTGCTGAAGTTTAAAAATGCTACGGAACTCTTCCATTGTTCTTCGGAATTCTGATGAAGTTTAAAACTGCAACGGAACTCTTCCATTGTTCTTCGGAATTCTGCTGAAGTTTAAAAATGCTACGGAACTCTTCCATTGTTCTTCGGAATTCTGCTGAAGTTTAAAAATGCTACAGAACTCTTCCATTGTTCCTCGGAATTCTGCTGATTTAAAAATGCTACGGAACTCTTCCATTGTTCTTTGGAATTCTGCTGAAGTTTAAAAATGCTACGGAACTCTTCCATTGTTCCTCGGAATTCTGGTGAAGTTTAAAAATGCTGCGGAACTCATCCATTGTTCTCGGAATTCTGCTGAAGATTAAAAATGCTACGGAACTCTTCCATTGTTCTTCGGGATTCTGCTGTAATTTAAAAATGCTACGGAACTCTTCCATTGTTCTTCGGAATTCTGCTGAAGTTTAAAAATGCTACGGAACTCTTCCATTGTTCTTTGGAATTCTGCTGAAGTTTAAAAATGCTACGGAACTCTTCCATTGTTTTTCGGAATTCTGCTGAAGTTTAAAAATGCTGTGGAACTCTTCCATTGTTCTCGGAATTCTTCTGAAGTTTGAAAATGCTACAGAACTCTTCCATTGTTCTTCAGAATACTGCTGAAGTTTAAAAATGCTACGGAACACTTCCTTTGTTCTTCGGAATTCTGCTGAAGTTTAAAAATGCTACGGAACTCTTCCATTGTTCACGGAATTCTGGTGAAGTTTAAAAATGCTACGGAACTGTTCCATTGTTATTCTTAATTCTGCTGAAGTTTAAAAATGCTACGGAACTCTTCCATTGTTCTTCGGAATTCTGCTGAAGTTTAAAAATGCTACGGAACTTTTACATTGTTCTTCGGAATTCTGATGAAGTTTAAAAATGCTACGGAACTCTTCCATTGTTCTTCGGAATTCTGCTGAAGTTTAAAAATGCTACGGAACTCTTCCATTGTTCTCAGAATTCTGTTGAAGTTTAAAAATGCTACGGAACTCTTCCATTGTTCTCGGAATTCTGTTGAAGTTTAAAAATGCTGCGGAACTCTTCCATTGTTCTCGGAATTCTGCTGAAGTTTAAAAATGCTACGGAACTCTTCCATTGTTCTTCGGAATTCTGCTGAAGTTTAAAAATGCTACAGAATTTTTCCATTGTTCTTCGGAATTCTGATGAAGTTTAAAAATGCTACGGAACTCTTCCATTGTTCTTCAGAATTCTGCTGAAGTTTAAAAATGCTACGGAACTCTTCCATTGTTCTTCGGAATTCTGCAGAAGTTTAAAAATGCTACGGAACTCTTCCATTGTTCTTGGAATTCTGGTGAAGTTTAAAAATGCTACGGAACTCTTCCATTGTTCTCAGAATTCTGCTGAAGTTTATAAATTCTACGGTACTCTTCCATTGTTCTTGGGAATTCTGCTGAAGTTTAAAAATATTACGGATCATTTCCATTGTTCTTCGGAATTCTGCTGAAGTTTAAATATGCTACGGAACTCTTCCCTTGTTCTTCTGAGTTCTACTGAAGTTTAAAAATGCTGCGGAACACTTCCCTTGTTCTTCGGAATTCTGATGAAGTTTAAAAATGCTACGGAACTCTTCCATTGTTCTTCGGAATTCTGATGAAGCTTAAAACTGCAACGGAACTCTTCCATTGTTTTTCGGAATTCTGCTGAAGTTTAAAAATGCTACGGAACTCTTCCATTGTTCTTCGGAATTCTGCTGAAGTTTAAAAATGCTACGGAACTCTTCCATTGTTTTCGGAATTCTGCTGAAGTTTAAAAATGCTACGGAACTCTTCCATTGTTCTCGGAATTCTGGTGAAGTTTAAAAATGCTACGGAACTCTTCCATTGTTCTCGGAATTCTGCTGAAGTTTAAAAATGCTACGGAACTATTCCATTGTTCTTCGGAATTCTGCCGAAGTTTAAAAATGCTACGGAACTCTTCCATTGTTCTTGGAATTCCTGTGAAGTTTAAAAATGCTACGGAACTCTTCCATTGTTCGGAGAATTCTGCTGAAGCTTATAAATTCTACGGTGCTCTTCCATTGCTCTTGGGAATTCTGCTGAAGTTTAAAAATGTTACGGATCAATTCCATTGTTCTTCGGAATTCTGCTGAAGTTTAAAAATGCTACGGAACTCTTCCATTGTTTTTCGGAATTCTGCTGAAGTTTAAAAATGCTACGGAACTCTTCCATTTTTCTCGGAATTCTTCTGAAGTTTAAAAATACTACAGAACTCTTCTCTTGTTCTTCAGAATTCTGCTGAAGTTTAAAAATGCTACGAAACAATTCCTTTGTTCTTCGGAATTCTGCTGAAGTTTAAAAATGTTACGGATCATTTCCATTGTTCTTCGGAATTCTGCTGAAGTTTAAAAATGCTACGGAACTCTTCCATTGTTCTTCGGAATTCTGCTGAAGTTTAAAAATGCTATGGAACTCATCGATTGTTCTTCGGAATTCTGCTGAAGTTTAAAAATGCTACGGAACTCTTCCATTGTTCTTCTGAGTTCTGCTGAAGTTTAAAAATGCTGCAGAACTCTTCCATTGTTCTTCGGAATTCTGATGAAGTTTAAAACTGCAACGGAACTCTTCCATTTTTCTTCAGAATTCTGCTGAAGTTTAAAAATGCTACGGAACTCTTCCATTGTTCTTCGGAATTCTGCTGAAGTTTAAAAATGCTATGGAACTCTTACATTGTTCTTCTGAATTCTGCTGAAGTTTAAAAATGCTACGGAACTCTTCCATTGTTCTTCGGAACTCTGATGAAGCTTAAAACTGCAACGGAACTCTTCCATTGTTGTTTGGAATTCTGCTGAAGTTTAAAAATGCTACGGAACTCTTCCATTGTTCTTCGGAATTCTGCTGAAGTTTAAAAATGCTACGGAACTCTTCCATTGTTCTCGGAATTCTGCTGAAGTTTAAAAATGCTACGGAACTCTTCCATTGTTCTCGGAATTCTGGTGAAGTTTAAAAATGCTACAGAACTCTTCCATTGTTCTCGGAATTCTGCTGAAGTTTAAAAATGCTACGGAACTCTTCCATTGTTCTTCAGAATTCTGCTGAAGCTTAAAAATGCTATGGAACTGTTCCATTGTTCTTCGGAATTCTGCTGAAGTTTAAAAATGCTATGGAACTCTTCCATTGTTCTCGGAATTCTGGTGAAGTTTAAAAATGCTACGGAACTCTTCCATTGTTCTCGGAATTCTGGTGACGTTTAAAAATGCTACGGAACTCATCCATTGTTCTCGGAATTCTGCTGAAGTTTAAAAATGCTACGGAACTCTTCCATTGTTCTTCGGAATTCTGCTGAAGTTTAAAAATGGTACGGAACTTTTCCATTGTTCTTCGGAATTCTGATGAAGTTTAAAAAGGCTACGGAACTCTTCCATTGTTCTTCGGAATTCTGCTGAAGTTTAAAAATGCTACGGAACTCTTCCATTGTTCTTCGGAATTCTGCAGAAGTTTAAAAATGCTACGGAACTCTTCCATTGTTCTTGGAATTCTGGTGAAGTTTAAAAATGCTACGGAACTCTTCCATTGTTCTCAGAATTCTGCTGAAGCTTATAAATTCTACGGTGCTCTTCCATTGTTCTTGGGAATTCTGCTGAAGTTTAAAAATGTTACGGATCAATTCCATTGTTCTTCGGAATTCTGCTGAAGTTTAAAAATGCTACGGAACTCTTCCATTGTTCTTCGGAATTCTGCTGAAGCTTAAAAATGCTATGGAACTGTTCCATTGTTCTTCGGAATTCTGCTGAAGTTTAAAAATGCTATGGAACTCTTCCATTTTTCTCGGAATTCTGGTGAAGTTTAAAAATGCTACGGAACTCTTCCATTGTTCTCGGAATTCTGGTGAAGTTTAAAAATGCTACGGAACTCATCCATTGTTCTCGGAATTCTGCTGAAGATTAAAAATGCTATGGAACTCTTCCATTGTTCTTCGGAATTCTGCTGAAGTTTAAAAATGCTACGGAACTCTTCCATTGTTCTTCTGAGTTCTGCTGAAGTTTAAAAATGCTGCAGAACTCTTCCATTGTTCTTCGGAATTCTGATGAAGTTTAAAACTGCAACGGAACTCTTCCATTTTTCTTCAGAATTCTGCTGAAGTTTAAAAATGCTACGGAACTCTTCCATTGTTCTTTGGAATTCTGCTGAAGTTTAAAAATGCTATGGAACTCTTACATTGTTCTTCTGAATTCTGCTGAAGTTTAAAAATGCTACGGAACTCTTCCATTGTTCTTCGGAACTCTGATGAAGCTTAAAACTGCAACGGAACTCTTCCATTGTTGTTCGGAATTCTGCTGAAGTTTAAAAATGCTACGCAACTCTTCCATTGTTCTTCGGAATTCTGCTGAAGTTTAAAAATGCTACGGAACTCTTCCATTGTTCTCGGAATTCTGCTGAAGTTTAAAAATGCTACGGAACTCTTCCATTGTTCTCGGAATTCTGCTGAAGTTTAAAAATGCTACAGAACTCTTCCATTGTTCTCGGAATTCTGCTGAAGTTTAAAAATGCTACGGAACTCTTCCATTGTTCTTCAGAATTCTGCTGAAGCTTAAAAATGCTATGGAACTCTTCCATTGTTCTTCGGAATTCTGCTGAAGTTTAAAAATGCTACGGAACTCTTCCATTGTTCTTTGGAATTCTGCTGAAGTTTAAAAATGCTACGGAACTCATCCATTGTTTTTCGGAATTCTGCTGAAGTTTAAAAATGCTGTGGAACTCTTCCATTGTTCTCGGAATTCTTCTGAAGTTTGAAAATGCTACGGAACACTTCCTTTGTTCTTCGGAATTCTGCTGAAGTTTAAAAATGCTACGGAACTCTTCCATTGTTCATGGAATTCTGGTGAAGTTTAAAAATGCTACGGAACTGTTCCATTGTTATTCTTAATTCTGCTGAAGTTTAAAAATGCTACGGAACTCTTCCATTGTTCTTCGGAATTCTGCTGAAGTTTAAAAATGCTACGGAACTTTTCCATTGTTCTTCGGAATTCTGATGAAGTTTAAAAATGCTATGGAACTCTTCCATTGTTCTTCGGAATTCTGCTGAAGTTTAAAAATGCTACGGAACTCTTCCATTGTTCTCAGAATTCTGTTGAAGTTTAAAAATGCTACGGAACTCTTCCATTGTTCTCGGAATTCTGTTGAAGTTTAAAAATGCTGCGGAACTCTTCCATTGTTCTCGGAATTCTGCTGAAGTTTAAAAATGCTACGGAACTCTTCCATTGTTCTTCGGAATTCTGATGAAGTTTAAAAATGCTATGGAACTCTTCCATTGTTCTTCAGAATTCTGCTGAAGTTTAAAAATGCTACCGAACTCTTCCATTGTTCTTCGGAATTCTGCAGAAGTTTAAAAATGCTACGTAACTCTTCCATTGTTCTTGGAATTCTGGTGAAGTTTAAAAATGCTACGGAACTCTTCCATTGTTCTCAGAATTCTGCTGAAGTTTATAAATTCTACGGTACTCTTCCATTGTTCTTGGGAATTCTGCTGAAGTTTAAAAATGCTACGGAACTCTTCCATTGTTCTTCGGAATTCTGCTGAAGTTTAAAAATGCTACGGAACTCTTCCATTGTTCTTCGGAATTCTGCTGAAGTTTAAAAATGCTACGGAACTCTTACATTGTTCTTCTGAATTCTGCTGAAGTTTAAAAATGCTACGGAACTCTTCCATTGTTCTTCGGAATTCTGATGAAGCTTAAAACTGCAACGGAACTCTTCCATTGTTCTTCGGAATTCTGCTGAAGTTTAAAAACGCTACGGAACTCTTCCATTGTTCTTCGGAATTCTGCTGAAGTTTAAAAATGCTACGGAACTCTTCCATTGTTTTCGGAATTCTGCTGAAGTTTAAAAATGCTACGGAACTCTTCCATTGTTCTCGGAATTCTGGTGAAGTTTAAAAATGCTACGGAACTCTTCCATTGTTCTCGGAATTCTGCTGAAGTTTAAAAATGCTACGGAACTATTCCATTGTTCTTCGGAATTCTGCCGAAGTTTAAAAATGCTACGGAACTCTTCCATTGTTCTTGGAATTTCTGTGAAGTTTAAAAATGCTACGGAACTCTTCCATTGTTCTCAGAATTCTGCTGAAGCTTATAAATTCTACGGTGCTCTTCCATTGTTCTTGGGAATTCTGCTGAAGTTTAAAAATGTTACGGATCAATTCCATTGTTCTTCGGAATTCTGCTTAAGTTTAAAAATGCTACGGAACTCGTCCATTGTTCTTCGGAATTCTGCTGAAGTTTAAAAATGCTGCGGAACTCTTCCATTGTTCTTCGGAATTCTGCTGAAGTTTAAAAATGCTACGGAACTCTTCCATTGTTTTGCGGAATTCTGCTGAAGTTTAAAAATGCTACGGAACTCTTCCATTTTTCTCGGAATTCTTCTGAAGTTTAAAAATACTACAGAACTCTTCTCTTGTTCTTCAGAATTCTGCTGAAGTTTAAAAATGCTACGGAACAATTCCTTTGTTCTTCGGAATTCTGCTGAAGTTTAAAAATGTTACGGATCATTTCCATTGTTCTTCGGAATTCTGATGAAGTTTAAAAATGCTACGGAACTCTTCCATTGTTCTTCGGAATTCTGCTGAAGTTTAAAAATGCTATGGAACTCTTCGATTGTTCTTCGGAATTCTGCTGAAGTTTAAAAATTCTACGGAACTCTTCCATTGTTCTTCTGAGTTCTGCTGAAGTTTAAAAATGCTGCGGAACTCTTCCATTGTTCTTCGGAATTCTGATGAAGTTTAAAACTGCAACGGAACTCTTCCATTGTTCTTCAGAATTCTGCTGAAGTTTAAAAATGCTACGGAACTCTTCCATTGTTCTTCGGAATTCTGCTGAAGTTTAAAAATGCTATGGAACTCTTATATTGTTCTTCTGAATTCTGCTGAAGTTTAAAAATGCTACGGAACTCTTCCATTGTTCTTCGGAACTCTGATGAAGCTTAAAACTGCAACGGAACTCTTCCATTGTTCACGGAATTCTGCTGAAGTTTAAAAATGCTACGGAACTCTTCCATTGTTCTTCGGAATTCTGCTGAAGTTTAAAAATGCTACGGAACTCTTCCATTGTTCTCGGAATTCTGCTGAAGTTTAAAAATGCTACGGAACTCTTCCATTGTTCTCGGAATTCTGGTGAAGTTTAAAAATGCTACAGAACTCTTCCATTGTTCTCGGAATTCTGCTGAAGTTTAAAAATGCTACGGAACTCTTCCATTGTTCTTCAGAATTCTGCTGAAGCTTAAAAATGCTATGGAACTGTTCCATTGTTCTTCGGAATTCTGCTGAAGTTTAAAAATGCTATGGAACTCTTGCATTGTTCTCGGAATTCTGGTGAAGTTTAAAAATGCTACGGAACTCTTCCATTGTTCTCGGAATTCTGGTGACGTTTAAAAATGCTACGGAACTCATCCATTGTTCTCGGAATTCTGCTGAAGTTTAAAAATGCTACGGAACTCTTCCATTGTTCTTCGGAATTCTGCTGAAGTTTAAAAATGGTACGGAACTTTTCCATTGTTCTTCGGAATTCTGATGAAGTTTAAAAAGGCTACGGAACTCTTCCATTGTTCTTCGGAATTCTGCTGAAGTTTAAAAATGCTACGGAACTCTTCCATTTTTCTTCGGAATTCTGCAGAAGTTTAAAAATGCTACGGAACTCTTCCATTGTTCTTGGAATTCTGGTGAAGTTTAAAAATGCTACGGAACTCTTCCATTGTTCTCAGAATTCTGCTGAAGCTTATAAATTCTACGGTGCTCTACCATTGTTCTTGGGAATTCTGCTGAAGTTTAAAAATGTTACGGATCAATTCCATTGTTCTTCGGAATTCTGCTGAAGTTTAAAAATGCTACGGAACTCTTCCATTGTTCTTCGGAATTCTGCTGAAGCTTAAAAATGCTATGGAACTGTTCCATTGTTCTTCGGAACTCTGCTGAAGTTTAAAAATGCTATGGAACTCTTCCATTGTTCTCGGAATTCTGGTGAAGTTTAAAAATGCTACGGAACTCTTCCATTGTTCTCGGAATTCTGGTGAAGTTTAAAAATGCTACGGAACTTATCCATTGTTCTCGGAATTCTGCTGAAGTTTAAAAATGCTACGGAACTCTTCCATTGTTCTTCGGAATTCTGCTGAAGTTTAAAAATAGTATGGAACTTTTCCATTGTTCTTCGGAATTCTGATGAAGTTTAAAAAGGCTACGGAACTCTTCCATTGTTCCTCGGAATTCTGCTGATTTAAAAATGCTACGGAACTCTTCCATTGTTCTTCGGAATTCTGCTGAAGTTTAAAAATGCTACGGAACACTTCCTTTGTTCTTCGGAATTCTGCTGAAGTTTAAAAATGCTACAGAACTCTTCCATTGTTCACGGTATTCTGGTGAAGTTTAAAAATGCTACGGAACTCTTCCATTGTTATTTTTAATTCTACTGAAGTTTAAAAATGCTACGGAACTCTTCCATTGTTCTTTGGAATTCTGCTGAAGTTTAAAAATGCTACGGGACTCTTCATTGTTCTTCGGAATTCTGATGAAGTTTAAAACTGCAACGGAACTCTTCCATTGTTCTTCGGAATTCTGCTGAAGTTTAAAAATGCTACGGAACTCTTCCATTGTTCTTCGGAATTCTGCTGAAGTTTAAAAATGCTACAGAACTCTTCCATTGTTCCTCGGAATTCTGGTGAAGTTTAAAAATGCTGCGGAACTCATCCATTGTTCTCGGAATTCTGCTGAAGTTTAAAAATGCTACGGAACTCTTCCATTGTTCTTCGGAATTCTGCTGTAATTTAAAAATGCTACGGAACTCTTCCATTGTTCTTCGGAATTCTGCTGAAGTTTAAAAATGCTACGGAACTCTTCCATTGTTCTTCGGAATTCTGATGAAGTTTAAAACTGCAACGGAACTCTTCCATTGTTCTTCGGAATTCTGCTGAAGTTTAGAAATGCTACGGAACTCTTCCATTGTTCTTCGGAATTCTGCTGAAGTTTAAAAATGCTACAGAACTCTTCCATTGTTCCTCGGAATTCTGGTGAAGTTTAAAAATGCTGCGGAACTCTTCCATTGTTCTCGGAATTCTGCTGAAGCTTAAAAATGCTATGGAACTGTTCCATTGTTCTTCGGAATTCTGCTGAAGTTTAAAAATGCTATGGAACTCTTCCATTGTTCTCGGAATTCTGGTGAAGTTTAAAAATGCTACGGAACTCATCCATTGTTCTCGGAATTCTGCTGAAGTTTAAAAATGCTACGGAACTCTTCCATTGTTCTTCGGAATTCTGCTGAAGTTTAAAAATAGTATGGAACTTTTCCATTGTTCTTCGGAATTCTGATGAAGTTTAAAAAGGCTACGGAACTCTTCCATTGTTCTTCGGAATTCTGCTGAAGTTTAAAAATGCTACGGAATTCTTCCATTGTTCTTCGGAATTCTGCAGAAGTTTAAAAATGCTACGGAACTCATCCATTGTTCTTGGAATTCTGGTGAAGTTTAAAAATGCTACGGAACTCTTCCATTGTTCTCAGAATTCTGCTGAAGCTTATAAATTCTACGGTGCTCTTCCATTGTTCTTGGGAATTCTGCTGAAGTTTAAAAATGTTACGGATCAATTCCATTGTTCTTCGGAATTCTGCTTAAGTTTAAAAATGCTACGGAAGTCTTCCATTGTTCTTCGGAATTCTGCTGAAGTTTAAAAATGCTACGGAACTCTTTCATTGTTCTTCGGAATTCTGCTGAAGTTTAAAAATGCTACGGAACTCTTCCATTGTTTTGCGGAATTCTGATGAAGTTTAAAAATGCTACGGAACTCTTCCATTTTTCTCGGAATTCTTCTGAAGTTTAAAAATGCTACAGAATTCTTCTCTTGTTCTTCAGAATTCTGCTGAAGTTTAAAAATGCTACGGAACACTTCCTTTGTTCTTCGGAATTCTGCTGAAGTTTAAAAATGCTACAGAACTCTCCCATTGTTCACGGTATTCTGGTGAAGTTTAAAAATGCTACGGAACTCTTCCATTGTTATTTTTAATTCTACTGAAGTTTAAAAATGCTACGGAACTCTTCCATTGTTCTTTGGAATTCTGCTGAAGTTTAAAAATGCTACGGAACTCTTCCATTGTTCTTCGGAATTCTGATGAAGTTTAAAACTGCAACGGAACTCTTCCATTGTTCTTCGGAATTCTGCTGAAGTTTAAAAATGCTACAGAACTCTTCCATTGTTCCTCGGAATTCTGGTGAAGTTTAAAAATGCTGCGGAACTCATCCATTGTTCTCGGAATTCTGCTGAAGTTTAAAAATGCTACGGAACTCTTCCATTGTTCTTTGGAATTCTGCTGTAATTTAAAAATGCTACGGAACTCTTCCATTGTTCTTCGGAATTCTGCTGAAGTTTAAAAATGCTACGGAACTCTTCCATTGTTCTTCGGAATTCTGATGAAGTTCAAAACTGCAACGGAACTCTTCCATTGTTCTTCGGAATTCTGCTGAAGTTTAAAAATGCTACGGAACTCTTCCATTGTTCTTCGGAATTCTGCTGAAGTTTAAAAATGCTACAGAACTCTTCCATTGTTCCTCGGAATTCTGGTGAAGTTTAAAAATGCTGCGGAACTCATCCATTGTTCTCGGAATTCTGCTGAAGTTTAAAAATGCTACGGAACTCTTCCATTGTTCTTCGGAATTCTGCTGTAATTTAAAAATGCTACGGAACTCTTCCATTGTTCTTCGGAATTCTGCTGAAGTTTAAAAATGCTACGGAACTCTTCCATTGTTCTTCGGAATTCTGCTGAAGTTTAAAAATGCTACGGAACTCTTCCATTGTTTTTCGGAATTCTGCTGAAGTTTAAAAATGCTGTGGAACTCTTCCATTGTTCTCGGAATTCTTCTGAAGTTTGAAAATCCTACAGAACTCTTCCATTGTTCTTCAGAATACTGCTGAAGTTTAAAAATGCTACGGAACACTTCCTTTGTTCTTCGGAATTCTGCTGAAGTTTAAAAATGCTACGGAACTCTTCCATTGTTCACGGAATTCTGGTGAAGTTTAAAAATGCTACGGAACTGTTCCATTGTTATTCTTAATTCTGCTGAAGTTTAAAAATGCTACGGAACTCTTCTATTGTTCTTCGGAATTCTGCTGAAGTTTAAAAATGCTACGGAACTTTTCCATTGTTCTTCGGAATTCTGATGAAGTTTAAAAATGCTACAGAACTCTTCCATTGTTCTTCGGAATTCTGCTGAAGTTTAAAAATGCTACGGAACTCTTCCATTGTTCTCAGAATTCTGTTGAAGTTTAAAAATGCTACGGAACTCTTCCATTGTTCTCGGAATTCTGTTGAAGTTTAAAAATGCTGCGGATCTCTTCCATTGTTCTCGGAATTCTGCTGAAGTTTAAAAATGCTACGGAACTCTTCCATTGTTCTTCGGAATTCTGCTGAAGTTTAAAAATGCTACAGAATTTTTCCATTGTTCTTCGGAATTCTGATGAAGTTTAAAAATGCTACGGAACTCTTCCATTGTTCTTCAGAATTCTGCTGAAGTTTAAAAATGCTACGGAACTCTTCCATTGTTCTTCGGAATTCTGCAGAAGTTTAAAAATGCTACGGAACTCTTCCATTGTTCTTGGAATTCTGGTGAAGTTTAAAAATGCTACGGAACTCTTCCATTGTTCTCAGAATTCTGCTGAAGTTTGTAAATTCTACGGTACTCTTCCATTGTTCTTGGGAATTCTGCTGAAGTTTAAAAATGCTACGGAACTCTTCCATTGTTCTTCGGAATTCTGCTGAAGTTTAAAAATGCTACGGAACTCTTCCATTGTTCTTCGGAATTCTGCTGTAGTTTAAAAATGCTACGGAACTCTTACATTGTTCTTCTGAATTCTGCTGAAGTTTAAAAATGCTACGGAACTCTTCCATTGTTCTTCGGAATTCTGATGAAGCTTAAAACTGCAACGGAACTCTTCCATTGTTCTTCGGAATTCTGCTGAAGTTTAAAAATGCTACGGAACTCTTCCATTGTTCTTCGGAATTCTGCTGAAGTTTAAAAATGCTACGGAACTCTTCCATTGTTTTCGGAATTCTGCTGAAGATTAAAAATGCTACGGAACTCTTCCATTGTTCTCGGAATTCTGGTGAAGTTTAAAAATGCTACGGAACTCTTCCATTGTTCTCGGAATTGTGCTGAAGTTTAAAAATGCTACGGAACTATTGCATTGTTCTTCGGAATTCTGCCGAAGTTTAAAAATGCTACGGAACTCTTCCATTGTTCTTGGAATTCCTGTGAAGTTTAAAAATGCTACGGAACTCTTCCATTGTTCTCAGAATTCTGCTGAAGATTATAAATTCTACTGTGCTCTTCCATTGTTCTTGGGAATTCTGCTGAAGTTTAAAAATGTTACGGATCAATTCCATTGTTCTTCGGAATTCTGCTTAAGTTTAAAAATGCTACGGAACTCTTCCATTGTTCTTAGGAATTCTGCTGAAGTTTAAAAATGCTGCGGAACTCTTCCATTGTTCTTCGGAATTCTGCTGAAGTTTAAAAATGCTACGGAACTCTTCCATTGTTTTGCGGAATTCTGCTGAAGTTTAAAAATGCTACGGAACTCTTCCATTTTTCTCGGAATTCTTCTGAAGTTTAAAAATACTACAGAACTCTTCTCTTGTTCTTCAGAATTCTGCTGAAGTTTAAAAATGCTACGGAACAATTCCTTTGTTCTTCGGAATTCTGCTGAAGTTCAAAAATGTTACGGATCATTTCCATTGTTCTTCGGAATTCTGCTGAAGTTTAAAAATGCTACGGATTTCTTCCATTGTTCTTCGGAATTCTGCTGAAGTTTAAAAATGCTATGGAACTCTTCGATTGTTCTTCGGAATTCTGCTGAAGTTTAAAAATGCTACGGAACTCTTCCATTGTTCTTCTGAGTTCTGCTGAAGTTTAAAAATGCTGCGGAACTCTTCCATTGTTCTTCGGAATTCTGATGAAGTTTAAAACTGCAACGGAACTCTTCCATTGTTCTTCAGAATTCTGCTGAAGTTTAAAAATGCTACGGAACTCTTCCATTGTTCTTCGGAATTCTGCTGAAGTTTAAAAATGCTATGGAACTCTTACATTGTTCTTCTGAATTCTGCTGAAGTTTAAAAATGCTACGGAACTCTTCCATTGTTCTTCGGAACTCTGATGAAGCTTAAAACTGCAACGGAACTCTTCCATTGTTGTTTGGAATTCTGCTGAAGTTTAAAAATGCTACGGAACTCTTCCATTGTTCTTCGGAATTCTGCTGAAGTTTAAAAATGCTACGGAACTCTTCCATTGTTCTCGGAATTCTGGTGAAGTTTAAAAATGCTACGGAACTCTTCCATTGTTCTCGGAATTCTGGTGACGTTTAAAAATGCTACGGAACTCATCCATTGTTCTTCGGAATTCTGCTGAAGTTTAAAAATGCTACGAAACTCTTTCATTGTTCTTCGGAATTCTGCTGAAGTTTAAAAATGCTACGGAACTCTTCCATTGTTTTGCGGAATTCTGCTGAAGTTTAAAAATGCTACGGAACTCTTCCATTTTTCTCGGAATTCTTCTGAAGTTTAAAAATGCTACAGAATTCTTCTCTTGTTCTTCAGAATTCTGCTGAAGTTTAAAAATGCTACGGAACACTTCCTTTGTTCTTCGGAATTCTGCTGAAGTTTAAAAATGCTACAGAACTCTTCCATTGTTCACCGTATTCTGGTGAAGTTTAAAAATGCTACGGAACTCTTCCATTGTTATTTTTAATTCTACTGAAGTTTAAAAATGCTACGGAACTCTTCCATTGTTCTTTGGAATTCTGCTGAAGTTTAAAAATGCTATGGGACTCTTCATTGTTCTTCTGAGTTCTGCTGAAGTTTAAAAATGCTACGGAACTCTTCCATTGTTCTTCGGAATTCTGATGAAGTTTAAAACTGCAACGGAACTCTTCCATTGTTCTTCAGAATTCTGCTGAAGTTTAAAAATGCTACGGAACTCTTCCATTGTTCTTCGGAATTCTGCTGAAGTTTAAAAATGCTATGGAACTCTTACATTGTTCTTCTGAATTCTGCTGAAGTTTAAAAATGCTACGGAACTCTTCCATTGTTCTTCGGAACTCTGATGAAGCTTAAAACTGCAACGGAACTCTTCCATTGTTGTTTGGAATTCTGCTGAAGTTTAAAAATGCTACGGAACTCTTCCATTGTTCTTCGGAATTCTGCTGAAGTTTAAAAATGCTACGGAACTCTTCCATTGTTCTCGGAATTCTGGTGAAGTTTAAAAATGCTACGGAACTCTTCCATTGTTCTCGGAATTCTGGTGACGTTTAAAAATGCTACGGAACTCATCCATTGTTGTCGGAATTCTGCTGAAGTTTAAAAATGCTACGGAACTCTTCCATTGTTCTTCGGAATTCTGCTGAAGTTTAAAAATGCTACAGAACTCTTCCATTGTTCCTCGGAATTCTGGTGAAGTTTAAAAATGCTGCGGAACTCATCCATTGTTCTCGGAATTCTGCTGAAGTTTAAAAATGCTACGGAACTCTTCCATTGTTCTTCGGAATTCTGCTGTAATTTAAAAATGCTACGGAACTCTTCCATTGTTCTTCGGAATTCTGCTGAAGTTTAAAAATGCTATGGAACTCTTCGATTGTTCTTCGGAATTCTGCTGAAGTTTAAAAATGCTACGGAACTCTTCCATTGTTCTTCTGAGTTCTGCTGAAGTTTAAAAATGCTGCGGAACTCTTCCATTGTTCTTCGGAATTCTGATGAAGTTTAAAACTGCAACGGAACTCTTCCATTGTTCTTCAGAATTCTGCTGAAGTTTAAAAATGCTACGGAACTCTTCCATTGTTCTTCGGAATTCTGCTGAAGTTTAAAAGTGCTATGGAACTCTTACATTGTTCTTCTGAGTTCTGCTGAAGTTTAAAAATGCTACGGAACTCTTCAATTGTTCTTCGGAACTCTGATGAAGCTTAAAACTGCAACGGAACTCTTCCATTGTTCCTCGGAATTCTGCAGAAGTTTAAAAATGCTACGGAACTCTTCCATTGTTCTTAGGAATTCTGCTGAAGTTTAAAAATGCTATGGAACTCTTCCATTGTTCTCGGAATTCTGGTGAAGTTTAAAAATGCTACGGAACTCTTCCGTTGTTCTCGGAATTCTGGTGACGTTTAAAAATGCTACGGAACTCATCCATTGTTCTCGGAATTCTGCTGAAGTTTAAAAATGCTACGGAACTCTTCCATTGTTCTTCGGAATTCTGCTGAAGTTTAAAAATGGTACGGAACTTTTCCATTGTTCTTCGGAATTCTGATGAAGTTTAAAAAGGCTACGGAACTCTTCCATTGTTCATCGGAATTCTGCTGAAGTTTAAAAATGCTACGGCACTCTTCCATTGTTCTTCGGAATTCTGCAGAAGTTTAAAAATGCTACGGAACTCTTCCATTGTTCTTGGAATTCTGGTGAAGTTTAAAAATGCTATGGAACTCTTCCATTGTTCTCAGAATTCTGCTGAAGCTTATAAATTCTACGGTGCTCTTCCATTGTTCTTGGGAATTCTGCTGAAGTTTAAAAATGTTACGGATCAATTCCATTGTTCTTCGGAATTCTGCTGAAGTTTAAAAATGCTACGGAATTCTTCCATTGTTCTTCGGAATTCTGCTGAAGCTTAAAAATGCTATGGAACTGTTCCATTGTTCTTCGGAATTCTGCTGAAGTTTAAAAATGCTATGGAACTCTTCCATTGTTCTCGGAATTCTGGTGAAGTTTAAAAATGCTACGGAACTCTTCCATTGTTCTCGGAATTCTGGTGAAGTTTAAAAATGCTACGGAACTCATCCATTGTTCTCGGAATTCTGCTGAAGTTTAAAAATGCTACGGAACTCTTCCATTGTTCTTCGGAATTCTGCTGAAGTTTAAAAATAGTATGGAACTTTTCCATTGTTCTTCGGAATTCTGATGAAGTTTAAAAAGGCTACGGAACTCTTCCATTGTTCTTCGGAATTCTGCTGAAGTTTAAAAATGCTACGGAACTCTTCTATTGTTCTTCGGAATTCTGCAGAAGTTTAAAAATGCTACGGAACTCTTCCATTGTTCTTGGTATTCTGGTGAAGTTTAAAAATGCTACGGAACTCTTCCATTGTTCTCAGAATTCTGCTGAAGCTTATAAATTCTACGGTGCTCTTCCATTGTTCTTGGGAATTCTGCTGAAGTTTAAAAATGTTACGGATCAATTCCATTGTTCTTCGGAATTCTGCTTAAGTTTAAAAATGCTACGGAAGTCTTCCATTGTTCTTCGGAATTCTGCTGAAGTTTAAAAATGCTACGAAACTCTTTCATTGTTCTTCGGAATTCTGCTGAAGTTTAAAAATGCTACGGAACTCTTCCATTGTTTTGCGGAATTCTGCTGAAGTTTAAAAATGCTACGGAACTCTTCCATTTTTCTCGGAATTCTTCTGAAGTTTAAAAATGCTACAGAATTCTTCTCTTGTTCTTCAGAATTCTGCTGAAGTTTAAAAATGCTACGGAACACTTCCTTTGTTCTTCGGAATTCTGCTGAAGTTTAAAAATGCTACAGAACTCTTCCATTGTTCACCGTATTCTGGTGAAGTTTAAAAATGCTACGGAACTCTTCCATTGTTATTTTTAATTCTACTGAAGTTTAAAAATGCTACGGAACTCTTCCATTGTTCTTTGGAATTCTGCTGAAGTTTAAAAATGCTATGGGACTCTTCATTGTTCTTCTGAGTTCTGCTGAAGTTTAAAAATGCTACGGAACTCTTCCATTGTTCTTCGGAATTCTGATGAAGTTTAAAACTGCAACGGAACTCTTCCATTGTTCTTCGGAATTCTGCTGAAGTTTAAAAATGCTACGGAACTCTTCCATTGTTCTTCGGAATTCTGCTGAAGTTTAAAAATGCTACAGAACTCTTCCATTGTTCCTCGGAATTCTGGTGAAGTTTAAAAATGCTGCGGAACTCATCCATTGTTCTCGGAATTCTGCTGAAGATTAAAAATGCTACGGAACTCTTCCATTGTTCTTCGGGATTCTGCTGTAATTTAAAAATGCTACGGAACTCTTCCATTGTTCTTCGGAATTCTGATGAAGTTTAAAAAGGCTACGGAACTCTTCCATTGTTCTTCGGAATTCTGCTGAAGTTTAAAAATGCTACGGAACTCTTCCATTGTTCTTCGGAATTCTGCAGAAGTTTAAAAATGCTACGGAACTCTTCCATTGTTCTTGGTATTCTGGTGAAGTTTAAAAATGCTACGGAACTCTTCCATTGTTCTCAGAATTCTGCTGAAGCTTATAAATTCTACGGTGCTCTTCCATTGTTCTTGGGAATTCTGCTGAAGTTTAAAAATGTTATGGATCAATTCCATTGTTCTTCGGAATTCTGCTTAAGTTTAAAAATGCTACGGAAGTCTTCCATTGTTCTTCGGAATTCTGCTGAAGTTTAAAAATGCTACGAAACTCTTTCATTGTTCTTCGGAATTCTGCTGAAGTTTAAAAATGCTACGGAACTCTTCCATTGTTTTGCGGAATTCTGCTGAAGTTTAAAAATGCTACGGAACTCTTCCATTTTTCTCGGAATTCTTCTGAAGTTTAAAAATGCTACAGAATTCTTCTCTTGTTCTTCAGAATTCTGCTGAAGTTTAAAAATGCTACAGAACTCTTCCATTGTTCACCGTATTCTGGTGAAGTTTAAAAATGCTACGGAACTCTTCCATTGTTATTTTTAATTCTACTGAAGTTTAAAAATGCTACGGAACTCTTCCATTGTTCTTTGGAATTCTGCTGAAGTTTAAAAATGCTATGGGACTCTTCATTGTTCTTCTGAGTTCTGCTGAAGTTTAAAAATGCTACGGAACTCTTCCATTGTTCTTCGGAATTCTGATGAAGTTTAAAACTGCAACGGAACTCTTCCATTGTTCTTCGGAATTCTGCTGAAGTTTAAAAATGCTACGGAACTCTTCCATTGTTCTTCGGAATTCTGCTGAAGTTTAAAAATGCTACAGAACTCTTCCATTGTTCCTCGGAATTCTGGTGAAGTTTAAAAATGCTGCGGAACTCATCCATTGTTCTCGGAATTCTGCTGAAGATTAAAAATGCTACGGAACTCTTCCATTGTTCTTCGGGATTCTGCTGTAATTTAAAAATGCTACGGAACTCTTCCATTGTTCTTCGGAATTCTGCTGAAGTTTAAAAATGCTACGGAACTCTTCCATTGTTTTTCGGAATTCTGCTGAAGTTTAAAAATGCTGTGGAACTCTTCCATTGTTCTCGGAATTCTTCTGAAGTTTGAAAATGCTACAGAACTCTTCCATTGTTCTTCAGAATACTGCTGAAGTTTAAAAATGCTACGGAACACTTCCTTTGTTCTTCGGAATTCTGCTGAAGTTTAAAAATGCTACGGAACTCTTCCATTGTTCACGGAATTCTGGTGAAGTTTAAAAATGCTACGGAACTGTTCCATTGTTATTCTTAATTCTGCTGAAGTTTAAAAATGCTAAGGAACTCTTCTATTGTTCTTCGGAATTCTGCTGAAGTTTAAAAATGCTACGGAACTTTTCCATTGTTCTTCGGAATTCTGATGAAGTTTAAAAATGCTACGGAACTCTTCCATTGTTCTTCGGAATTCTGCTGAAGTTTAAAAATGCTACGGAACTCTTCCATTGTTCTCAGAATTCTGTTGAAGTTTAAAAATGCTACGGAACTCTTCCATTGTTCTCGGAATTCTGTTGAAGTTTAAAAATGCTGCGGATCTCTTCCATTGTTCTCGGAATTCTGCTGAAGTTTAAAAATGCTACGGAACTCTTCCATTGTTCTTCGGAATTCTGCTGAAGTTTAAAAATGCTACAGAATTTTTCCATTGTTCTTCGGAATTCTGATGAAGTTTAAAAATGCTACGGAACTCTTCCATTGTTCTTCAGAATTCTGCTGAAGTTTAAAAATGCTACGGAACTCTTCCATTGTTCTTCGGAATTCTGCAGAAGTTTAAAAATGCTACGGAACTCTTCCATTGTTCTTGGAATTCTGGTGAAGTTTAAAAATGCTACGGAACTCTTCCATTGTTCTCAGAATTCTGCTGAAGTTTGTAAATTCTACGGTACTCTTCCATTGTTCTTGGGAATTCTGCTGAAGTTTAAAAATGCTACGGAACTCTTCCATTGTTCTTCGGAATTCTGCTGAAGTTTAAAAATGCTACGGAACTCTTCCATTGTTCTTCGGAATTCTGCTGTAGTTTAAAAATGCTACGGAACTCTTACATTGTTCTTCTGAACTCTGCTGAAGTTTAAAAATGCTACGGAACTCTTCCATTGTTCTTCGGAATTCTGATGAAGCTTAAAACTGCAACGGAACTCTTCCATTGTTCTTCGGAATTCTGCTGAAGTTTAAAAATGCTACGGAACTCTTCCATTGTTCTTCGGAATTCTGCTGAAGTTTAAAAATGCTACGGAACTCTTCCATTGTTTTCGGAATTCTGCTGAAGTTTAAAAATGCTACGGAACTCTTCCATTGTTCTCGGAATTCTGGTGAAGTTTAAAAATGCTACGGAACTCTTCCATTGTTCTCGGAATTGTGCTGAAGTTTAAAAATGCTACGGAACTATTGCATTGTTCTTCGGAATTCTGCCGAAGTTTAAAAATGCTACGGAACTCTTCCATTGTTCTTGGAATTCCTGTGAAGTTTAAAAATGCTACGGAACTCTTCCATTGTTCTCAGAATTCTGCTGAAGATTATAAATTCTACTGTGCTCTTCCATTGTTCTTGGGAATTCTGCTGAAGTTTAAAAATGTTACGGATCAATTCCATTGTTCTTCGGAATTCTGCTTAAGTTTAAAAATGCTACGGAACTCTTCCATTGTTCTTAGGAATTCTGCTGAAGTTTAAAAATGCTGCGGAACTCTTCCATTGTTCTTCGGAATTCTGCTGAAGTTTAAAAATGCTACGGAACTCTTCCATTGTTTTGCGGAATTCTGCTGAAGTTTAAAAATGCTACGGAACTCTTCCATTTTTCTCGGAATTCTTCTGAAGTTTAAAAATACTACAGAACTCTTCTCTTGTTCTTCAGAATTCTGCTGAAGTTTAAAAATGCTACGGAACAATTCCTTTGTTCTTCGGAATTCTGCTGAAGTTTAAAAATGTTACGGATCATTTCCATTGTTCTTCGGAATTCTGCTGAAGTTTAAAAATGCTACGGAACTCTTCCATTGTTCTTCGGAATTCTGCTGAAGTTTAAAAATGCTATGGAACTCTTCGATTGTTCTTCGGAATTCTGCTGAAGTTTAAAAATGCTACGGAACTCTTCCATTGTTCTTCTGAGTTCTGCTGAAGTTTAAAAATGCTGCGGAACTCTTCCATTGTTCTTCGGAATTCTGATGAAGTTTAAAACTGCAACGGAACTCTTCCATTGTTCTTCAGAATTCTGCTGAAGTTTAAAAATGCTACGGAACTCTTCCATTGTTCTTCGGAATTCTGCTGAAGTTTAAAAATGCTATGGAACTCTTACATTGTTCTTCTGAATTCTGCTGAAGTTTAAAAATGCTACGGAACTCTTCCATTGTTCTTCGGAACTCTGATGAAGCTTAAAACTGCAACGGAACTCTTCCATTGTTGTTTGGAATTCTGCTGAAGTTTAAAAATGCTACGGAACTCTTCCATTGTTCTTCGGAATTCTGCTGAAGTTTAAAAATGCTACGGAACTCTTCCATTGTTCTCGGAATTCTGGTGAAGTTTAAAAATGCTACGGAACTCTTCCATTGTTCTCGGAATTCTGGTGACGTTTAAAAATGCTACGGAACTCATCCATTGTTCTCGGAATTCTGCTGAAGTTTAAAAATGCTACGGAACTCTTCCATTGTTCTTCGGAATTCTGCTGAAGTTTAAAAATGCTACAGAACTCTTCCATTGTTCCTCGGAATTCTGGTGAAGTTTAAAAATGCTGCGGAACTCATCCATTGTTCTCGGAATTCTGCTGAAGTTTAAAAATGCTACGGAACTCTTCCATTGTTCTTCGGAATTCTGCTGTAATTTAAAAATGCTACGGAACTCTTCCATTGTTCTTCGGAATTCTGCTGAAGTTTAAAAATGCTATGGAACTCTTCGATTGTTCTTCGGAATTCTGCTGAAGTTTAAAAATGCTACGGAACTCTTCCATTGTTCTTCTGAGTTCTGCTGAAGTTTAAAAATGCTACGGAACTCTTCCATTGTTCTTGGAATTCTGGTGAAGTTTAAAAATGCTATGGAACTCTTCCATTGTTCTCAGAATTCTGCTGAAGCTTATAAATTCTACGGTGCTCTTCCATTGTTCTTGGGAATTCTGCTGAAGTTTAAAAATGTTACGGATCAATTCCATTGTTCTTCGGAATTCTGCTGAAGTTTAAAAATGCTACGGAACTCTTCCATTGTTCTTCGGAATTCTGCTGAAGCTTAAAAATGCTATGGAACTGTTCCATTGTTCTTCGGAATTCTGCTGAAGTTTAAAAATGCTATGGAACTCTTCCATTGTTCTCGGAATTCTGGTGAAGTTTAAAAATGCTACGGAACTCTTCCATTGTTCTCGGAATTCTGGTGAAGTTTAAAAATGCTACGGAACTCATCCATTGTTCTCGGAATTCTGCTGAAGTTTAAAAATGCTACGGAACTCTTCCATTGTTCTTCGGAATTCTGCTGAAGTTTAAAAATAGTATGGAACTTTTCCATTGTTCTTCGGAATTCTGATGAAGTTTAAAAAGGCTACGGAACTCTTCCATTGTTCTTCGGAATTCTGCTGAAGTTTAAAAATGCTACGGAACTCTTCTATTGTTCTTCGGAATTCTGCAGAAGTTTAAAAATGCTACGGAACTCTTCCATTGTTCTTGGTATTCTGGTGAAGTTTAAAAATGCTACGGAACTCTTCCATTGTTCTCAGAATTCTGCTGAAGCTTATAAATTCTACGGTGCTCTTCCATTGTTCTTGGGAATTCTGCTGAAGTTTAAAAATGTTACGGATCAATTCCATTGTTCTTCGGAATTCTGCTTAAGTTTAAAAATGCTACGGAAGTCTTCCATTGTTCTTCGGAATTCTGCTGAAGTTTAAAAATGCTACGAAACTCTTTCATTGTTCTTCGGAATTCTGCTGAAGTTTAAAAATGCTACGGAACTCTTCCATTGTTTTGCGGAATTCTGCTGAAGTTTAAAAATGCTACGGAACTCTTCCATTTTTCTCGGAATTCTTCTGAAGCTTAAAAATGCTACAGAATTCTTCTCTTGTTCTTCAGAATTCTGCTGAAGTTTAAAAATGCTACGGAACACTTCCTTTGTTCTTCGGAATTCTGCTGAAGTTTAAAAATGCTACAGAACTCTTCCATTGTTCACCGTATTCTGGTGAAGTTTAAAAATGCTACGGAACTCTTCCATTGTTATTTTTAATTCTACTGAAGTTTAAAAATGCTACGGAACTCTTCCATTGTTCTTTGGAATTCTGCTGAAGTTTAAAAATGCTATGGGACTCTTCATTGTTCTTCTGAGTTCTGCTGAAGTTTAAAAATGCTACGGAACTCTTCCATTGTTCTTCGGAATTCTGATGAAGTTTAAAACTGCAACGGAACTCTTCCATTGTTCTTCGGAATTCTGCTGAAGTTTAAAAATGCTACGGAACTCTTCCATTGTTCTTCGGAATTCTGCTGAAGTTTAAAAATGCTACAGAACTCTTCCATTGTTCCTCGGAATTCTGGTGAAGTTTAAAAATGCTGCGGAACTCATCCATTGTTCTCGGAATTCTGCTGAAGATTAAAAATGCTACGGAACTCTTCCATGGTTCTTCGGGATTCTGCTGTAATTTAAAAATGCTACGGAACTCTTCCATTGTTCTTCGGAATTCTGCTGAAGTTTAAAAATGCTACGGAACTCTTCCATTGTTTTTCGGAATTCTGCTGAAGTTTAAAAATGCTGTGGAACTCTTCCATTGTTCTCGGAATTCTTCTGAAGTTTGAAAATGCTACAGAACTCTTCCATTGTTCTTCAGAATACTGCTGAAGTTTAAAAATGCTACGGAACACTTCCTTTGTTCTTCGGAATTCTGCTGAAGTTTAAAAATGCTACGAAACTCTTCCATTGTTCACGGAATTCTGGTGAAGTTTAAAAATGCTACGGAACTGTTCCATTGTTATTCTTAATTCTGCTGAAGTTTAAAAATGCTACGGAAGTCTTCCATTGTTCTTCGGAATTCTGCTGAAGTTTAAAAATGCTACGGAACTTTTACATTGTTCTTCGGAATTCTGATGAAGTTTAAAAATGCTACGGAACTCTTCCATTGTTCTTCGGAATTCTGCTGAAGTTTAAAAATGCTACGGAACTCTTCCATTGTTCTCAGAATTCTGTTGAAGTTTAAAAATGCTACGGAACTCTTCCATTGTTCTCGGAATTCTGTTGAAGTTTAAAAATGCTGCGGAACTCTTCCATTGTTCTCGGAATTCTGCTGAAGTTTAAAAATGCTACGGAACTCTTCCATTGTTCTTCGGAATTCTGCTGAAGTTTAAAAATGCTACAGAATTTTTCCATTGTTCTTCGGAATTCTGATGAAGTTTAAAAATGCTACGGAACTCTTCCATTGTTCTTCAGAATTCTGCTGAAGTTTAAAAATGCTACGGAACTCTTCCATTGTTCTTCGGAATTCTGCTGAAGCTTAAAAATGCTATGGAACTGTTCCATTGTTCTTCGGAATTCTGCTGAAGTTTAAAAATGCTATGGAACTCTTCCATTGTTCTCGGAATTCTGGTGAAGTTTAAAAATGCTACGGAACTCTTCCATTGTTCTCGGAATTCTGGTGAAGTTTAAAAATGCTACGGAACTCATCCATTGTTCTCGGAATTCTGCTGAAGTTTAAAAATGCTACGGAACTCTTCCATTGTTCTTCGGAATTCTGCTGAAGTTTAAAAATAGTATGGAACTTTTCCATTGTTCTTCGGAATTCTGATGAAGTTTAAAAAGGCTACGGAACTCTTCCATTGTTCTTCGGAATTCTGCTGAAGTTTAAAAATGCTACGGAACTCTTCTATTGTTCTTCGGAATTCTGCAGAAGTTTAAAAATGCTACGGAACTCTTCCATTGTTCTTGGTATTCTGGTGAAGTTTAAAAATGCTACGGAACTCTTCCATTGTTCTCAGAATTCTGCTGAAGCTTATAAATTCTACGGTGCTCTTCCATTGTTCTTGGGAATTCTGCTGAAGTTTAAAAATGTTACGGATCAATTCCATTGTTCTTCGGAATTCTGCTTAAGTTTAAAAATGCTACGGAAGTCTTCCATTGTTCTTCGGAATTCTGCTGAAGTTTAAAAATGCTACGAAACTCTTTCATTGTTCTTCGGAATTCTGCTGAAGTTTAAAAATGCTACGGAACTCTTCCATTGTTTTGCGGAATTCTGCTGAAGTTTAAAAATGCTACGGAACTCTTCCATTTTTCTCGGAATTCTTCTGAAGTTTAAAAATGCTACAGAATTCTTCTCTTGTTCTTCAGAATTCTGCTGAAGTTTAAAAATGCTACGGAACACTTCCTTTGTTCTTCGGAATTCTGCTGAAGTTTAAAAATGCTACAGAACTCTTCCATTGTTCACCGTATTCTGGTGAAGTTTAAAAATGCTACGGAACTCTTCCATTGTTATTTTTAATTCTACTGAAGTTTAAAAATGCTACGGAACTCTTCCATTGTTCTTTGGAATTCTGCTGAAGTTTAAAAATGCTACGGAACTCTTCCATTGTTCTTCGGAATTCTGATGAAGTTTAAAACTGCAACGGAACTCTTCCATTGTTCTTCGGAATTCTGCTGAAGTTTAAAAATGCTACGGAACTCTTCCATTGTTCTTCGGAATTCTGCTGAAGTTTAAAAATGCTACAGAACTCTTCCATTGTTCCTCGGAATTCTGGTGAAGTTTAAAAATGCTGCGGAACTCATCCATTGTTCTCGGAATTCTGCTGAAGATTAAAAATGTTACGGAACTCTTCCATTGTTCTTCGGGATTCTGCTGTAATTTAAAAATGCTACGGAACTCTTCCATTGTTCTTCGGAATTCTGATGAAGTTTAAAAAGGCTACGGAACTCTTCCATTGTTCTTCGGAATTCTGCTGAAGTTTAAAAATGCTACGGAACTCTTCCATTGTTCTTCGGAATTCTGCAGAAGTTTAAAAATGCTACGGAACTCTTCCATTGTTCTTGGTATTCTGGTGAAGTTTAAAAATGCTACGGAACTCTTCCATTGTTCTCAGAATTCTGCTGAAGCTTATAAATTCTACGGTGCTCTTCCATTGTTCTTGGGAATTCTGCTGAAGTTTAAAAATGTTACGGATCAATTCCATTGTTCTTCGGAATTCTGCTTAAGTTTAAAAATGCTACGGAAGTCTTCCATTGTTCTTCGGAATTCTGCTGAAGTTTAAAAATGCTACGAAACTCTTTCATTGTTCTTCGGAATTCTGCTGAAGTTTAAAAATGCTACGGAACTCTTCCATTGTTTTGCGGAATTCTGCTGAAGTTTAAAAATGCTACGGAACTCTTCCATTTTTCTCGGAATTCTTCTGAAGTTTAAAAATGCTACAGAATTCTTCTCTTGTTCTTCAGAATTCTGCTGAAGTTTAAAAATGCTACGGAACACTTCCTTTGTTCTTCGGAATTCTGCTGAAGTTTAAAAATGCTACAGAACTCTTCCATTGTTCACCGTATTCTGGTGAAGTTTAAAAATGCTACGGAACTCTTCCATTGTTATTTTTAATTCTACTGAAGTTTAAAAATGCTACGGAACTCTTCCATTGTTCTTTGGAATTCTGCTGAAGTTTAAAAATGCTATGGGACTCTTCATTGTTCTTCTGAGTTCTGCTGAAGTTTAAAAATGCTACGGAACTCTTCCATTGTTCTTCGGAATTCTGATGAAGTTTAAAACTGCAACGGAACTCTTCCATTGTTCTTCGGAATTCTGCTGAAGTTTAAAAATGCTACGGAACTCTTCCATTGTTCTTCGGAATTCTGCTGAAGTTTAAAAATGCTACAGAACTCTTCCATTGTTCCTCGGAATTCTGGTGAAGTTTAAAAATGCTGCGGAACTCATCCATTGTTCTCGGAATTCTGCTGAAGATTAAAAATGCTACGGAACTCTTCCATTGTTCTTCGGGATTCTGCTGTAATTTAAAAATGCTACGGAACTCTTCCATTGTTCTTCGGAATTCTGCTGAAGTTTAAAAATGCTACGGAACTCTTCCATTGTTTTTCGGAATTCTGTTGAAGTTTAAAAATGCTGTGGAACTCTTCCATTGTTCTCGGAATTCTTCTGAAGTTTGAAAATGCTACAGAACTCTTCCATTGTTCTTCAGAATACTGCTGAAGTTTAAAAATGCTACGGAACACTTCCTTTGTTCTTCGGAATTCTGCTGAAGTTTAAAAATGCTACGGAACTCTTCCATTGTTCACGGAATTCTGGTGAAGTTTAAAAATGCTACGGAACTGTTCCATTGTTATTCTTAATTCTGCTGAAGTTTAAAAATGCTACGGAAGTCTTCCATTGTTCTTCGGAATTCTGCTGAAGTTTAAAAATGCTACGGAACTTTTACATTGTTCTTCGGAATTCTGATGAAGTTTAAAAATGCTACGGAACTCTTCCATTGTTCTTCGGAATTCTGCTGAAGTTTAAAAATGCTACGGAACTCTTCCATTGTTCTCAGAATTCTGTTGAAGTTTAAAAATGCTACGGAACTCTTCCATTGTTCTCGGAATTCTGTTGAAGTTTAAAAATGCTGCGGAACTCTTCCATTGTTCTCGGAATTCTGCTGAAGTTTAAAAATGCTACGGAACTCTTCCATTGTTCTTCGGAATTCTGCTGAAGTTTAAAAATGCTACAGAATTTTTCCATTGTTCTTCGGAATTCTGATGAAGTTTAAAAATGCTACGGAACTCTTCCATTGTTCTTCAGAATTCTGCTGAAGTTTAAAAATGCTACGGAACTCTTCCATTGTTCTTCGGAATTCTGCAGAAGTTTAAAAATGCTACGGAACTCTTCCATTGTTCTTGGAATTCTGGTGAAGTTTAAAAATGCTACGGAACTCTTCCATTGTTCTCAGAATTCTGCTGAAGTTTATAAATTCTACGGTACTCTTCCATTGTTCTTGGGAATTCTGCTGAAGTTTAAAAATATTACGGATCATTTCCATTGTTCTTCGGAATTCTGCTGAAGTTTAAATATGCTACGGAACTCTTCCCTTTTTCTTCTGAGTTCTACTGAAGTTTAAAAATGCTGCGGAACACTTCCCTTGTTCTTCGGAATTCTGATGAAGTTAAAAACTGCAACGGAACTCTTCCATTGTTCTTCGGAATTCTGCTGAAGTTTAAAAATGCTACGGAACTCTTACATTGTTCTTCTGAATTCTGCTGAAGTTTAAAAATGCTACGGAACTCTTCCATTGTTCTTCGGAATTCTGATGAAGCTTAAAACTGCAACGGAACTCTTCCATTGTTCTTCGGAATTCTGCTGAAGTTTAAAAATGCTACGGAACTCTTCCAGTGTTCTTCGGAATTCTGCTGAAGTTTAAAAATGCTACGGAACTCTTCCATTGTTTTCGGAATTCTGCTGAAGTTTAAAAATGCTACGGAACTCTTCCATTGTTCTCGGAATTCTGCTGAAGTTTAAAAATGCTATGGAACTATTCCATTGTTCTTCGGAATTCTGCCGAAGTTTAAAAATGCTACAGAACTCTTCCATTGTTCTTGGAAGTCCTGTGAAGTTTAAAAATGCTACGGAACTCTTCCATTGTTCGGAGAATTCTGCTGAAGTTTAAAAATGCTACGGAACTCTTCCATTGTTCTTCGGAATTCTGCTGAAGTTTAAAAATGCTACGGAACTCTTCCATTGTTCTTCGGAATTCTGCAGAAGTTTAAAAATGCTACGGAACTCTTCCATTATTCTTGGAATTCTGGTGAAGTTTAAAAATGCTACGGAACTCTTCCATTGTTCTCAGAATTCTGCTGAAGCTTATAAATTCTACGGTGCTCTTCCATTGTTCTTGGGAATTCTGCTGAAGTTTAAAAATGTTACGGATCAATTCCATTGTTCTTCGGAATTCTGCTGAAGTTTAAAAATGCTACGGAACTCTTCCATTGTTCTTCGGAATTCTGCTGAAGCTTAAAAATGCTATGGAACTGTTCCATTGTTCTTCGGAATTCTGCTGAAGTTTAAAAATGCTATAGAACTCTTCCATTGTTCTCGGAATTCTGGTGAAGTTTAAAAATGCTACGGAACTCATCCATTGTTCTCGGAATTCTGCTGAAGTTTAAAAATGCTACGGAACTCTTCCATTGTTCTTCGGAATTCTGCTGAAGTTTAAAAATAGTATGGAACTTTTCCATTGTTCTTCGGAATTCTGGTGAAGTTTAAAAAGGCTACGGAACTCTTCCATTGTTCTTCGGAATTCTGCTGAAGTTTAAAAATGCTACGGAACTCTTCCATTGTTCTTCGGAATTCTGCTTAAGTTTAAAAATGCTACGGAACTCTTCCATTGTTTTGCGGAATTCTGCTGAAGTTTAAAAATGCTACGGAACTCTTCCATTTTTCTCGGAATTCTTCTGAAGTTTAAAAATGCTACAGAATTCTTCTCTTGTTCTTCAGAATTCTGCTGAAGTTTAAAAATGCTACGGAACACTTCCTTTGTTCTTCGGAATTCTGCTGAAGTTTAAAAATGCTACAGAACTCTTCCATTGTTCACGGTATTCTGGTGAAGTTTAAAAATGCTACGGAACTCTTCCATTGTTATTTTTAATTCTACTGAAGTTTAAAAATGCTACGGAACTCTTCCATTGTTCTTTGGAATTCTGCTGAAGTTTAAAAATGCTACGGGACTCTTCATTGTTCTTCTGAGTTCTGCTGAAGTTTAAAAATGCTACGGAACTCTTCCATTGTTCTTCGGAATTCTGATGAAGTTTAAAACTGCAACGGAACTATTCCATTGTTCTTCGGAATTCTGCTGAAGTTTAAAAATGCTACGGAACTCTTCCATTGTTCTTCGGAATTCTGCTGAAGTTTAAAAATGCTACAGAACTCTTCCATTGTTCCTCGGAATTCTGGTGAAGTTTAAAAATGCTGCGGAACTCATCCATTGTTCTCGGAATTCTGCTGAAGTTTAAAAATGCTACGGAACTCTTCCATTGTTCTTCGGAATTCTGCTGTAATTTAAAAATGCTACGGAACTCTTCCATTGTTCTTCGGAATTTTGCTGAAGTTTAAAAATGCTACGGAACTCTTCCATTGTTCTTCGGAATTCTGATGAAGTTTAAAACTGCAACGGAACTCTTCCATTGTTCTTCGGAATTCTGCTGAAGTTTAAAAATGCTACGGAACTCTTCCATTGTTCTTCGGAATTCTGCTGAAGTTTAAAAATGCTACAGAACTCTTCCATTGTTCCTCGGAATTCTGGTGAAGTTTAAAAATGCTGCGGAACTCTTCCATTGTTCTCGGAATTCTGCTGAAGTTTAAAAATGCTACGGAACTCTTCCATTGTTCTTCGGAATTCTGCTGAAGCTTAAAAATGCTATGGAACTGTTCCATTGTTCTTCGGAATTCTGCTGAAGTTTAAAAATGCTATGGAACTCTTCCATTGTTCTCGGAATTCTGGTGAAGTTTAAAAATGCTACGGAACTCATCCATTGTTCTCGGAATTCTGCTGAAGTTTAAAAATGCTACGGAACTCTTCCATTGTTCTCCGGAATTCTGCTGAAGTTTAAAAATAGTATGGAACTTTTCCATTGTTCTTCGGAATTCTGATGAAGTTTAAAAAGGCTACAGAACTCTTCCATTGTTCTTCGGAATTCTGCTGAAGTTTAAAAATGCTACGGAACTCTTCCATTGTTCTTCGGAATTCTGCAGAAGTTTAAAAATGCTACGGAACTCTTCCATTGTTCTTGGAATTCTGGTGAAGTTTAAAAATGCTACGGAACTCTTCCATTGTTCTCAGAATTCTGCTGAAGCTTATAAATTCTACGGTGCTCTTCCATTGTTCTTGGGAATTCTGCTGAAGTTTAAAAATGTTACGGATCAATTCCATTGTTCTTCGGAATTCTGCTTAAGTTTAAAAATGCTACGGAAGTCTTCCATTGTTCTTCGGAATTCTGCTGAAGTTTAAAAATGCTACGGAACTCTTTCATTGTTCTTCGGAATTCTGCTGAAGTTTAAAAATGCTACGGAACTCTTCCATTGTTTTGCGGAATTCTGCTGAAGTTTAAAAATGCTACGGAACTCTTCCATTTTTCTCGGAATTCTTCTGAAGTTTATAAATGCTACAGAATTCTTCTCTTGTTCTTCAGAATTCTGCTGAAGTTTAAAAATGCTACGGAACACTTCCTTTGTTCTTCGGAATTCTGCTGAAGTTTAAAAATGCTACAGAACTCTCCCATTGTTCACGGTATTCTGGTGAAGTTTAAAAATGCTACGGAACTCTTCCATTGTTATTTTTAATTCTACTGAAATTTAAAAATGCTACGGAACTCTTCCATTGTTCTTTGGAATTCTGCTGAAGTTTAAAAATGCTACGGGACTCTTCATTGTTCTTCTGAGTTCTGCTGAAGTTTAAAAATGCTACGGAACTCTTCCATTGTTCTTCGGAATTCTGATGAAGTTTAAAACTGCAACGGAACTCTTCCATTGTTCTTCGGAATTCTGCTGAAGTTTAAAAATGCTACGGAACTCTTCCATTGTTCTCAGAATTCTGCTGAAGCTTATAAATTCTACGGTGCTCTTCCATTGTTCTTGGGAATTCTGCTGAAGTTTAAAAATGTTACGGATCAATTCCATTGTTCTTCGGAATTCTGCTTAAGTTTAAAAATGCTACGGAAGTCTTCCATTGTTCTTCGGAATTCTGCTGAAGTTTAAAAATGCTACGGAACTCTTTCATTGCTCTTCGGAATTCTGCTGAAGTTTAAAAATGCTACGGAACTCTTCCATTGTTTTGCGGAGTTCTGCTGAAGTTTAAAAATGCTACGGAACTCTTCCATTTTTCTCGGAATTCTTCAGAAGTTTAAAAATGCTACAGAATTCTTCTCTTGTTCTTCAGAATTCTGCTGAAGTTTAAAAATGCTACGGAACACTTCCTTTGTTCTTCGGAATTCTGCTGAAGTTTAAAATTGCTACAGAACTCTTCCATTGTTCACGGTATTCTGGTGAAGTTTAAAAATGCTACGGAACTCTTCCATTGTTATTTTTAATTCTACTGAAGTTTAAAAATGCTACGGAACTCTGCCATTGTTCTTTGGAATTCTGCTGAAGTTTAAAAATGCTACGGGACTCTTCATTGTTCTTCTGAGTTCTGCTGAAGTTTAAAAATGCTACGGAACTCTTCCATTGTTCTTCGCAATTCTGATGAAGTTTAAAACTGCAACGGAACTCTTCCATTGTTCTTCGGAATTCTGCTGAAGTTTAAAAATGCTACGGAACTCTTCCATTGTTATTCGGAATTCTGCTGAAGTTTAAAAATGCTACAGAACTCTTCCATTGTTCCTCGGAATTCTGGTGAAGTTTAAAAATGCTGCGGAACTCATCCATTGTTCTCGGAATTCTGCTGAAGTTTAAAAATGCTACGGAACTCTTCCATTGTTCTTCGGAATTCTGCTGTAATTTAAAAATGCTACGGAACTCTTCCATTGTTCTTCGGAATTCTGCTGAAGTTTAAAAATGCTACGGAACTCTTCCATTGTTCTTCGGAATTCTGATGAAGTTTAAAACTGCAACGGAACTCTTCCATTGTTCTTCGGAATTCTGCTGAAGTTTAAAAATGCTACGGAACTCTTCCATTGTTCTTCGGAATTCTGCTGAAGTTTAAAAATGCTACAGAACTCTTCCATTGTTCCTCGGAATTCTGGTGAAGTTTAAAAATGCTGCGGAACTCATCCATTGTTCTCGGAATTCTGCTGAAGTTTAAAAATGCTACGGAACTCTTCCATTGTTCTTCGGAATTCTGCTGTAATTTAAAAATGCTACGGAACTCTTCCATTGTTCTTCGGAATTCTGCTGAAGTTTAAAAATGCTACGGAACTCTTCCATTGTTCTTCGGAATTCTGATGAAGTTTAAAACTGCAACGGAACTCTTCCATTGTTCTTCGGAATTCTGCTGAAGTTTAAAAATGCTACGGAACTCTTCCATTGTTCTTCGGAATTCTGCTGAAGTTTAAAAATGCTACAGAACTCTTCCATTGTTCCTCGGAATTCTGGTGAAGTTTAAAAATGCTGCGGAACTCTTCCATTGTTCTCGGAATTCTGCTGAAGTTTAAAAATGCTACGGAACTCTTCCATTGTTCTTCGGAATTCTGCTGAAGCTTAAAAATGCTATGGAACTGTTCCATTGTTCTTCGGAATTCTGCTGAAGTTTAAAAATGCTATGGAACTCTTCCATTGTTCTCGGAATTCTGGTGAAGTTTAAAAATGCTACGGAACTCATCCATTGTTCTCGGAATTCTGCTGAAGTTTAAAAATGCTACGGAACTCTTCCATTGTTCTTCGGAATTCTGCTGAAGTTTAAAAATAGTATGGAACTTTTCCATTGTTCTTCGGAATTCTGATGAAGTTTAAAAAGGCTACGGAACTCTTCCATTGTTCTTCGGAATTCTGCTGAAGTTTAAAAATGCTACGGAACTCTTCCATTGTTCTTCGGAATTCTGCAGAAGTTTAAAAATGCTACGGAACTCTTCCATTGTTCTTGGAATTCTGGTGAAGTTTAAAAATGCTACGGAACTCTTCCATTGTTCTCAGAATTCTGCTGAAGCTTATAAATTCTACGGTGCTCTTCCATTGTTCTTGGGAATTCTGCTGAAGTTTAAAAATGCTACGGAACTCTTTCATTGTTCTTCGGAATTCTGCTGAAGTTTAAAAATGCTACGGAAGTCTTCCATTGTTCTTCGGAATTCTGCTGAAGTTTAAAAATGCTACGGAACTCTTTCATTGTTCTTCGGAATTCTGCTGAAGTTTAAAAATGCTACGGAACTCTTCCATTGTTTTGCGGAATTCTGCTGAAGTTTAAAAATGCTACGGAACTCTTCCATTTTTCTCGGAATTCTTCTGAAGTTTAAAAATGCTACAGAATTCTTCTCTTGTTCTTCAGAATTCTGCTGAAGTTTAAAAATGCTACGGAACACTTCCTTTGTTCTTCGGAATTCTGCTGAAGTTTAAAAATGCTACAGAACTCTCCCATTGTTCACGGTATTCTGGTGAAGTTTAAAAATGCTACGGAACTCTTCCATTGTTATTTTTAATTCTACTGAAGTTTAAAAATGCTACGGAACTCTTCCATTGTTCTTTGGAATTCTGCTGAAGTTTAAAAATGCTACGGGACTCTTCATTGTTCTTCTGAGTTCTGCTGAAGTTTAAAAATGCTACGGAACTCTTCCATTGTTCTTCGGAATTCTGATGAAGTTTAAAACTGCAACGGAACTCTTCCATTGTTCTTCGGAATTCTGCTGAAGTTTAAAAATGCTACGGAACTCTTCCATTGTTCTTCGGAATTCTGCTGAAGTTTAAAAATGCTACAGAACTCTTCCATTGTTCCTCGGAATTCTGGTGAAGTTTAAAAATGCTGCGGAACTCATCCATTGTTCTCGGAATTCTGCTGAAGTTTAAAAATGCTACGGAACTCTTCCATTGTTCTTCGGAATTCTGCTGTAATTTAAAAATGCTACGGAACTCTTCCATTGTTCTTCGGAATTCTGATGAAGTTTAAAAATGCTACGGAACTCTTCCATTGTTCTTTGGAATTCTGCTGAAGTTTAAAAATGCTACGGAACTCTTCCATTGTTTTTCAGAATTCTGCTGAAGTTTAAAAATGCTGTGGAACTCTTCCATTGTTCTCGGAATTCTTCTGAAGTTTGAAAATCCTACAGAACTCTTCCATTGTTCTTCAGAATACTGCTGAAGTTTAAAAATGCTACGGAACACTTCCTTTGTTCTTCGGAATTCTGCTGAAGTTTAAAAATGCTACGGAACTCTTCCATTGTTCACGGAATTCTGGTGAAGTTTAAAAATGCTACGGAACTGTTCCATTGTTATTCTTAATTCTGCTGAAGTTTAAAAATGCTACGGAACTCTTCCATTGTTCTTCGGAATTCTGCTGAAGTTTAAAAATGCTACGGAACTTTTCCATTGTTCTTCGGAATTCTGCTGAAGTTTAAAAATGCTACGGAACTCTTCCATTGTTCTCAGAATTCTGTTGAAGCTTAAAAATGCTACGGAACTCTTCCATTGTTCTCGGAATTCTGTTGAAGTTTAAAAATGCTGCGGAACTCTTCCATTGTTCTCGGAATTCTGCTGAAGTTTAAAAATGCTACGGAACTCTTCCATTGTTCTTCGGAATTCTGCTGAAGTTTAAAAATGCTACAGAATTTTTCCATTGTTCTTCGGAATTCTGATGAAGTTTAAAAATGCTACGGAACTCTTCCATTGTTCTTCAGAATTCTGCTGAAGTTTAAAAATGCTACGGAACTCTTCCATTGTTCTTCGGAATTCTGCAGAAGTTTAAAAATGCTACGGAACTCTTCCATTGTTCTTGGAATTCTGGTGAAGTTTAAAAATGCTACGGAACTCTTCCATTGTTCTCAGAATTCTGCTGAAGTTTGTAAATTCTACGGTACTCTTCCATTGTTCTTGGGAATTCTGCTGAAGTTTAAAAATGCTACGGAACTCTTCCATTGTTCTTCGGAATTCTGCTGAAGTTTAAAAATGCTACGGAACTCTTCCATTGTTCTTCGGAATTCTGCTGAAGTTTAAAAATGCTACGGAACTCTTACATTGTTCTTCTGAATTCTGCTGAAGTTTAAAAATGCTACGGAACTCTTCCATTGTTCTTCGGAATTCTGATGAAGCTTAAAACTGCAACGGAACTCTTCCATTGTTCTTCGGAATTCTGCTGAAGTTTAAAAATGCTACGGAACTCTTCCATTGTTTTCGGAATTCTGCTGAAGTTTAAAAATGCTACAGAACTCTTCCATTGTTCTCGGAATTCTGGTGAAGTTTAAAAATGCTACGGAACTCTTCCATTGTTCTCGGAATTGTGCTGAAGTTTAAAAATGCTACGGAACTATTGCATTGTTCTTCGGAATTCTGCCGAAGTTTAAAAATGCTACGGAACTCTTCCATTGTTCTTGGAATTCCTGTGAAGTTTAAAAATGCTACGGAACTCTTCCATTGTTCTCAGAATTCTGCTGAAGCTTATAAATTCTACTGTGCTCTTCCATTGTTCTTGGGAATTCTGCTGAAGTTTAAAAATGTTACGGATCAATTCCATTGTTCTTCGGAATTCTGCTTAAGTTTAAAAATGCTACGGAACTCTTCCATTGTTCTTAGGAATTCTGCTGAAGTTTAAAAATGCTGCGGAACTCTTCCATTGTTCTTCGGAATTCTGCTGAAGTTTAAAAATGCTACGGAACTCTTCCATTGTTTTGCGGAATTCTGCTGAAGTTTAAAAATGCTACGGAACTCTTCCATTTTTCTCGGAATTCTTCTGAAGTTTAAAAATACTACAGAACTCTTCTCTTGTTCTTCAGAATTCTGCTGAAGTTTAAAAATGCTACGGAACAATTCCTTTGTTCTTCGGAATTCTGCTGAAGTTTAAAAATGTTACGGATCATTTCCATTGTTCTTCGGAATTCTGCTGAAGTTTAAAAATGCTACGGAACTCTTCCATTGTTCTTCGGAATTCTGCTGAAGTTTAAAAATGCTATGGAACTCTTCGATTGTTCTTCGGAATTCTGCTGAAGTTTAAAAATGCTACGGAACTCTTCCATTGTTCTTCTGAGTTCTGCTGAAGTTTAAAAATGCTGCGGAACTCTTCCATTGTTCTTCGGAATTCTGATGAAGTTTAAAACTGCAACGGAACTCTTCCATTGTTCTTCAGAATTCTGCTGAAGTTTAAAAATGCTACGGAACTCTTCCATTGTTCTTCGGAATTCTGCTGAAGTTTAAAAATGCTATGGAACTCTTACATTGTTCTTCTGAATTCTGCTGAAGTTTAAAAATGCTACGGAACTCTTCCATTGTTCTTCGGAACTCTGATGAAGCTTAAAACTGCAACGGAACTCTTCCATTGTTGTTTGGAATTCTGCTGAAGTTTAAAAATGCTACGGAACTCTTCCATTGTTCTTCGGAATTCTGCTGAAGTTTAAAAATGCTACGGAACTCTTCCATTGTTCTCGGAATTCTGGTGAAGTTTAAAAATGCTACGGAACTCTTCCATTGTTCTCGGAATTCTGGTGACGTTTAAAAATGCTACGGAACTCATCCATTGTTCTCGGAATTCTGCTGAAGTTTAAAAATGCTACGGAACTCTTCCATTGTTCTTCGGAATTCTGCTGAAGTTTAAAAATGCTACAGAACTCTTCCATTGTTCCTCGGAATTCTGGTGAAGTTTAAAAATGCTGCGGAACTCATCCATTGTTCTCGGAATTCTGCTGAAGTTTAAAAATGCTACGGAACTCTTCCATTGTTCTTCGGAATTCTGCTGTAATTTAAAAATGCTACGGAACTCTTCCATTGTTCTTCGGAATTCTGCTGAAGTTTAAAAATGCTACGGAACTCTTCCATTTTTCTTTGGAATTCTGCTGAAGTTTAAAAATGCTACGGAACTCTTCCATTGTTTTTCGGAATTCTGCTGAAGTTTAAAAATGCTGTGGAACTCTTCCATTGTTCTCGGAATTCTTCTGAAGTTTGAAAATCCTACAGAACTCTTCCATTGTTCTTCAGAATACTGCTGAAGTTTAAAAATGCTACGGAACACTTCCTTTGTTCTTCGGAATTCTGCTGAAGTTTAAAAATGCTACGGAACTCTTCCATTGTTCACGGAATTCTGGTGAAGTTTAAAAATGCTACGGAACTGTTCCATTGTTATTCTTAATTCTGCTGAAGTTTAAAAATGCTACGGAACTCTTCCATTGTTCTTCGGAATTCTGCTGAAGTTTAAAAATGCTACGGAACTTTTCCATTGTTCTTCGGAATTCTGATGAAGTTTAAAAATGCTACGGAACTCTTCCATTGTTCTTCGGAATTCTGCTGAAGTTTAAAAATGCTACGGAACTCTTCCATTGTTCTCAGAATTCTGTTGAAGTTTAAAAATGCTACGGAACTCTTCCATTGTTCTCGGAATTCTGTTGAAGTTTAAAAATGCTGCGGAACTCTTCCATTGTTCTCGGAATTCTGCTGAAGTTTAAAAATGCTACGGAACTCTTCCATTGTTCTTCGGAATTCTGCTGAAGTTTAAAAATGCTACAGAATTTTTCCATTGTTCTTCGGAATTCTGATGAAGTTTAAAAATGCTACGGAACTCTTCCATTGTTCTTCAGAATTCTGCTGAAGTTTAAAAATGCTACGGAACTCTTCCATTGTTCTTCGGAATTCTGCAGAAGTTTAAAAATGCTACGGAACTCTTCCATTGTTCTCAGAATTCTGTTGAAGCTTAAAAATGCTACGGAACTCTTCCATTGTTCTCGGAATTCTGTTGAAGTTTAAAAATGCTGCGGAACTCTTCCATTGTTCTCGGAATTCTGCTGAAGTTTAAAAATGCTACGGAACTCTTCCATTGTTCTTCGGAATTCTGCTGAAGTTTAAAAATGCTACAGAATTTTTCCATTGTTCTTCGGAATTCTGATGAAGTTTAAAAATGCTACGGAACTCTTCCATTGTTCTTCAGAATTCTGCTGAAGTTTAAAAATGCTACGGAACTCTTCCATTGTTCTTCGGAATTCTGCAGAAGTTTAAAAATGCTACGGAACTCTTCCATTGTTCTTGGAATTCTGGTGAAGTTTAAAAATGCTACGGAACTCTTCCATTGTTCTCAGAATTCTGCTGAAGTTTGTAAATTCTACGGTACTCTTCCATTGTTCTTGGGAATTCTGCTGAAGTTTAAAAATGCTACGGAACTCTTCCATTGTTCTTCGGAATTCTGCTGAAGTTTAAAAATGCTACGGAACTCTTCCATTGTTCTTCGGAATTCTGCTGAAGTTTAAAAATGCTACGGAACTCTTACATTGTTCTTCTGAATTCTACTGAAGTTTAAAAATGCTACGGAACTCTTCCATTGTTCTTCGGAATTCTGATGAAGCTTAAAACTGCAACGGAACTCTTCCATTGTTCTTCGGAATTCTGCTGAAGTTTAAAAATGCTACGGAACTCTTCCATTGTTTTCGGAATTCTGCTGAAGTTTAAAAATGCTACAGAACTCTTCCATTGTTCTCGGAATTCTGGTGAAGTTTAAAAATGCTACGGAACTCTTCCATTGTTCTCGGAATTGTGCTGAAGTTTAAAAATGCTACGGAACTATTGCATTGTTCTTCGGAATTCTGCCGAAGTTTAAAAATGCTACGGAACTCTTCCATTGTTCTTGGAATTCCTGTGAAGTTTAAAAATGCTACGGAACTCTTCCATTGTTCTCAGAATTCTGCTGAAGCTTATAAATTCTACTGTGCTCTTCCATTGTTCTTGGGAATTCTGCTGAAGTTTAAAAATGTTACGGATCAATTCCATTGTTCTTCGGAATTCTGCTTAAGTTTAAAAATGCTACGGAACTCTTCCATTGTTCTTAGGAATTCTGCTGAAGTTTAAAAATGCTGCGGAACTCTTCCATTGTTCTTCGGAATTCTGCTGAAGTTTAAAAATGCTACGGAACTCTTCCATTGTTTTGCGGAGTTCTGCTGAAGTTTAAAAATGCTACGGAACTCTTCCATTTTTCTCGGAATTCTTCTGAAGTTTAAAAATACTACAGAACTCTTCTCTTGTTCTTCAGAATTCTGCTGAAGTTTAAAAATGCTACGGAACAATTCCTTTGTTCTTCGGAATTCTGCTGAAGTTTAAAAATGTTACGGATCATTTCCATTGTTCTTCGGAATTCTGCTGAAGTTTAAAAATGCTACGGAACTCTTCCATTGTTCTTCGGAATTCTGCTGAAGTTTAAAAATGCTATGGAACTCTTCGATTGTTCTTCGGAATTCTGCTGAAGTTTAAAAATGCTACGGAACTCTTCCATTGTTCTTCTGAGTTCTGCTGAAGTTTAAAAATGCTGCGGAACTCTTCCATTGTTCTTCGGAATTCTGATGAAGTTTAAAACTGCAACGGAACTCTTCCATTGTTCTTCAGAATTCTGCTGAAGTTTAAAAATGCTACGGAACTCTTCCATTGTTCTTCGGAATTCTGCTGAAGTTTAAAAATGCTATGGAACTCTTACATTGTTCTTCTGAATTCTGCTGAAGTTTAAAAATGCTACGGAACTCTTCCATTGTTCTTCGGAACTCTAATGAAGCTTAAAACTGCAACGGAACTCTTCCATTGTTGTTTGGAATTCTGCTGAAGTTTAAAAATGCTACGGAACTCTTCCATTGTTCTTCGGAATTCTGCTGAAGTTTAAAAATGCTACGGAACTCTTCCATTGTTCTCGGAATTCTGGTGAAGTTTAAAAATGCTACGGAACTCTTCCATTGTTCTCGGAATTCTGGTGACGTTTAAAAATGCTACGGAACTCATCCATTGTTCTCGGAATTCTGCTGAAGTTTAAAAATGCTACGGAACTCTTCCATTGTTCTTCGGAATTCTGCTGAAGTTTAAAAATGCTACAGAACTCTTCCATTGTTCCTCGGAATTCTGGTGAAGTTTAAAAATGCTGCGGAACTCATCCATTGTTCTCGGAATTCTGCTGAAGTTTAAAAATGCTACGGAACTCTTCCATTGTTCTTCGGAATTCTGCTGTAATTTAAAAATGCTACGGAACTCTTCCATTGTTCTTCGGAAATCTGCTGAAGTTTAAAAATGCTACGGAACTCTTCCATTTTTCTTTGGAATTCTGCTGAAGTTTAAAAATGCTACGGAACTCTTCCATTGTTTTTCGGAATTCTGCTGAAGTTTAAAAATGCTGTGGAACTCTTCCATTGTTCTCGGAATTCTTCTGAAGTTTGAAAATCCTACAGAACTCTTCCATTGTTCTTCAGAATACTGCTGAAGTTTAAAAATGCTACGGAACACTTCCTTTGTTCTTCGGAATTCTGCTGAAGTTTAAAAATGCTACGGAACTCTTCCATTGTTCACGGAATTCTGGTGAAGTTTAAAAATGCTACGGAACTGTTCCATTGTTATTCTTAATTCTGCTGAAGTTTAAAAATGCTACGGAACTCTTCCATTGTTCTTCGGAATTCTGCTGAAGTTTAAAAATGCTACGGAACTTTTCCATTGTTCTTCGGAATTCTGATGAAGTTTAAAAATGCTACGGAACTCTTCCATTGTTCTTCGGAATTCTGCTGAAGTTTAAAAATGCTACGGAACTCTTCCATTGTTCTCAGAATTCTGTTGAAGTTTAAAAATGCTACGGAACTCTTCCATTGTTCTCGGAATTCTGTTGAAGTTTAAAAATGCTGCGGAACTCTTCCATTGTTCTCGGAATTCTGCTGAAGTTTAAAAATGCTACGGAACTCTTCCATTGTTCTTCGGAATTCTGCTGAAGTTTAAAAATGCTACAGAATTTTTCCATTGTTCTTCGGAATTCTGATGAAGTTTAAAAATGCTACGGAACTCTTCCATTGTTCTTCAGAATTCTGCTGAAGTTTAAAAATGCTACGGAACTCTTCCATTGTTCTTCGGAATTCTGCAGAAGTTTAAAAATGCTACGGAACTCTTCCATTGTTCTTGGAATTCTGGTGAAGTTTAAAAATGCTACGGAACTCTTCCATTGTTCTCAGAATTCTGCTGAAGTTTATAAATTCTACGGTACTCTTCCATTGTTCTTGGGAATTCTGCTGAAGTTTAAAAATGCTACGGAACTCTTCCATTGTTCTTCGGAATTCTGATGAAGCTTAAAACTGCAACGGAACTCTTCCATTGTTCTTCGGAATTCTGCTGAAGTTTAAAAATGCTACGGAACTCTTCCATTGTTCTTCGGAATTCTGCTGAAGTTTAAAAATGCTACGGAACTCTTCCATTGTTTTCGGAATTCTGCTGAAGTTTAAAAATGCTACGGAACTCTTCCATTGTTCTCGGAATTCTGGTGAAGTTTAAAAATGCTACGGAACTCTTCCATTGTTCTCGGAATTCTGCTGAAGTTTAAAAATGCTACGGAACTATTCCATTGTTCTTCGGAATTCTGCCGAAGTTTAAAAATGCTACGGAACTCTTCCATTGTTCTTGGAATTCCTGTGAAGTTTAAAAATGCTACGGAACTCTTCCATTGTTCTCAGAATTCTGCTGAAGCTTATAAATTCTACTGTGCTCTTCCATTGTTCTTGGGAATTCTGCTGAAGTTTAAATATGTTACGGATCAATTCCATTGTTCTTCGGAATTCTGCTTAAGTTTAAAAATGCTACGGAACTCTTCCATTGTTCTTCGGAATTCTGCTGAAGTTTAAAAATGCTGCGGAACTCTTCCATTGTTCTTCGGAATTCTGCTGAAGTTTAAAAATGCTACGGAACTCTTCCATTGTTTTGCGGAATTCTGCTGAAGTTTAAAAATGCTACGGAACTCTTCCATTTTTCTCGGAATTCTTCTGAAGTTTAAAAATACTACAGAACTCTTCTCTTGTTCTTCAGAATTCTGCTGAAGTTTAAAAATGCTACGGAACAATTCCTTTGTTCTTCGGAATTCTGCTGAAGTTTAAAAATGCTACGGAACTCTGCCATTGTTCTTCTGAGTTCTGCTGAAGTTTAAAAATGCTGCGGAACTCTTCCAATGTTCTTCGGAATTCTGATGAAGTTTAAAACTGCAACGGAACTCTTCCATTGTTCTTCAGAATTCTGCTGAAGTTTAAAAATGCTACGGAACTCTTCCATTGTTCTTCGGAATTCTGCTGAAGTTTAAAAATGCTATGGAACTCTTACATTGTTCTTCTGAATTCTGCTGAAGTTTAAAAATGCTACGGAACTCTTCCATTGTTCTTCGGAACTCTGATGAAGCTTAAAACTGCAACGGAACTCTTCCATTGTTGTTTGGAATTCTGCTGAAGTTTAAAAATGCTACGGAACTCTTCCATTGTTCTTCGGAATTCTGCTGAAGTTTAAAAATGCTACGGAACTATTCCATTGTTCTCGGAATTCTGCTGAAGTTTAAAAATGCTACGGAACTCTTCCATTGTTCTCGGAATTCTGCTGAAGTTTAAAAATGTTACGGAACTCTTCCATTGTTCTCAGAATTCTGCTGAAGTTTAAAAATGCTACGGAACTCTTCCATTGTTCTTCAGAATTCTGCTGAAGCTTAAAAATGCTACGGAACTGTTCCATTGTTCTTCGGAATTCTGCTGAAGTTTAAAAATGCTATGGAACTCTTCCATTGTTCTCAGAATTCTGGTGAAGTTTAAAAATGCTACGGAACTCTTCCATTGTTCTCGGAATTCTGGTGACGTTTAAAAATGCTACGGAACTCATCCATTGTTCTCGGAATTCTGCTGAAGTTTAAAAATGCTACGGAACTCTTCCATTGTTCTTCGGAATTCTGCTGAAGTTTAAAAATGGTACGGAACTTTTCCATTGTTCTTCGGAATTCTGATGAAGTTTAAAAAGGCTACGGAACTGTTCCATTGTTCTTCAGAATTCTGCTGAAGTTTAAAAATGCTACGGAACTCTTCCATTGTTCTTCGGAATTCTGCAGAAGTTTAAAAATGCTACGGAACTCTTCCATTGTTCTTGGAATTCTGGTGAAGTTTAAAAATGCTACGGAACTCTTCCATTGTTCTCAGAATTCTGCTGAAGCTTATAAATTCTACGGTGCTCTTCCATTGTTCTTGGGAATTCTGCTGAAGTTTAAAAATGTTACGGATCAATTCCATTGTTCTTCGGAATTCTGCCGAAGTTTAAAAATGCTACGGAACTCTTCCATTGTTCTTCGGAATTCTGCTGAAGCTTAAAAATGCTATGGAACTGTTCCATTGTTCTTCGGAATTCTGCTGAAGTTTAAAAATGCTACGGAACTCTTCCATTGTTCTCGGAATTCTGGTGAAGTTTAAAAATGCTACGGAACTCTTCCATTGTTCTCGGAATTCTGGTGAAGTTTAAAAATGCTACGGAACTCATTCATTGTTCTCGGAATTCTGCTGAAGTTTAAAAATGCTACGGAACTCTTCCATTGTTCTTCGGAATTCTGCTGAAGTTTAAAAATAGTATGGAACTTTTCCATTGTTCTTCGGAATTCTGATGAAGTTTAAAAAGGCTACGGAACTCTTCCATTGTTCTTCGGAATTCTGCTGAAGTTTAAAAATGCTACGGAACTCTTCCATTGTTCTTCAGAATTCTGCAGAAGTTTAAAAATGCTACGGAACTCTTCCATTGTTCTTGGAATTCTGGTGAAGTTTAAAAATGCTACAGAACTCTTCCATTGTTCTCAGAATTCTGCTGAAGCTTATAAATTCTACGGTGCTCTTCCATTGTTCTTGGGAATTCTGCTGAAGTTTAAAAATGTTACGGATCAATTCCATTGTTCTTCGGAATTCTGCTTAAGTTTAAAAATGCTACGGAAGTCTTCCATTGTTCTTCGGAATTCTGCTGAAGTTTAAAAATGCTACGGAACTCTTTCATTGTTCTTCGGAATTCTGCTGAAGTTTAAAAATGCTACGGAACTCTTCCATTGTTTTGCGGAATTCTGCTGAAGTTTAAAAATGCTACGGAACTCTTCCATTTTTCTCGGAATTCTTCTGAAGTTTAAAAATGCTACAGAATTCTTCTCTTGTTCTCCAGAATTCTGCTGAAGTTTAAAAATGCTACGGAACACTTCCTTTGTTCTTCGGAATTCTGCTGAAGTTTAAATATGCTACAGAACTCTTCCATTGTTCACGGTATTCTGGTGAAGTTTAAAAATGCTACGGAACTCTTCCATTGTTATTTTTAATTCTACTGAAGTTTAAAAATGCTACGGAACTCTTCCATTGTTCTTTGGAATTCTGCTGAAGTTTAAAAATGCTACGGGACTCTTCATTGTTCTTCTGAGTTCTGCTGAAGTTTAAAAATGCTACGGAACTCTTCCATTGTTCTTCGGAATTCTGATGAAGTTTAAATCTGCAACGGAACTCTTCCATTGTTCTTCGGAATTCTGCTGAAGTTTAAAAATGCTACAGAACTCTTCCAGTGTTCTTCGGAATTCTGCTGAAGTTTAAAAATGCTACAGAACTCTTCCATTGTTCCTCGGAATTCTGGTGAAGTTTAAAAATGCTGCGGAACTCATCCATTGTTCTCGGAATTCTGCTGAAGTTTAAAAATGCTACGGAACTCTTCCATTGTTCTTCGGAATTCTGCTGTAATTTAAAAATGCTACGGAACTCTTCCATTGTTCTTCGGAATTCTGCTGAAGTTTAAAAATGCTACGGAACTCTTCCATTGTTCTTTGGAATTCTGCTGAAGTTTAAAAATGCTACGGAACTCTTCCATTGTTTTTCGGAATTCTGCTGAAGTTTAAAAATGCTGTGGAACTCTTCCATTGTTCTCGGAATTCTTCTGAAGTTTGAAAATGCTACAGAACTCTTCCATTGTTCTTCAGAATACTGCTGAAGTTTAAAAATGCTACGGAACACTTCCTTTGTTCTTCGGAATTCTGCTGAAGTTTAAAAATGCTACGGAACTCTTCCATTGTTCACGGAATTCTGGTGAAGTTTAAAAATGCTACGGAACTGTTCCATTGTTATTCTTAATTCTGCTGAAGTTTAAAAATGCTACGGAACTCTTCCATTGTTCTTCGGAATTCTGCTGAAGTTTAAAAATGCTACGGAACTTTTCCATTGTTCTTCGGAATTCTGATGAAGTTTAAAAATGCTACGGAACTCTTCCATTGTTCTTCGGAATTCTGCTGAAGTTTAAAAATGCTACGGAACTCTTCCATTGTTCTCAGAATTCTGTTGAAGTTTAAAAATGCTACGGAACTCTTCCATTGTTCTCGGAATTCTGTTGAAGTTTAAAAATGCTGCGGAACTCTTCCATTGTTCTCGGAATTCTGCTGAAGTTTAAAAATGCTACGGAACTCTTCCATTGTTCTTCGGAATTCTGCTGAAGTTTAAAAATTCTACAGAATTTTTCCATTGTTCTTCGGAATTCTGATGAAGTTTAAAAATGCTACGGAACTCTTCCATTGTTCTTCAGAATTCTGCTGAAGTTTAAAAATGCTACGGAACTCTTCCATTGTTCTTCGGAATTCTGCAGAAGTTTAAAAATGCTACGGAACTCTTCCATTGTTCTTGGAATTCTGGTGAAGTTTAAAAATGCTACGGAACTCTTCCATTGTTCTCAGAATTCTGCTGAAGTTTATAAATTCTACGGTACTCTTCCATTGTTCTGGGGAATTCTGCTGAAGTTTAAAAATATTACGGATCATTTCCATTGTTCTTCGGAATTCTGCTGAAGTTTAAATATGCTACGGAACTCTTCCCTTGTTCTTCTGAGTTCTACTGAAGTTTAAAAATGCTGCGGAACACTTCCCTTGTTCTTCGGAATTCTGATGAAGTTAAAAACTGCAACGGAACTCTTCCATTGTTCTTCGGAATTCTGCTGAAGTTTAAAAATGCTACGGAACTCTTCCATTGTTCTTCGGAATTCTGCTGAAGTTTAAAAATGCTACGGAACTCTTACATTGTTCTTCTGAATTCTGCTGAAGTTTAAAAATGCTACGGAACTCTTCCATTGTTCTTCGGAATTCTGATGAAGCTTAAAACTGCAACGGAACTCTTCCATTGTTCTTCGGAATTCTGCTGAAGTTGAAAAATGCTACGGATCTCTTCCATTGTTCTTCGGAATTCTGCTGAAGTTTAAAAATGCTACGGAACTCTTCCATTGTTCTCGGAATTCTGCTGAAGTTTAAAAATGCTACGGAACTCTTCCCTTGTTCTCGGAATTCTGGTGTAGTTTAAAAATGCTACGGAACTCTTCCATTGTTCTCGGAATTCTGCTGAAGTTTAAAAATGCTACGGAACTATTCCATTGTTCTTCGGAATTCTGCCGAAGTTTAAAAATGCTACGGAACTCTTCCATTGTTCTTGGAATTCCTGTGAAGTTTAAAAATGCTACGGAACTCTTCCATTGTTCTCAGAATTCTGCTGAAGCTTATAAATTCTACGGTGCTCTTCCATTGTTCTTCGGAATTCTGCTGAAGTTTAAAAATGTTACGGATCAATTCCATTGTTCTTCGGAATTCTGCTTAAGTTTAAAAATGCTACGGAACTCTTCCATTGTTCTTCGGAATTCTGCTGAAGTTTAAAAATGCTGCGGAACTCTTCCATTGTTCTTCGGAATTCTGCTGAAGTTTAAAAATGCTACGGAACTCTTCCATTGTTTTGCGGAATTCTGCTGAAGTTTAAAAATGCTACGGAACTCTTCCATTTTTCTCGGAATTCTTCTGAAGTTTAAAAATAATACAGAACTCTTCTCTTGTTCTTCAGAATTCTGCTGAAGTGTAAAAATGCTACGGAACAATTCCTTTGTTCTTCGGAATTCTGCTGAAGTTTAAAAATGGTACAGAAGTCTTCCATTGTTCACGGTATTCTGGTGAAGTTTAAAAATGCTACGGAACTCTTCCATTGTTCCTCGGAATTCTGGTGAAGTTTAAAAGTGCTGCGGAACTCATCCATTGTTCTCGGAATTCTGCTGAAGTTTAAAAATGCTACGGAACTCTTCCATTGTTCTTCGGAATTCTGCTGTAATTTAAAAATGCTATGGAACTCTTCCATTGTTCTTCGGAATTCTGCTGAAGTTTAAAAATGCTACGGAACTCTTCCACTGTTCTCGGAATTCTGCTGAAGTTTATAAATGCTACGGAACTCTTCCATTGTTCTTCGGAATTCTGCTGAAGTTTAAAAATGCTATGGAACTGTTACATTGTTCTTCGGAATTCTGCTGAAGTTTAAAAATGCTATGGAACTCTTCCATTGTTCTCGGAATTCTGGTGAAGTTTAAAAATGCTACGGATCTCTTCCATTGTTCTCGGAATTCTGGTGAAGTTTAAAAATGCTACGGAACTCATCCATTGTTCTCGGAATTCTGCTGAAGTTTAAAAATGCTACGGAACTCTTCCATTGTTCTCGGAATTCTGCTGAAGTTTAAAAATGGTACGGAACTTTTCCATTGTTCTTCGGAATTCTGATGAAGTTTAAAAAGGCTACGGAACTCTTCCATTGTTCTTCGGAATTCTGCTGAAGTTTAAAAATGCTACGGAACTCTTCCATTGTTCTTCGGAATTCTGCAGAAGTTTAAAAATGCTACGGAATTCTTCCATTGTTCATGGAATTCTGGTGAAGTTTAAAAATGCTACGGAACTCTTCCATTGCTCTCAGAATTCTGCTGAAGCTTATAAATTCTACGGTGCTCTTCCATTGATCTTGGGAATTCTGCTGAAGTTTAAAAATGTTACGGATCAATTCCATTGTTCTTCGGAATTCTGCTTAAGTTTAAAAATGCTACGGAAGTCTTCCATTGTTCTTCGGAATTCTGCTGAAGTTTAAAAATGCTACGGAACTCTTCCATTGTTCTTCGGAATTCTGCTGAAGTTTAAAAATGCTACGGAACTCTTCCATTGTTTTGCGGAATTCTGCTGAAGTTTAAAAATGCTACGGAACTCTTCCATTTTTCTCGGAATTCTTCTGAAGTTTAAAAATGCTACAGAACTCTTCTCTTGTTCTTCAGAATTCTGCTGAAGTTTAAAAATGCTACGGAACACTTCCTTTGTTCTTCGGAATTCTGCTGAATTTTAAAAATGCTGCAGAACTCTTCCATTGTTCACGGTATTCTGGTGAAGTTTAAAAATGCTACGGAACTCTTCCATTGTTATTTTTAATTCTACTGAAGTTTAAAAATGCTACGGAACTCTTCCATTGTTCACGGAATTCTGGTGAAGTTTAAAAATGCTACGGAACTGTTCCATTGTTATTCTTAATTCTGCTGAAGTTTAAAAATGCTACGGAACTCTTCCATTGTTCTTCGGAATTCTGCTGAAGTTTAAAAATGCTACGGAACTTTTCCATTGTTCTTCGGAATTCTGATGAATATTAAAAATGCTACGGAACTCTTCCATTGTTCTTCGGAATTCTGATGAAGTTTAAAAATGCTACGGAACTCTTCCATTGTTCTCAGAATTCTGTTGAAGTTTAAAAATGCTACGGAACTCTTCCATTGTTCTTCGGAATTCTGCTGAAGTTTAAAAATGCTACAGAACTCTTCCATTGTTCCTCGGAATTCTGGTGAAGTTTAAAAATGCTGCGGAACTCATCCATTGTTCTCGGAATTCTGGTGAAGTTTAAAAATGCTACGGAACTCTTCCATTGTTCTTCGGAATTCTGCTGTAATTTAAAAATGCTACGGAACTCTTCCATTGTTCTTCGGAATTCTGCTGAAGTTTAAAAATGCTACGGAACTCTTCCATTGTTCTTTGGAATTCTGCTGAAGTTTAAAAATGCTACAGAACTCTTCCATTGTTTTTCGGAATTCTGCTGAAGTTTAAAAATTCTGTGGAACTCTTCCATTGTTCTCGGAATTCTTCTGAAGTTTGAAAATGCTACAGAACTCTTCCATTGTTCTTCAGAATACTGCTGAAGTTTAAAAATGCTACGGACCACTTCCTTTGTTCTTCGGAATTCTGCTGAAGTTTAAAAATGCTACGGAACTCTTCCATTGTTCACGGAATTCTGGTGAAGATTAAAAATGCTACGGAACTGTTCCATTGTTATTCTTAATTCTGCTGAAGTTTAAAAATGCTACGGAACTCTTCCATTGTTCTTCGGAATTCTGCTGAAGTTTAAAAATGCTACGGAACTTTTCCATTGTTCTTCAGAATTCTGATGAAGTTTAAAAAGGCTACGGAACTCTTCTATTGTTCTTCGGAATTCTGCTGAAGTTTAAAAATGCTACGGAACTCTTCCATTGTTCTTCGGAATTCTGCAGAAGTTTAAAAATGCTACGGAATTCTTCCATTGTTCTTGGAATTCTGCTGAAGTTTAAAAATGCTACGGAACTTTTCCATTGTTCTTCGGAATTCTGATGAAGTTTAAAAATGCTACGAACTCTTCCATTGTTCTTCGGAATTCTGCTGAAGTTTAAAAATGCTACGGAACTCTTCCATTGTTCTCAGAATTCTGTTGAAGTTTAAAAATGCTACGGAACTCTTCCATTGTTCTCGGAATTCTGTTGAAGTTTAAAAATGCTGCGGAACTCTTCCATTGTTCTCGGAATTCTGCTGAAGTTTAAAAATGCTACGGAACTCTTCCATTGTTCTTCGGAATTCTGCTGAAGTTTAAAAATGCTACAGAATTTTTCCATTGTTCTTCGGAATTCTGATGAAGTTTAAAAATGCTACGGAACTCTTCCATTGTTCTTCAGAATTCTGCTGAAGTTTAAAAATGCTACGGAACTCTTCCATTGTTCTTCGGAATTCTGCAGAAGTTTAAAAATGCTACGGAACTCTTCCATTGTTCTTGGAATTCTGGTGAAGTTTAAAAATGCTACGGAACTCTTCCATTGTTCTCAGAATTCTGCTGAAGTTTATAAATTCTACGGTACTCTTCCATTGTTCTTGGGAATTCTGCTGAAGTTTAAAAATATTACGGATCATTTCCATTGTTCTTCGGAATTCTGCTGAAGTTTAAATATGCTACGGAACTCTTCCCTTGTTCTTCTGAGTTCTACTGAAGTTTAAAAATGCTACGGAACTCTTCCATTGTTCACGGAATTCTGGTGAAGTTTAAAAATGCTACGGAACTGTTCCATTGTTATTCTTAATTCTGCTGAAGTTTAAAAATGCTACGGAACTCTTCCATTGTTCTTCGGAATTCTGCTGAAGTTTAAAAATGCTACGGAACTCTTCCATTGTTCTCAGAATTCTGTTGAAGTTTAAAAATGCTACGGAACTCATCCATTGTTCTTCGGAATTCTGCTGAAGTTTAAAAATGCTACGGAACTCTTCCATTGTTCCTCGGAATTCTGGTGAAGTTTAAAAATGCTGCGGAACTCATCCATTGTTCTCGGAATTCTGGTGAAGTTTAAAAATGCTACGGAACTCTTCCATTGTTCTTCGGAATTCTGCTGTAATTTAAAAATGCTACGGAACTCTTCCATTGTTCTTCGGAATTCTGCTGAAGTTTAAAAATGCTACGGAACTCTTCCATTGTTCTTTGGAATTCTGCTGAAGTTTAAAAATGTTACAGAACTCTTCCATTGTTTTTCGGAATTCTGCTGAAGTTTAAAAATTCTGTGGAACTCTTCCATTGTTCTCGGAATTCTTCTGAAGTTTGAAAATGCTACAGAACTCTTCCATTGTTCTTCAGAATACTGCTGAAGTTTAAAAATGCTACGGAACACTTCCTTTGTTCTTCGGAATTCTGCTGAAGTTTAAAAATGCTACGGAACTCTTCCATTGTTCACGGAATTCTGGTGAAGTTTAAAAATGCTACGGAACTGTTCCATTGTTATTCTTAATTCTGCTGAAGTTTAAAAATGCTACGGAACTCTTCCATTGTTCTTCGGAATTCTGCTGAAGTTTAAAAATGCTACGGAACTTTTCCATTGTTCTTCGGAATTCTGATGAAGTTTAAAAAGGCTACGGAACTCTTCTATTGTTCTTCGGAATTCTGCTGAAGTTTAAAAATGCTACGGAACTCTTCCATTGTTCTTCGGAATTCTGCAGAAGTTTAAAAATGCTACGGAATTCTTCCATTGTTCTTGGAATTCTGCTGAAGTTTAAAAATGCTACGGAACTTTTCCATTGTTCTTCGGAATTCTGATGAAGTTTAAAAATGCTAAGGAACTCTTCCATTGTTCTTCGGAATTCTGCTGAAGTTTAAAAATGCTACGGAACTCTTGCATTGTTCTCAGAATTCTGTTGAAGTTTAAAAATGCTACGGAACTCTTCCATTGTTCTCGGAATTCTGTTGAAGTTTAAAAATGCTGCGGAACTCTTCCATTGTTCTCGGAATTCTGCTGAAGTTTAAAAATGCTACGGAACTCTTCCATTGTTCTTCGGAATTCTGCTGAAGTTTAAAAATGCTACAGAATTTTTCCATTGTTCTTCGGAATTCTGATGAAGTTTAAAAATGCTACGGAACTCTTCCATTGTTCTTCAGAATTCTGCTGAAGTTTAAAAATGCTACGGAACTCTTCCATTGTTCTTCGGAATTCTGCAGAAGTTTAAAAATGCTACGGAACTCTTCCATTGTTCTTGGAATTCTGGTGAAGTTTAAAAATGCTACGGAACTCTTCCATTGTTCTCAGAATTCTGCTGAAGTTTATAAATTCTACGGTACTCTTCCATTGTTCTTGGGAATTCTGCTGAAGTTTAAAAATATTACGGATCATTTCCATTGTTCTTCGGAATTCTGCTGAAGTTTAAATATGCTACGGAACTCTTCCCTTGTTCTTCTGAGTTCTACTGAAGTTTAAAAATGCTGCGGAACACTTCCCTTGTTCTTCGGAATTCTGATGAAGTTAAAAACTGCAACGGAACTCTTCCATTGTTCTTCGGAATTCTGCTGAAGTTTAAAAATGCTACGGAACTCTTCCATTGTTCTTCGGAATTCTGCTGAAGTTTAAAAATGCTACGGAACTCTTACATTGTTCTTCTGAATTCTGCTGAAGTTTAAAAATGCTACGGAACTCTTCCATTGTTCTTCGGAATTCTGATGAAGCTTAAAACTGCAACGGAACTCTTCCATTGTTCTTCGGAATTCTGCTGAAGTTTAAAAATGCTACGGAACTCTTCCATTGTTCTTCGGAATTCTGCTGAAGTTTAAAAATGCTACGGAACTCTTCCATTGTTCTCGGAATTCTGCTGAAGTTTAAAAATGCTATGGAACTCTTCCATTGTTCTCGGAATTCTGGTGAAGTTTAAAAATGCTACGGAACTCTTCCATTGTTCTGGGAATTCTGCTGAAGTTTAAAAATGCTACGGAACTCTTCTTGTTCTTCGGAATTCTGCCGAAGTTTAAAAATGCTACGGAACTCTTCCATTGTTCTTGGAATTCCTGTGAAGTTTAAAAATGTTACGGAACTCTTCCATTGTTCTCAGAATTCTGCTGAAGCTTATAAATTCTACGGTGCTCTTCCATTGTTCTTGGGAATTCTGCTGAAGTTTAAAAATGTTACGAATCAATTCCATTGTTCTTCGGAATTCTGCTTAAGTTTAAAAATGCTACGGAACTCTTCCATTGTTCTTCGGAATTCTTCTGAAGTTTAAAAATGCTGCGGAACTCTTCCATTGTTCTTCGGAATTCTGCTGAAGTTTAAAAATGCTACGGAACTCTTCCATTGTTTTGCGGAATTCTGCTGAAGTTTAAAAATGCTACGGAACTCTTCCATTTTTCTCGGAATTCTTCTGAAGTTTAAATATACTACAGAACTCTTCTCTTGTTCTTCAGAATTCTGCTGAAGTTTGAAAATGCTACGGAACAATTCCTTTGTTCTTCGGAATTCTGCTGAAGTTTAAAAATGGTACAGAACTCTTCCATTGTTCACGGTATTCTGGTGAAGTTTAAAAATGCTACGGAACTCTTCCATTGTTCCTCGGAATTCTGGTGAAGTTTAAAAGTGCTGCGGAACTCATCCATTGTTCTCGGAATTCTGCTGAAGTTTAAAAATGCTACGGAACTCTTCCATTGTTCTTCGGAATTCTGCTGTAATTTAAAAATGCTATGGAACTCTTCCATTGTTCTTCGGAATTCTGCTGAAGTTTAAAAATGCTACGGAACTCTTCCATTGTTCTCGGAATTCTGCTGAAGTTTATAAATGCTACGGAACTCTTCCATTGTTCTTCGGAATTGTGCTGAAGCTTAAAAATGCTATGGAACTGTTCCATTGTTCTTCGGAATTCTGCTGAAGTTAAAAATGCTATGGAACTCTTCCATTGTTCTCGGAATTCTGGTGAAGTTTAAAAATGCTACGGAACTCTTCCATTGTTTTGCGGAATTCTGCTGAAGTTTAAAAATGCTACGGAACTCTTCCATTTTTCTCGGAATTCTTCTGAAGTTTAAAAATGCTACAGAACTCTTCTCTTGTTCTTCAGAATTCTGCTGATGTTTAAAAATGCTACGGAACACTTCCTTTGTTCTTCGGAATTCTGCTGAATTTTAAAAATGCTGCAGAACTCTTCCATTGTTCACGGTATTCTGGTGAAGTTTAAAAATGCTACGGAACTCTTCCATTGTTATTTTTAATTCTACTGAAGTTTAAAAATGCTACGGAACTCTTCCATTGTTCACGGAATTCTGGTGAAGTTTAAAAATGCTACGGAACTGTTCCATTGTTATTCTTAATTCTGCTGAAGTTTAAAAATGCTACGGAACTCTTCCATTGTTCTTCAGAATTCTGCTGAAGTTTAAAAATGCTACGGAACTTTTCCATTGTTCTTCGGAATTCTGATGAAGTTTAAAAATGCTACGGAACTCTTCCATTGTTCTTTGGAATTCTGCTGAAGTTTAAAAATGCTACGGAACTCTTCCATTGTTCTCAGAATTCTGTTGAAGTTTAAAAATGCTACGGAACTCTTCCATTGTTCTCGGAATTCTGTTGAAGTTTAAAAATGCTACGGAACTCTTCCATTATTCTCGGAATTCTGCTGAAGTTTAAAAATGCTACGGAACTCTTCCATTGTTCTTCGGAATTCTGCTGAAGTTTAAAAATGCTCCAGAATTTTTCCATTGTTCTTCGGAATTCTGATGAAGTTTAAAAATGCTACGGAACTCTTCCATTGTTCTTCAGAATTCTGCTGAAGTTTAAAAATGCTACGGAACTCTTCCATTGTTCTTCGGAATTCTGAAGAAGTTTAAAAATGCTACGGAACTCTTCCATTTTTCTCGGAATTCTTCTGAAGTTTAAAAATGCTACAGAACTCTTCTCTTGTTCTTCAGAATTCTGCTGAAGTTTAAAAATGCTACGGAACACTTCCTTTGTTCTTCGGAATTCTGCTGAATTTTAAAAATGCTGCAGAACTCTTCCATTGTTCACGGTATTCTGGTGAAGTTTAAAAATGCTACGGAACTCTTCCATTGTTATTTTTAATTCTACTGAAGTTTAAAAATGCTACGGAACTCTTCCATTGTTCACGGAATTCTGGTGAAGTTTAAAAATGCTACGGAACTGTTCCATTGTTATTCTTAATTCTGCTGAAGTTTAAAAATGCTACGGAACTCTTCCATTGTTCTTCGGAATTCTGCTGAAGTTTAAAAATGCTACGGAACTTTTCCATTGTTCTTCGGAATTCTGATGAAGTTTAAAAAGGCTACGGAACTCTTCTATTGTTCTTCGGAATTCTGCTGAAGTTTAAAAATGCTACGGAACTCTTCCATTGTTCTTCGGAATTCTGCAGAAGTTTAAAAATGCTACGGAATTCTTCCATTGTTCTTGGAATTCTGCTGAAGTTTAAAAATGCTACGGAACTTTTCCATTGTTCTTCGGAATTCTGATGAAGTTTAAAAATGCTACGGAACTCTTCCATTGTTCTCAGAATTCTGTTGAAGTTTAAAAATGCTACGGAACTCTTCCATTGTTCTCGGAATTCTGGTGAAGTTTAAAAATGCTGCGGAACTCTTCCATTGTTCTCGGAATTCTGCTGAAGTTTAAAAATGCTACGGAACTCTTCCATTGTTCTTCGGAATTCTGCTGAAGTTTAAAAATGCTACAGAATTTTTCCATTGTTCTTCGGAATTCTGATGAAGTTTAAAAATGCTACGGAACTCTTCCATTGTTCTTCAGAATTCTGCTGAAGTTTAAAAATGCTACGGAACTCTTCCATTGTTCTTCGGAATTCTGCAGAAGTTTAAAAATGCTACGGAACTCTTCCATTGTTCTTGGAATTCTGGTGAAGTTTAAAAATGCTACGGAACTCTTCCATTGTTCTCAGAATTCTGCTGAAGTTTATAAATTCTACGGTACTCTTCCATTGTTCTTGGGAATTCTGCTGAAGTTTAAAAATATTACGGATCATTTCCATTGTTCTTCGGAATTCTGCTGAAGTTTAAATATGCTACGGAACTCTTCCCTTGTTCTTCTGAGTTCTACTGAAGTTTAAAAATGCTGCGGAACACTTCCCTTGTTCTTCGGAATTCTGATGAAGTTAAAAACTGCAACGGAACTCTTCCATTGTTCTTTGGAATTCTGCTGAAGTTTAAAAATGCTACGGAACTCTTCCATTGTTCTTCGGAATTCTGCTGAAGTTTAAAAATGCTACGGAACTCTTACATTGTTCTTCTGAATTCTGCTGAAGTTTAAAAATGCTACGGAACTCTTCCATTGTTCTTCGGAATTCTGATGAAGCTTAAAACTGCAACGGAACTCTTCCATTGTTCTTCGGAATTCTGCTGAAGTTTAAAAATGCTACGGAACTCTTCCATTGTTCTTCGGAATTCTGCTGAAGTTTAAAAATGCTACGGAACTCTTCCATTGTTCTCGGAATTCTGCTGAAGTTTAAAAATGCTATGGAACTCTTCCATTGTTCTCGGAATTCTGGTGAAGTTTAAAAATGCTACGGAACTCTTCCATTGTTCTCGGAATTCTGCTGAAGTTTAAAAATGCTACGGAACTATTCCATTGTTCTTCGGAATTCTGCCGAAGTTTAAAAATGCTACGGAACTCTTCCATTGTTCTTGGAATTCCTGTGAAGTTTAAAAATGTTACGGAACTCTTCCATTGTTCTCAGAATTCTGCTGAAGCTTATAAATTCTACGGTGCTCTTCCATTGTTCTTGGGAATTCTGCTGAAGTTTAAAAATGTTACGGATCAATTCCATTGTTCTTCGGAATTCTGCTAAGTTTAAAAATGCTACGGAACTCTTCCATTGTTCTTCGGAATTCTGCTGAAGTTTAAAAATGCTGCGGAACTCTTCCATTGTTCTTCGGAATTCTGCTGAAGTTTAAAAATGCTACGGAACTCTTCCATTGTTTTACGGAATTCTGCTGAAGTTTAAAAATGCTACGGAACTCTTCCATTTTTCTCGGAATTCTTCTGAAGTTTAAAAATACTACAGAACTCTTCTCTTGTTCTTCAGAATTCTGCTGAAGTTTGAAAATGCTACGGAACAATTCCTTTGTTCTTCGGAATTCTGCTGAAGTTTAATAATGGTACAGAACTCTTCCATTGTTCACGGTATTCTGGTGAAGTTTAAAAATGCTACGGAACTCTTCCATTGTTCCTCGGAATTCTGGTGAAGTTTAAAAGTGCTGCGGAACTCATCCATTGTTCTCGGAATTCTGCTGAAGTTTAAAAATGCTACGGAACTCTTCCATTGTTCTTCGGAATTCTGCTGTAATTTAAAAATGCTATGGAACTCTTCCATTGTTCTTCGGAATTCTGCTGAAGTTTAAAAATGCTACGGAACTCTTCCATTGTTCTCGGAATTCTGCTGAAGTTTATAAATGCTACGGAACTCTTCCATTGTTCTTCGGAATTGTGCTGAAGCTTAAAAATGCTATGGAACTGTTCCATTGTTCTTCGGAATTCTGCTGAAGTTAAAAATGCTATGGAACTCTTCCATTGTTCTCGGAATTCTGGTGAAGTTTAAAAATGCTACGGAACTCTTCCATTGTTTTGCGGAATTCTGCTGAAGTTTAAAAATGCTACGGAACTCTTCCATTTTTCTCGGAATTCTTCTGAAGTTTAAAAATGCTACAGAACTCTTCTCTTGTTCTTCAGAATTCTGCTGAAGTTTAAAAATGCTACGGAACACTTCCTTTGTTCTTCGGAATTCTGCTGAATTTTAAAAATGCTGCAGAACTCTTCCATTGTTCACGGTATTCTGGTGAAGTTTAAAAATGCTACGGAACTCTTCCATTGTTATTTTTAATTCTACTGAAGTTTAAAAATGCTACGGAACTCTTCCATTGTTCACGGAATTCTGGTGAAGTTTAAAAATGCTACGGAACTGTTCCATTGTTATTCTTAATTCTGCTGAAGTTTAAAAATGCTACGGAACTCTTCCATTGTTCTTCAGAATTCTGCTGAAGTTTAAAAATGCTGCGGAACTTTTCCATTGTTCTTCGGAATTCTGATGAAGTTTAAAAATGCTACGGAACTCTTCCATTGTTCTTCGGAATTCTGCTGAAGTTTAAAAATGCTACGGAACTCTTCCATTGTTCTCAGAATTCTGTTGAAGTTTAAAAATGCTACGGAACTCTTCCATTGTTCTCGGAATTCTGTTGAAGTTTAAAAATGCTACGGAACTCTTCCATTATTCTCGGAATTCTGCTGAAGTTTAAAAATGCTACGGAACTCTTCCATTGTTCTTCGGAATTCTGCTGAAGTTTAAAAATGCTCCAGAATTTTTCCATTGTTCTTCGGAATTCTGATGAAGTTTAAAAATGCTACGGAACTCTTCCATTGTTCTTCAGAATTCTGCTGAAGTTTAAAAATGCTACGGAACTCTTCCATTGTTCTTCGGAATTCTGCAGAAGTTTAAAAATGCTACGGAACTCTTCCATTGTTCTTGGAATTCTGGTGAAGTTTAAAAATGCTACGGAACTCTTCCATTGTTCTCAGAATTCTGCTGAAGTTTATAAATTCTACGGTACTCTTCCATTGTTCTTGGGAATTCTGCTGAAGTTTAAAAATGTTACGGATCATTTCCATTGTTCTTCGGAATTCTGCTGAAGTTTAAATATGCTACGGAACTCTTCCCTTGTTCTTCTGAGTTCTACTGAAGTTTAAAAATGCTGCGGAACACTTCCCGTGTTCTTCGGAATTCTGATGAAGTTAAAAACTGCAACGGAACTCTTCCATTGTTCTTCGGAATTCTGCTGAAGTTTAAAAATGCTACGGAACTCTTCCATTGTTCTTCGGAATTCTGCTGAAGTTTAAAAATGCTACGGAACTCTTACATTGTTCTTCTGAATTCTGCTGAAGTTTAAAAATGCTACGGAACTCTTCCATTGTTCTTCGGAATTCTGATGAAGCTTAAAACTGCAACGGAACTCTTCCATTGTTCTTCGGAATTCTGCTGAAGTTTAAAAATGCAACGGAACTCTTCCATTGTTCTTCGGAATTCTGCTGAAGTTTAAAAATGCTAGGAAACTCTTCCATTGTTCTCGGAATTCTGCTGAAGTTTAAAAATGCTATGGAACTCTTCCATTGTTCTCGGAATTCTGGTGAAGTTTAAAAATGCTACGGAACTCTTCCATTGTTCTTCGGAATTCTGCTGAAGTTTAAAAATGCTACGGAACTCTTCCATTCTTCTTCGGAATTCTGCAGAAGTTTAAAAATGCTACGGAACTCTTCCATTGTTCTTGGAATTCTGGTGAAGTTTAAAAATGCTACGGAACTCTTCCATTGTTCTCAGAATTCTGCTGAAGTTTATAAATTTTACGGTACTCTTCCATTGTTCTTGGGAATTCTGCTGAAGTTTAAAAATGTTACGGATCATTTCCATTGTTCTTCGGAATTCTGCTGAAGTTTAAATATGCTACGGAACTCTTCCCTTGTTCTTCTGAGTTCTACTGAAGTTTAAAAATGCTGCGGAACACTTCCCTTGTTCTTCGGAATTCTGATGAAGTTAAAAACTGCAACGGAACTCTTCCATTGTTCTTCGGAATTCTGCTGAAGTTTAAAAATGCTACGGAACTCTTCCATTGTTCTTCTGAATTCTGCTGAAGTTTAAAAATGCTACGGAACTCTTCCATTGTTCTTCTGAATTCTGCTGAAGTTTAAAAATGCTACGGAACTCTTCCATTGTTCTTCGGAATTCTGATGAAGCTTAAAACTGCAACGGAACTCTTCCATTGTTCTTTGGAATTCTGCTGAAGTTTAAAAATGCTACGGAACTCTTCCATTGTTCTTCGGAATTCTGCTGAAGTTTAAAAATGCTACGAAACTCTTCCATTGTTCTCGGAATTCTGCTGAAGTTTAAAAATGCTTCGGAACTCTTCCATTGTTCTCGGAATTCTGGTGAAGTTTAAAAATGCTACGGAACTCTTCCATTGTTCTCGGAATTCTGCTGAAGTTTAAAAATGCTACGGAACTATTCCATTGTTCTTCGGAATTCTGCCGAAGTTTAAAAATGCTACGGAACTCTTCCATTGTTCTTGGAATTCCTGTGAAGTTTAAAAATGCTACGGAACTCTTCCATTGTTCTCAGAATTCTGCTGAAGCTTATAAATTCTACGGTGCTCTTCCATTGTTCTTGCGAATTCTGCTGAAGTTTAAAAATGCTACGGAACTCTTCCATTGTTCTTCGGAATTCTGCTGAAGTTTAAAAATGCTGCGGAACTCTTCCATTGTTCTTCGGAATTCTGCTGAAGTTTAAAAATGCTACGGAACTCTTCCATTGTTTTGCGGAATTCTGCTGAAGTTTAAAAATGCTACGGAACTCTTCCATTTTTCTCGGAATTCTTCTGAAGTTTAAAAATACTACAGAACTCTTCTCTTGTTCTTCAGAATTCTGCTGAAGTTTAAAAATGCTACGGAACAATTCCTTTGTTCTTCGGAATTCTGCTGAAGTTTAAAAATGGTACAGAACTCTTCCATTGTTCACGGTATTCTGGTGAAGTTTAAAAATGCTACGGAACTCTTCCATTGTTCCTCGGAATTCTGGTGAAGTTTAAAAATGCTGCGGAACTCATCCATTGTTCTCAGAATTCTGCTGAAGTTTAAAAATGCTACGGAACTCTTCCATTGTTCTTCGGAATTTTGCTGTAATTTAAAAATGCTATGGAACTCTTCCATTGTTCTTCAGAATTCTGCTGAAGTTTAAAAATGCTACGGAACTCTTCCATTGTTCTCGGAATTCTGCTGAAGTTTATAAATGCTACGGAACTCTTTCATTGTTCTTCGGAATTCTGCTGAAGCTTAAAAATGCTATGGAACTGTTCCATTGTTCTTCGGAATTCTGGTGAAGTTTAAAAATGCTATGGAACTCTTCCATTGTTCTCGGAATTCTGGTGAAGTTTAAAAATGCTACGGAACTCTTCCATTGTTCTCAGAATTCTGGTGAAGTTTAAAAATGCTACGGAACTCATCCATTGTTCTCGGAATTCTGCTGAAGTTTAAAAATGCTATGGAACTCTTCCATTGTTCTTCGGAATTCTGCTGAAGTTTAAAAATGCTACGGAACTCTTCCATTGTTTTGCGGAATTCTGCTGAAGTTTAAAAATGCTACGGAACTCTTCCATTTTTCTCGGAATTCTTCTGAAGCTTAAAAATGCTACAGAACTCTTCTCTTGTTCTTCAGAATTCTGCTGAAGTTTAAAAATGCTACGAAACACTTCCTTTGTTCTTCGGAATTCTGCTGAAGTTTAAAAATGCTGCAGAACTCCTCCATTGTTCACGGTATTCTGGTGAAGTTTAAAAATGCTACGGAACTCTTCCATTGTTATTTTTAATTCTACTGAAGTTTAAAAATGCTACGGAACTCTTCCATTGTTCTTCGGAATTCTGCTGAAGTTTAAAAATGCTACGGGACTCTTCATTGTTCTTCTGAGCTCTGCTGAAGTTTAAAAATGCTACGGAACTCTTCCATTGTTCTTCGGAATTCTGATGAAGTTTAAAACTGCAACGGAACTCTTCCATTGTTCTTCGGAATTCTGCTGAAGTTTAAAAATGCTACGGAACTCTTCCATTGTTCTTCGGAATTCTGCTGAAGTTTAAAAATGCTACAGAACTCTTCCATTGTTCTCGGAATTCTGCTGAAGTTTAAAAATGCTACGGAACTCTTCCATTGTTCTTCGGAATTCTGCTGTAATTTAAAAATGCTATGGAACTCTTCCATTGTTCTTCGGAATTCTGCTGAAGTTTAAAAATGCTACGGAACTCTTCCCTTGTCCTTTGGAATTCTGCTGAAGTTTAAAAATGCTACGGAACTCTTCCATTGTTTTTCGGAATTCTGCTGAAGTTTAAAAATACTGTGGAACTCTTCCATTGTTCTCGGAATTCTTCTGAAGTTTGAAAATGCTACAGAACTCTTCCATTGTTCTTCAGAATACTGCTGAAGTTTAAAAATGCTACGGAACACTTCCTTTGTTCTTCGGAATTCTGATGAAGTTAAAAACTGCAACGGAACTCTTCCATTGTTCTTCGGAATTCTGCTGAAGTTTAAAAATGCTACGGAACACTTCCATTGTTATTCTTAATTCTGCTGAAGTTTAAAAATGCTACAGAACTCTTCCATTGTTCTTCGGATTTCTGCTGAAGTTTAAAAATACTACGGAACTTTTCCATTGTTCTTCGGAATTCTGATGAAGTTTAAAAATGCTACGGAACTCTTCCATTGTTCTTCGGAATTCTGCTGAAGTTTAAAAATGCTACGGAACTCTTCCATTGTTCTCAGAATTCTGTTGAAGTTTAAAAATGCTACGAAACTCTTGCATTGTTCTCGGAATTCTGGTGAAGTTTAAAAATGCTACGGAACTCTTCCATTGTTCTCGGAATTCTGCTGAAGTTTAAAAATGCTACGGAACTCTTCCATTGTTCTTCGGATTTCTGCTGAAGTTTAAAAATGCTACAGAATTTTTCCATTGTTCTTCGGAATTCTGATGAAGTTTAAAAATGCTACGGAACTCTTCCATTGTTCTTCAGAATTCTGCTGAAGTTTAAAAATGCTACGGAACTCTTCCATTGTTCTTCGGAATTCTGCAGAAGTTTAAAAATGCTACGGAACTCTTCCATTGTTCTTGGAATTCTGGTGAAGTTTAAAAATGCTACGGAACTCTTCCTTTGTTCTCAGAATTCTGCTGAAGTTTATAAATTCTACGGTACTCTTCCATTGTTCTTGGGAATTCTGCTGAAGTTTAAAAATGTTACGGATCATTTCCATTGTTCTTCGGAATTCTGCTGAAGTTTAAATATGCTACGGAACTCTTCCCTTGTTCTTCTGAGTTCTACTGAAGTTTAAAAATGCTGCGGAACACTTCCATTGTTCTTCGGAATTCCGATGAAGTTTAAAACTGCAACGGAACTCTTCCATTGTTCTTCGGAATTCTGCTGAAGTTTAAAAATGCTATGGAACTCTTCCATTGTTCTTTGGAATTCTGCTGAAGTTTAAAAATCCTACGGAACTCTTACATTGTTCTTCTGAATTCGGCTGAAGTTTAAAAATGCTACGGAACTCTTTCATTGTTCTTCGGAATTCTGATGAAGCTTAAAACTGCAACGGAACTCTTCCATTGTTCTTCGGAATTCTGCTGAAGTTTAAAAATGCTACGGAACTCTTCCATTGTTCTTCGGAATTCTGCTGAAGTTTAAAAATGCTACGGAACTCTTCCATTGTTCTCGGAATTCTGCTGAAGTTTAAAAATGCTACGGAACTCTTCCATTGTTCTCGGAATTCTGGTGAAGTTTAAAAATGCTACGGAACTCTTCCATTGTTCTCGGAATTCTGCTGAAGTTTAAAAATGCTACGGAACTATTCCATTGTTCTTCGGAATTCTGCCGAAGTTTAAAAATGCTACGGAACTCATCCATTGTTCTTGGAATTCCTGTGAAGTTTAAAAATGCTACGGAACTCTTCCATTGTTCTCAGAATTCTGCTGAAGCTTATAAATTCTAAGGTGCTCGTCCATTGTTCTTGGGAATTCTGCTGAAGTTTAAAAATGTTACGGATCAATTCCATTGTTCTTCGGAATTCTGCTTAAGTTTAAAAATGCTACGGAACTCTTCCATTGTTCTTCGGAATTCTGCTGAAGTTTAAAAATGCTGCGGAACTCTTCCATTGTTCTTCGGAATTCTGCTGAAGTTTAAAAATGCTACGGAACTCTTCCATTGTTTTGCGGAATTCTGCTGAAGTTTAAAAATGCTACGGAACTCTTCCATTTTTCTTGGAATTCTTCTGAAGTTTAAAAATACTACAGAACTCTTCTCTTGTTCTTCAGAATTCTGCTGAAGTTTAAAAATACTACGGAACAATTCCTTTATTCTTCGGAATTCTGCTGAAGTTTAAAAATGCTACAGAACTCTTCCATTGTTCACGATATTCTGGTGAAGTTAAAAAATGCTACAGAACTCTTCCATTGTTCCTCGGAATTCTGGTGAAGTTTAAAAATGCTGAGGAACTCATCCATTGTTCTCAGAAATCTGCTGAAGTTTAAAAATGCTACGGAACTCTTCCATTGTTCTTCGGAATTCTGCTGTAATTTAAAAATGCTATGGAACTCTTCCATTGTTCTTCGGAATTCTGCTGAAGTTTAAAAATGCTACGGAACTCTTCCATTGTTCTTCGGAATTCCGCTGAAGTTTAAAAATGCTACGGAACTCTTCCATTGTTATTCTTAATTCTGCTGAAGTTTAAAAATGCTACGGAACTCTTCCATTGTTCTTTGGAATTCTGATGAAGCTTAGAACTGCAACGGAACTCTTCCATTGTTCTTCGGAATTCTGCTGAAGTTTAAAAATGCTACGGATCTCTTCCATTGTTCATCGGAATTCTGCTGAAGTTTAAAAATGCTACGGAATATTTCCATTGTTTTTCGGAATTCTGATGAAGTTTAAAAATGCTACGGAACTCTTCCATTGTTCATCGGAATTCTGCTGAAATTTAAAAATGCTACGGAACTCTTCCATTGTTCTCGGAATTCTGTTGAAGTTTAAAAATGCTACGGAACTCTTCCATTGTTCTCGGAATTCTTCTGAAGTTTGAAAATGCTACAGAACTCTTCCATTGTTCTTCAGAATACTGCTGAAGTTTAAAAATGCTACGGAACACTTCCTTTGTTCTTCGGAATTCTGATGAAGTTAAAAACTGCAACGGAACTCTTCCATTGTTCTTCGGAATTCTGCTGAAGTTTAAAAATGCTACGGAACTCTTCCATTGTTATTCTTAATTCTGCTGAAGTTTAAAAATGCTACGGAACTCTTACATTGTTCTTCGGATTTCTGCTGAAGTTTAAAAATACTACGGAACTTTTCCATTGTTCTTCGGAATTCTGATGAAGTTTAAAAATGCTACGGAACTCTTCCATTGTTCTTCGGAATTCTGCTGAAGTTTAAAAATGCTACGGAACTCTTACATTGTTCTCAGAATTCTGTTGAAGTTTAAAAATGCTACGGAACTCTTCCATTGTTCTCGGAATTCTGGTGAAGTTTAAAAATGCTACGGAACTCTTCCATTGTTCTCGGAATTCTGCTGAAGTTTAAAAATGCTACGGAACTCTTCCATTGTTCTTCGGAATTCTGCTGAAGTTTAAAAATGCTACAGAATTTTTCCATTGTTCTTCGGAATTCTGATGAAGTTTAAAAATGCTACGGAACTCTTCCATTGTTCTTCAGAATTCTGCTGAAGTTTAAAAATGCTACGAAACTCTTCCATTGTTCTTCGGAATTCTGCAGAAGTTTAAAAATGCTACGGAACTCTTCCATTGTTCTTGGAATTCTGGTGAAGTTTAAAAATGCTACGGAACTCTTCTTTTGTTCTCAGAATTCTGCTGAAGTTTATAAATTCTACGGTACTCTTCCATTGTTCTTGGGAATTCTGCTGAAGTTTAAAAATGTTACGGATCATTTCCATTGTTCTTCGGAATTCTGCTGAAGTTTAAATATGCTACGGAACTCTTCCCTTGTTCTTCTGAGTTCTACTGAAGTTTAAAAATGCTGCGGAACACTTCCATTGTTCTTCGGAATTCTGATGAAGTTTAAAACTGCAACGGAACTCTTCCATTGTTCTTCGGAATTCTGCTGAAGTTTAAAAATGCTACGGAACTCTTCCATTGTTCTTTGGAATTCTGCTGAAGTTTAAAAATGCTACGGAACTCTTACATTGTTCTTCTGAATTCGGCTGAAGTTTAAAAATGCTACGGAACTCTTCCATTGTTCTTCGGAATTCTGATGAAGCTTAAAACTGCAACGGAACTCTTCCATTGTTCTTCGGAATTCTGCAGAAGTTTAAAAATGCTACGGAACTCTTCCATTGTTCTTCGGAATTCTGCTGAAGTTTAAAAATGCTACGGAACTCTTCCATTGTTCTCGGAATTCTGCTGAAGTTTAAAAATGCTACGGAACTCTTCCATTGTTCTCGGAATTCTGGTGAAGTTTAAAAATGCTACGGAACTCTTCCATTGTTCTCGGAATTCTGCTGAAGTTTAAAAATGCTACGGAACTATTCCATTGTTCTTCGGAATTCTGCCGAAGTTTAAAAATGCTACGGAACTCTTCCATTGTTCTTGGAATTCCTGTGAAGTTTAAAAATGCTACGGAACTCTTCCATTGTTCTCAGAATTCTGCTGAAGCTTATAAATTCTACGGTGCTCTTCCATTATTCTTGGGAATTCTGCTGAAGTTTAAAAATGTTACGGATCAATTCCATTGTTCTTCGGAATTCTGCTTAAGTTTAAAAATGCTACGGAACTCTTCCATTGTTCTTCGGAATTCTGCTGAAGTTTAAAAATGCTGCGGAACTCTTCCATTGTTCTTCGGAATTCCGCTGAAGTTTAAAAATGCTACGGAACTCTTCGATTGTTTTGCGGAATTCTGCTGAAGTTTAAAAATGCTACGGAACTCTTCCATTTTTCTTGGAATTCTTCTGAAGTTTAAAAATACTACAGAACTCTTCTCTTGTTCTTCAGAAATCTGCTGAAGTTTAAAAATACTACGGAACAATTCCTTTATTCTTCGGAATTCTGCTGAAGTTTAAAAATGCTACAGAACTCTTCCATTGTTCACGATATTCTGGTGAAGTTTAAAAATGCTACAGAACTCTTCCATTGCTCCTCGGAATTCTGGTGAAGTTTAAAAATGCTGAGGAACTCATCCATTGTTCTCGGAATTCTGCTGAAGTTTAAAAATGCTACGGAACTCTTCCATTGTTCTTCGGAATTCTGCTGTAATTTAAAAATGCTATGGAACTCTTCCATTGTTCTTTGGAATTCTGCTGAAGTTTAAAAATGCTACGGAACTCTTCCATTGTTCTTCGGAATTCCGCTGAAGTTTAAAAATGCTACGGAACTCTTCCATTGTTTTTCGGAATTCTGCTGAAGTTTAAAAATGCTGTGGAACTCTTCCATTGTTCTCGGAATTCTTCTGAAGTTTGAAAATGCTACGGAACTCTTCCATTGTTCTTCAGAATACTGCTGAAGTTTAAAAATGCTACGGATCACTTAATTTGTTCTTCGGAATTCTGCTGAAGTTTAAAAATGCTACGGAACTCTTCCATTGTTCACGGAATTCTGGTGAAGTTTAAAAATGCTACGGAACTCTTCCATTGTTATTCTTAATTCTGCTGAAGTTTAAAAATGCTACGGAACTCTTCCATTGTTCTTTGGAATTCTGATGAAGCTTAGAACTGCAACGGAACTCTTTCATTGTTCTTCGGAATTCTGCTGAAGTTTAAAAATGCTACGGATCTCTTCCATTGTTCATCGGAATTCTCCTGAAGTTTAAAAATGCTACGGAATATTTCCATTGTTCTTCGGAATTCTGATGAAGTTTAAAAATGCTACGGAACTCTTCCATTGTTCATCGGAATTCTGCTGAAGTTTAAAAATGCTACGGAACTCTTCCATTGTTCTCGGAATTCTGTTGAAGTTTAAAAATGCTACGGAACTCTTCCATTGTTCTCGGAATTCTTCTGATCTTTGAAAATGCTACAGAACTCTTCCATTGTTCTTCAGAATACTGCTGAAGTTTAAAAATGCTACGGAACACTTCCTTTGTTCTTCGGAATTCTGCTGAAGTTTAAAAATGCTACGGAACTCTTCCATTGTTCACGGAATTCTGGTGAAGTTTAAAAATGCTACGGAACTCTTCCATTGTTATTCTTAATTCTGCTGAAGTTTAAAAATGCTACGGAACTCTTCCATTGTTCTTTGAAATTCTGATGAAGCTTAGAACTGCAACGGAACTCTTCCATTGTTCTTCGGAATTCTGCTGAAGTTTAAAAATGCTACGGAACTCTTCCATTGTTCATCGGAATTCTGCTGAAGTTTAAAAATGCTACGGAATATTTCCATTGTTCTTCGGAATTCTGCTGAAGTTTAAAAATGCTACGGAACTCTTCCATTGTTCTCGGAATTCTGTTGAAGTTTAAAAATGCTACGGAACTCTTCCATTGTTCTCGGAATTCTGGTGAAGTTTAAAAATGCTACGGAGCTCTTCCATTGTTCTCGGAATTCTGCTGAAGTTTAAAAATGCTACGGAACTTTTCCATTGTTCTTCGGAATTCTGATGAAGTTTAAAAATGCTACGGAACTTTTCCTTTGTTCTTCGGAATTCTGATGAAGTTTAAAAATGATACGGAACTCTTCTATTGTTCTTCGGAATTCTGCTGAAGTTAAAAAATGCTACGGAACTCTTCCATTGTTCTCGGAATTCTGTTGAAGTTTAAAAATGCTACGGAACTCTTCCATTGTTCTCGGAAATCTGGTGAAGTTTAAAAATGCTACGGAACTCTTCCATTGTTCTAGGAATTCTGCTGAAGTTTAAAAATGCTACGGAACTCTTCCATTGTTCTTCGGAATTCTGCTGAAGTTCAAAAATGCTACAGAATTTTTCCATTGTTCTTCGGAATTCTGATGAAGTTTAAAAATTCTACGGAACTCTTCCATTGTTCTTCGGAATTCTGCTGAAGTTTAAAAATGCTACGGAACTCTTCCATTGTTCTCGGAATTCTGTTGAAGTTTAAAAATGCTACGGAACTCTTCCATTGTTCTCGGAATTCTGTTGAAGTTTAAAAATGCTACGGAACTCTTCCATTGTTCTCGGAATTCTGGTGAAGTTTAAAAATGCTACGGAGCTCTTCCATTGTTCTCGGAATTCTGCTGAAGTTTAAAAATGCTACGGAACTTTTCCATTGTTCTTCGGAATTCTGATGAAGTTTAAAAATGCTACGGAACTTTTCCTTTGTTCTTCGGAATTCTGATGAAGTTTAAAAATGATACGGAACTCTTCTATTGTTCTTCGGAATTCTGCTGAAGTTAAAAAATGCTACGGAACTCTTCCATTGTTCTCGGAATTCTGTTGAAGTTTAAAAATGCTACGGAACTCTTCCATTGTTCTCGGAATTCTGTTGAAGTTTAAAAATGCTACGGAACTCTTCCATTGTTCTCGGAATTCTGGTGAAGTTTAAAAATGCTACGGAGCTCTTCCATTGTTCTCGGAATTCTGCTGAAGTTTAAAAATGCTACGGAACTTTTCCATTGTTCTTCGGAATTCTGATGAAGTTTAAAAATGCTACGGAACTTTTCCTTTGTTCTTCGGAATTCTGATGAAGTTTAAAAATGATACGGAACTCTTCTATTGTTCTTCGGAATTCTGCTGAAGTTAAAAAATGCTACGGAACTCTTCCATTGTTCTCGGAATTCTGTTGAAGTTTAAAAATGCTACGGAACTCTTCCATTGTTCTCGGAAATCTGGTGAAGTTTAAAAATGCTACGGAACTCTTCCATTGTTCTAGGAATTCTGCTGAAGTTTAAAAATGCTACGGAACTCTTCCATTGTTCTTCGGAATTCTGCTGAAGTTCAAAAATGCTACAGAATTTTTCCATTGTTCTTCGGAATTCTGATGAAGTTTAAAAATTCTACGGAACTCTTCCATTGTTCTTCGGAATTCTGCTGAAGTTTAAAAATGCTACGGAACTCTTCCATTGTTCTTCGGAATTCTGCAGAAGTTTAAAAATGCTACGGAACTCTTCCATTGTTCTTGGAATTCTGGTGAAGTTTAAAAATGCTACGGAACTCTTCCATTGTTCTCAGAATTCTGCTGAAGTTTATAAATTCTACGGTACTCTTCCATTGTTCTTGGGAATTCTGCTGAAGTTTAAAAATGTTACGGATCATTTCCATTGTTCTTCGGAATTCTGCTGAAGTTTAAATATGCTACGGAACTCTTCCCTTGTTCTTCTGAGTTCTACTGAAGTTTAAAAATGCTGCGGAACACTTCCATTGTTCTTCGGAATTCTGATGAAGTTTAAAACTGCAACGGAACTCTTCCATTGTTCTTCGGAATTCTGCTGAAGTTTAAAAATGCTACGGAACTCTTCCCTTGTTCTTCGGAATTCTGCTGAAAATTAAAAATGCTACGGAACTCATACATTGTTCTTCTGAATTCTGCTGAAGTTTAAAAATGCTACAGAACTCTTCCATTGTTCTTCGGAATTCTGATGAAGCTTAAAACTGCAACGGAACTCTTCTCTTGTTCTTCAGAATTCTGCTGAAGTTTAAAAATGCTACGGAACTCTTCCATTGTTCTTCGGAATTCTGCTGAAGTATAAAAATGGTACGGAACTTTTCCATTGTTCTTCGGAATTCTGACAAAGTTTAAAAAGGCTACGGAACTCTTCCATTGTTCTTCGGAATTCTGCTGAAGTTTAAAAATGCTACGGAACTCTTCCATTGTTCTTCGGAATTCTGCTGAAAATTAAAAATGCTACGGAACTCTTACATTGTTCTTCTGAATTCTGCTGAAGTTTAAAAATGCTACAGAACTCTTCCATTGTTCTTCGGAATTCTGATGAAGCTTAAAACTGCAACGGAACTCTTCTCTTGTTCTTCAGAATTCTGCTGAAGTTTAAAAATGCTACGGAACTCTTCCATTGTTCTTCGGAATTCTGCTGAAGTTTAAAAATGCTACGGAACTCTTCCATTGTTCTCGGAATTCTGCTGAAGTTTAAAAATGCTATGGAACTCTTCCATTGTTCTCGGAATTTTGCTGAAGTTTAAAAATGCTACGGAGCTCTTCCATTGTTCTTCGGAATTCTGCTGAAGTTTAAAAATGCTACGGAACTCTTCCATTGTTCTCGGAATTCTGCTGAAGTTTAAAAATGCTACGGAACTCTTCCATTGTTCTCGGAATTCTGCTGAAGTTTAAAAATGCTACGGAACTCTTCCATTGTTCTTCGGAATTCTGCTGAAGTTTAAAAATGCTACGGAACTCTTCCATTGTTCTTGGAATTCCTGTGAAGTTTAAAAATGCTACGGAACTCTTCCATTGTTCTCAGAATTCTGATGAAGCTTATAAATTCTACGGTGCTCTTCCATTTTTCTTGGGAATTCTGCTGAAGTTTAAAAATGTTACGGATCAATTCCATTGTTCTTCGGAATTCTGCTTAAGTTTAAAAATGCTACGGAACTCTTCCATTGTTCTTCGGAATTCTGCTGAAGTTTAAAAATGCTGCGGAACTCTTCCATTGTTCTTCGGAATTCTGCTGAAGTTTAAAAATGCTACGGAACTCTTCCATTGTTTTCTGGAATTTTGCTGAAGTTTAAAAATGCTACGGAACTGTTCCATTTTTCTCGGAATTCTTCTGAAGTTTAAAAATACTACAGAACTCTTCTCTTGTTCTTCAGAATTCTGCTGAAGTTTAAAAATGCTACGGAACAATTCCTTTGTTCTTCGGAATTCTGCTGAAGTTTAAAAATGCTACAGAACTCTTCCATTGTTCACGGTATTCTGGTGAAGTTTAAAAATGCTACAGAACTCTTCCATTGTTCCTCGGAATTCTGGTGAAGTTTAAAAATGCTGCGGAACTCATCCATTGTTCTCGGAATTCTGCTGAAGTTTAAAAATGCTACGGAACTCTTCCATTGTTCTTCGGAATTCTGCTGTAATTTAAAAATGCTATGGAACTCTTCCATTGTTCTTCGGAATTCTGCTGAAGTTTAAAAATGCTACGGAACTCTTCCATTGTTCTCGGAATTCTGGTGAAATTTAAAAATGCTACGGAGCTCTTCCATTGTTCTCGGAATTCTGCTGAAGTTTAAAAATGCTACGGAACTTTTCCATTGTTCTTCGGAATTCTGATGAAGTTTAAAAATGCTACGGAACTTTTCCATTGTTCTTCGGAATTCTGCTGAAGTTAAAAAATGCTACGGAACTCTTCCATTGTTCTCGGAATTCTGTTGAAGTTTAAAAATGCTACGGAACTCTTCCATTGTTCTCGGAAATCTGGTGAAGTTTAAAAATGCTACGGAACTCTTCCTTTGTTCTAGGAATTCTGCTGAAGTTTAAAAATGCTACGGAACTCTTCCATTGTTCTTCGGAATTCTGCTGAAGTTTAAAAATGCTACAGAATTTTTCCATTGTTCTTCGGAATTCTGATGAAGTTTAAAAATGCTACGGAACTCTTCCATTGTTCTTCGGAATTCTGCTGAAGTTTAAAAATGCTACGGAACTCTTCCATTGTTCTTCGGAATTCTGCAGAAGTTTAAAAATGCTACGGAACTCTTCCATTGTTCTTGGAATTCTGGTTAAGTTTAAAAATGCTACGGAACTCTTCCATTGTTCTCAGAATTCTGCTGAAGTTTATAAATTCTACGGTACTCTTCCATTGTTCTTGGGAATTCTGCTGAAGTTTAAAAATGTTACGGATCATTTCCATTGTTCTTCGGAATTCTGCTGAAGTTTAAATATGCTACGGAACTCTCCCCTTGTTCTTCTGAGTTCTACTGAAGTTTAAAAATGCTGCGGAACACTTCCATTGTTCTTCGGAATTCTGATGAAGTTTAAAACTGCAACGGAACTCTTCCATTGTTCTTCGGAATTCTGCTGAAGTTTAAAAATGCTACGGAACTCTTCCATTGTTCTTCGGAATTCTGCTGAAGTTTAAAAATGCTATGCAACTCTTACATTGTTCTTCGGAATTCTGCTGAAGTTTAAAAATGCTACGGAACCCTTCCATTGTTCTTCGGAATTCTGATGAAGCTTAAAACTGCAACGGAACTCTTCTCTTGCTCTTCGGAATTCTGCTGAAGTTTAAAAATGCTACGGAACTCTTCCATTGTTCTTCGGAATTCTGCTGAAGTTTAAAAATGCTACGGAACTCTTCCATTGTTCTCGGAATTCTGCTGAAGTTTAAAAATGCTATGGAACTCTTCCATTGTTCTCGGAATTCTGCTGAAGTTTAAAAATGCTACGGAGCTCTTCCATTGTTCTTCGGAATTCTGCTGAAGTTTAAAAATGCTACGGAACTCTTCCATTGTTCTCGGAATTCTGCTGAAGTTTAAAAATGCTACGGAACTCTTCCATTGTTCTCGAAATTCTGCTGAAGTTTAAAAATGCTACGGAACTCTTCCATTGTTCTTCGGAATTCTGATGAAGCTTAAAACTGCAACGGAACTCTTCTCTTGTTCTTCAGAATTCTGCTGAAGTTTAAAAATGCTACGGAACTCTTCCATTGTTCTTCGGAATTCTGCTGAAGTTTAAAAATGCTACGGAACTCTTCCATTGTTCTCGGAATTCTGCTGAAGTTTAAAAATGCTATGGAACTCTTCCATTGTTCTCGGAATTTTGCTGAAGTTTAAAAATGCTACGGAGCTCTTCCATTGTTCTTCGGAATTCTGCTGAAGTTTAAAAATGCTACGGAACTCTTCCATTGTTCTCGGAATTCTGCTGAAGTTTAAAAATGCTACGGAACTCTTCCATTGTTCTCGGAATTCTGCTGAAGTTTAAAAATGCTACGGAACTCTTCCATTGTTCTTCGGAATTCTGCTGAAGTTTAAAAATGCTACGGAACTCTTCCATTGTTCTTGGAATTCCTGTGAAGTTTAAAAATGCTACGGAACTCTTCCATTGTTCTCAGAATTCTGATGAAGCTTATAAATTCTACGGTGCTCTTCCATTTTTCTTGGGAATTCTGCTGAAGTTTAAAAATGTTACGGATCAATTCCATTGTTCTTCGGAATTCTGCTTAAGTTTAAAAATGCTACGGAACTCTTCCATTGTTCTTCGGAATTCTGCTGAAGTTTAAAAATGCTGCGGAACTCTTCCATTGTTCTTCGGAATTCTGCTGAAGTTTAAAAATGCTACGGAACTCTTCCATTGTTTTCTGGAATTTTGCTGAAGTTTAAAAATGCTACGGAACTGTTCCATTTTTCTCGGAATTCTTCTGAAGTTTAAAAATACTACAGAACTCTTCTCTTGTTCTTCAGAATTCTGCTGAAGTTTAAAAATGCTACGGAACAATTCCTTTGTTCTTCGGAATTCTGCTGAAGTTTAAAAATGCTACAGAACTCTTCCATTGTTCACGGTATTCTGGTGAAGTTTAAAAATGCTACAGAACTCTTCCATTGTTCCTCGGAATTCTGGTGAAGTTTAAAAATGCTGCGGAACTCATCCATTGTTCTCGGAATTCTGCTGAAGTTTAAAAATGCTACGGAACTCTTCCATTGTTCTTCGGAATTCTGCTGTAATTTAAAAATGCTATGGAACTCTTCCATTGTTCTTCGGAATTCTGCTGAAGTTTAAAAATGCTACGGAACTCTTCCATTGTTCTCGGAATTCTGGTGAAATTTAAAAATGCTACGGAGCTCTTCCATTGTTCTCGGAATTCTGCTGAAGTTTAAAAATGCTACGGAACTTTTCCATTGTTCTTCGGAATTCTGATGAAGTTTAAAAATGCTACGGAACTTTTCCATTGTTCTTCGGAATTCTGATGAAGTTTAAAAATGATACGGAACTCTTCCATTGTTCTTCGGAATTCTGCTGAAGTTAAAAAATGCTACGGAACTCTTCCATTGTTCTCGGAATTCTGTTGAAGTTTAAAAATGCTACGGAACTCTTCCATTGTTCTCGGAAATCTGGTGAAGTTTAAAAATGCTACCGAACTCTTCCTTTGTTCTAGGAATTCTGCTGAAGTTTAAAAATGCTACGGAACTCTTCCATTGTTCTTCGGAATTCTGCTGAAGTTTAAAAATGCTACAGAATTTTTCCATTGTTCTTCGGAATTCTGATGAAGTTTAAAAATGCTACGGAACTCTTCCATTGTTCTTCGGAATTCTGCTGAAGTTTAAAAATGCTACGGAACTCTTCCATTGTTCTTCGGAATTCTGCAGAAGTTTAAAAATGCTACGGAACTCTTCCATTGTTCTTGGAATTCTGGTTAAGTTTAAAAATGCTACGGAACTCTTCCATTGTTCTCAGAATTCTGCTGAAGTTTATAAATTCTACGGTACTCTTCCATTGTTCTTGGGAATTCTGCTGAAGTTTAAAAATGTTACGGATCATTTCCATTGTTCCTCGGAATTCTGCTGAAGTTTAAATATGCTACGGAACTCTCCCCTTGTTCTTCTGAGTTCTACTGAAGTTTAAAAATGCTGCGGAACACTTCCATTGTTCTTCGGAATTCTGATGAAGTTTAAAACTGCAACGGAACTCTTCCATTGTTCTTCGGAATTCTGCTGAAGTTTAAAAATGCTACGGAACTCTTCCATTGTTCTTCGGAATTCTGCTGAAGTTTAAAAATGCTATGCAACTCTTACATTGTTCTTCGGAATTCTGCTGAAGTTTAAAAATGCTACGGAACCCTTCCATTGTTCTTCGGAATTCTGATGAAGCTTAAAACTGCAACGGAACTCTTCTCTTGCTCTTCGGAATTCTGCTGAAGTTTAAAAATGCTACGGAACTCTTCCATTGTTCTTCGGAATTCTGCTGAAGTTTAAAAATGCTACGGAACTCTTCCATTGTTCTCGGAATTCTGCTGAAGTTTAAAAATGCTATGGAACTCTTCCATTGTTCTCGGAATTCTGCTGAAGTTTAAAAATGCTACGGAGCTCTTCCATTGTTCTTCGGAATTCTGCTGAAGTTTAAAAATGCTATGGAACTCTTCCATTGTTCTCGGAATTCTGCTGAAGTTTAAAAATGCTACGGAACTCTTCCATTGTTCTCGAAATTCTGCTGAAGTTTAAAAATGCTACGGAACTCTTCCATTGTTCCTCGGAATTCTGGTGAAGTTTAAAAATGCTGCGGAACTCATCCATTGTTCTCGGAATTCTGCTGAAGTTTAAAAATGCTACGGAACTCTTCCATTGTTCTTCGGAATTCTGCTGTAATTTAAAAATGCTATGGAACTCTTCCATTGTTCTTCGGAATTCTGCTGAAGTTTAAAAATGCTACGGAACTCTTCCATTGTTCTCGGAATTCTGGTGAAATTTAAAAATGCTACGGAGCTCTTCCATTGTTCTCGGAATTCTGCTGAAGTTTAAAAATGCTACGGAACTTTTCCATTGTTCTTCGGAATTCTGATGAAGTTTAAAAATGCTACGGAACTTTTCCATTGTTCTTCGGAATTCTGATGAAGTTTAAAAATGATACGGAACTCTTCCATTGTTCTTCGGAATTCTGCTGAAGTTAAAAAATGCTACGGAACTCTTCCATTGTTCTCGGAATTCTGTTGAAGTTTAAAAATGCTACGGAACTCTTCCATTGTTCTCGGAAATCTGGTGAAGTTTAAAAATGCTACCGAACTCTTCCTTTGTTCTAGGAATTCTGCTGAAGTTTAAAAATGCTACGGAACTCTTCCATTGTTCTTCGGAATTCTGCTGAAGTTTAAAAATGCTACAGAATTTTTCCATTGTTCTTCGGAATTCTGATGAAGTTTAAAAATGCTACGGAACTCTTCCATTGTTCTTCGGAATTCTGCTGAAGTTTAAAAATGCTACGGAACTCTTCCATTGTTCTTCGGAATTCTGCAGAAGTTTAAAAATGCTACGGAACTCTTCCATTGTTCTTGGAATTCTGGTTAAGTTTAAAAATGCTACGGAACTCTTCCATTGTTCTCAGAATTCTGCTGAAGTTTATAAATTCTACGGTACTCTTCCATTGTTCTTGGGAATTCTGCTGAAGTTTAAAAATGTTACGGATCATTTCCATTGTTCCTCGGAATTCTGCTGAAGTTTAAATATGCTACGGAACTCTCCCCTTGTTCTTCTGAGTTCTACTGAAGTTTAAAAATGCTGCGGAACACTTCCATTGTTCTTCGGAATTCTGATGAAGTTTAAAACTGCAACGGAACTCTTCCATTGTTCTTCGGAATTCTGCTGAAGTTTAAAAATGCTACGGAACTCTTCCATTGTTCTTCGGAATTCTGCTGAAGTTTAAAAATGCTATGCAACTCTTACATTGTTCTTCGGAATTCTGCTGAAGTTTAAAAATGCTACGGAACCCTTCCATTGTTCTTCGGAATTCTGATGAAGCTTAAAACTGCAACGGAACTCTTCTCTTGCTCTTCGGAATTCTGCTGAAGTTTAAAAATGCTACGGAACTCTTCCATTGTTCTTCGGAATTCTGCTGAAGTTTAAAAATGCTACGGAACTCTTCCATTGTTCTCGGAATTCTGCTGAAGTTTAAAAATGCTATGGAACTCTTCCATTGTTCTCGGAATTCTGCTGAAGTTTAAAAATGCTACGGAGCTCTTCCATTGTTCTTCGGAATTCTGCTGAAGTTTAAAAATGCTATGGAACTCTTCCATTGTTCTCGGAATTCTGCTGAAGTTTAAAAATGCTACGGAACTCTTCCATTGTTCTCGAAATTCTGCTGAAGTTTAAAAATGCTACGGAACTCTTCCATTGTTCTTCGGAATTCTGCAGAAGTTTAAAAATGCTACGGAACTCTTCCATTGTTCTTGGAATTCTGGTTAAGTTTAAAAATGCTACGGAACTCTTCCATTGTTCTCAGAATTCTGCTGAAGTTTATAAATTCTACGGTACTCTTCCATTGTTCTTGGGAATTCTGCTGAAGTTTAAAAATGTTACGGATCATTTCCATTGTTCTTCGGAATTCTGCTGAAGTTGAAATATGCTACGGAACTCTCCCCTTGTTCTTCTGAGTTCTACTGAAGTTTAAAAATGCTGCGGAACACTTCCATTGTTCTTCGGAATTCTGATGAAGTTTAAAACTGCAACGGAACTCTTCCATTGTTCTTCGGAATTCTGCTGAAGTTTAAAAATGCTACGGAACTCTTCCATTGTTCTTCGGAATTCTGCTGAAGTTTAAAAATGCTATGCAACTCTTACATTGTTCTTCGGAATTCTGCTGAAGTTTAAAAATGCTACGGAACTCTTCCATTGTTCTTCGGAATTCTGCTGAAGTATAAAAATGGTACGGAACTTTTCCATTGTTCTTCGGAATTCTGACAAAGTTTAAAAAGGCTACGGAACTCTTCCATTGTTCTTCGGAATTCTGCTGAAGTTTAAAAATGCTACGGAACTCTTCCATTGTTCTTCGGAATTCTGCTGAAAATTAAAAATGCTACGGAACTCTTACATTGTTCTTCTGAATTCTGCTGAAGTTTAAAAATGCTACAGAACTCTTCCATTGTTCTTCGGAATTCTGATGAAGCTTAAAACTGCAACGGAACTCTTCTCTTGTTCTTCAGAATTCTGCTGAAGTTTAAAAATGCTACGGAACTCTTCCATTGTTCTTCGGAATTCTGCTGAAGTTTAAAAATGCTACGGAACTCTTCCATTGTTCTCGGAATTCTGCTGAAGTTTAAAAATGCTATGGAACTCTTCCATTGTTCTCGGAATTTTGCTGAAGTTTAAAAATGCTACGGAGCTCTTCCATTGTTCTTCGGAATTCTGCTGAAGTTTAAAAATGCTACGGAACTCTTCCATTGTTCTCGGAATTCTGCTGAAGTTTAAAAATGCTACGGAACTCTTCCATTGTTCTCGGAATTCTGCTGAAGTTTAAAAATGCTACGGAACTCTTCCATTGTTCTTCGGAATTCTGCTGAAGTTTAAAAATGCTACGGAACTCTTCCATTGTTCTTGGAATTCCTGTGAAGTTTAAAAATGCTACGGAACTCTTCCATTGTTCTCAGAATTCTGATGAAGCTTATAAATTCTACGGTGCTCTTCCATTTTTCTTGGGAATTCTGCTGAAGTTTAAAAATGTTACGGATCAATTCCATTGTTCTTCGGAATTCTGCTTAAGTTTAAAAATGCTACGGAACTCTTCCATTGTTCTTCGGAATTCTGCTGAAGTTTAAAAATGCTGCGGAACTCTTCCATTGTTCTTCGGAATTCTGCTGAAGTTTAAAAATGCTACGGAACTCTTCCATTGTTTTCTGGAATTTTGCTGAAGTTTAAAAATGCTACGGAACTGTTCCATTTTTCTCGGAATTCTTCTGAAGTTTAAAAATACTACAGAACTCTTCTCTTGTTCTTCAGAATTCTGCTGAAGTTTAAAAATGCTACGGAACAATTCCTTTGTTCTTCGGAATTCTGCTGAAGTTTAAAAATGCTACAGAACTCTTCCATTGTTCACGGTATTCTGGTGAAGTTTAAAAATGCTACAGAACTCTTCCATTGTTCCTCGGAATTCTGGTGAAGTTTAAAAATGCTGCGGAACTCATCCATTGTTCTCGGAATTCTGCTGAAGTTTAAAAATGCTACGGAACTCTTCCATTGTTCTACGGAATTCTGCTGTAATTTAAAAATGCTATGGAACTCTTCCATTGTTCTTCGGAATTCTGCTGAAGTTTAAAAATGCTACGGAACTCTTCCATTGTTCTCGGAATTCTGGTGAAATTTAAAAATGCTACGGAGCTCTTCCATTGTTCTCGGAATTCTGCTGAAGTTTAAAAATGCTACGGAACTTTTCCATTGTTCTTCGGAATTCTGATGAAGTTTAAAAATGCTACGGAACTTTTCCATTGTTCTTCGGAATTCTGCTGAAGTTAAAAAATGCTACGGAACTCTTCCATTGTTCTCGGAATTCTGTTGAAGTTTAAAAATGCTACGGAACTCTTCCATTGTTCTCGGAAATCTGGTGAAGTTTAAAAATGCTACGGAACTCTTCCTTTGTTCTAGGAATTCTGCTGAAGTTTAAAAATGCTACGGAACTCTTCCATTGTTCTTCGGAATTCTGCTGAAGTTTAAAAATGCTACAGAATTTTTCCATTGTTCTTCGGAATTCTGATGAAGTTTAAAAATGCTACGGAACTCTTCCATTGTTCTTCGGAATTCTGCTGAAGTTTAAAAATGCTACGGAACTCTTCCATTGTTCTTCGGAATTCTGCAGAAGTTTAAAAATGCTACGGAACTCTTCCATTGTTCTTGGAATTCTGGTTAAGTTTAAAAATGCTACGGAACTCTTCCATTGTTCTCAGAATTCTGCTGAAGTTTATAAATTCTACGGTACTCTTCCATTGTTCTTGGGAATTCTGCTGAAGTTTAAAAATGTTACGGATCATTTCCATTGTTCTTCGGAATTCTGCTGAAGTTTAAATATGCTACGGAACTCTCCCCTTGTTCTTCTGAGTTCTACTGAAGTTTAAAAATGCTGCGGAACACTTCCATTGTTCTTCGGAATTCTGATGAAGTTTAAAACTGCAACGGAACTCTTCCATTGTTCTTCGGAATTCTGCTGAAGTTTAAAAATGCTACGGAACTCTTCCATTGTTCTTCGGAATTCTGCTGAAGTTTAAAAATGCTATGCAACTCTTACATTGTTCTTCGGAATTCTGCTGAAGTTTAAAAATGCTACGGAACCCTTCCATTGTTCTTCGGAATTCTGATGAAGCTTAAAACTGCAACGGAACTCTTCTCTTGCTCTTCGGAATTCTGCTGAAGTTTAAAAATGCTACGGAACTCTTCCATTGTTCTTCGGAATTCTGCTGAAGTTTAAAAATGCTACGGAACTCTTCCATTGTTCTCGGAATTCTGCTGAAGTTTAAAAATGCTATGGAACTCTTCCATTGTTCTCGGAATTCTGCTGAAGTTTAAAAATGCTACGGAGCTCTTCCATTGTTCTTCGGAATTCTGCTGAAGTTTAAAAATGCTACGGAACTCTTCCATTGTTCTCGGAATTCTGCTGAAGTTTAAAAATGCTACGGAACTCTTCCATTGTTCTCGAAATTCTGCTGAAGTTTAAAAATGCTACGGAACTCTTCCATTGTTCTTCGGAATTCTGATGAAGCTTAAAACTGCAACGGAACTCTTCTCTTGTTCTTCAGAATTCTGCTGAAGTTTAAAAATGCTACGGAACTCTTCCATTGTTCTTCGGAATTCTGCTGAAGTTTAAAAATGCTACGGAACTCTTCCATTGTTCTCGGAATTCTGCTGAAGTTTAAAAATGCTATGGAACTCTTCCATTGTTCTCGGAATTTTGCTGAAGTTTAAAAATGCTACGGAGCTCTTCCATTGTTCTTCGGAATTCTGCTGAAGTTTAAAAATGCTACGGAACTCTTCCATTGTTCTCGGAATTCTGCTGAAGTTTAAAAATGCTACGGAACTCTTCCATTGTTCTCGGAATTCTGCTGAAGTTTAAAAATGCTACGGAACTCTTCCATTGTTCTTCGGAATTCTGCTGAAGTTTAAAAATGCTACGGAACTCTTCCATTGTTCTTGGAATTCCTGTGAAGTTTAAAAATGCTACGGAACTCTTCCATTGTTCTCAGAATTCTGATGAAGCTTATAAATTCTACGGTGCTCTTCCATTTTTCTTGGGAATTCTGCTGAAGTTTAAAAATGTTACGGATCAATTCCATTGTTCTTCGGAATTCTGCTTAAGTTTAAAAATGCTACGGAACTCTTCCATTGTTCTTCGGAATTCTGCTGAAGTTTAAAAATGCTGCGGAACTCTTCCATTGTTCTTCGGAATTCTGCTGAAGTTTAAAAATGCTACGGAACTCTTCCATTGTTTTCTGGAATTTTGCTGAAGTTTAAAAATGCTACGGAACTGTTCCATTTTTCTCGGAATTCTTCTGAAGTTTAAAAATACTACAGAACTCTTCTCTTGTTCTTCAGAATTCTGCTGAAGTTTAAAAATGCTACGGAACAATTCCTTTGTTCTTCGGAATTCTGCTGAAGTTTAAAAATGCTACAGAACTCTTCCATTGTTCACGGTATTCTGGTGAAGTTTAAAAATGCTACAGAACTCTTCCATTGTTCCTCGGAATTCTGGTGAAGTTTAAAAATGCTGCGGAACTCATCCATTGTTCTCGGAATTCTGCTGAAGTTTAAAAATGCTACGGAACTCTTCCATTGTTCTTCGGAATTCTGCTGTAATTTAAAAATGCTATGGAACTCTTCCATTGTTCTTCGGAATTCTGCTGAAGTTTAAAAATGCTACGGAACTCTTCCATTGTTCTCGGAATTCTGGTGAAATTTAAAAATGCTACGGAGCTCTTCCATTGTTCTCGGAATTCTGCTGAAGTTTAAAAATGCTACGGAACTTTTCCATTGTTCTTCGGAATTCTGATGAAGTTTAAAAATGCTACGGAACTTTTCCATTGTTCTTCGGAATTCTGATGAAGTTTAAAAATGATACGGAACTCTTCCATTGTTCTTCGGAATTCTGCTGAAGTTAAAAAATGCTACGGAACTCTTCCATTGTTCTCGGAATTCTGTTGAAGTTTAAAAATGCTACGGAACTCTTCCATTGTTCTCGGAAATCTGGTGAAGTTTAAAAATGCTACGGAACTCTTCCTTTGTTCTAGGAATTCTGCTGAAGTTTAAAAATGCTACGGAACTCTTCCATTGTTCTTCGGAATTCTGCTGAAGTTTAAAAATGCTACAGAATTTTTCCATTGTTCTTCGGAATTCTGATGAAGTTTAAAAATGCTACGGAACTCTTCCATTGTTCTTCGGAATTCTGCTGAAGTTTAAAAATGCTACGGAACTCTTCCATTGTTCTTCGGAATTCTGCAGAAGTTTAAAAATGCTACGGAACTCTTCCATTGTTCTTGGAATTCTGGTTAAGTTTAAAAATGCTACGGAACTCTTCCATTGTTCTCAGAATTCTGCTGAAGTTTATAAATTCTACGGTACTCTTCCATTGTTCTTGGGAATTCTGCTGAAGTTTAAAAATGTTACGGATCATTTCCATTGTTCTTCGGAATTCTGCTGAAGTTTAAATATGCTACGGAACTCTCCCCTTGTTCTTCTGAGTTCTACTGAAGTTTAAAAATGCTGCGGAACACTTCCATTGTTCTTCGGAATTCTGATGAAGTTTAAAACTGCAACGGAACTCTTCCATTGTTCTTCGGAATTCTGCTGAAGTTTAAAAATGCTACGGAACTCTTCCATTGTTCTTCGGAATTCTGCTGAAGTTTAAAAATGCTATGCAACTCTTACATTGTTCTTCGGAATTCTGCTGAAGTTTAAAAATGCTACGGAACCCTTCCATTGTTCTTCGGAATTCTGATGAAGCTTAAAACTGCAACGGAACTCTTCTCTTGCTCTTCGGAATTCTGCTGAAGTTTAAAAATGCTACGGAACTCTTCCATTGTTCTTCGGAATTCTGCTGAAGTTTAAAAATGCTACGGAACTCTTCCATTGTTCTCGGAATTCTGCTGAAGTTTAAAAATGCTATGGAACTCTTCCATTGTTCTCGGAATTCTGCTGAAGTTTAAAAATGCTACGGAGCTCTTCCATTGTTCTTCGGAATTCTGCTGAAGTTTAAAAATGCTACGGAACTCTTCCATTGTTCTCGGAATTCTGCTGAAGTTTAAAAATGCTACGGAACTCTTCCATTGTTCTCGAAATTCTGCTGAAGTTTAAAAATGCTACGGAACTCTTCCATTGTTCTTCGGAATTCTGCAGAAGTTTAAAAATGCTACGGAACTCTTCCATTGTTCTTGGAATTCTGGTTAAGTTTAAAAATGCTACGGAACTCTTCCATTGTTCTCAGAATTCTGCTGAAGTTTATAAATTCTACGGTACTCTTCCATTGTTCTTGGGAATTCTGCTGAAGTTTAAAAATGTTACGGATCATTTCCATTGTTCTTCGGAATTCTGCTGAAGTTGAAATATGCTACGGAACTCTCCCCTTGTTCTTCTGAGTTCTACTGAAGTTTAAAAATGCTGCGGAACACTTCCATTGTTCTTCGGAATTCTGATGAAGTTTAAAACTGCAACGGAACTCTTCCATTGTTCTTCGGAATTCTGCTGAAGTTTAAAAATGCTACGGAACTCTTCCATTGTTCTTCGGAATTCTGCTGAAGTTTAAAAATGCTATGCAACTCTTACATTGTTCTTCGGAATTCTGCTGAAGTTTAAAAATGCTACGGAACTCTTCCATTGTTCTTCGGAATTCTGATGAAGCTTAAAACTGCAACAGAACTCTTCTCTTGCTCTTCGGAATTCTGCTGAAGTTTAAAAATGCTACGTAACTCTTCCATTGTTCTTCGGAATTCTGCTGAAGTTTAAAAATGCTACGGAACTCTTCCATTGTTCTCGGAATTCTGCTGAAGTTTAAAAATGCTATGGAACTCTTCCATTGTTCTCGGAATTCTGCTGAAGTTTAAAAATGCTACGGAGCTCTTCCATTGTTCTTCGGAATTCTGCTGAAGTTTAAAAATGCTACGGAACTCTTCCATTGTTCTTCGGAATTCTGCAGAAGTTTAAAAATGCTACGGAACTCTTCCATTGTTCTTGGAATTCTGGTTAAGTTTAAAAATGCTACGGAACTCTTCCATTGTTCTCAGAATTCTGCTGAAGTTTATAAATTCTACGGTACTCTTCCATTGTTCTTGGGAATTCTGCTGAAGTTTAAAAATGTTACGGATCATTTCCATTGTTCTTCGGAATTCTGCTGAAGTTTAAATATGCTACGGAACTCTCCCCTTGTTCTTCTGAGTTCTACTGAAGTTTAAAAATGCTGCGGAACACTTCCATTGTTCTTCGGAATTCTGATGAAGTTTAAAACTGCAACGGAACTCTTCCATTGTTCTTCGGAATTCTGCTGAAGTTTAAAAATGCTACGGAACTCTTCCATTGTTCTTCGGAATTCTGCTGAAGTTTAAAAATGCTATGCAACTCTTACATTGTTCTTCGGAATTCTGCTGAAGTTTAAAAATGCTACGGAACCCTTCCATTGTTCTTCGGAATTCTGATGAAGCTTAAAACTGCAACGGAACTCTTCTCTTGCTCTTCGGAATTCTGCTGAAGTTTAAAAATGCTACGGAACTCTTCCATTGTTCTTCGGAATTCTGCTGAAGTTTAAAAATGCTACGGAACTCTTCCATTGTTCTCGGAATTCTGCTGAAGTTTAAAAATGCTATGGAACTCTTCCATTGTTCTCGGAATTCTGCTGAAGTTTAAAAATGCTACGGAGCTCTTCCATTGTTCTTCGGAATTCTGCTGAAGTTTAAAAATGCTACGGAACTCTTCCATTGTTCTCGGAATTCTGCTGAAGTTTAAAAATGCTACGGAACTCTTCCATTGTTCTCGAAATTCTGCTGAAGTTTAAAAATGCTACGGAACTCTTCCATTGTTCTTCGGAATTCTGCAGAAGTTTAAAAATGCTACGGAACTCTTCCATTGTTCTTGGAATTCTGGTTAAGTTTAAAAATGCTACGGAACTCTTCCATTGTTCTCAGAATTCTGCTGAAGTTTATAAATTCTACGGTACTCTTCCATTGTTCTTGGGAATTCTGCTGAAGTTTAAAAATGTTACGGATCATTTCCATTGTTCTTCGGAATTCTGCTGAAGTTGAAATATGCTACGGAACTCTCCCCTTGTTCTTCTGAGTTCTACTGAAGTTTAAAAATGCTGCGGAACACTTCCATTGTTCTTCGGAATTCTGATGAAGTTTAAAACTGCAACGGAACTCTTCCATTGTTCTTCGGAATTCTGCTGAAGTTTAAAAATGCTACGGAACTCTTCCATTGTTCTTCGGAATTCTGCTGAAGTTTAAAAATGCTATGCAACTCTTACATTGTTCTTCGGAATTCTGCTGAAGTTTAAAAATGCTACGGAACTCTTCCATTGTTCTTCGGAATTCTGATGAAGCTTAAAACTGCAACAGAACTCTTCTCTTGCTCTTCGGAATTCTGCTGAAGTTTAAAAATGCTACGTAACTCTTCCATTGTTCTTCGGAATTCTGCTGAAGTTTAAAAATGCTACGGAACTCTTCCATTGTTCTCGGAATTCTGCTGAAGTTTAAAAATGCTATGGAACTCTTCCATTGTTCTCGGAATTCTGCTGAAGTTTAAAAATGCTACGGAGCTCTTCCATTGTTCTTCGGAATTCTGCTGAAGTTTAAAAATGCTACGGAACTCTTCCATTGTTCTCGGAATTCTGCTGAAGTTTAAAAATGCTACGGAACTCTTCCATTGTTCTCGGAATTCTGCTGAAGTTTAAAAATGCTACGGAACTCTTCCATTGTTCTTCGGAATTCTGCTGAAGTTTAAAAATGCTACGGAACTCTTCCATTGTTCTTGGAATTCCTGTGAAGTTTAAAAATGCTACGGAACTCTTCCATTGTTCTCAGAATTCTGCTGAAGCTTATAAATTCTACGGTGCTCTTCCATTTTTCTTGGGAATTCTGCTGAAGTTTAAAAATGTTACGGATCAATTCCATTGTTGTTCGGAATTCTGCTTAAGTTTAAAAATGCTACGGAACTCTTCCATTGTTCTTCGGAATTCTGCTGAAGTTTAAAAATGCTGCGGAACTCTTCCATTGTTCTTCGGAATTCTGCTGAAGTTTAAAAATGCTACGGAACTCTTCCATTGTTTTGCGGAATTCTGCTGAAGTTTAAAAATGCTACGGAACTCTTCCATTTTTCTCGGAATTCTTAAGTTTAAAAATACTACAGAAGTCTTCTCTTGTTCTTCAGAATTCTGCTGAAGTTTAAAAATGCTACGGAACAATTCCTTTGTTCTTCGGAATTCTGCTGAAGTTTAAAAATGCTACAGAACTCTTCCATTGTTCACGGTATTCTGGTGAAGTTTAAAAATGCTACAGAACTCTTCCATTGTTCCTGGGAATTCTGGTGAAGTTTAAAAATGCTGCGGAAATCATCCATTGTTCTCGGAATTCTGCTGAAGTTTAAAAATGCTACGGAACTCTTCCATTGTTCTTCGGAATTCTGCTGTAATTTAAAAATGCTATGGAACTCTTCCATTGTTCTTCGGAATTCTGCTGAAGTTTAAAAATGATACGGAACTCTTCCATTGTTCTTTGGAATTCTGCTGAAGTTTAAAAATGCTACGGAACTCTTCCATTGTTTTTCGGAATTCTGCTGAAGTTTAAAAATGCTGTGGAACTCTTCCATTGTTCTCGGAATTCTTCTGAAGTTTGAAAATGCTACGGAACTCTTCCATTGTTCTTCAGAATACTGCTGAAGATTACAAATGCTACAGAACTTTTCCATTGTTCTTCGGAATTCTGCTGAAGTTTAAAAATGCTACGGAACTCTTCCATTGTTCTTCGGAATTCTGCTGAAGTTTAAAAATGCTACGGAACTCTTCCATTGTTCTTCGGAATTCTGAAGAAGTTTAAAAATGCTACGGAACTCTTCCATTGTTCTTGGAATTCTGGTGAAGTTTAAAAATACTACGGAACTCTTCCATTGTTCTCAGAATTCTGCTGAAGTTTATAAATTCTACGGTATTCTTCCATTGTTCTTGGGAATTCAGCTGAAGTTTAAAAATGTTACGGATCATTTCCATTGTTCTTCGGAATTCTGCTGAAGTTTAAATATGCTACGGAACTCTTCCATTGTTCTTCGGAATTCTGCTGAAGTTTAAAAATGCTATGGAACTCTTCGATTGTTCTTCGGAATTCTGCTGAAGTTTAAAAATGCTGCGGAACGCTTCCATTGTTCTTCGGAATTCTGATGAAGTTTAAAACTGCAACGGAACTATTCCATTGTTCTTCGGAATTCTGCTGAAGTTTAAAAATGCTACGGAACTCTTCCATTGTTCTTCGGAATTCTGCTGAAGTTTAAAAATGCTACGGAACTCTTACATTGTTCTTCTGAATTCTGCTGAAGTTTAAAAATGCTACGGAACTCTTCCATTGTTCTTCAGAATTCTGATGAAGCTTAAAACTGCAATGGAACTCTTCCATTGTTCTTCGGAATTCTGCTGAAGTTTAAAAATGCTATGGAACTCTTCCATTGTTCTCGGAATTCTGGTGAATTTTAAAAATGCTACGGAACTCTTCCATTGTTCTCGGAATTCTGGTGAAGTTTAAAAATGCTAAGGAACTCATACATTGTTCTCGGAATTCTGCTGAAGTTTAAAAATGCTACGGAACTCTTCCATTGTTCTTCGGAATTCTGCTGAAGTTTAAAAATGGTACGGAACTCTTCCATTTTTCTCGGAATTCTTCTGAAGTTTAAAAATGCTACAGAACCCTTCTCTTGTTCTTCAGAATTCTGCTGAAGTTTAAAAATGCTACGGAACACTTCCTTTGTTCTTCGGAATTCTGCTGAAGTTTAAAAATGCTACAGAACTCTTCCATTGTTCACGGTATTCTGGTGAAGTTTAAAAATGCTACGGAACTCTTCCATTGTTCTTCTGAATTCTGCTAAAGTTTAAAAATGCTACGGAACTCTTCCATTGTTCTCGGAATTCTGGTGAAGTTTAAAAATGCTATAGAACTCTTCCATTGTTCTTCGGAATTCTGCTGAAGTTTAAAAATGCTACGGAACTTTTCCATTGTTCTTCGGAATTCTGCTGTAATTTAAAAAAGCTACGGAACTCTTCCATTGTTCTTCGGAATTCTGCTGAAGTTTAAAAATGCTACGGAACTCTTCCATTGTTCTTCGGAATTCTGCTGAAGTTTAAAAATGCTACGGAACTCTTCCATTGTTTTTGGAATTCTGCTGAAGTTTAAAAATGCTGTGGAACTCTTCCATTGTTCTCGGAATTCTTCTGAAGTCTGAAAATGCTACGGAACTCTTCCATTGTTCTTCAGAATACTGCTGAAGTTTAAAAATGCTACGGAACACTTCCTTTGTTCTTCGGAATTATGCTGAAGTTTAAAACTGCAACGGAACTCTTCCATTGTTCTTCGGAATTCTGCTGAAGTTTAAAAATGCTACGGAACTCTTCCATTGTTCTTCGGAATTCTGCTGAAGATTAAAAATGCTACGGAACTCTTACATTGTTCTTCTGAATTCTGCTGAAGTTTAAAAATGCTACGGAACTCTTCCATTGTTCTTCGGAATTCTGCTGAAGTTTAAAAATGCTACGGAACTCTTCCATTGTTCTCGGAATTCTGCTGAAGCTTAAAAATGCTATGGAACTCTTCCATTGTTCTCGGAATTCTGCTGAAGTTTAAAAATGCTACGGAGCTCTTCCATTGTTCTTCGGAATTCTGCTGAAGTTTAAAAATGCTACGGAACTCTTCCATTGTTCTCGGAATTCTGCTGAAGTTTAAAAATGCTACGGAACTCTTCCATTGTTTTCGGAATTCTGCTGAAGTTTAAAAATGCTACGGAACTCTTCCATTGTTCTTCGGAATTCTGCTGAAGTTTAAAAATGCTACGGAACTCTTCCATTGTTCTTGGAATTCCTGTGAAGTTTAAAAATGCTACGGAACTCTTCCATTGTTCTCAGAATTCTGCTGAAGCTTATAAATTCTACGGTGCTCTTCCATTTTTCTTGGGAATTCTGCTGAAGTTTAAAAATGTTACGGATCAATTCCATTGTTCTTCGGAATTCTGCTTAAGTTTAAAAATGCTACGGAACTCTTCCATTGTTCTTCGGAATTCTGCTGAAGTTTAAAAATGCTGCGGAACTCTTCCATTGTTCTTCGGAATTCTGCTGAAGTTTAAAAATGCTACGGAACTCTTCCATTGTTTTGCGGAATTCTGCTGAAGTTTAAAAATGCTACGGAACTCTTCCATTTTTCTCGTAATTCTTCTGAAGTTTAAAAATACTACAGAACTCTTCTCTTGTTCTTCAGAATTCTGCTGAAGTTTAAAAATGCTACGGAACAATTCCTTTGTTCTTCGGAATTCTGCTGAAGTTTAAAAATGCTACAGAACTCTTCCATTGTTCACGGTATTCTGGTGAAGTTTAAAAATGCTACAGAACTCTTCCATTGTTCCTCGGAATTCTGGTGAAGTTCAAAAATGCTGCAGAACTCATCCATTGTTCTCGGAATTCTGCTGAAGTTTAAAAATGCTACGGAACTCTTCCATTGTTCTTCGGAATTCTGCTGTAATTTAAAAATGCTATGGAACTCTTCCATTGTTCTTCGGAATTCTGCTGAAGTTTAAAAATGCTACGGAACTCTTCCATTGTTCTTCGGAATTCTGCTGAAGTTTAAAAATGCTACGGAACTCTTCCATTGTTTTTCGGAATTCTACTGAAGTTTAAAAATGCTGTGGAACTCTTCCATTGTTCTCGGAATTCTTCTGAAGTTTGAAAATGCTACGGAACTCTTCCATTGTTCTTCAGAATACTGCTGAAGATTAGAAATGCTACAGAACTTTTCCATTGTTCTTCGGAATTCTGATGAAGTTTAAAAATGCTACGGAACTCTTCCATTGTTCTTCGGAATTCTGCTGAAGTTTAAAAATGCTACGGAACTCTTCCATTGTTCTTCGGAATTCTGAAGAAGTTTAAAAATGCTACGGAACTCTTCCATTGTTCTTGGAATTCTGGTGAAGTTTAAAAATGCTACGGAACTCTTCCATTGTTCTCAGAATTCTGCTGAAGTTTATAAATTCTACGGTATTCTTCCATTGTTCTTGGGAATTCTGCTGAAGTTTAAAAATGTTACGGATCATTTCCATTGTTCTTCGGAATTCTGCTGAAGTTTAAATATGCTACGGAACTCTTCCATTGTTCTTCGGAATTCTGCTGAAGTTTAAAAATGCTATGGAACTCTTCGATTGTTCTTCGGAATTCTGCTGAAGTTTAAGAATGCTGCGGAACACTTCCATTGTTCTTCGGAATTCTGATGAAGTTTAAAACTGAAACGGAACTATTCCATTGTTCTTCGGAATTCTGCTGAAGTTTAAAAATGCTACGGAACTCTTCCATTGTTCTTCGGAATTCTGCTGAAGTTTAAAAATGCAACGGAACTCTTACATTGTTCTTCTGAATTCTGCTGAAGTTTAAAAATGCTACGGAACTCTTCCATTGTTCTTCAGAATTCTGATGAAGCTTAAAACTGCAATGGAACTCTTCCATTGTTCTTCGGAATTCTGCTGAAGTTTACAAATGCTATGGAACTCTTCCATTGTTCTCGGAATTCTGGTGAATTTTAAAAATGCTACGGAACTCTTCCATTGTTCTCGGAATTCTGGTGAAGTTTAAAAATGCTAAGGAACTCATACATTGTTCTCGGAATTCTGCTGAAGTTTAAAAATGCTACGGAACTCTTCCATTGTTCTTCGGAATTCTGCTGAAGTTTAAAAATGGTACGGAACTCTTCCATTTTTCTCGGAATTCTTCTGAAGTTTAAAAATGCTACAGAACTCTTCTCTTGTTCTTCAGAATTCTGCTGAAGTTTAAAAATGCTACGGAACACTTCCTTTGTTCTTCGGAATTCTGCTGAAGTTTAAAAATGCTACAGAACTCTTCCTTTGTTCACGGTATTCTGGTGAAGTTTAAAAATGCTACGGAACTCTTCCATTGTTCTTCGGAATTCTGCTGAAGTTTAAAAATGCTACGGAACTCCTCCATTTTCTTCTGAATTCTGCTAAAGTTTAAAAATGCTACGGAACTCTTCCATTGTTCTCGGAATTCTGGTGAAGTTTAAAAATGCTACGGAACTCTTCCAGTGTTCTCGGAATTCTGCTGAAGTTTAAAAATGCTATGGAACTCTTCCATTGTTCTTCGGAATTCTGCTGAAGTTTAAAAATGCTACGGAACTTTTCCATTGTTCTTCGGAATTCTGCTGTAATTTAAAAAAGCTACGGAACTCTTCCATTGTTCTTCGGAATTCTGCTTAAGTTTAAAAATGCTACGGAACTCTTCCATTGTTCTTCGGAATTCTGCTGAAGTTTAAAAATGCTGCGGAACTCTTCCATTGTTCTTCGGAATTCTGCTGAAGTTTAAAAATGCTACGGAACTCTTCCATTGTTTTGCGGAATTCTGCTGAAGTTTAAAAATGCTACGGAACTCTTCCATTTTTCTCGGAATTCTTCTGAAGTTTAAAAATACTACAGAACTTTTCTCTTGTTCTTCAGAATTCTGCTGAAGTTTAAAAATGCTACGGAACAATTCCTTTGTTCTTCGGAATTCTGCTGAAGTTTAAAAATGCTACAGAACTCTTCCATTGTTCACGGTATTCTGGTGAAGTTTAAAAATGCTACAGAACTCTTCCATTGTTCCTCGGAATTCTGGTGAAGTTTAAAAATGCTGCGGAACTCATCCATTGTTCTCGGAATTCTGCTGAAGTTTAAAAATGCTACGGAACTCTTCCATTGTTCTTCGGAATTCTGCTGTAATTTAAAAATGCTATGGAACTCTTCCATTGTTCTTCGGAATTCTGCTGAAGTTTAAAAATGCTACGGAACTCTTCCATTGTTCTTCGGAATTCTGCTGAAGTTTAAAAATGCTACGGAACTCTTCCATTGTTTTTCGGAATTCTGCTGAAGTTTAAAAATGCTGTGGAACTCTTCCATTGTTCTCGGAATTCTTCTGAAGTTTGAAAATGCTACGGAACTCTTCCATTGTTCTTCAGAATACTGCTGAAGATTAGAAATGCTACAGAACTTTTCCATTGTTCTTCGGAATTCTGATGAAGTTTAAAAATGCTACGGAACTCTTCCATTGTTCTTCGGAATTCTGCTGAAGTTTAAAAATGCTACGGAACTCTTCCATTGTTCTTCGGAATTCTGAAGAAGTTTAAAAATGCTACGGAACTCTTCCATTGTTCTTCGGAATTCTGCTGAAGTTTAAAAATGCAACGGAACTCTTACATTGTTCTTCTGAATTCTGCTGAAGTTTAAAAATGCTACGGAACTCTTCCATTGTTCTTCAGAATTCTGATGAAGCTTAAAACTGCAATGGAACTCTTCCATTGTTCTTCGGAATTCTGCTGAAGTTTAAAAATGCTATGGAACTCTTCCATTGTTCTCGGAATTCTGGTGAATTTTAAAAATGCTACGGAACTCTTCCATTGTTCTCGGAATTCTGGTGAAGTTTAAAAATGCTAAGGAACTCATACATTGTTCTCGGAATTCTGCTGAAGTTTAAAAATGCTACGGAACTCTTCCATTGTTCTTCGGAATTCTGCTGAAGTTTAAAAATGGTACGGAACTCTTCCATTTTTCTCGGAATTCTTCTGAAGTTTAAAAATGCTACAGAACTCTTCTCTTGTTCTTCAGAATTCTGCTGAAGTTTAAAAATGCTACGGAACACTTCCTTTGTTCTTCGGAATTCTGCTGAAGTTTAAAAATGCTACAGAACTCTTCCTTTGTTCACGGTATTCTGGTGAAGTTTAAAAATGCTACGGAACTCTTCCATTGTTCTTCGGAATTCTGCTGAAGTTTAAAAATGCTACGGAACTCCTCCATTTTCTTCTGAATTCTGCTAAAGTTTAAAAATGCTACGGAACTCTTCCATTGTTCTCGGAATTCTGGTGAAGTTTAAAAATGCTACGGAACTCTTCCAGTGTTCTCGGAATTCTGCTGAAGTTTAAAAATGCTATGGAACTCTTCCATTGTTCTTCGGAATTCTGCTGAAGTTTAAAAATGCTACGGAACTTTTCCATTGTTCTTCGGAATTCTGCTGTAATTTAAAAAAGCTACGGAACTCTTCCATTGTTCTTCGGAATTCTGCTTAAGTTTAAAAATGCTACGGAACTCTTCCATTGTTCTTCGGAATTCTGCTGAAGTTTAAAAATGCTGCGGAACTCTTCCATTGTTCTTCGGAATTCTGCTGAAGTTTAAAAATGCTACGGAACTCTTCCATTGTTTTGCGGAATTCTGCTGAAGTTTAAAAATGCTACGGAACTCTTCCATTTTTCTCGGAATTCTTCTGAAGTTTAAAAATACTACAGAACTCTTCTCTTGTTCTTCAGAATTCTGCTGAAGTTTAAAAATGCTACGGAACAATTCCTTTGTTCTTCGGAATTCTGCTGAAGTTTAAAAATGCTACAGAACTCTTCCATTGTTCACGGTATTCTGGTGAAGTTTAAAAATGCTACAGAACTCTTCCATTGTTCCTCGGAATTCTGGTGAAGTTTAAAAATGCTGCGGAACTCATCCATTGTTCTCGGAATTCTGCTGAAGTTTAAAAATGCTACGGAACTCTTCCATTGTTCTTCGGAATTCTGCTGTAATTTAAAAATGCTATGGAACTCTTCCATTGTTCTTCGGAATTCTGCTGAAGTTTAAAAATGCTACGGAACTCTTACATTGTTCTTCGGAATTCTGCTGAAGTTTAAAAATGCTACGGAACTCTTCCATTGTTTTTCGGAATTCTGCTGAAGTTTAAAAATGCTGTGGAACTCTTCCATTGTTCTCGGAATTCTTCTGAAGTTTGAAAATGCTACGGAACTCTTCCATTGTTCTTCAGAATACTGCTGAAGATTAGAAATGCTACAGAACTTTTCCATTGTTCTTCGGAATTCTGATGAAGTTTAAAAATGCTACGGAACTCTTCCATTGTTCTTCGGAATTCTGCTGAAGTTTAAAAATGCTACGGAACTCTTCCATTGTTCTTCGGAATTCTGCTGAAGTTTAAAAATGCTACGGAACTCTTCCATTGTTCTCGGAATTCTGGTGAAGTTTAAAAATGCTGCGGAACTCATCCATTGTTCTCGGAATTCTGCTGAAGTTTAAAAATGCTACTGAACTCTTCCATTGTTCTTCGGAACTCTGCTGTAATTTAAAAATGCTACGGAACTCTTCCATTGTTCTTCGGAATTCTGCTGAAGTTTAAAAATGCTACGGAACTCTTCCATTGTTCTACGGAATTCTGCTGAAGTTTAAAAATGCTACGTAACTCTTCCATTGTTTTTCGGAATTCTGCTGAAGTTTAAAAATGCTGTGGAACTCTTCCATTGTTCTCGGAATTCTTCTGAAGTTTGAAAATGCTACGGAACTCTTCCATTGTTCTTCAGAATACTGCTGAAGTTTAAAAATGCTACGGAACACTTCCTTTGTTCTTCGGAATTCTGCTGAAGTTTAAAAATGCTACGGAACTCTTCCATTGTTTACGGAATTCTGGTGAAGTTTAAAAATGCTACGGAACTCTTCCATTGTTATTCTTAATTCTGCTGAAGTTTAAAAATGCTACGGAACTCTTCCATTGTTCTTCGGAATTCTGCTGAAGTTTAAAAATGCTACGGAACTCTTCCATTGTTCTTCTGAATTCTGCTAAAGTTTAAAAATGCTACGGAACTCTTCCATTGTTCTCGGAATTCTGGTGAAGTTTAAAAATGCTACGGAACTCTTCCATTGTTCTCAGAATTCTGCTGAAGTTTAAAAATGCTATGGAACTCTTCCATTGTTCTTCGGAATTCTGCTGAAGTTTAATAATGCTACGGAACTTTTCCATTGTTCTTCGGAATTCTGCTGAAGTTTAAAAATGGTACGGAACTCTTCCATTTTTCTCGGAATTCTTCTGTAGTTTAAAAATGCTACAGAACTCTTCTCTTGTTCTTCAGAAATCTGCTGAAGTTTAAAAATGCTACGGAACACTTCCTTTGTTCTTCGGAATTCTGCTGAAGTTTAAAAATGCTACAGAACTCTTCCATTGTTCACGGTATTCTGGTGAAGTTTAAAAATGCTACGGAACTCTTCCATTGTTCTTCGGAATTCTGCTGAAGTTTAAAAATGCTACGGGACTCTTCCATTGTTCTTCTGAGTTCTGCTGAAGTTTAAAAAGGCTACGGAACTCTTCCATTGTTCTTCGGAATTCTGATGAAGTTTAAAACTGCAACGGATCTCTTCCATTGTTCTTCGGAATTCTGCTGAAGTTTAAAAATGCTACGGAAATCTTCCATTGTTCTTCGGAATTCTGCTGAAGTTTAAAAATGCTACGGAACTCTTCCATTGTTCTCGGAATTCTGGTGAAGTTTAAAATTCTGCGGAACTCATCCATTGTTCTCGGAATTCTGCTGAAGTTTAAAAATGCTACCGAACTCTTCCATTGTTCTTCGGAATTCTGCTGTAATTTAAAAATGCTACGGAACTCTTCCATTGTTCTTCGGAATTCTGCTGAAGTTTAAAAATGCTACGGAACTCCTCCATTGTTCTTCTGAATTCTGCTAAAGTTTAAAAATGCTACGGAACTCTTCCATTGTTCTCGGAATTCTGGTGAAGTTTAAAAATGCTACGGAACTCTTCCATTGTTCTCGGAATTCTGCTGAAGTTTAAAAATGCTATGGAACTCTTCCATTGTTCTTCGGAATTCTGCTGAAGTTTAAAAATGCTACGGAACTTTTCCATTGTTCTTCGGAATTCTGCTGTAATTTCAAAAAGCTACGGAACTCTTCCATTGTTCTTCGGAATTCTGCTGAAGTTTAAAAATGCTACGGAACTCTTCCATTGTTCTTCGGAATTCTGCTGAAGTTTAAAAATGCTACGGAACTCTTCCATTGTTTTTTGGAATTCTGCTGAAGTTTAAAAATGCTGTGGAACTCTTCCTTTGTTCTCGGAATTCTTCTGAAGTTTGAAAATGCTACGGAACTCTTCCATTGTTCTTCAGAATACTGCTGAAGTTTAAAAATGCTACGGAACACTTCCTTTGTTCTTCGGAATTCTGCTGAAGTTTAAAAATGCTACGGAACTCTTCCATTGTTCACGGAATTCTGGTGAAGTTTAAAAATGCTACGGAACTCTTCCATTGTTCTTCGGAATTCTGCTGAAGTTTAAAAATGCTATGGAACTCTTCCATTGTTCTTCTGAATTCTGCTAATGTTTAAAAATGCTACGGAACTCTTCCATTGTTCTTCGGAATTCTGGTGAAGTTTAAAAATGCTACGGAACTCTTCCATTGTTCTCGGAATTCTGCTGAAGTTTAAAAATGCTATGGAACTCTTCCATTGTTCTTCGGAATTCTGCTGAAGTTTAAAAATGGCACGGAACTTTTCCATTGTTCTTTGGCATTCTGATGAAGTTTAAAAATGCTACGGAACTCTTCCATTGTTCTTCGGAATTCTGCTGAAGTTTAAAAATGCTATGGAACTTTTCCATTGTTCTTCGGAATTCTGCTGTAATTTCAAAAAGCTACGGAACTCTTCCATTGTTCTTCGAAATTCTGCTGAAGTTTAAAAATGCTACGGAACTCTTCCATTGTTATTCGGAATTCTGCTGAAGTTTAAAAATGCTACGGAACTCTTCCATTGTTTTTGGAATTCTGCTGAAGTTTAAAAATGCTGTGGAACTCTTCCATTGTTCTCGGAATTCTTCTGAAGTTTGAAAATGCTACGGAACTCTTCCATTGTTCTTCAGAATACTGCTGAAGTTTAAAAATGCTACGGAACACTTCCTTTGTTCTTCGGAATTCTGCTGAAGTTTAAAAATGCTACGGAACTCTTCCATTGTTCACGGAATTCTGGTGAAGTTTAAAAATGCTATGGAACTCTTCCATTGTTCTTCTGAATTCTGCTAATGTTTAAAAATGCTACGGAACTCTTCCATTGTTCTCGGAATTCTGGTGAAGTTTAAAAATGCTACGGAACTCTTCCATTGTTCTCGGAATTCTACTGAAGTTTAAAAATGCTATGGAACTCTTCCATTGTTCTTCCGAATTCTGCTGAAGTTTAAAAATGGTACGGAACTTTTCCATTGTTCTTTGGCATTCTGATGAAGTTTAAAAATGCTACGGAACTCTTCCATTGTTCTTCGGAATTCTGCAGAAGTTTAAAAATGCTACGGAACTCTTCCATTGTTCTTGGAATTCTGGTGAAGTTTAAAAATGCTACGGAACTCTTCCATTATTCTCAGAATTCTGGTGAAGTTTATAAATTCTGCGGTACTCTTCCATTGTTCTTGGGAATTCTGCTGAAGTTTAAAAATGTTACGGATCATTTCCATTGTTCTTTGGAATTCTGCTGAAGTTTAAAAATGCTACGGAACTCTTGCATTGTTCTTCGGAATTCTGCTGAAGTTTAAAAATGCTATGGAACTCTTCCATTGTTCTCGGAATTCTGGTGAAGTTGAAAAATGCTACGGAACTCTTCCATTATTCTCGGAATTCTGGTGAAGTTTAAAAATGCTACGGAACTCATCCATTGTTCTCGGAATTCTGCTGAAGTTTAAAAATGCTACGGAACTCTTCCATTGTTCTTCGGAATTCTGCTGAAGTTTAAAAATGGTACGGAACTTTTCCATTGTTCTTCGGAATTCTGACGTAGTTTAAAAAGGCTACGGAACTCTTCCATTGTTCTTCGGAATTCTGCTGAAGTTTAAAAATGCTACGGAACTCTTTCATTGTTCTTCGGAATTCTGCAGAAGTTTAAAAATGCTACGGAACTCTTCCATCGTTCTTGGAATTCTGTTGAAGTTTAAAAATGCTGCGGAACTCTTCCATTGTTCTCAGAATTCTGCTGAAGCTTATAAATTCTATGGTGCTCTTCCATTGTTCTTGGGAATTCTGCTGAAGTTTAAAAATGTTACGGATCAATTCCATTGTTCTTCGGAATTCTGCTGAAGTTTAAAAATGCTACGGAACTCTTCCATTGTTCTCGGAATTCTGCTGAAGTTTAAAAATGCTATGGAACTCTTCCATTGTTCTTCGGAATTCTGCTGAAGTTTAAAAATGGTACGGAACTTTTCCATTGTTCTTTGGCATTCTGATGAAGTTTAAAAATGCTACGGAACTCTTCCATTGTTCTTCGGAATTCTGCTGAAGTTTAAAAATGCTACGGAACTTTTCCATTGTTCTTCGGAATTCTGCTGTAATTTCAAAAAGCTACGGAACTCTTCCATTGTTCTTCGGAATTCTGCTGAAGTTTAAAAATGCTACGGAACTCTTCCATTGTTCTTCGGAATTCTGCTGAAGTTTAAAAATGCTACGGAACTCTTCCATTGTTTTTTGGAATTCTGCTGAAGTTTAAAAATGCTGTGGAACTCTTCCATTGTTCTCGGAATTCTTCTGAAGTTTGAAAATGCTACGGAACTCTTCCATTGTTCTTCAGAATACTGCTGAAGTTTAAAAATGCTACGGAACACTTCCTTTGTTCTTCGGAATTCTGCTGAAGTTTAAAAATGCTACGGAACTCTTCCATTGTTCACGGAATTCTGGTGAAGTTTAAAAATGCTACGGAACTCTTCCATTGTTCTTCAGAATTCTGCTGAAGTTTAAAAATGCTATGGAACTCTTCCATTGTTCTTCTGAATTCTGCTAATGTTTAAAAATGCTACGGAACTATTCCATTGTTCTCGGAATTCTGGTGAAGTTTAAAAATGCTACGGAACTCTTCCATTGTTCTCGGAATTCTACTGAAGTTTAAAAATGCTATGGAACTCTTCCATTGTTCTTCCGAATTCTGCTGAAGTTTAAAAATGGTACGGAACTTTTCCATTGTTCTTTGGCATTCTGATGAAGTTTAAAAATGCTACGGAACTCTTCCATTGTTCTTCGGAATTCTGCAGAAGTTTAAAAATGCTACGGAACTCTTCCATTGTTCTTGGAATTCTGGTGAAGTTTAAAAATGCTACGGAACTCTTCCATTATTCTCAGAATTCTGGTGAAGTTTATAAATTCTGCGGTACTCTTCCATTGTTCTTGGGAATTCTGCTGAAGTTTAAAAATGTTACGGATCATTTCCATTGTTCTTTGGAATTCTGCTGAAGTTTAAAAATGCTACGGAACTCTTGCATTGTTCTTCGGAATTCTGCTGAAGTTTAAAAATGCTATGGAACTCTTCCATTGTTCTCGGAATTCTGGTGAAGTTGAAAAATGCTACGGAACTCTTCCATTATTCTCGGAATTCTGGTGAAGTTTAAAAATGCTACGGAACTCATCCATTGTTCTCGGAATTCTGCTGAAGTTTAAAAATGCTACGGAACTCTTCCATTGTTCTTCGGAATTCTGCTGAAGTTTAAAAATGGTACGGAACTTTTCCATTGTTCTTCGGAATTCTGACGTAGTTTAAAAAGGCTACGGAACTCTTCCATTGTTCTTCGGAATTCTGCTGAAGTTTAAAAATGCTACGGAACTCTTTCATTGTTCTTCGGAATTCTGCAGAAGTTTAAAAATGCTACGGAACTCTTCCATCGTTCTTGGAATTCTGTTGAAGTTTAAAAATGCTGCGGAACTCTTCCATTGTTCTCAGAATTCTGCTGAAGCTTATAAATTCTATGGTGCTCTTCCATTGTTCTTGGGAATTCTGCTGAAGTTTAAAAATGTTACGGATCAATTCCATTGTTCTTCGGAATTCTGCTGAAGTTTAAAAATGCTACGGAACTCTTCCATTGTTCTCGGAATTCTGCTGAAGTTTAAAAATGCTATGGAACTCTTCCATTGTTCTTCGGAATTCTGCTGAAGTTTAAAAATGGTACGGAACTTTTCCATTGTTCTTTGGCATTCTGATGAAGTTTAAAAATGCTACGGAACTCTTCCATTGTTCTTCGGAATTCTGCTGAAGTTTAAAAATGCTACGGAACTTTTCCATTGTTCTTCGGAATTCTGCTGTAATTTCAAAAAGCTACGGAACTCTTCCATTGTTCTTCGGAATTCTGCTGAAGTTTAAAAATGCTACGGAACTCTTCCATTGTTCTTCGGAATTCTGCTGAAGTTTAAAAATGCTACGGAACTCTTCCATTGTTTTTTGGAATTCTGCTGAAGTTTAAAAATGCTGTGGAACTCTTCCATTGTTCTCGGAATTCTTCTGAAGTTTGAAAATGCTACGGAACTCTTCCATTGTTCTTCAGAATACTGCTGAAGTTTAAAAATGCTACGGAACACTTCCTTTGTTCTTCGGAATTCTGCTGAAGTTTAAAAATGCTACGGAACTCTTCCATTGTTCACGGAATTCTGGTGAAGTTTAAAAATGCTACGGAACTCTTCCATTGTTCTTCGGAATTCTGCTGAAGTTTAAAAATGATATGGAACTCTTCCATTGTTCTTCTGAATTCTGCTAATGTTTAAAAATGCTACGGAACTCTTCCATTGTTCTCGGAATTCTGGTGAAGTTTAAAAATGCTACGGAACTCTTCCATTGTTCTCGGAATTCTACTGAAGTTTAAAAATGCTATGGAACTCTTCCATTGTTCTTCGGAATTCTGCTGAAGTTTAAAAATGGTACGGAACTTTTCCATTGTTCTTTGGCATTCTGATGAAGTTTAAAAATGCTACGGAACTCTTCCATTGTTCTTCGGAATTCTGCAGAAGTTTAAAAATGCTACGGAACTCTTCCATTGTTCTTGGAATTCTGGTGAAGTTTAAAAATGCTACGGAACTCTTCCATTATTCTCAGAATTCTGGTGAAGTTTATAAATTCTGCGGTGCTCTTCCATTGTTCTTGGGAATTCTGCTGAAGTTTAAAAATGTTACGGATCATTTCCATTGTTCTTTGGAATTCTGCTGAAGTTTAAAAATGCTACGGAACTCTTGCATTGTTCTTCGGAATTCTGCTGAAGTTTAAAAATGCTATGGAACTCTTCCATTGTTCTCGGAATTCTGGTGAAGTTGAAAAATGCTACGGAACTCTTCCATTATTCTCGGAATTCTGGTGAAGTTTAAAAATGCTACGGAACTCATCCATTGTTCTCGGAATTCTGCTGAAGTTTAAAAATGCTACGGAACTCTTCCATTGTTCTTCGGAATTCTGCTGAAGTTTAAAAATGGTACGGAACTTTTCCATTGTTCTTCGGAATTCTGACGTAGTTTAAAAAGGCTACGGAACTCTTCCATTGTTCTTCGGAATTCTGCTGAAGTTTAAAAATGCTACGGAACTCTTTCATTGTTCTTCGGAATTCTGCAGAAGTTTAAAAATGCTACGGAACTCTTCCATCGTTCTTGGAATTCTGGTGAAGTTTAAAAATGCTACGGAACTCTTCCATTGTTCTCAGAATTCTGCTGAAGCTTATAAATTCTATGGTGCTCTTCCATTGTTCTTGGGAATTCTGCTGAAGTTTAAAAATGTTACGGATCAATTCCATTGTTCTTCGGAATTCTGCTGAAGTTTAAAAATGCTACGGATCTCTTCCATTGTTCTTCGGAATTCTGCTGAAGTTTAAAAATGCTACGGAACTCTTCCATTGTTCTTCGGAATTCTGCTGAAGTTTAAAAATGCTACGGAACTCTTCCATTGTTTTTCGGAATTCTGCTGAAGTTTAAAAATGCTGTGGAACTCTTCCATTGTTCTCGGAATTCTTCTGAAGTTTGAAAATGCTACGGAACTCTTCCATTGTTCTTCAGAATACTGCTGAAGTTTAAAAATGCTACGGAACACTTCCTTTGTTCTTCGGAATTCTGCTGAAGTTTAAAAATGCTACAGAACTCTTCCATTGTTCACGGTATTCTGGTGAAGTTTAAAAATGCTACGGAACTCTTCCATTGTTCTTCGGAATTCTGCAAAAGTTTAAAAATGCTACGGGACTCTTCCATTGTTCTTCTGAGTTCTGCTGAAGTTTAAAAAGGCTACGGAACTCTTCCATTGTTCTTCGGAATTCTGCTGAAGTTTAAAACTGCAACGGAACTCTTCCATTGTTCTTCGGAATTCTGCTGAAGTTTAAAAAGGCTACGGAACTCTTCCATTGTTCTTCGGAATTGTGCTGAAGTTTAAAAATGCTATGGAATTCTTCCATTGTTCTCGGAATTCTGGTGAAGTTTAAAAATGCTGCGGAACTCATCGATTGTTCTTGGAATTCTGCTGAAGTTTAAAAATGCTACGGAACTCTTCCATTGTTCTTCGGAATTCTGCTGTAATTTAAAAATGCTACGGAACTCTTCCATTGTTCTTCGGAATTCTGCTGAAGTTTAAAAATGCTACGGAACTCTTCCATTGGTCTTCGGAATTCTGCTGAAGTTTAAAAATGCTACGGAACTCTTCCATTGTTTTTCGGAATTCTGCTGAAGTTTAAAAATGCTGTGGAACTCTTCCATTGTTCTCGGAATTCTTCTGAAGTTTGAAAATGCTACGGAACTCTTCCATTGTTCTTCAGAATACTGCTGAAGTTTAAAAATGGTACGGAACACATCCTTTGTTCTTCGGAATTCTGCTGAAGTTTAAAAATGCTACGGAACTCTTCCATTGTTCACGGAATTCTGGTGAAGTTTAAAAATGCTACGGAACTCTTCCATTGTTCTTTGGAATTCTGCTGAAGTTTAAAAATGCTATGGAACTCTTCCATTGTTCTTCTGAATTCTGGTGAAGTTTAAAAATGCTACGGAACTCTTCCATTGTTCTCAGAATTCTGCTGAAGTTTATAAATTCTACGGTATTCTTCCATTGTTCTTGGGAATTCTGCTGAAGTTTAAAAATGTTACGGATCATTTCCATTGTTCTTCGGAATTCTGCTGAAGTTTAAATATGCTACGGAACTCTTCCATTGTTCTTCGGAATTCTGCTGAAGTTTAAAAATGCTATGGAACTCTTCGATTGTTCTTCGGAATTCTGCTGAAGTTTAAGAATGCTGCGGAACACTTCCATTGTTCTTCGGAATTCTGATGAAGTTTAAAACTGAAACGGAACTATTCCATTGTTCTTCGGAATTCTGCTGAAGTTTAAAAATGCTACGGAACTCTTCCATTGTTCTTCGGAATTCTGCTGAAGTTTAAAAATGCAACGGAACTCTTACATTGTTCTTCTGAATTCTGCTGAAGTTTAAAAATGCTACGGAACTCTTCCATTGTTCTTCAGAATTCTGATGAAGCTTAAAACTGCAATGGAACTCTTCCATTGTTCTTCGGAATTCTGCTGAAGTTTACAAATGCTATGGAACTCTTCCATTGTTCTCGGAATTCTGGTGAATTTTAAAAATGCTACGGAACTCTTCCATTGTTCTCGGAATTCTGGTGAAGTTTAAAAATGCTAAGGAACTCATACATTGTTCTCGGAATTCTGCTGAAGTTTAAAAATGCTACGGAACTCTTCCATTGTTCTTCGGAATTCTGCTGAAGTTTAAAAATGGTACGGAACTCTTCCATTTTTCTCGGAATTCTTCTGAAGTTTAAAAATGCTACAGAACTCTTCTCTTGTTCTTCAGAATTCTGCTGAAGTTTAAAAATGCTACGGAACACTTCCTTTGTTCTTCGGAATTCTGCTGAAGTTTAAAAATGCTACAGAACTCTTCCTTTGTTCACGGTATTCTGGTGAAGTTTAAAAATGCTACGGAACTCTTCCATTGTTCTTCGGAATTCTGCTGAAGTTTAAAAATGCTACGGAACTCCTCCATTTTCTTCTGAATTCTGCTAAAGTTTAAAAATGCTACGGAACTCTTCCATTGTTCTCGGAATTCTGGTGAAGTTTAAAAATGCTACGGAACTCTTCCAGTGTTCTCGGAATTCTGCTGAAGTTTAAAAATGCTATGGAACTCTTCCATTGTTCTTCGGAATTCTGCTGAAGTTTAAAAATGCTACGGAACTTTTCCATTGTTCTTCGGAATTCTGCTGTAATTTAAAAAAGCTACGGAACTCTTCCATTGTTCTTCGGAATTCTGCTTAAGTTTAAAAATGCTACGGAACTCTTCCATTGTTCTTCGGAATTCTGCTGAAGTTTAAAAATGCTGCGGAACTCTTCCATTGTTCTTCGGAATTCTGCTGAAGTTTAAAAATGCTACGGAACTCTTCCATTGTTTTGCGGAATTCTGCTGAAGTTTAAAAATGCTACGGAACTCTTCCATTTTTCTCGGAATTCTTCTGAAGTTTAAAAATACTACAGAACTCTTCTCTTGTTCTTCAGAATTCTGCTGAAGTTTAAAAATGCTACGGAACAATTCCTTTGTTCTTCGGAATTCTGCTGAAGTTTAAAAATGCTACAGAACTCTTCCATTGTTCACGGTATTCTGGTGAAGTTTAAAAATGCTACAGAACTCTTCCATTGTTCCTCGGAATTCTGGTGAAGTTTAAAAATGCTGCGGAACTCATCCATTGTTCTCGGAATTCTGCTGAAGTTTAAAAATGCTACGGAACTCTTCCATTGTTCTTCGGAATTCTGCTGTAATTTAAAAATGCTATGGAACTCTTCCATTGTTCTTCGGAATTCTGCTGAAGTTTAAAAATGCTACGGAACTCTTCCATTGTTCTTCGGAATTCTGCTGAAGTTTAAAAATGCTACGGAACTCTTCCATTGTTTTTCGGAATTCTGCTGAAGTTTAAAAATGCTGTGGAACTCTTCCATTGTTCTCGGAATTCTTCTGAAGTTTGAAAATGCTACGGAACTCTTCCATTGTTCTTCAGAATACTGCTGAAGATTAGAAATGCTACAGAACTTTTCCATTGTTCTTCGGAATTCTGATGAAGTTTAAAAATGCTACGGAACTCTTCCATTGTTCTTCGGAATTCTGCTGAAGTTTAAAAATGCTACGGAACTCTTCCATTGTTCTTCGGAATTCTGAAGAAGTTTAAAAATGCTACGGAACTCTTCCATTGTTCTTCGGAATTCTGCTGAAGTTTAAAAATGCAACGGAACTCTTACATTGTTCTTCTGAATTCTGCTGAAGTTTAAAAATGCTACGGAACTCTTCCATTGTTCTTCAGAATTCTGATGAAGCTTAAAACTGCAATGGAACTCTTCCATTGTTCTTCGGAATTCTGCTGAAGTTTAAAAATGCTATGGAACTCTTCCATTGTTCTCGGAATTCTGGTGAATTTTAAAAATGCTACGGAACTCTTCCATTGTTCTCGGAATTCTGGTGAAGTTTAAAAATGCTAAGGAACTCATACATTGTTCTCGGAATTCTGCTGAAGTTTAAAAATGCTACGGAACTCTTCCATTGTTCTTCGGAATTCTGCTGAAGTTTAAAAATGGTACGGAACTCTTCCATTTTTCTCGGAATTCTTCTGAAGTTTAAAAATGCTACAGAACTCTTCTCTTGTTCTTCAGAATTCTGCTGAAGTTTAAAAATGCTACGGAACACTTCCTTTGTTCTTCGGAATTCTGCTGAAGTTTAAAAATGCTACAGAACTCTTCCTTTGTTCACGGTATTCTGGTGAAGTTTAAAAATGCTACGGAACTCTTCCATTGTTCTTCGGAATTCTGCTGAAGTTTAAAAATGCTACGGAACTCCTCCATTTTCTTCTGAATTCTGCTAAAGTTTAAAAATGCTACGGAACTCTTCCATTGTTCTCGGAATTCTGGTGAAGTTTAAAAATGCTACGGAACTCTTCCAGTGTTCTCGGAATTCTGCTGAAGTTTAAAAATGCTATGGAACTCTTCCATTGTTCTTCGGAATTCTGCTGAAGTTTAAAAATGCTACGGAACTTTTCCATTGTTCTTCGGAATTCTGCTGTAATTTAAAAAAGCTACGGAACTCTTCCATTGTTCTTCGGAATTCTGCTGAAGTTTAAAAATGCTGCGGAACTCTTCCATTGTTCTTCGGAATTCTGCTGAAGTTTAAAAATGCTACGGAACTCTTCCATTGTTTTGCGGAATTCTGCTGAAGTTTAAAAATGCTACGGAACTCTTCCATTTTTCTCGGAATTCTTCTGAAGTTTAAAAATACTACAGAACTCTTCTCTTGTTCTTCAGAATTCTGCTGAAGTTTAAAAATGCTACGGAACAATTCCTTTGTTCTTCGGAATTCTGCTGAAGTTTAAAAATGCTACAGAACTCTTCCATTGTTCACGGTATTCTGGTGAAGTTTAAAAATGCTACAGAACTCTTCCATTGTTCCTCGGAATTCTGGTGAAGTTTAAAAATGCTGCGGAACTCATCCATTGTTCTCGGAATTCTGCTGAAGTTTAAAAATGCTACGGAACTCTTCCATTGTTCTTCGGAATTCTGCTGTAATTTAAAAATGCTATGGAACTCTTCCATTGTTCTTCGGAATTCTGCTGAAGTTTAAAAATGCTACGGAACTCTTCCATTGTTCTTCGGAATTCTGCTGAAGTTTAAAAATGCTACGGAACTCTTCCATTGTTTTTCGGAATTCTGCTGAAGTTTAAAAATGCTGTGGAACTCTTCCATTGTTCTCGGAATTCTTCTGAAGTTTGAAAATGCTACGGAACTCTTCCATTGTTCTTCAGAATACTGCTGAAGATTAGAAATGCTACAGAACTTTTCCATTGTTCTTCGGAATTCTGATGAAGTTTAAAAATGCTACGGAACTCTTCCATTGTTCTTCGGAATTCTGCTGAAGTTTAAAAATGCTACGGAACTCTTCCATTGTTCTTCGGAATTCTGCTGAAGTTTAAAAATGCTACGGAACTCTTCCATTGTTCTCGGAATTCTGGTGAAGTTTAAAAATGCTGCGGAACTCATCCATTGTTCTCGGAATTCTGCTGAAGTTTAAAAATGCTACTGAACTCTTCCATTGTTCTTCGGAACTCTGCTGTAATTTAAAAATGCTACGGAACTCTTCCATTGTTCTTCGGAATTCTGCTGAAGTTTAAAAATGCTACGGAACTCTTCCATTGTTCTACGGAATTCTGCTGAAGTTTAAAAATGCTACGTAACTCTTCCATTGTTTTTCGGAATTCTGCTGAAGTTTAAAAATGCTGTGGAACTCTTCCATTGTTCTCGGAATTCTTCTGAAGTTTGAAAATGCTACGGAACTCTTCCATTGTTCTTCAGAATACTGCTGAAGTTTAAAAATGCTACGGAACACTTCCTTTGTTCTTCGGAATTCTGCTGAAGTTTAAAAATGCTACGGAACTCTTCCATTGTTTACGGAATTCTGGTGAAGTTTAAAAATGCTACGGAACTCTTCCATTGTTATTCTTAATTCTGCTGAAGTTTAAAAATGCTACGGAACTCTTCCATTGTTCTTCGGAATTCTGCTGAAGTTTAAAAATGCTACGGAACTCTTCCATTGTTCTTCTGAATTCAGCTAAAGTTTAAAAATGCTACGGAACTCTTCCATTGTTCTCGGAATTCTGGTGAAGTTTAAAAATGCTACGGAACTCTTCCATTGTTCTCAGAATTCTGCTGAAGTTTAAAAATGCTATGGAACTCTTCCATTGTTCTTCGGAATTCTGCTGAAGTTTAATAATGCTACGGAACTTTTCCATTGTTCTTCGGAATTCTGCTGAAGTTTAAAAATGGTACGGAACTCTTCCATTTTTCTCGGAATTCTTCTGTAGTTTAAAAATGCTACAGAACTCTTCTCTTGTTCTTCAGAATTCTGCTGAAGTTTAAAAATGCTACGGAACACTTCCTTTGTTCTTCGGAATTCTGCTGAAGTTTAAAAATGCTACAGAACTCTTCCATTGTTCACGGTATTCTGGTGAAGTTTAAAAATGCTACGGAACTCTTCCATTGTTCTTCGGAATTCTGCTGAAGTTTAAAAATGCTACGGGACTCTTCCATTGTTCTTCTGAGTTCTGCTGAAGTTTAAAAAGGCTACGGAACTCTTCCATTGTTCTTCGGAATTCTGATGAAGTTTAAAACTGCAACGGATCTCTTCCATTGTTCTTCGGAATTCTGCTGAAGTTTAAAAATGCTACGGAAATCTTCCATTGTTCTTCGGAATTCTGCTGAAGTTTAAAAATGCTACGGAACTCTTCCATTGTTCTCGGAATTCTGGTGAAGTTTAAAATTCTGCGGAACTCATCCATTGTTCTCGGAATTCTGCTGAAGTTTAAAAATGCTACCGAACTCTTCCATTGTTCTTCGGAATTCTGCTGTAATTTAAAAATGCTACGGAACTCTTCCATTGTTCTTCGGAATTCTGCTGAAGTTTAAAAATGCTACGGAACTCCTCCATTGTTCTTCTGAATTCTGCTAAAGTTTAAAAATGCTACGGAACTCTTCCATTGTTCTCGGAATTCTGGTGAAGTTTAAAAATGCTACGGAACTCTTCCATTGTTCTCGGAATTCTGCTGAAGTTTAAAAATGCTATGGAACTCTTCCATTGTTCTTCGGAATTCTGCTGAAGTTTAAAAATGCTACGGAACTTTTCCATTGTTCTTCGGAATTCTGCTGTAATTTCAAAAAGCTACGGAACTCTTCCATTGTTCTTCGGAATTCTGCTGAAGTTTAAAAATGCTACGGAACTCTTCCATTGTTCTTCGGAATTCTGCTGAAGTTTAAAAATGCTACGGAACTCTTCCATTGTTTTTTGGAATTCTGCTGAAGTTTAAAAATGCTGTGGAACTCTTCCTTTGTTCTCGGAATTCTTCTGAAGTTTGAAAATGCTACGGAACTCTTCCATTGTTCTTCAGAATACTGCTGAAGTTTAAAAATGCTACGGAACACTTCCTTTGTTCTTCGGAATTCTGCTGAAGTTTAAAAATGCTACGGAACTCTTCCATTGTTCACGGAATTCTGGTGAAGTTTAAAAATGCTACGGAACTCTTCCATTGTTCTTCGGAATTCTGCTGAAGTTTAAAAATGCTATGGAACTCTTCCATTGTTCTTCTGAATTCTGCTAATGTTTAAAAATGCTACGGAACTCTTCCATTGTTCTTCGGAATTCTGGTGAAGTTTAAAAATGCTACGGAACTCTTCCATTGTTCTCGGAATTCTGCTGAAGTTTAAAAATGCTATGGAACTCTTCCATTGTTCTTCGGAATTCTGCTGAAGTTTAAAAATGGTACGGAACTTTTCCATTGTTCTTTGGCATTCTGATGAAGTTTAAAAATGCTACGGAACTCTTCCATTGTTCTTCGGAATTCTGCTGAAGTTTAAAAATGCTATGGAACTTTTCCATTGTTCTTCGGAATTCTGCTGTAATTTCAAAAAGCTACGGAACTCTTCCATTGTTCTTCGAAATTCTGCTGAAGTTTAAAAATGCTACGGAACTCTTCCATTGTTATTCGGAATTCTGCTGAAGTTTAAAAATGCTACGGAACTCTTCCATTGTTTTTGGAATTCTGCTGAAGTTTAAAAATGCTGTGGAACTCTTCCATTGTTCTCGGAATTCTTCTGAAGTTTGAAAATGCTACGGAACTCTTCCATTGTTCTTCAGAATACTGCTGAAGTTTAAAAATGCTACGGAACACTTCCTTTGTTCTTCGGAATTCTGCTGAAGTTTAAAAATGCTACGGAACTCTTCCATTGTTCACGGAATTCTGGTGAAGTTTAAAAATGCTATGGAACTCATCCATTGTTCTTCTGAATTCTGCTAATGTTTAAAAATGCTACGGAACTCTTCCATTGTTCTCGGAATTCTGGTGAAGTTTAAAAATGCTACGGAACTCTTCCATTGTTCTCGGAATTCTACTGAAGTTTAAAAATGCTATGGAACTCTTCCATTGTTCTTCCGAATTCTGCTGAAGTTTAAAAATGGTACGGAACTTTTCCATTGTTCTTTGGCATTCTGATGAAGTTTAAAAATGCTACGGAACTCTTCCATTGTTCTTCGGAATTCTGCAGAAGTTTAAAAATGCTACGGAACTCTTCCATTGTTCTTGGAATTCTGGTGAAGTTTAAAAATGCTACGGAACTCTTCCATTATTCTCAGAATTCTGGTGAAGTTTATAAATTCTGCGGTACTCTTCCATTGTTCTTGGGAATTCTGCTGAAGTTTAAAAATGTTACGGATCATTTCCATTGTTCTTTGGAATTCTGCTGAAGTTTAAAAATGCTACGGAACTCTTGCATTGTTCTTCGGAATTCTGCTGAAGTTTAAAAATGCTATGGAACTCTTCCATTGTTCTCGGAATTCTGGTGAAGTTGAAAAATGCTACGGAACTCTTCCATTATTCTCGGAATTCTGGTGAAGTTTAAAAATGCTACGGAACTCATCCATTGTTCTCGGAATTCTGCTGAAGTTTAAAAATGCTACGGAACTCTTCCATTGTTCTTCGGAATTCTGCTGAAGTTTAAAAATGGTACAGAACTTTTCCATTGTTCTTCGGAATTCTGACGTAGTTTAAAAAGGCTACGGAACTCTTCCATTGTTCTTCGGAATTCTGCTGAAGTTTAAAAATGCTACGGAACTCTTTCATTGTTCTTCGGAATTCTGCAGAAGTTTAAAAATGCTACGGAACTCTTCCATCGTTCTTGGAATTCTGTTGAAGTTTAAAAATGCTGCGGAACTCTTCCATTGTTCTCAGAATTCTGCTGAAGCTTATAAATTCTATGGTGCTCTTCCATTGTTCTTGGGAATTCTGCTGAAGTTTAAAAATGTTACGGATCAATTCCATTGTTCTTCGGAATTCTGCTGAAGTTTAAAAATGCTACGGAACTCTTCCATTGTTCTCGGAATTCTGCTGAAGTTTAAAAATGCTATGGAACTCTTCCATTGTTCTTCGGAATTCTGCTGAAGTTTAAAAATGGTACGGAACTTTTCCATTGTTCTTTGGCATTCTGATGAAGTTTAAAAATGCTACGGAACTCTTCCATTGTTCTTCGGAATTCTGCTGAAGTTTAAAAATGCTACGGAACTTTTCCATTGTTCTTCGGAATTCTGCTGTAATTTCAAAAAGCTACGGAACTCTTCCATTGTTCTTCGGAATTCTGCTGAAGTTTAAAAATGCTACGGAACTCTTCCATTGTTCTTCGGAATTCTGCTGAAGTTTAAAAATGCTACGGAACTCTTCCATTGTTTTTTGGAATTCTGCTGAAGTTTAAAAATGCTGTGGAACTCTTCCATTGTTCTCGGAATTCTTCTGAAGTTTGAAAATGCTACGGAGCTACGGAACTCTTCCATTGTTCTTCAGAATACTGCTGAAGTTTAAAAATGCTACGGAACACTTCCTTTGTTCTTCGGAATTCTGCTGAAGTTTAAAAATGCTACGGAACTCTTCCATTGTTCACGGAATTCTGGTGAAGTTTAAAAATGCTACGGAACTCTTCCATTGTTCTTCGGAATTCTGCTGAAGTTTAAAAATGATATGGAACTCTTCCATTGTTCTTCTGAATTCTGCTAATGTTTAAAAATGCTACGGAACTCTTCCATTGTTCTCGGAATTCTGGTGAAGTTTAAAAATGCTACGGAACTCTTCCATTGTTCTCGGAATTCTACTGAAGTTTAAAAATGCTATGGAACTCTTCCATTGTTCTTCGGAATTCTGCTGAAGTTTAAAAATGGTACGGAACTTTTCCATTGTTCTTTGGCATTCTGATGAAGTTTAAAAATGCTACGGAACTCTTCCATTGTTCTTCGGAATTCTGCAGAAGTTTAAAAATGCTACGGAACTCTTCCATTGTTCTTGGAATTCTGGTGAAGTTTAAAAATGCTACGGAACTCTTCCATTATTCTCAGAATTCTGGTGAAGTTTATAAATTCTGCGGTGCTCTTCCATTGTTCTTGGGAATTCTGCTGAAGTTTAAAAATGTTACGGATCATTTCCATTGTTCTTTGGAATTCTGCTGAAGTTTAAAAATGCTACGGAACTCTTGCATTGTTCTTCGGAATTCTGCTGAAGTTTAAAAATGCTATGGAACTCTTCCATTGTTCTCGGAATTCTGGTGAAGTTGAAAAATGCTACGGAACTCTTCCATTATTCTCGGAATTCTGGTGAAGTTTAAAAATGCTACGGAACTCATCCATTGTTCTCGGAATTCTGCTGAAGTTTAAAAATGCTACGGAACTCTTCCATTGTTCTTCGGAATTCTGCTGAAGTTTAAAAATGGTACGGAACTTTTCCATTGTTCTTCGGAATTCTGACGTAGTTTAAAAAGGCTACGGAACTCTTCCATTGTTCTTCGGAATTCTGCTGAAGTTTAAAAATGCTACGGAACTCTTTCATTGTTCTTCGGAATTCTGCAGAAGTTTAAAAATGCTACGGAACTCTTCCATCGTTCTTGGAATTCTGGTGAAGTTTAAAAATGCTACGGAACTCTTCCATTGTTCTCAGAATTCTGCTGAAGCTTATAAATTCTATGGTGCTCTTCCATTGTTCTTGGGAATTCTGCTGAAGTTTAAAAATGTTACGGATCAATTCCATTGTTCTTCGGAATTCTGCTGAAGTTTAAAAATGCTACGGATCTCTTCCATTGTTCTTCGGAATTCTGCTGAAGTTTAAAAATGCTACGGAACTCTTCCATTGTTCTTCGGAATTCTGCTGAAGTTTAAAAATGCTACGGAACTCTTCCATTGTTTTTCGGAATTCTGCTGAAGTTTAAAAATGCTGTGGAACTCTTCCATTGTTCTCGGAATTCTTCTGAAGTTTGAAAATGCTACGGAACTCTTCCATTGTTCTTCAGAATACTGCTGAAGTTTAAAAATGCTACGGAACACTTCCTTTGTTCTTCGGAATTCTGCTGAAGTTTAAAAATGCTACAGAACTCTTCCATTGTTCACGGTATTCTGGTGAAGTTTAAAAATGCTACGGAACTCTTCCATTGTTCTTCGGAATTCTGCAAAAGTTTAAAAATGCTACGGGACTCTTCCATTGTTCTTCTGAGTTCTGCTGAAGTTTAAAAAGGCTACGGAACTCTTCCATTGTTCTTCGGAATTCTGCTGAAGTTTAAAACTGCAACGGAACTCTTCCATTGTTCTTCGGAATTCTGCTGAAGTTTAAAAAGGCTACGGAACTCTTCCATTGTTCTTCGGAATTCTGCTGAAGTTTAAAAATGCTATGGAATTCTTCCATTGTTCTCGGAATTCTGGTGAAGTTTAAAAATGCTGCGGAACTCATCCATTGTTCTTGGAATTCTGCTGAAGTTTAAAAATGCTACGGAACTCTTCCATTGTTCTTCGGAATTCTGCTGTAATTTAAAAATGCTACGGAACTCTTCCATTGTTCTTCGGAATTCTGCTGAAGTTTAAAAATGCTACGGAACTCTTCCATTGGTCTTCGGAATTCTGCTGAAGTTTAAAAATGCTACGGAACTCTTCCATTGTTTTTCGGAATTCTGCTGAAGTTTAAAAATGCTGTGGAACTCTTCCATTGTTCTCGGAATTCTTCTGAAGTTTGAAAATGCTACGGAACTCTTCCATTGTTCTTCAGAATACTGCTGAAGTTTAAAAATGGTACGGAACACATCCTTTGTTCTTGGGAATTCTGCTGAAGTTTAAAAATGCTACGGAACTCTTCCATTGTTCTCGGAATTCTGTTGAAGTTTAAAAATGCTACGGAACTCTTCCATTGTTCTCGGAATTCTGGTGAAGTTTAAAAATGCTACAGAACTCTTCCATTGTTCTCGGAATTCTGCTGAAGTTTAAAAATGCTATGGAACTCTTCCATTGTTCTTCGGAATTCTGCTGAAGTTTAAAAATGCTACGGAACTTTTCCATTGTTCTTCGGAATTCTGATGAAGTTTAAAAATGCTACGGAACTCTTCCATTGTTCTTCGGAATTCTGCTGAAGTTTAAAAATGCTACGGAACTCTTCCATTGTTCTTCGGAATTCTGCAGAAGTTTAAAAATGCTACGGAACTCTTCCATTGTTCTTGGAATTCTGGTGAAGTTTAAAAATGCTACGGAACTCTTCCATTGTTCTCAGAATTCTGCTGAAGTTTATAAATTCTACGGTACTCTTCCATTGTTCTTGGGAATTCTGCTGAAGTTTAAAAATGTTACGGATCATTTCCATTGTTCTTCGGAATTCTGCTGAAGTTTAAATATGCTACGGAACTCTTCCATTGTTCTTTGGAATTCTGCTGAAGTTTAAAAATGCTACGGAACTCTTCGATTGTTCTTCGGAATTCTGCTGAAGTTTAAAAATGCTGCGGAAATCTTCCATTGTTCTTCTGAGTTCTGCTGAAGTTTAAAAATGCTGCGGAACTCTTCCATTGTTCTTCGGAATCTTGATGAAGTTTAAAACTGCAACGGAACTCTTCCATTGTTCTTCGGAATTCTGCTGAAGTTTAAAAATGCTACGGAACTCTTCTATTGTTCTTCGGAATTCTGCTGAAGTTTAAAAATGCTATGGAAATCTTCCATTGTTCTCGGAATTCTGGTGAAGTTTAAAAATGCTACGGAACTCTTCCATTGTTCTCGGAATTCTGGTGAAGTTTAAAAATGCTACGGAACTCATCCATTGTTCTCGGAATTCTGCTGAAGTTTAAAAATGCTACGGAACTCTTCCATTGTTCTTCGGAATTCTGCTGAAGTTTAAAAATGGTACGGAACTTTTCCATTGTTCTTCGGAATTCTGACGAAGTTTAAAAAGGCTACGGAACTCTTCCATTGTTCTTCGGAATTCTGCTGAAGTTTAAAAATGCTACGGAACTCTTCCATTGTTCTTCGGAATTCTGCAGAAGTTTAAAAATGCTACGGAACTCTTCCATTGTTCTTGGAATTCTGGTGAAGTTTAAAAATGCTACGGAACTCTTCCATTGTTCTCAGAATTCTGCTGAAGCTTATAAATTCTACGGTGCTCTTCCATTGTTCTTGGGAATTCTGCTGAAGTTTAAAAATGTTACGGAACTCTTCCATTGTTCTTCGGAATTCTGCTGAAGTTTGAAAATGCTACGGAACTCTTCCATTGTTCACGGAATTCTGGTGAAGTTTAAAAATGCTACGGAACTCTTCCATTGTTCTTTGGAATTCTGCTGAAGTTTAAAAATGCTATGGAACTCTTCCATTGTTCTTCTGAATTCTGCTGAAGTTTAAAAATGCTACGGAACTCTTCCATTGTTCTCGGAATTCTGTTGAAGTTTAAAAATGCTACGGAACTCTTCCATTGTTCTCGGAATTCTGGTGAAGTTTAAAAATGCTACAGAACTCTTCCATTGTTCTCGGAATTCTGCTGAAGTTTAAAAATGCTATGGAACTCTTCCATTGTTCTTCGGAATTCTGCTGAAGTTTAAAAATGCTACGGAACTTTTCCATTGTTCTTCGGAATTCTGATGAAGTTTAAAAATGCTACGGAACTCTTCCATTGTTCTTCGGAATTCTGCTGAAGTTTAAAAATGCTACGGAACTCTTCCATTGTTCTTCGGAATTCTGCAGAAGTTTAAAAATGCTACGGAACTCTTCCATTGTTCTTGGAATTCTGGTGAAGTTTAAAAATGCTACGGAACTCTTCCACTGTTCTCAGAATTCTGCTGAAGTTTATGAATTCTATGGTACTCTTCCATTGTTCTTGGGAATTCTGCTGAAGTTTAAAAATATTACGGATCATTTCCATTGTTCTTCGGAATTCTGCTGAAGTTTAAATATGCTACGGAACTCTTCCATTGTTCTTTGGAATTCTGCTGAAGTTTAAAAATGCTACGGAACTCTTCGATTGTTCTTTGGAATTCTGCTGAAGTTTAAAAATGCTACGGAACTCTTCCATTAGTCTTCGGAATTCTGCTGAAGTTTAAAAATGCTACGGAACTCTTCCATTGTTTTTCGGAATTCTGCTGAAGTTTAAAAATGCTGTGGAACTCTTCCATTGTTCTCGCAATTCTTCTGAAGTTTGAAAATGCTACGGAACTCTTCCATTGTTCTTCAGAATACTGCTGAAGTTTAAAAATGGTACGGAACACATCCTTTGTTCTTCGGAATTCTGCTGAAGTTTAAAAATGCTACGGAACTCTTCCATTGTTCACGGAATTCTGGTGAAGTTTAAAAATGCTACGGAACTCTTCCATTGTTCTTTGGAATTCTGCTGAAGTTTAAAAATGCTATGGAACTCTTCCATTGTTCTTCTGAATTCTGCTGAAGTTTAAAAATGCTACGGAACTCTTCCATTGTTCTCGGAATTCTGTTGAAGTTTAAAAATGCTACGGAACTCTTCCATTGTTCTCGGAATTCTAGTGAAGTTTAAAAATGCTACGGAACTCTTCCATTGTTCTCGGAATTCTGCTGAAGTTTAAAAATGCTATGGAACTCTTCCATTGTTCTTCGGAATTCTGCTGAAGTTTAAAAATGCTACGGAACTTTTCCATTGTTCTTCGGAATTCTGCAGAAGTTTAAAAATGCTACGGAACTCTTCCATTGTTCTTGGAATTCTGGTGAAGTTTAAAAATGCTACGGAACTCTTCCATTGTTCTCAGAATTCTGCTGAAGTTTATAAATTCTACGGTACTCTTCCATTGTTCTTGGGAATTCTGCTGAAGTTTAAAAATGTTACGGATCATTTCCATTGTTCTTCGGAATTCTGCTGAAGTTTAAATATGCTACGGAACTCTTCCATTGTTCTTTGGAATTCTGCTGAAGTTTAAAAATGCTACGGAACTCTTCGATTGTTCTTCGGAATTCTGCTGAAGTTTAAAAATGCTGCGGAAATCTTCCATTGTTCTTCTGAGTTCTGCTGAAGTTTAAAAATGCTGCGGAACTCTTCCATTGTTCTTCGGAATCTTGATGAAGTTTAAAACTGCAACGGAACTCTTCCATTGTTCTTCGGAATTCTGCTGAAGTTTAAAAATGCTACGGAACTCTTCTATTGTTCTTCGGAATTCTGCTGAAGTTTAAAAATGCTATGGAAATCTTCCATTGTTCTCGGAATTCTGGTGAAGTTTAAAAATGCTACGGAACTCTTCCATTGTTCTCGGAATTCTGGTGAAGTTTAAAAATGCTACGGAACTCATCCATTGTTCTCGGAATTCTGCTGAAGTTTAAAAATGCTACGGAACTCTTCCATTGTTCTTCGGAATTCTGCTGAAGTTTAAAAATGGTACGGAACTTTTCCATTGTTCTTCGGAATTCTGACGAAGTTTAAAAAGGCTACGGAACTCTTCCATTGTTCTTCGGAATTCTGCTGAAGTTTAAAAATGCTACGGAACTCTTCCATTGTTCTTCGGAATTCTGCAGAAGTTTAAAAATGCTACGGAACTCTTCCATTGTTCTTGGAATTCTGGTGAAGTTTAAAAATGCTACGGAACTCTTCCATTGTTCTCAGAATTCTGCTGAAGCTTATAAATTCTACGGTGCTCTTCCATTGTTCTTGGGAATTCTGCTGAAGTTTAAAAATGTTACGGAACTCTTCCATTGTTCTTCGGAATTCTGCTGAAGTTTGAAAATGCTACGGAACTCTTCCATTGTTCACGGAATTCTGGTGAAGTTTAAAAATGCTACGGAACTCTTCCATTGTTCTTTGGAATTCTGCTGAAGTTTAAAAATGCTATGGAACTCTTCCATTGTTCTTCTGAATTCTGCTGAAGTTTAAAAATGCTACGGAACTCTTCCATTGTTCTCGGAATTCTGTTGAAGTTTAAAAATGCTACGGAACTCTTCCATTGTTCTCGGAATTCTGGTGAAGTTTAAAAATGCTACAGAACTCTTCCATTGTTCTCGGAATTCTGCTGAAGTTTAAAAATGCTATGGAACTCTTCCATTGTTCTTCGGAATTCTGCTGAAGTTTAAAAATGCTACGGAACTTTTCCATTGTTCTTCGGAATTCTGATGAAGTTTAAAAATGCTACGGAACTCTTCCATTGTTCTTCGGAATTCTGCTGAAGTTTAAAAATGCTACGGAACTCTTCCATTGTTCTTCGGAATTCTGCAGAAGTTTAAAAATGCTACGGAACTCTTCCATTGTTCTTGGAATTCTGGTGAAGTTTAAAAATGCTACGGAACTCTTCCACTGTTCTCAGAATTCTGCTGAAGTTTATGAATTCTATGGTACTCTTCCATTGTTCTTGGGAATTCTGCTGAAGTTTAAAAATATTACGGATCATTTCCATTGTTCTTCGGAATTCTGCTGAAGTTTAAATATGCTACGGAACTCTTCCATTGTTCTTTGGAATTCTGCTGAAGTTTAAAAATGCTACGGAACTCTTCGATTGTTCTTTGGAATTCTGCTGAAGTTTAAAAATGCTACGGAACTCTTCCATTAGTCTTCGGAATTCTGCTGAAGTTTAAAAATGCTACGGAACTCTTCCATTGTTTTTCGGAATTCTGCTGAAGTTTAAAAATGCTGTGGAACTCTTCCATTGTTCTCGCAATTCTTCTGAAGTTTGAAAATGCTACGGAACTCTTCCATTGTTCTTCAGAATACTGCTGAAGTTTAAAAATGGTACGGAACACATCCTTTGTTCTTCGGAATTCTGCTGAAGTTTAAAAATGCTACGGAACTCTTCCATTGTTCACGGAATTCTGGTGAAGTTTAAAAATGCTACGGAACTCTTCCATTGTTCTTTGGAATTCTGCTGAAGTTTAAAAATGCTATGGAACTCTTCCATTGTTCTTCTGAATTCTGCTGAAGTTTAAAAATGCTACGGAACTCTTCCTTTGTTCTCGGAATTCTGTTGAAGTTTAAAAATGCTACGGAACTCTTCCATTGTTCTCGGAATTCTAGTGAAGTTTAAAAATGCTACGGAACTCTTCCATTGTTCTCGGAATTCTGCTGAAGTTTAAAAATGCTATGGAACTCTTCCATTGTTCTTCGGAATTCTGCTGAAGTTTAAAAATGCTACGGAACTTTTCCATTGTTCTTCGGAATTCTGATGAAGTTTAAAAATGCTACGGAACTCTTCCATTGTTCTTCGGAATTCTGCTGAAGTTTAAAAATGCTACGGAACTCTTCCATTGTTCTTCGGAATTCTGCAGAAGTTTAAAAATGCTACGGAACTCTTCCATTGTTCTTGGAATTCTGGTGAAGTTTAAAAATGCTACGGAACTCTTCCATTGTTCTCAGAATTCTGCTGAAGTTTATAAATTCTACGGTACTCTTCCATTGTTCTTGGGAATTCTGCTGAAGTTTAAAAATGTTACGGATCATTTCCATTGTTCTTCGGAATTCTGCTGAAGTTTAAATATGCTACGGAACTCTTCCATTGTTCTTTGGAATTCTGCTGAAGTTTAAAAATGCTACGGAACTCTTCGATTGTTCTTCGGAATTCTGCTGAAGTTTAAAAATGCTGCGGAAATCTTCCATTGTTCTTCTGAGTTCTGCTGAAGTTTAAAAATGCTGCGGAACTCTTCCATTGTTCTTCGGAATCTTGATGAAGTTTAAAACTGCAACGGAACTCTTCCATTGTTCTTCGGAATTCTGCTGAAGTTTAAAAATGCTACGGAACTCTTCTATTGTTCTTCGGAATTCTGCTGAAGTTTAAAAATGCTATGGAAATCTTCCATTGTTCTCGGAATTCTGGTGAAGTTTAAAAATGCTACGGAACTCTTCCATTGTTCTCGGAATTCTGGTGAAGTTTAAAAATGCTACGGAACTCATCCATTGTTCTCGGAATTCTGCTGAAGTTTAAAAATGCTACGGAACTCTTCCATTGTTCTTCGGAATTCTGCTGAAGTTTAAAAATGGTACGGAACTTTTCCATTGTTCTTCGGAATTCTGACGAAGTTTAAAAAGGCTACGGAACTCTTCCATTGTTCTTCGGAATTCTGCTGAAGTTTAAAAATGCTACGGAACTCTTCCATTGTTCTTCGGAATTCTGCAGAAGTTTAAAAATGCTACGGAACTCTTCCATTGTTCTTGGAATTCTGGTGAAGTTTAAAAATGCTACGGAACTCTTCCATTGTTCTCAGAATTCTGCTGAAGCTTATAAATTCTACGGTGCTCTTCCATTGTTCTTGGGAATTCTGCTGAAGTTTAAAAATGTTACGGATCAATTCCATTGTTCTTCGGAATTCTGCTGAAGTTTGAAAATGCTACGGAACTCTTCCATTGTTCACGGAATTCTGGTGAAGTTTAAAAATGCTACGGAACTCTTCCATTGTTCTTTGGAATTCTGCTGAAGTTTAAAAATGCTATGGAACTCTTCCATTGTTCTTCTGAATTCTGCTGAAGTTTAAAAATGCTACGGAACTCTTCCATTGTTCTCGGAATTCTGTTGAAGTTTAAAAATGCTACGGAACTCTTCCATTGTTCTCGGAATTCTGGTGAAGTTTAAAAATGCTACAGAACTCTTCCATTGTTCTCGGAATTCTGCTGAAGTTTAAAAATGCTATGGAACTCTTCCATTGTTCTTCGGAATTCTGCTGAAGTTTAAAAATGCTACGGAACTTTTCCATTGTTCTTCGGAATTCTGATGAAGTTTAAAAATGCTACGGAACTCTTCCATTGTTCTTCGGAATTCTGCTGAAGTTTAAAAATGCTACGGAACTCTTCCATTGTTCTTCGGAATTCTGCAGAAGTTTAAAAATGCTACGGAACTCTTCCATTGTTCTTGGAATTCTGGTGAAGTTTAAAAATGCTACGGAACTCTTCCACTGTTCTCAGAATTCTGCTGAAGTTTATGAATTCTATGGTACTCTTCCATTGTTCTTGGGAATTCTGCTGAAGTTTAAAAATATTACGGATCATTTCCATTGTTCTTCGGAATTCTGCTGAAGTTTAAATATGCTACGGAACTCTTCCATTGTTCTTTGGAATTCTGCTGAAGTTTAAAAATGCTACGGAACTCTTCGATTGTTCTTCGGAATTCTGCTGAAGTTTAAAAATGCTACGGAACTCTTCCATTGTTCTTCTGAGTTCTGCTGAAGTTTAAAAATGCTATGGAACTCTTCCATTGTTCTCGGAATTCTGGTGAAGTTTAAAAATGCTACGGAATTCTTCCATTGTTCTCGGAAATCTGGTGAAGTTTAAAAATGCTACGGAACTCATCCATTGTTCTCGGAATTCTGCTGAAGTTTAAAAATGCTACGGAACTCTTCCATTGTTCTTTGGAATTCTGCTGAAGTTTAAAAATGCTACGGAACTCTTCGATTGTTCTTCGGAATTCTGCTGAAGTTTAAAAATGCTACGGAACTCTTCCATTGTTCTTCTGAGTTCTGCTGAAGTTTAAAAATGCTGCGGAACTCTTCCATTGTTCTTCGGAATTCTGATGAAGTTTAAAACTGCAACGGAACTCTTCCATTGTTCTTCGGAATTCTGCTGAAGTTTAGAAATGCTACGGAACTCTTCTATTGTTCTTCGGAATTCTGCTGAAGTTTAAAAATGCTATGGAACTCTTCCATTGTTCTCGGAATTCTGGTGAAGTTTAAAAATGCTACGGAATTCTTCCATTGTTCTCGGAAATCTGGTGAAGTTTAAAAATGCTACGGAACTCATCCATTGTTCTCGGAATTCTGCTGAAGTTTAAAAATGCTATGGAACTCTTCCATTGTTCTTCGGAATTCTGCTGAAGTTTAAAAATGGTACGGAACTTTTCCATTGTTCTTCGGAATTCTGACGAAGTTTAAAAAGGCTACGGAACTCTTCCATTGTTCTTCGGAATTCTGCTGAAGTTTAAAAATGCTACGGAACTCTTCCATTGTTCTTCGGAATTCTGCAGAAGTTTAAAAATGCTACGGAACTCTTCCATTGTTCTTGGAATTCTGGTGAAGTTTAAAAATGCTATGGAACTCTTCCATTGTACTCAGAATTCTGCTGAAGCTTATAAATTCTACGGTTCTCTTCCATTGTTCTTGGGAATTCTGCTGAAGTTTGAAAATGCTACGGAACTCTTCCATTGTTCTTCGGAATTCTGCTGAAGTTTAAAAATGCTACGGAACACTTCCTTTGTTCTTCGGAATTCTGCTGAAGTTTAAAAATGCTACGGAACTCTTCCATTGTTCATGGAATTCTGGTGAAGTTTAAAAATGCTACGGAACTCTTCCATTGTTCTTTGGAATTCTGCTGAAGTTTAAAAATGCTATGGAACTCTTCCATTGTTCTTCTGAATTCTGCTGAAGTTTAAAAATGCTACGGAACTCTTCCATTGTTCTCGGAATTCTGTTGAAGTTTAAAAATGCTACGGAACTCTTCCATTGTTCTCGGAATTCTGGTGAAGTTTAAAAATGCTACAGAACTCTTCCATTGTTCTCGGAATTCTGCTGAAGTTTAAAAATGCTATGGAACTCTTCCATTGTTCTTCGGAATTCTGCTGAAGTTTAAAAATGCTATGGAACTTTTCCATTGTTCTTCGGAATTCTGATGAAGTTTAAAAATGCTACGGAACTCTTCCATTGTTCTTCGGAATTCTGCTGAAGTTTAAAAATGCTACGGAACTCTTCCATTGTTCTTTGGAATTCTGCAGAAGTTTAAAAATGCTACGGAACTCTTCCATTGTTCTTGGAATTCTGGTGAAGTTTAAAAATGCTACGGAACTCTTCCATTGTTCTCAGAATTCTGCTGAAGTTTATAAATTCTACGGTACTCTTCCATTGTTCTTGGGAATTCTGCTGAAGTTTAAAAATGTTACGGATTATTTCCATTGTTCTTCGGAATTCTGCTGAAGTTTAAATATGCTATGGAACTCTTCCATTGTTCTTTGGAATTCTGCTGAAGTTTAAAAATGCTACGGAACTCTTCGATTGTTCTTCGGAATTCTGCTGAAGTTTAAAAATGCTACGGAACTCTTCCATTGTTCTTCTGAGTTCTGCTGAAGTTTAAAAATGCTGCGGAACTCTTCCATTGTTCTTCGGAATTCTGATGAAGTTTAAAACTGCAACGGAACTCTTCCATTGTTCTTCGGAATTCTGCTGAAGTTTAAAAATGCTACGGAACTCTTCTATTGTTCTTCGGAATTCTGCTGAAGTTTAAAAATGCTATGGAAATCTTCCATTGTTCTTGGAATTCTGGTGAAGTTTAAAAATGCTACGGAACTCTTCCATTGTTCTCGGAATTCTGGTGAAGTTTAAAAATGCTACGGAACTCATCCATTGTTCTCGGAATTCTGCTGAAGTTTAAAAATGCTACGGAACTCTTCCATTGTTCTTCGGAATTCTGCTGAAGTTTAAAAATGGTACGGAACTTTTCCATTGTTCTTCGGAATTCTGACGAAGTTTAAAAAGGCTACGGAACTCTTCCATTGTTCTTCGGAATTCTGCTGAAGTTTAAAAATGCTACGGAACTCTTCCATTGTTCTTCGGAATTCTGCAGAAGTTTAAAAATGCTACGGAACTCTTCCATTGTTCTTGGAATTCTGGTGAAGTTTAAAAATGCTACGGAACTCTTCCATTGTTCTCAGAATTCTGCTGAAGCTTATAAATTCTACGGTGCTCTTCCATTGTTCTTGGGAATTCTGCTGAAGTTTAAAAATGTTACGGATCAATTCCATTGTTCTTCGGAATTCTGCTGAAGTTTGAAAATGCTATGGAACTCTTCCATTGTTCACGGAATTCTGGTGAAGTTTAAAAATGCTACGGAACTCTTCCATTGTTCTTTGGAATTCTGCTGAAGTTTAAAAATGCTATGGAACTCTTCCATTGTTCTTCTGAATTCTGCTGAAGTTTAAAAATGCTACGGAACTCTTCCATTGTTCTCGGAATTCTGTTGAAGTTTAAAAATGCTACGGAACTCTTCCATTGTTCTCGGAATTCTGGTGAAGTTTAAAAATGCTACGGAACACTTCCATTGTTCTCGGAATTCTGCTGAAGTTTAAAAATGCTATGGAACTCTTCCATTGTTCTTCAGAATTCTGCTGAAGTTTAAAAATGCTACGGAACTTTTCCATTGTTCTTCGGAATTCTGATGAAGTTTAAAAATGCTACGGAACTCTTCCATTGTTCTTCGGAATTCTGCTGAAGTTTAAAAATGCTACGGAACTCTTCCATTGTTCTTCGGAATTCTGCAGAAGTTTAAAAATGCTACGGAACTCTTCCATTGTTCTTGGAATTCTGGTGAAGTTTAAAAATGCTACGGAACTCTTCCATTGTTCTCAGAATTCTGCTGAAGTTTATGAATTCCACGGTACTCTTCCATTGTTCTTGGGAATTCTGCTGAAGTTTAAAAATATTACGGATCATTTCCATTGTTCTTCGGAATTCTGCTGAAGTTTAAATATGCTACGGAACTCTTCCATTGTTCTTTGGAATTCTGCTGAAGTTTAAAAATGCTACGGAACTCTTCGATTGTTCTTCGGAATTCTGCTGAAGTTTAAAAATGCTACGGAACTCTTCCATTGTTCTTCTGAGTTCTGCTGAAGTTTAAAAATGCTGCGGAACTCTTCCATTGTTCTTCGGAATTCTGATGAAGTTTAAAACTGCAACGGAACTCTTCCATTGTTCTTCGGAATTCTGCTGAAGTTTAAAAATGCTACGGAACTCTTCTATTGTTCTTCGGATTTCTGCTGAAGTTTAAAAATGCTATGGAACTCTTCCATTGTTCTCGGAATTCTGGTGAAGTTTAAAAATGCCACGGAATTCTTCCATTGTTCTCGGAAATCTGGTGAAGTTTAAAAATGCTACGGAACTCTTCCATTGTTCTTCGGAATTCTGCTGAAGTTTAAAAATGCTACGGAACTCTTCCATTGTTCTTCGGAATTCTGCTGAAGTTTAAAAATGCTACGGAACTCTTCCATTGTTTTTCGGAATTCTGCTGAAGTTTAAAAATGCTGTGGAACTCTTCCATTGTTCTCGGAATTCTTCTGAAGTTTGAAAATGCTACGGAACTCTTCCATTGTTCTTCAGAATACTGCTGAAGTTTAAAAATGCTACGGAACACTTCCTTTGTTCTTCGGAATTCTGCTGAAGTTTAAAAATGCTACAGAACTCTTCCATTGTTCACGGTATTCTGGTGAAGTTTAAAAATGCTACGGAACTCTTCCATTGTTCTTCGGAATTCTGCAAAAGTTTAAAAATGCTACGGGACTCTTCCATTGTTCTTCTGAGTTCTGCTGAAGTTTAAAAAGGCTACGGAACTCTTCCATTGTTCTTCGGAATTCTGCTGAAGTTTAAAACTGCAACGGAACTCTTCCATTGTTCTTCGGAATTCTGCTGAAGTTTAAAAAGGCTACGGAACTCTTCCATTGTTCTTCGGAATTCTGCTGAAGTTTAAAAATGCTATGGAATTCTTCCATTGTTCTCGGAATTCTGGTGAAGTTTAAAAATGCTGCGGAACTCATCCATTGTTCTTGGAATTCTGCTGAAGTTTAAAAATGCTACGGAACTCTTCCATTGTTCTTCGGAATTCTGCTGTAATTTAAAAATGCTACGGAACTCTTCCATTGTTCTTCGGAATTCTGCTGAAGTTTAAAAATGCTACGGAACTCTTCCATTGGTCTTCGGAATTCTGCTGAAGTTTAAAAATGCTACGGAACTCTTCCATTGTTTTTCGGAATTCTGCTGAAGTTTAAAAATGCTGTGGAACTCTTCCATTGTTCTCGGAATTCTTCTGAAGTTTGAAAATGCTACGGAACTCTTCCATTGTTCTTCAGAATACTGCTGAAGTTTAAAAATGGTACGGAACACATCCTTTGTTCTTCGGAATTCTGCTGAAGTTTAAAAATGCTACGGAACTCTTCCATTGTTCACGGAATTCTGGTGAAGTTTAAAAATGCTACGGAACTCTTCCATTGTTCTTTGGAATTCTGCTGAAGTTTAAAAATGCTATGGAACTCTTCCATTGTTCTTCTGAATTCTGCTGAAGTTTAAAAATGCTACGGAACTCTTCCATTGTTCTCGGAATTCTGTTGAAGTTTAAAAATGCTACGGAACTCTTCCATTGTTCTCGGAATTCTAGTGAAGTTTAAAAATGCTACGGAACTCTTCCATTGTTCTCGGAATTCTGCTGAAGTTTAAAAATGCTATGGAACTCTTCCATTGTTCTTCGGAATTCTGCTGAAGTTTAAAAATGCTACGGAACTTTTCCATTGTTCTTCGGAATTCTGATGAAGTTTAAAAATGCTACGGAACTCTTCCATTGTTCTTCGGAATTCTGCTGAAGTTTAAAAATGCTACGGAACTCTTCCATTGTTCTTCGGAATTCTGCAGAAGTTTAAAAATGCTACGGAACTCTTCCATTGTTCTTGGAATTCTGGTGAAGTTTAAAAATGCTACGGAACTCTTCCATTGTTCTCAGAATTCTGCTGAAGTTTATAAATTCTACGGTACTCTTCCATTGTTCTTGGGAATTCTGCTGAAGTTTAAAAATGTTACGGATCATTTCCATTGTTCTTCGGAATTCTGCTGAAGTTTAAATATGCTACGGAACTCTTCCATTGTTCTTTGGAATTCTGCTGAAGTTTAAAAATGCTACGGAACTCTTCGATTGTTCTTCGGAATTCTGCTGAAGTTTAAAAATGCTGCGGAAATCTTCCATTGTTCTTCTGAGTTCTGCTGAAGTTTAAAAATGCTGCGGAACTCTTCCATTGTTCTTCGGAATCTTGATGAAGTTTAAAACTGCAACGGAACTCTTCCATTGTTCTTCGGAATTCTGCTGAAGTTTAAAAATGCTACGGAACTCTTCTATTGTTCTTCGGAATTCTGCTGAAGTTTAAAAATGCTATGGAAATCTTCCATTGTTCTCGGAATTCTGGTGAAGTTTAAAAATGCTACGGAACTCTTCCATTGTTCTCGGAATTCTGGTGAAGTTTAAAAATGCTACGGAACTCATCCATTGTTCTCGGAATTCTGCTGAAGTTTAAAAATGCTACGGAACTCTTCCATTGTTCTTCGGAATTCTGCTGAAGTTTAAAAATGGTACGGAACTTTTCCATTGTTCTTCGGAATTCTGACGAAGTTTAAAAAGGCTACGGAACTCTTCCATTGTTCTTCGGAATTCTGCTGAAGTTTAAAAATGCTACGGAACTCTTCCATTGTTCTTCGGAATTCTGCAGAAGTTTAAAAATGCTACGGAACTCTTCCATTGTTCTTGGAATTCTGGTGAAGTTTAAAAATGCTACGGAACTCTTCCATTGTTCTCAGAATTCTGCTGAAGCTTATAAATTCTACGGTGCTCTTCCATTGTTCTTGGGAATTCTGCTGAAGTTTAAAAATGTTACGGATCAATTCCATTGTTCTTCGGAATTCTGCTGAAGTTTGAAAATGCTACGGAACTCTTCCATTGTTCACGGAATTCTGGTGAAGTTTAAAAATGCTACGGAACTCTTCCATTGTTCTTTGGAATTCTGCTGAAGTTTAAAAATGCTATGGAACTCTTCCATTGTTCTTCTGAATTCTGCTGAAGTTTAAAAATGCTACGGAACTCTTCCATTGTTCTCGGAATTCTGTTGAAGTTTAAAAATGCTACGGAACTCTTCCATTGTTCTCGGAATTCTGGTGAAGTTTAAAAATGCTACAGAACTCTTCCATTGTTCTCGGAATTCTGCTGAAGTTTAAAAATGCTATGGAACTCTTCCATTGTTCTTCGGAATTCTGCTGAAGTTTAAAAATGCTACGGAACTTTTCCATTGTTCTTCGGAATTCTGATGAAGTTTAAAAATGCTACGGAACTCTTCCATTGTTCTTCGGAATTCTGCTGAAGTTTAAAAATGCTACGGAACTCTTCCATTGTTCTTCGGAATTCTGCAGAAGTTTAAAAATGCTACGGAACTCTTCCATTGTTCTTGGAATTCTGGTGAAGTTTAAAAATGCTACGGAACTCTTCCACTGTTCTCAGAATTCTGCTGAAGTTTATGAATTCTATGGTACTCTTCCATTGTTCTTGGGAATTCTGCTGAAGTTTAAAAATATTACGGATCATTTCCATTGTTCTTCGGAATTCTGCTGAAGTTTAAATATGCTACGGAACTCTTCCATTGTTCTTTGGAATTCTGCTGAAGTTTAAAAATGCTACGGAACTCTTCGATTGTTCTTTGGAATTCTGCTGAAGTTTAAAAATGCTACGGAACTCTTCCATTGGTCTTCGGAATTCTGCTGAAGTTTAAAAATGCTACGGAACTCTTCCATTGTTTTTCGGAATTCTGCTGAAGTTTAAAAATGCTGTGGAACTCTTCCATTGTTCTCGGAATTCTTCTGAAGTTTGAAAATGCTACGGAACTCTTCCATTGTTCTTCAGAATACTGCTGAAGTTTAAAAATGGTACGGAACACATCCTTTGTTCTTCGGAATTCTGCTGAAGTTTAAAAATGCTACGGAACTCTTCCATTGTTCACGGAATTCTGGTGAAGTTTAAAAATGCTACGGAACTCTTCCATTGTTCTTTGGAATTCTGCTGAAGTTTAAAAATGCTATGGAACTCTTCCATTGTTCTTCTGAATTCTGCTGAAGTTTAAAAATGCTACGGAACTCTTCCATTGTTCTCGGAATTCTGTTGAAGTTTAAAAATGCTACGGAACTCTTCCATTGTTCTCGGAATTCTAGTGAAGTTTAAAAATGCTACGGAACTCTTCCATTGTTCTCGGAATTCTGCTGAAGTTTAAAAATGCTATGGAACTCTTCCATTGTTCTTCGGAATTCTGCTGAAGTTTAAAAATGCTACGGAACTTTTCCATTGTTCTTCGGAATTCTGATGAAGTTTAAAAATGCTACGGAACTCTTCCATTGTTCTTCGGAATTCTGCTGAAGTTTAAAAATGCTACGGAACTCTTCCATTGTTCTTCGGAATTCTGCAGAAGTTTAAAAATGCTACGGAACTCTTCCATTGTTCTTGGAATTCTGGTGAAGTTTAAAAATGCTACGGAACTCTTCCACTGTTCTCAGAATTCTGCTGAAGTTTATGAATTCTATGGTACTCTTCCATTGTTCTTGGGAATTCTGCTGAAGTTTAAAAATATTACGGATCATTTCCATTGTTCTTCGGAATTCTGCTGAAGTTTAAATATGCTACGGAACTCTTCCATTGTTCTTTGGAATTCTGCTGAAGTTTAAAAATGCTACGGAACTCTTCGATTGTTCTTTGGAATTCTGCTGAAGTTTAAAAATGCTACGGAACTCTTCCATTGGTCTTCGGAATTCTGCTGAAGTTTAAAAATGCTACGGAACTCTTCCATTGTTTTTCGGAATTCTGCTGAAGTTTAAAAATGCTGTGGAACTCTTCCATTGTTCTCGGAATTCTTCTGAAGTTTGAAAATGCTACGGAACTCTTCCATTGTTCTTCAGAATACTGCTGAAGTTTAAAAATGGTACGGAACACATCCTTTGTTCTTCGGAATTCTGCTGAAGTTTAAAAATGCTACGGAACTCTTCCATTGTTCACGGAATTCTGGTGAAGTTTAAAAATGCTACGGAACTCTTCCATTGTTCTTTGGAATTCTGCTGAAGTTTAAAAATGCTATGGAACTCTTCCATTGTTCTTCTGAATTCTGCTGAAGTTTAAAAATGCTACGGAACTCTTCCATTGTTCTCGGAATTCTGTTGAAGTTTAAAAATGCTACGGAACTCTTCCATTGTTCTCGGAATTCTAGTGAAGTTTAAAAATGCTACGGAACTCTTCCATTGTTCTCGGAATTCTGCTGAAGTTTAAAAATGCTATGGAACTCTTCCATTGTTCTTCGGAATTCTGCTGAAGTTTAAAAATGCTACGGAACTTTTCCATTGTTCTTCGGAATTCTGATGAAGTTTAAAAATGCTACGGAACTCTTCCATTGTTCTTCGGAATTCTGCTGAAGTTTAAAAATGCTACGGAACTCTTCCATTGTTCTTCGGAATTCTGCAGAAGTTTAAAAATGCTACGGAACTCTTCCATTGTTCTTGGAATTCTGGTGAAGTTTAAAAATGCTACGGAACTCTTCCATTGTTCTCAGAATTCTGCTGAAGTTTATAAATTCTACGGTACTCTTCCATTGTTCTTGGGAATTCTGCTGAAGTTTAAAAATGTTACGGATCATTTCCATTGTTCTTCGGAATTCTGCTGAAGTTTAAATATGCTACGGAACTCTTCCATTGTTCTTTGGAATTCTGCTGAAGTTTAAAAATGCTACGGAACTCTTCGATTGTTCTTCGGAATTCTGCTGAAGTTTAAAAATGCTGCGGAAATCTTCCATTGTTCTTCTGAGTTCTGCTGAAGTTTAAAAATGCTGCGGAACTCTTCCATTGTTCTTCGGAATCTTGATGAAGTTTAAAACTGCAACGGAACTCTTCCATTGTTCTTCGGAATTCTGCTGAAGTTTAAAAATGCTACGGAACTCTTCTATTGTTCTTCGGAATTCTGCTGAAGTTTAAAAATGCTATGGAAATCTTCCATTGTTCTCGGAATTCTGGTGAAGTTTAAAAATGCTACGGAACTCTTCCATTGTTCTCGGAATTCTGGTGAAGTTTAAAAATGCTACGGAACTCATCCATTGTTCTCGGAATTCTGCTGAAGTTTAAAAATGCTACGGAACTCTTCCATTGTTCTTCGGAATTCTGCTGAAGTTTAAAAATGGTACGGAACTTTTCCATTGTTCTTCGGAATTCTGACGAAGTTTAAAAAGGCTACGGAACTCTTCCATTGTTCTTCGGAATTCTGCTGAAGTTTAAAAATGCTACGGAACTCTTCCATTGTTCTTCGGAATTCTGCAGAAGTTTAAAAATGCTACGGAACTCTTCCATTGTTCTTGGAATTCTGGTGAAGTTTAAAAATGCTACGGAACTCTTCCATTGTTCTCAGAATTCTGCTGAAGCTTATAAATTCTACGGTGCTCTTCCATTGTTCTTGGGAATTCTGCTGAAGTTTAAAAATGTTACGGATCAATTCCATTGTTCTTCGGAATTCTGCTGAAGTTTGAAAATGCTACGGAACTCTTCCATTGTTCACGGAATTCTGGTGAAGTTTAAAAATGCTACGGAACTCTTCCATTGTTCTTTGGAATTCTGCTGAAGTTTAAAAATGCTATGGAACTCTTCCATTGTTCTTCTGAATTCTGCTGAAGTTTAAAAATGCTACGGAACTCTTCCATTGTTCTCGGAATTCTGTTGAAGTTTAAAAATGCTACGGAACTCTTCCATTGTTCTCGGAATTCTGGTGAAGTTTAAAAATGCTACAGAACTCTTCCATTGTTCTCGGAATTCTGCTGAAGTTTAAAAATGCTATGGAACTCTTCCATTGTTCTTCGGAATTCTGCTGAAGTTTAAAAATGCTACGGAACTTTTCCATTGTTCTTCGGAATTCTGATGAAGTTTAAAAATGCTACGGAACTCTTCCATTGTTCTTCGGAATTCTGCTGAAGTTTAAAAATGCTACGGAACTCTTCCATTGTTCTTCGGAATTCTGCAGAAGTTTAAAAATGCTACGGAACTCTTCCATTGTTCTTGGAATTCTGGTGAAGTTTAAAAATGTTACGGAACTCTTCCACTGTTCTCAGAATTCTGCTGAAGTTTATGAATTCTATGGTACTCTTCCATTGTTCTTGGGAATTCTGCTGAAGTTTAAAAATATTACGGATCATTTCCATTGTTCTTCGGAATTCTGCTGAAGTTTAAATATGCTACGGAACTCTTCCATTGTTCTTTGGAATTCTGCTGAAGTTTAAAAATGCTACGGAACTCTTCGATTGTTCTTCGGAATTCTGCTGAAGTTTAAAAATGCTACGGAACTCTTCCATTGTTCTTCTGAGTTCTGCTGAAGTTTAAAAATGCTATGGAACTCTTCCATTGTTCTCGGAATTCTGGTGAAGTTTAAAAATGCTACGGAATTCTTCCATTGTTCTCGGAAATCTGGTGAAGTTTAAAAATGCTACGGAACTCATCCATTGTTCTCGGAATTCTGCTGAAGTTTAAAAATGCTACGGAACTCTTCCATTGTTCTTTGGAATTCTGCTGAAGTTTAAAAATGCTACGGAACTCTTCGATTGTTCTTCGGAATTCTGCTGAAGTTTAAAAATGCTACGGAACTCTTCCATTGTTCTTCTGAGTTCTGCTGAAGTTTAAAAATGCTGCGGAACTCTTCCATTGTTCTTCGGAATTCTGATGAAGTTTAAAACTGCAACGGAACTCTTCCATTGTTCTTCGGAATTCTGCTGAAGTTTAGAAATGCTACGGAACTCTTCTATTGTTCTTCGGAATTCTGCTGAAGTTTAAAAATGCTATGGAACTCTTCCATTGTTCTCGGAATTCTGGTGAAGTTTAAAAATGCTACGGAATTCTTCCATTGTTCTCGGAAATCTGGTGAAGTTTAAAAATGCTACGGAACTCATCCATTGTTCTCGGAATTCTGCTGAAGTTTAAAAATGCTATGGAACTCTTCCATTGTTCTTCGGAATTCTGCTGAAGTTTAAAAATGGTACGGAACTTTTCCATTGTTCTTCGGAATTCTGACGAAGTTTAAAAAGGCTACGGAACTCTTCCATTGTTCTTCGGAATTCTGCTGAAGTTTAAAAATGCTACGGAACTCTTCCATTGTTCTTCGGAATTCTGCAGAAGTTTAAAAATGCTACAGAACTCTTCCATTGTTCTTGGAATTCTGGTGAAGTTTAAAAATGCTATGGAACTCTTCCATTGTACTCAGAATTCTGCTGAAGCTTATAAATTCTACGGTTCTCTTCCATTGTTCTTGGGAATTCTGCTGAAGTTTGAAAATGCTACGGAACTCTTCCATTGTTCTTCGGAATTCTGCTGAAGTTTAAAAATGCTACGGAACACTTCCTTTGTTCTTCGGAATTCTGCTGAAGTTTAAAAATGCTACGGAACTCTTCCATTGTTCATGGAATTCTGGTGAAGTTTAAAAATGCTACGGAACTCTTCCATTGTTCTTTGGAATTCTGCTGAAGTTTAAAAATGCTATGGAACTCTTCCATTGTTCTTCTGAATTCTGCTGAAGTTTAAAAATGCTACGGAACTCTTCCATTGTTCTCGGAATTCTGTTGAAGTTTAAAAATGCTACGGAACTCTTCCATTGTTCTCGGAATTCTGGTGAAGTTTAAAAATGCTACAGAACTCTTCCATTGTTCTCGGAATTCTGCTGAAGTTTAAAAATGCTATGGAACTCTTCCATTGTTCTTCGGAATTCTGCTGAAGTTTAAAAATGCTATGGAACTTTTCCATTGTTCTTCGGAATTCTGATGAAGTTTAAAAATGCTACGGAACTCTTCCATTGTTCTTCGGAATTCTGCTGAAGTTTAAAAATGCTACGGAACTCTTCCATTGTTCTTTGGAATTCTGCAGAAGTTTAAAAATGCTACGGAACTCTTCCATTGTTCTTGGAATTCTGGTGAAGTTTAAAAATGCTACGGAACTCTTCCATTGTTCTCAGAATTCTGCTGAAGTTTATAAATTCTACGGTACTCTTCCATTGTTCTTGGGAATTCTGCTGAAGTTTAAAAATGTTACGGATTATTTCCATTGTTCTTCGGAATTCTGCTGAAGTTTAAATATGCTACGGAACTCTTCCATTGTTCTTTGGAATTCTGCTGAAGTTTAAAAATGCTACGGAACTCTTCGATTGTTCTTCGGAATTCTGCTGAAGTTTAAAAATGCTACGGAACTCTTCCATTGTTCTTCTGAGTTCTGCTGAAGTTTAAAAATGCTGCGGAACTCTTCCATTGTTCTTCGGAATTCTGATGAAGTTTAAAACTGCAACGGAACTCTTCCATTGTTCTTCGGAATTCTGCTGAAGTTTAAAAATGCTACGGAACTCTTCGATTGTTCTTCGGAATTCTGCTGAAGTTTAAAAATGCTACGGAACTCTTCCATTGTTCTTCTGAGTTCTGCTGAAGTTTAAAAATGCTGCGGAACTCTTCCATTGTTCTTCGGAATTCTGATGAAGTTTAAAACTGCAACGGAACTCTTCCATTGTTCTTCGGAATTCTGCTGAAGTTTAGAAATGCTACGGAACTCTTCTATTGTTCTTCGGAATTCTGCTGAAGTTTAAAAATGCTATGGAACTCTTCCATTGTTCTCGGAATTCTGGTGAAGTTTAAAAATGCTACGGAATTCTTCCATTGTTCTCGGAAATCTGGTGAAGTTTAAAAATGCTACGGAACTCATCCATTGTTCTCGGAATTCTGCTGAAGTTTAAAAATGCTATGGAACTCTTCCATTGTTCTTCGGAATTCTGCTGAAGTTTAAAAATGGTACGGAACTTTTCCATTGTTCTTCGGAATTCTGACGAAGTTTAAAAAGGCTACGGAACTCTTCCATTGTTCTTCGGAATTCTGCTGAAGTTTAAAAATGCTACGGAACTCTTCCATTGTTCTTCGGAATTCTGCAGAAGTTTAAAAATGCTACAGAACTCTTCCATTGTTCTTGGAATTCTGGTGAAGTTTAAAAATGCTATGGAACTCTTCCATTGTACTCAGAATTCTGCTGAAGCTTATAAATTCTACGGTTCTCTTCCATTGTTCTTGGGAATTCTGCTGAAGTTTGAAAATGCTACGGAACTCTTCCATTGTTCTTCGGAATTCTGCTGAAGTTTAAAAATGCTACGGAACACTTCCTTTGTTCTTCGGAATTCTGCTGAAGTTTAAAAATGCTACGGAACTCTTCCATTGTTCATGGAATTCTGGTGAAGTTTAAAAATGCTACGGAACTCTTCCATTGTTCTTTGGAATTCTGCTGAAGTTTAAAAATGCTATGGAACTCTTCCATTGTTCTTCTGAATTCTGCTGAAGTTTAAAAATGCTACGGAACTCTTCCATTGTTCTCGGAATTCTGTTGAAGTTTAAAAATGCTACGGAACTCTTCCATTGTTCTCGGAATTCTGGTGAAGTTTAAAAATGCTACAGAACTCTTCCATTGTTCTCGGAATTCTGCTGAAGTTTAAAAATGCTATGGAACTCTTCCATTGTTCTTCGGAATTCTGCTGAAGTTTAAAAATGCTATGGAACTTTTCCATTGTTCTTCGGAATTCTGATGAAGTTTAAAAATGCTACGGAACTCTTCCATTGTTCTTCGGAATTCTGCTGAAGTTTAAAAATGCTACGGAACTCTTCCATTGTTCTTTGGAATTCTGCAGAAGTTTAAAAATGCTACGGAACTCTTCCATTGTTCTTGGAATTCTGGTGAAGTTTAAAAATGCTACGGAACTCTTCCATTGTTCTCAGAATTCTGCTGAAGTTTATAAATTCTACGGTACTCTTCCATTGTTCTTGGGAATTCTGCTGAAGTTTAAAAATGTTACGGATTATTTCCATTGTTCTTCGGAATTCTGCTGAAGTTTAAATATGCTACGGAACTCTTCCATTGTTCTTTGGAATTCTGCTGAAGTTTAAAAATGCTACGGAACTCTTCGATTGTTCTTCGGAATTCTGCTGAAGTTTAAAAATGCTACGGAACTCTTCCATTGTTCTTCTGAGTTCTGCTGAAGTTTAAAAATGCTGCGGAACTCTTCCATTGTTCTTCGGAATTCTGATGAAGTTTAAAACTGCAACGGAACTCTTCCATTGTTCTTCGGAATTCTGCTGAAGTTTAAAAATGCTACGGAACTCTTCTATTGTTCTTCGGAATTCTGCTGAAGTTTAAAAATGCTATGGAAATCTTCCATTGTTCTTGGAATTCTGGTGAAGTTTAAAAATGCTACGGAACTCTTCCACTGTTCTCGGAATTCTGGTGAAGTTTAAAAATGCTACGGAACTCATCCATTGTTCTCGGAATTCTGCTGAAGTTTAAAAATGCTACGGAACTCTTCCATTGTTCTTCGGAATTCTGCTGAAGTTTAAAAATGGTACGGAACTTTTCCATTGTTCTTCGGAATTCTGACGAAGTTTAAAAAGGCTACGGAACTCTTCCATTGTTCTTCGGAATTCTGCTGAAGTTTAAAAATGCTACGGAACTCTTCCATTGTTCTTCGGAATTCTGCAGAAGTTTAAAAATGCTACGGAACTCTTCCATTGTTCTTGGAATTCTGGTGAAGTTTAAAAATGCTACGGAACTCTTCCATTGTTCTCAGAATTCTGCTGAAGCTTATAAATTCTACGGTGCTCTTCCATTGTTCTTGGGAATTCTGCTGAAGTTTAAAAATGTTACGGATCAATTCCATTGTTCTTCGGAATTCTGCTGAAGTTTGAAAATGCTATGGAACTCTTCCATTGTTCACGGAATTCTGGTGAAGTTTAAAAATGCTACGGAACTCTTCCATTGTTCTTTGGAATTCTGCTGAAGTTTAAAAATGCTATGGAACTCTTCCATTGTTCTTCTGAATTCTGCTGAAGTTTAAAAATGCTACGGAACTCTTCCATTGTTCTCGGAATTCTGTTGAAGTTTAAAAATGCTACGGAACTCTTCCATTGTTCTCGGAATTCTGGTGAAGTTTAAAAATGCTACGGAACACTTCCATTGTTCTCGGAATTCTGCTGAAGTTTAAAAATGCTATGGAACTCTTCCATTGTTCTTCAGAATTCTGCTGAAGTTTAAAAATGCTACGGAACTTTTCCATTGTTCTTCGGAATTCTGATGAAGTTTAAAAATGCTACGGAACTCTTCCATTGTTCTTCGGAATTCTGCTGAAGTTTAAAAATGCTACGGAACTCTTCCATTGTTCTTCGGAATTCTGCAGAAGTTTAAAAATGCTACGGAACTCTTCCATTGTTCTTGGAATTCTGGTGAAGTTTAAAAATGCTACGGAACTCTTCCATTGTTCTCAGAATTCTGCTGAAGTTTATGAATTCCACGGTACTCTTCCATTGTTCTTGGGAATTCTGCTGTAGTTTAAAAATATTACGGATCATTTCCATTGTTCTTCGGAATTCTGCTGAAGTTTAAATATGCTACGGAACTCTTCCATTGTTCTTTGGAATTCTGCTGAAGTTTAAAAATGCTACGGAACTCTTCGATTGTTCTTCGGAATTCTGCTGAAGTTTAAAAATGCTACGGAACTCTTCCATTGTTCTTCTGAGTTCTGCTGAAGTTTAAAAATGCTGCGGAACTCTTCCATTGTTCTTCGGAATTCTGATGAAGTTTAAAACTGCAACGGAACTCTTCCATTGTTCTTCGGAATTCTGCTGAAGTTTAAAAATGCTACGGAACTCTTCTATTGTTCTTCGGATTTCTGCTGAAGTTTAAAAATGCTATGGAACTCTTCCATTGTTCTCGGAATTCTGGTGAAGTTTAAAAATGCCACGGAATTCTTCCATTGTTCTCGGAAATCTGGTGAAGTTTAAAAATGCTACGGAACTCATCCATTGTTCTCGGAATTCTGCTGAAGTTTAAAAATGCTACGGAACTCTTCCATTGTTCTTCGGAATTCTGCTGAAGTTTAAAAATTGTACGGAACTTTTCCATTGTTCTTCGGAATTCTGACGAAGTTTAAAAAGGCTACGGAACTCTTCCATTGTTCTTCGGAATTCTGCTGAAGTTTAAAAATGCTACGGAACTCTTCCATTGTTCTTCTGAATTCTGCAGAAGTTTAAAAATGCTACGGAACTCTTCCATTGTTCTTGGAATTCTGGTGAAGTTTAAAAATGCTACGGAACTCTTCCATTGTTCTCAGAATTCTGCTGAAGCTTATAAATTCTACGGTGCTCTTCCATTGTTCTTGGGAATTCTGCTGAAGTTTGAAAATGCTACGGAACTCTTCCATTGTTCTTCGGAATTCTGCTGAAGTTTAAAAATGCTACGGAACACTTCCTTTGTTCTTCGGAATTCTGCTGAAGTTTAAAAATGCTACGGAACTCTTCCATTGTTCACGGAATTCTGGTGAAGTTTAAAAATGCTACGGAACTCTTCCATTGTTCTTTGGAATTCTGCTGAAGTTTAAAAATGCTATGGAACTCTTCCATTGTTCTTCTGAATTCTGCTAAAGTTTAAAAATGCTTCGGAACTCTTCCATTGTTCTCGGAATTCTGGTGAAGTTTAAAAATGCTACGGAACTGTTCCATTGTTCTCGGAATTCTGCTGAAGTTTAAAAATGCTACGGAACTTTTCCATTGTTCTTCGGAATTCTGATGAAGTTTAAAAATGCTACGGAACTCTTCCATTGTTCTTCGGAATTCTGCTGAAGTTTAAAAATGCTACGGAACTCTTCCATTGTTCTTCGGAATTCTGCAGAAGTTTAAAAATGCTACGGAACTCTTCCATTGTTCTTGGAATTCTGGTGAGGTTTAAAAATGCTACGGAACTCTTCCATTGTTCTCAGAATTCTGCTGAAGTTTATAAATTCTACGGTACTCTTCCATTGTTCTTGGGAATTCTGCTGAAGTTTAAAAATGATACGGATCATTTCTATTGTTCTTCGGAATTCTGCTGAAGTTTAAATATGCTACGGAACTCTTCCATTGTTCTTTGGAATTCTGCTGAAGTTTAAAAATGCTACGGAACTCTTCGATTGTTCTTCGGAATTCTGCTGAAGTTTAAAAATGCTACGGAACTCTTCCATTGTTCTTCTGAGTTCTGCTGAAGTTTAAAAATGCTGCGGAACTCTTCCATTGTTCTTCGGGATTCTGATGAAGTTTAAAACTGCAACGGAACTCTTCCATTGTTCTTCGGAATTCTGCTGAAGTTTAAAAATGCTACGGAACTCTTCTATTGTTCTTCGGAATTCTGCTGAAGTTTAAAAATGCTATGGAACTCTTCCATTGTTCTCGGAATTCTGGTGAAGTTTAAAAATGCTACGGAACTCTTCCATTGTTCTCGGAATTCTGGTGAAGTTTAAAAATGCTACGGAACTCATCCATTGTTCTCGGAATTCTGCTGAAGTTTAAAAATGCTACGGAACTCTTCCATTGTTCTTCTGAGTTCTGCTGAAGTTTAAAAATGCTGCGGAACTCTTCCATTGTTCTTCGGAATTCTGATGAAGTTTAAAACTGCAACGGAACTCTTCCATTGCTCTTCGGAATTCTGCTGAAGTTTAAAAATGCTACGGAACTCTTCTATTGTTCTTCGGAATTCTGCTGAAGTTTAAAAATGCTATGGAACTCTTCCATTGTTCTCGAAATTCTGGTGAAGTTTAAAAATGCTACGGAACTCTTCCATTGTTCTCGGAATTCTGGTGAAGTTTAAAAATGCTACGGAACTCATCCATTGTTCTCGGAATTCTGCTGAAGTTTAAAAATGCTACGGAACTCTTCCATTGTTCTTCGGAATTCTGCTGAAGTTTAAAAATGGTACGGAACTTTTCCATTGTTCTTCGGAATTCTGACGATGTTTTAAAAGGCTACGGAACTCTTCCATTGTTCTTCGGAATTCTGCTGAAGTTTAAAAATGCTACGGAACTCTTCCATTGTTCTTCGAAATTCTGCAGAAGTTTAAAAATGCTACGGAACTCTTCCATTGTTCTTGGAATTCTGGTGAAGTTTAAAAATGCTACGGAACTCTTCCATTGTTCTCAGAATTCTGCTGAAGCTTATAAATTCTACGGTGCTCTTCCATTGTTCTTGGGAATTCTGCTGAAGTTTAAAAATGTTACGGATCAATTCCATTGTTCTTCGGAATTCTGCTGAAGTTTGAAAATGCTACGGAGCTCTTCCATTGTTCACGGAATTCTGGTGAAGTTTAAAAATGCTACGGAACTCTTCCATTGTTCTTAGGAATTCTGCTGAAGTTTAAAAATGCTATGGAACTCTTCCATTGTTCTTCTGAATTCTGCTGAAGTTTAAAAATGAAACGGAACTCTTCCATTGTTCTCAGAATTCTGTTGAAGTTTAAAAATGCTATGGAACTCTTCCATTGTTCTCGGAATTCTGGTGAAGTTTAAAAATGCTACAGAACTCTTCCATTGTTCTCGGAATTCTGCTGAAGTTTAAAAATGCTATGGAACTCTTCCATTGTCCTTCGGAATTCTGCTGAAGTTTAAAAATGCTACGGAACTTTTCCATTGTTCTTCGGAATTCTGATGAAGTTTAAAAATGCTACGGAACTCTTCCATTGTTCTTCGGAATTCAGCTGAAGTTTAAAAATGCTACGGAACTCTTCCATTGTTCTTCGGAATTCTGCAGAAGTTTAAAAATGCTATGGAACTCTTCCATTGTTCTTGGAATTCTGGTGAAGTTTAAAAATGCTACGGAACTCTTCCATTGTTCTCAGAATTCTGCTGAAGTTTATAAATTCTACGGTACTCTTCCATTGTTCTTGGGAATTCTGCTGAAGTTTAAAAATGTTACGGAACTCTTCCATTGTTCTTTGGAATTCTGCTGAAGTTTAAAAATGCTACGGAACTCTTCGATTGTTCTTCGGAATTCTGCTGAAGTTTAATAATGCTACGGAACTCTTCCATTGTTCTTCTGAGTTCTGCTGAAGTTTAAAAATGCTGCGGAACTCTTCCATTGTTCTTGGAATTCTGATGAAGTTTAAAACTGCAACGGAACTCTTCCATTGTTCTTCGGAATTCTGCTGAAGTTGAAAAATGCTACGGAACTCTTCTATTGTTCTTCGGAATTCTGCTAAAGTTTAAAAATGCTATGGAACTCTTCCATTGTTCTCGGAATTCTGGTGAAGTTTAAAAATGCTACGGAACTCTTCCATTGTCCTCGGAATTCTGGTGAAGTTTAAAAATGCTACGGAACTCATCCATTGTTCTCGGAATTCTGCTGAAGTTTAAAAATGCTACGGAACTCTTCCATTGTTCTTCGGAATTCTGCTGAAGTTTAAAAATGGTACGGAACTTTTCCATTGTTCTTCGGAATTCTGACGAAGTTTAAAAAGGCTACGAAACTCTTCCATTGTTCTTCGGAATTCTGCTGAAGTTTAAAAATGCTACGGAACATTTCCATTGTTCTTCGGAATTCTGCAGAAGTTTAAAAATGCTACGGAACTCTTCCATTGTTCCTGGAATTCTGGTGAAGTTTAAAAATGCTATGGAACTCTGCCATTGTTCTCAGAATTCTGCTGAAGCTTATAAATTCTACGGTGCTCTTCCATTGTTCTTGGGAATTCTGCTGAAGTTTAAAAATGTTACGGATCAATTCCATTGTTCTTTGGAATTCTGCTGAAGTTAGAAAATGCTACGGAACTCTTCCATTGTTCTTTGGAATTCTGCTGAAGTTTAAAAATGCTACGGAACTCTTCGATTGTTCTTCGGAATTCTGCTGAAGTTTAAAAATGCTACGGAACTCTTCCATTGTTCTTCTGAGTTCTGCTGAAGTTTAAAAATGCTGCGGAACTCTTCCATTGTTCTTCGGAATTCTGATGAAGTTTAAAACTGCAACGGAACTCTTCCATTGTTCTTCGGAATTCTGCTGAAGTTTAAAAATGCTACGGAACTCTTCTATTGTTCTTCGGAATTCTGCTGAAGTTTAAAAATGCTATGGAAATCTTCCATTGTTCACGGAATTCTGGTGAAGTTTAAAAATGCTACGGAACTCTTCCATTGTTCTCGGAATTCTGGTGAAGTTTAAAAATGCTGCGGAACTCATCCATTGTTCTCGGAATTCTGCTGAAGTTTAAAAATGCTACGGAACTCTTCCATTGTTCTTCGGAATTCTGGTGAAGTTTAAAAATGGTACGGAACTTTTCCATTGTTCTTCGGAATTCTGACGAAGTTTAAAAAGGCTACGGAACTCTTCCATTGTTCTTCGGAATTCTGCTGAAGTTTAAAAATGCTACGGAACTCTTCCATTGTTCTTCGGAATTCTGCAGAAGTTTAAAAATGCTACGGAACTCTTCCATTGTTCTTGGAATTCTGGTGAAGTTTAAAAATGCTACGGAACTCTTCCATTGTTCTCAGAATTCTGCTGAAGCTTATAAATTCTACGGTGCTCTTCCATTGTTCTTGGGAATTCTGCTGAAGTTTAAAAATGTTACGGATCAATTCCATTGTTCTTCGGAATTCTGCTGAAGTTTGAAAATGCTACGGAACTCTTCCATTGTTCACGGAATTCTGGTGAAGTTTAAAAATGCTACGGAACTCTTCCATTGTTCTTTGGAATTCTGCTGAAGTTTAAAAATGCTATGAAACTCTTCCATTGTTCTTCTGAATTCTGCTGAAGTTTAAAAATGCTACGGAACTCTTCCATTGTTCTCGGAATTCTGTTGAAGTTTAAAAATGCTACGGAACTCTTCCATTGTTCTCGGAATTCTAGTGACGTTTAAAAATGCTACGGAACTCTTCCATTGTTCTCGGAATTCTGCTGAAGTTTAAAAATGCTATGGAACTCTTCCATTGTTCTTCGGAATTCTGCTGAAGTTTAAAAATGCTACGGAACTTTTCCATTGTTCTTCGGAATTCTGATGAAGTTTAAAAATGCTACGGAACTCTTCCATTGTTCTTCGGAATTCTGCTGAAGTTTAAAAATGCTACGGAACTCTTCCATTGTTCTTCGGAATTCTGCAGAAGTTTAAAAATGCTACGGAACTCTTCCATTGTTCTTGGAATTCTGGTGAAGTTTAAAAATGCTACGGAACTCTTCCATTGTTCTCAGAATTCTGCTGAAGTTTATGAATTCTACGGTACTCTTCCATTGTTCTTGGGAATTCTGCTGAAGTTTAAAAATATTACGGATCATTTCCATTGTTCTTCGGAATTCTGCTGAAGTTTAAATATACTACGGAACTCTTCCATTGTTCTTTGGAATTCTGCTGAAGTTTAAAAATGCTACGGAACTCTTCGATTGTTCTTTGGAATTCTGCTGAAGTTTAAAAATGCTACGGAACTCTTCCATTGTTCTTCTGAGTTCTGCTGAAGTTTAAAAATGCTGCGGAACTCTTCCATTGTTCTTCGGAATTCTGATGAAGTTTAAAACTGCAACGGAACTCTTCCATTGTTCTTCGGAATTCTGCTGAAGTTTAAAAATGCTACGGAACTCTTCTATTGTTCTTCGGAATTCTGCTGAAGTTTAAAAATGCTATGGAACTCTTCCATTGTTCTCGGAATTCTGGTGAAGTTTAAAAATGCTACGGAATTCTTCCATTGTTCTCGGAAATCTGGTGAAGTTTAAAAATGCTACGGAACTCATCCATTGTTCTCGGAATTCTGCTGAAGTTTAAAAATGCTACGGAACTCTTCCATTGTTCTTCGGAATTCTGCTGAAGTTTAAAAATGGTACGGAACTTTTCCATTGTTCTTCGGAATTCTGACGAAGTTTAAAAAGGCTACGGAACTCTTCCATTGTTCTTCGGAATTCTGCTGAAGTTTAAAAATGCTACGGAACTCTTCCATTGTTCTTCGGAATTCTGCAGAAGTTTAAAAATGCTACGGAACTCTTCCATTGTTCTTGGAATTCTGGTGAAGTTTAAAAATGCTACGGAACTCTTCCATTGTTCTCAGAATTCTGCTGAAGCTTATAAATTCTACGGTGCTCTTCCATTGTTCTTGGGAATTCTGCTGAAGTTTGAAAATGCTACGGAACTCTTCCATTGTTCTTCGGAATTCTGCTGAAGTTTAAAAATGCTACGGAACACTTCCTTTGTTCTTCGGAATTCTGCTGAAGTTTAAAAATGCTACGGAACTCTTCCATTGTTCACGGAGTTCTGGTGAAGTTTAAAAATGCTACGGAACTCGTCCATTGTTCTTTGGAATTCTGCTGAAGTTTAAAAATGCTATGGAACTCTGCCATTGTTTTTCTGAATTCTGCTGAAGTTTAAAAATGCTTCGGAACTCTTCCATTGTTCTCGGAATTCTGGTGAAGTTTAAAAATGCTACGGAACTCTTCCATTGTTCTCGGAATTCTGCTGAAGTTTAAAAATGCTACGGAACTCTTCCATTTTTCTTCGGAATTCTGCTGAAGTTTAAAAATGCTACGGAACTCTTCCATTGTTCTTCGGAATTCTGCTGAAGTTTAAAAATGCTACGGAACTCTTCCATTGTTTTTCGGAATTCTGCAGAAGTTTAAAAATGCTACGGAACTCTTCCATTGTTCTTGGAATTCTGGTGAAGTTTAAAAATGCTACGGAACTCTTCCATTGTTCTCAGAATTCTGCTGAAGTTTATAAATTCTACGGTACTCTTCCATTGTTCTTGGGAATTCTGCTGAAGTTTAAAAATGTTACGTATCATTTCCATTGTTCTTCGGAATTCTGCTGAAGTTTAAATATGCTACGGAACTCTTCCATTGTTCTTTGGAATTCTGCTGAAGTTTAAAAATGCTACGGAACTCTTCGATTGTTCTTCGGAATTCTGCTGAAGTTTAAAAATGCTACGGAACTCTTCCATTGTTCTTCTGAGTTCTGCTGAAGTTTAAAAATGCTGCGGAACTCTTCCATTGTTCTTCGGAATTCTGATGAAGTTTAAAACTGCAACGGAACTCTTCCATTGTTCTTCGGAATTCTGCTGAAGTTTAAAAATGCTACGGAACTCTTCTATTGTTCTTCGGAATTCTGCTGAAGTTTAAAAATGCTATGGAACTCTTCCATTGTTCTCGGAATTCTGGTGAAGTTTAAAAATGCTACGGAACTCTTCCATTGTTCTCGGAATTCTGGTGAAGTTTAAAAATGCTACGGAACTCATCCATTGTTCTCGGAATTCTGCTGAAGTTTAAAAATGCTACGGAACTCTTCCATTGTTCTTCGGAATTCTGCTGAAGTTTAAAAATGGTACGGAACTTTTCCATTGTTCTTCGGAATTCTGACGAAGTTTTAAAAGGCTACGGAACTCTTCCATTGTTCTTCGGAATTCTGCTGAAGTTTAAAAATGCTACGGAACTCTTCCATTGTTCTTCGAAATTCTGCAGAAGTTTAAAAATGCTACGGAACTCTTCCATTGTTCTTGGAATTCTGGTGAAGTTTAAAAATGCTACGGAACTCTTCCATTGTTCTCAGAATTCTGCTGAAGCTTATAAATTCTACGGTGCTCATCCATTGTTCTTGGGAATTCTGCTGAAGTTTAAAAATATTACGGATCAATTCCATTGTTCTTCGGAATTCTGCTGAAGTTTGAAAATGCTACGGAACTCTTCCATTGTTCACGGAATTCTGGTGAAGTTTAAAAATGCTACGGAACTCTTCCATTGTTCTTTGGAATTCTGCTGAAGTTTAAAAATGCTATGGAACTCTTCCATTGTTCTTCTGAATTCTGCTGAAGTTTAAAAATGCTACGGAACTCTTCCATTGTTCTCGGAATTCTGTTGAAGTTTAAAAATGCTACGGAACTCTTCCATTGTTCTCGGAATTCTGGTGAAGTTTAAAAATGCTACGGAACTCTTCCATTGTTCTCGGAATTCTGCTGAAGTTTAAAAATGCTATGGAACTCTTCCATTGTTCTTCGGAATTCTGCTGAAGTTTAAAAATGCTACGGAACTTTTCCATTGTTCTTCGGAATTCTGATGAAGTTTAAAAATGCTACGGAACTCTTCCATTGTTCTTCGGAATTCTGCTGAAGTTTAAAAATGCTACGGAACTCTTCCATTGTTCTTCGGAATTCTGCAGAAGTTTAAAAATGCTACGGAACTCTTCCATTGTTCTTGGAATTCTGGTGAAGTTTAAAAATGCTACGGAACTCTTCCATTGTTCTCAGAATTCTGCTGAAGTTTATGAATTCTACGGTACTCTTCCATTGTTCTTGGGAATTCTGCTGAAGTTTAAAAATATTACGGATCATTTCCATTGTTCTTCGGAATTCTGCTGAAGTTTAAATATACTACGGAACTCTTCCATTGTTCTTTGGAATTCTGCTGAAGTTTAAAAATGCTACGGAACTCTTCGATTGTTCTTTGGAATTCTGCTGAAGTTTAAAAATGCTACGGAACTCTTCCATTGTTCTTCTGAGTTCTGCTGAAGTTTAAAAATGCTGCGGAACTCTTCCATTGTTCTTCGGAATTCTGATGAAGTTTAAAACTGCAACGGAACTCTTCCATTGTTCTTCGGAATTCTGCTGAAGTTTAAAAATGCTACGGAACTCTTCTATTGTTCTTCGGAATTCTGCTGAAGTTTAAAAATGCTACGGAACTCTTCCATTGTTCTCGGAATTCTGGTGAAGTTTAAAAATGCTACGGAATTCTTCCATTGTTCTCGGAAATCTGGTGAAGTTTAAAGATGCTACGGAACTCATCCATTGTTCTCGGAATTCTGCTGAAGTTTAAAAATGCTACGGAACTCTTCCATTGTTCTTCGGAATTCTGCTGAAGTTTAAAAATGGTACGGAACTTTTCCATTGTTCTTCGGAATTCTGACGAAGTTTAAAAAGGCTACGGAACTCTTCCATTGTTCTTCGGAATTCTGCTGAAGTTTAAAAATGCTACGGAACTCTTCCATTGTTCTTCGGAATTCTGCAGAAGTTTAAAAATGCTACGGAACTCTTCCATTGTTCTTGGAATTCTGGTGAAGTTTAAAAATGCTACGGAACTCTTCCATTGTTCTCAGAATTCTGCTGAAGCTTATAAATTCTACGGTGCTCTTCCATTGTTCTTGGGAATTCTGCTGAAGTTTGAAAATGCTACAGAACTCTTCCATTGTTCTTCGGAATTCTGCTGAAGTTTAAAAATGCTACGGAACACTTCCTTTGTTCTTCGGAATTCTGCTGAAGTTTAAAAATGCTACGGAACTCTTCCATTGTTCACGGAATTCTGGTGAAGTTTAAAAATGCTACGGAACTCTTCCATTGTTCTTTGGAATTCTGCTGAAGTTTAAAAATGCTATGGAACTCTTCCATTGTTCTTCTGAATTCTGCTGAAGTTTAAAAATGCTTCGGAACTCTTCCATTGTTCTCGGAATTCTGGTGAAGTTTAAAAATGCTACGGAACTCTTCCATTGTTCTCGGAATTCTGCTGAAGTTTAAAAATGCTACGGAACTCTTCCATTTTTCTTCGGAATTCTGCTGAAGTTTAAAAATGCTACGGAACTTTTCCATTGTTCTTCGGAATTCTGATGAAGTTTAAAAATGCTACGGAACTCTTCCATTGTTCTTCGGAATTCTGCTGAAGTTTAAAAATGCTACGGAACTCTTCCATTGTTTTTCGGAATTCTGCAGAAGTTTAAAAATGCTACGGAACTCTTCCATTGTTCTTGGAATTCTGGTGAAGTTTAAAAATGCTACGGAACTCTTCCATTGTTCTCAGAATTCTGCTGAAGTTTATAAATTCTACGGTACTCTTCCATTGTTCTTGGGAATTCTGCTGAAGTTTAAAAATGTTACGGATCATTTCCATTGTTCTTCGGAATTCTGCTGAAGTTTAAATATGCTACGGAACTCTTCCATTGTTCTTTGGAATTCTGCTGAAGTCTTAAAATGCTACGGAACTCTTCGATTGTTCTTCGGAATTCTGCTGAAGTTTAAAAATGCTACGGAACTCTTCCATTGTTCTTCTGAGTTCTGCTGAAGTTTAAAAATGCTGCGGAACTCTTCCATTGTTCTTCGGAATTCTGATGAAGTTTAAAACTGCAACGGAACTCTTCCATTGTTCTTCGGAATTCTGCTGAAGTTTAAAAATGCTACGGAACTCTTCTATTGTTCTTCGGAATTCTGCTGAAGTTTAAAAATGCTATGGAACTCTTCCATTGTTCTCGGAATTCTGGTGAAGTTTAAAAATGCTACGGAACTCTTCCATTGTTCTCGGAATTCTGGTGAAGTTTAAAAATGCTACGGAACTCATCCATTGTTCTCGGAATTCTGCTGAAGTTTAAAAATGCTACGGAACTCTTCCATTGTTCTTCGGAATTCTGCTGAAGTTTAAAAATGGTACGGAACTTTTCCATTGTTCTTCGGAATTCTGACGAAGTTTTAAAAGGCTACGGAACTCTTCCATTGTTCTTCGGAATTCTGCTGAAGTTTAAAAATGCTACGGAACTCTTCCATTGTTCTTCGAAATTCTGCAGAAGTTTAAAAATGCTACGGAACTCTTCCATTGTTCTCAGAATTCTGCTGAAGCTTATAAATTCTACGGTGCTCTTCCATTGTTCTTGGGAATTCTGCTGAAGTTTAAAAATGTTACGGATCAATTCCATTGTTCTTCGGAATTCTGCTGAAGTTTGAAAATGCTACGGAGCTCTTCCATTGTTCACGGAATTCTGGTGAAGTTTAAAAATGCTACGGAACTCTTCCATTGTTCTTTGGAATTCTGCAGAAGTTTAAAAATGCTATGGAACTCTTCCATTGTTCTCGGAATTCTGGTGAAGTTTAAAAATGCTACGGAACTCTTTCATTGTTCTCGGAATTCTGGTGAAGTTTAAAAATGCTACGGAACTCATCCATTGTTCTCGGAATTCTGCTGAAGTTTAAAAATGCTACGGAAATCTTCCATTGTTCTTCGGAATTCTGCTGAAGTTTAAAAATGGTACGGAACTTTCCCATTGTTCTTCGGAATTCTGACGAAGTTTAAAAAGGCTACGGAACTCTTCCATTGTTCTTCGGAATTCTGCTGAAGTTTAAAAATGCTACGGAATTCTTCCATTGTTCTTCGGAATTCTGCAGAAGTTTAAAAATGCTACGGAACTCTTCCATTGTTCTTCGAATTCTGGTGAAGTTTAAAAATGCTACGGAACTCTTCCATTGTTCTCAGAATTCTGCTGAAGCTTATAAATTCTACGGTGCTCTTCCATTGTTCTTGGGAATTCTGCTGAAGTTTAAAAATGTTACGGATCAATTCCATTGTTCTTCGGAATTCTGCTGAAGTTTAAAAATGCTACGGAACTTTTCCATTGTTCTTCGGAATTCTGCTGAAGTTTAAAAATGCTACGGAACTCATCCATTGTTCTTCGGAATTCTGCTGAAGTTTAAAAATGCTACGGAACTCTTCCCTTGTTTTGCGGAATTCTTCTGAAGTTTATAAATTCTACGGTACTCTTCCATTGTTCTTGGGAATTCTGGTGAAGTTTAAAAATGCTACGGAACTCTTCCATTGTTCTCAGAATTCTGCTGAAGTTTATAAATTCTACGGTACTCTTCCATTGTTCTTGGGAATTCTGCTGAAGTTTAAAAATGTTACGGATCATTTCCATTGTTCTTCGGAATTCTGCTGAAGTTTAAATATGCTACGGAACTCTTCCATTGTTCTTTGGAATTCTGCTGAAGTTTAAAAATGCTACGGAACTCTTCGATTGTTCTTCGGAATTCTGCTGAAGTTTAAAAATGCTACGGAACTCTTCCATTGTTCTTCTGAGTTCTGCTGAAGTTTAAAAATGCTGCGGAACTCTTCCATTGTTCTTCGGAATTCTGATGAAGTTTAAAACTGCAACGGAACTCTTCCATTGTTCTTCGGAATTCTGCTGAAGTTTAAAAATGCTACGGAACTCTTCTATTGTTCTTCGGAATTCTGCTGAAGTTTAAAAATGCTATGGAACTCTTCCATTGTTCTCGGAATTCTGGTGAAGTTTAAAAATGCTACGGAACTCTTCCATTGTTCTCGGAATTCTGGTGAAGTTTAAAAATGCTACAGAACTCATCCATTGTTCTCGGAATTCTGCTGAAGTTTAAAAATGGTACGGAACTTTTCCATTGTTCTTCGGAATTCTGACGAAGTTTTAAAAGGCTACGGAACTCTTCCATTGTTCTTCGGAATTCTGCTGAAGTTTAAAAATGCTACGGAACTCTTCCATTGTTCTTCGAAATTCTGCAGAAGTTTAAAAATGCTACGGAACTCTTCCATTGTTCTTGGAATTCTGGTGAAGTTTAAAAATGCTACGGAACTCTTCCATTGTTCTCAGAATTCTGCTGAAGCTTATAAATTCTACGGTGCTCTTCCATTGTTCTTGGGAATTCTGCTGAAGTTTAAAAATGTTACGGATCAATTCCATTGTTCTTCGGAATTCTGCTGAAGTTTGAAAATGCTACGGAGCTCTTCCATTGTTCACAGAATTCTGGTGAAGTTTAAAAATGCTACGGAACTCTTCCATTGTTCTTTGGAATTCTGCAGAAGTTTAAAAATGCTATGGAACTCTTCCATTGTTCTCGGAATTCTGGTGAAGTTTAAAAATGCTACGGAACTCTTTCATTGTTCTCGGAATTCTGGTGAAGTTTAAAAATGCTACGGAACTCATCCATTGTTCTCGGAATTCTGCTGAAGTTTAAAAATGCTACGGAACTCTTCCATTGTTCTTCGGAATTCTGCTGAAGTTTAAAAATGGTATGGAACTTTCCCATTGTTCTTCGGAATTCTGACGAAGTTTAAAAAGGCTACGGAACTCTTCCATTGTTCTTCGGAATTCTGCTGAAGTTTAAAAATGCTACGGAATTCTTCCATTGTTCTTCGGAATTCTGCAGAAGTTTAAAAATGCTACGGAACTCTTCCATTGTTCTTGGAATTCTGGTGAAGTTTAAAAATGCTACGGAACTCTTCCATTGTTCTCAGAATTCTGCTGAAGCTTATAAATTCTACGGTGCTCTTCCATTGTTCTTGGGAATTCTGCTGAAGTTTAAAAATGCTACGGAACTCTTCCATTGTTCACGGAATTCTGGTGAAGTTTAAAAATGCTACGGAACTCTTCCATTGTTCTTTGGAATTCTGCTGAAGTTTAAAAATGCTATGGAACTCTTCCATTGTTCTTCTGAATTCTGCTGAAGTTTAAAAATGCTTCGGAACTCTTCCATTGTTCTCGGAATTCTGGTGAAGTTTAAAAATGCTACGGAACTCTTCCATTGTTCTCGGAATTCTGCTGAAGTTTAAAAATGCTACGGAACTCTTCCATTTTTCTTCGGAATTCTAAAGAAGTTTAAAAATGCTACGGAACTTTTCCATTGTTCTTCGGAATTCTGATGAAGTTTAAAAATGCTACGGAACTCTTCCATTGTTCTTCGGAATTCTGCTGAAGTTTAAAAATGCTACGGAACTCTTCCATTGTTTTTCGGAATTCTGCAGAAGTTTAAAAATGCTACGGAACTCTTCCATTGTTCTTGGAATTCTGGTGAAGTTTAAAAATGCTACGGAACTCTTCCATTGTTCTCAGAATTCTGCTGAAGTTTATAAATTCTACGGTACTCTTCCATTGTTCTTGGGAATTCTGCTGAAGTTTAAAAATGTTACGGATCATTTCCATTGTTCTTCGGAATTCTGCTGAAGTTTAAATATGCTACGGAACTCTTCCATTGTTCTTTGGAATTCTGCTGAAGTCTTAAAATGCTACGGAACTCTTCGATTGTTCTTCGGAATTCTGCTGAAGTTTAAAAATGCTACGGAACTCTTCCATTGTTCTTCTGAGTTCTGCTGAAGTTTAAAAATGCTGCGGAACTCTTCCATTGTTCTTCGGAATTCTGATGAAGTTTAAAACTGCAACGGAACTCTTCCATTGTTCTTCGGAATTCTGCTGAAGTTTAAAAATGCTACGGAACTCTTCTATTGTTCTTCGGAATTCTGCTGAAGTTTAAAAATGCTATGGAACTCTTCCATTGTTCTCGGAATTCTGGTGAAGTTTAAAAATGCTACGGAACTCTTCCATTGTTCTCGGAATTCTGGTGAAGTTTAAAAATGCTACGGAACTCATCCATTGTTCTCGGAATTCTGCTGAAGTTTAAAAATGCTACGGAACTCTTCCATTGTTCTTCGGAATTCTGCTGAAGTTTAAAAATGGTACGGAACTTTTCCATTGTTCTTCGGAATTCTGACGAAGTTTTAAAAGGCTACGGAACTCTTCCATTGTTCTTCGGAATTCTGCTGAAGTTTAAAAATGCTACGGAACTCTTCCATTGTTCTTCGAAATTCTGCAGAAGTTTAAAAATGCTACGGAACTCTTCCATTGTTCTCAGAATTCTGCTGAAGCTTATAAATTCTACGGTGCTCTTCCATTGTTCTTGGGAATTCTGCTGAAGTTTAAAAATGTTACGGATCAATTCCATTGTTCTTCGGAATTCTGCTGAAGTTTGAAAATGCTACGGAGCTCTTCCATTGTTCACGGAATTCTGGTGAAGTTTAAAAATGCTACGGAACTCTTCCATTGTTCTTTGGAATTCTGCAGAAGTTTAAAAATGCTATGGAACTCTTCCATTGTTCTCGGAATTCTGGTGAAGTTTAAAAATGCTACGGAACTCTTTCATTGTTCTCGGAATTCTGGTGAAGTTTAAAAATGCTACGGAACTCATCCATTGTTCTCGGAATTCTGCTGAAGTTTAAAAATGCTACGGAAATCTTCCATTGTTCTTCGGAATTCTGCTGAAGTTTAAAAATGGTACGGAACTTTCCCATTGTTCTTCGGAATTCTGACGAAGTTTAAAAAGGCTACGGAACTCTTCCATTGTTCTTCGGAATTCTGCTGAAGTTTAAAAATGCTACGGAATTCTTCCATTGTTCTTCGGAATTCTGCAGAAGTTTAAAAATGCTACGGAACTCTTCCATTGTTCTTCGAATTCTGGTGAAGTTTAAAAATGCTACGGAACTCTTCCATTGTTCTCAGAATTCTGCTGAAGCTTATAAATTCTACGGTGCTCTTCCATTGTTCTTGGGAATTCTGCTGAAGTTTAAAAATGTTACGGATCAATTCCATTGTTCTTCGGAATTCTGCTGAAGTTTAAAAATGCTACGGAACTTTTCCATTGTTCTTCGGAATTCTGCTGAAGTTTAAAAATGCTACGGAACTCATCCATTGTTCTTCGGAATTCTGCTGAAGTTTAAAAATGCTACGGAACTCTTCCCTTGTTTTGCGGAATTCTTCTGAAGTTTATAAATTCTACGGTACTCTTCCATTGTTCTTGGGAATTCTGGTGAAGTTTAAAAATGCTACGGAACTCTTCCATTGTTCTCAGAATTCTGCTGAAGTTTATAAATTCTACGGTACTCTTCCATTGTTCTTGGGAATTCTGCTGAAGTTTAAAAATGTTACGGATCATTTCCATTGTTCTTCGGAATTCTGCTGAAGTTTAAATATGCTACGGAACTCTTCCATTGTTCTTTGGAATTCTGCTGAAGTTTAAAAATGCTACGGAACTCTTCGATTGTTCTTCGGAATTCTGCTGAAGTTTAAAAATGCTACGGAACTCTTCCATTGTTCTTCTGAGTTCTGCTGAAGTTTAAAAATGCTGCGGAACTCTTCCATTGTTCTTCGGAATTCTGATGAAGTTTAAAACTGCAACGGAACTCTTCCATTGTTCTTCGGAATTCTGCTGAAGTTTAAAAATGCTACGGAACTCTTCTATTGTTCTTCGGAATTCTGCTGAAGTTTAAAAATGCTATGGAACTCTTCCATTGTTCTCGGAATTCTGGTGAAGTTTAAAAATGCTACGGAACTCTTCCATTGTTCTCGGAATTCTGGTGAAGTTTAAAAATGCTACGGAACTCATCCATTGTTCTCGGAATTCTGCTGAAGTTTAAAAATGGTACGGAACTTTTCCATTGTTCTTCGGAATTCTGACGAAGTTTTAAAAGGCTACGGAACTCTTCCATTGTTCTTCGGAATTCTGCTGAAGTTTAAAAATGCTACGGAACTCTTCCATTGTTCTTCGAAATTCTGCAGAAGTTTAAAAATGCTACGGAACTCTTCCATTGTTCTTGGAATTCTGGTGAAGTTTAAAAATGCTACGGAACTCTTCCATTGTTCTCAGAATTCTGCTGAAGCTTATAAATTCTACGGTGCTCTTCCATTGTTCTTGGGAATTCTGCTGAAGTTTAAAAATGTTACGGATCAATTCCATTGTTCTTCGGAATTCTGCTGAAGTTTGAAAATGCTACGGAGCTCTTCCATTGTTCACAGAATTCTGGTGAAGTTTAAAAATGCTACGGAACTCTTCCATTGTTCTTTGGAATTCTGCAGAAGTTTAAAAATGCTATGGAACTCTTCCATTGTTCTCGGAATTCTGGTGAAGTTTAAAAATGCTACGGAACTCTTTCATTGTTCTCGGAATTCTGGTGAAGTTTAAAAATGCTACGGAACTCATCCATTGTTCTCGGAATTCTGCTGAAGTTTAAAAATGCTACGGAACTCTTCCATTGTTCTTCGGAATTCTGCTGAAGTTTAAAAATGGTATGGAACTTTCCCATTGTTCTTCGGAATTCTGACGAAGTTTAAAAAGGCTACGGAACTCTTCCATTGTTCTTCGGAATTCTGCTGAAGTTTAAAAATGCTACGGAATTCTTCCATTGTTCTTCGGAATTCTACAGAAGTTTAAAAATGCTACGGAACTCTTCCATTGTTCTTGGAATTCTGGTGAAGTTTAAAAATGCTACGGAACTCTTCCATTGTTCTCAGAATTCTGCTGAAGCTTATAAATTCTACGGTGCTCTTCCATTGTTCTTGGGAATTCTGCTGAAGTTTAAAAATGTTACGGATCAATTCCATTGTTCTTCGGAATTCTGCTGAAGTTTAAAAATGCTACGGAACTTTTCCATTGTTCTTCGGAATTCTGCTGAAGTTTAAAAATGCTACGGAACTCATCCATTGTTCTTCGGAATTCTGCTGAAGTTTAAAAATGCTACGGAACTCTTCCCTTGTTTTGCGGAATTCTTCTGAAGTTTATAAATGCTACAGAACTCTTCTCTTGTTCTTCAGAATTCTGCTGAAGTTTAAAAATGCTACGGAACACTTCCTTTGTTCTTCGGAATTCTGCTGAAGTTTAAAAATGCTACAGAACTCTTCCATTGTTCACGGTATTCTGGTGAAGTTTAAAAATGCTACGGAACTCTTCCATTGTTCTTCGGAATTCTGCTGAAGTTTAAAATTGCTACGGGACACTTCCATTGTTCTTCTGAGTTCTGCTGAAGTTTAAAAAGGCTACGGAACTCTTCCATTGTTCTTTGGAATTCTGATGAAGTTTAAAACTGCAACGGAACTCTTCCATTGTTCTTCGGAATTCTGCTGAAGTTGAAAAATGCTACGGAACTCTTCCATTGTTCTTCGGAATTCTGCTGAAGTTTAAAAATGCTACGGAACTCTTCCATTGTTCTCGGAATTCTGGTGAAGTTTAAAAATGCTGCGGAACTCATCCTTTGTTCTTGGAATTCTGATGAAGTTTAAAAATGCTACGGAACTCTTCCATTGTTTTTCGGAATTCTGATGAAGTTTAAAAATGCTACGGAACTCTTCCATTGTTCTTGGAATTCTGGTGAAGTTGAAAAATGCTACGGAACTCTTCCATTGTTCTCGGAATTCTGGTGAAGTTTAAAAATGCTACGGAACTCATCCATTCTTCTCGGAATTCTGCTGAAGTTTAAAAATGCTACGGAACTCTTCCATTGTTCTTCGGAATTCTGCTGAAGTTTAAAAATGCTACGGAATTCTTTCATTGTTCTTCGGAATTCTGCAGAAGTTTAAAAATGCTACGGAACTCTTCCATCGTTCTTGGAATTCTGGTGAAGTTTAAAAATGCTACGGAACTCTTCCATTGTTCTCAGAATTCTGCTGAAGCTTATAAATTCTACGGTGCTCTTCCATTGTTCTTGGGAATTCTGCTGAAGTTTAAAAATGTTACGGATCAATTCCATTGTTCTTCGGAATTCTGCTGAAGTTTAAAAATGCTACGGAACTCTTCCATTGTTCTTCGGAATTCTGCTGAAGTTTAAAAATGCTACGGAACTCTTCCATTGTTCTTCGGAATTCTGCTGAAGTTTAAAAATGCTACAGAACTCTTTCATTGTTTTGCGGAATTCTGCTGAAGTTTAAAAATGCTACGGAACTCTTCCATTTTTCTCGGAATTCTTCTGAAGTTTAAAAATGCTGCAGAACTCTTCTCTTGTTCTTCAGAATTCTGCTGAAGTTTAAAAATGCTACGGAACACTTCCTTTGTTCTTCGGAATTCTGCTGAAGTTTAAAAATGCTACAGAACTCTTCCATTGTTCACGGTATTCTGGTGAAGTTTAAAAATGCTACAGAACTCTTCCATTGTTCTTGGGAATTCTGCTGAAGTTTAAAAATGCTACGGAACTCTTCCATTGTTCTTCGGAATTCTGCTGAAGTTTAAAAATGCTACGGGACTCTTCCATTGTTCTTCTGAGTTCTGCTGAAGTTTAAAAAGGCTACGGAACTCTTCCATTGTTCTTCGGAATTCTGATGAAGTTTAAAACTGCAACGGAACTCTTCCATTGTTCTTCGGAATTCTGCTGAAGTTTAAAAATGCTACGGAACACTTCCATTGTTCTTCGGAATTCTGCTGAAGTTTAAAAATGCTACGGAACTCTTCCATTGTTCTCGGAATTCTGGTGAAGTTTAAAAATGACTGCGGAACTCATCCATTGTTCTCGGAATTCTGCTGAAGTTTAAAAATGCTACGCAACTCTTCCATTGTTCTTCTGAGTTCTGCTGAAGTTTAAAAATGCTGTGGAACTCTTCAATTGTTCTTCGGAATTCTGATGAAGTTTAAAACTGCAACGGAACTCTTCCATTGTTCTTCGGAATTCTGCTGAAGTTTAAAAATGCTACGGAACTCTTCCATTGTTTTTCGGAATTCTGCTGAAGTTTAAAAATGCTGTGGAGCTCTTCCATTGTTCTCGGAATTCTTCTGAAGTTTGAAAATGCTACGGAACTCTTCCATTGTTCTTCAGAATTCTGCTGAAGTTTAAAAATGCTACGGAACACTTCCTTTGTTCTTCGGAATTCTGCTGAAGTTTAAAAATGCTACAGAACTCTTCCATTGTTCACGGTATTCTGGTGAAGTTTAAAAATGCTACGGAACTCTTCCATTGTTCTTCGGAATTCTGCTGAAGTTTAAAAATGCTACGTAACTCTTCCATTGTTTTGCGGAATTCTTCTGAAGTTTATAAATGCTACAGAACTCTTCTCTTGTTCTTCAGAATTCTGCTGAAGTTTAAAAATGTTACGGAACACTGCCTTTGTTCTTCGGAATTCTGCTGAAGTTTAAAATGCTACAGAACTCTTCCATTGTTCACGGTATTCTGGTGAAGTTTAAAAATGCTACGGAACTCTTCCATTGTTCTTCGGAATTCTGCTGAAGTTTAAAATTGCTACGGGACTCTTCCATTGTTCTTCTGAGTTCTGCTGAAGTTTAAAAAGGCTACGGAACTCTTCCATTGTTCTTCGGAATTCTGATGAAGTTTAAAACTGCAACGGAACTCTTCCATTGTTCTTCGGAATTCTGCTGAAGTTTAAAAATGCTACGGAACTCTTCCATTGTTCTTCGGAATTCTGCTGAAGTTTAAAAATGCTACGGAACTCTTCCATTGTTCTCGGAATTCTGGTGAAGTTTAAAAATGCTGCGGAACTCATCCATTGTTCTTGGAATTCTGCTGAAGTTTAAAAATGCTACGGAACTCTTCCATTGTTATTCGGAATTCTGCTGTAATTAAAAAATGCTACGGAACTCTTCCATTGTTCTTCGGAATTCTGCTGAAGTTTAAAAATGCTACGGAACTCTTCCATTGTTCTTCGGAATTCTGCTGAAGTTTAAAAATGCTATGGAACTCTTCCATTATTTTTCGGAATTCTGCTGAAGTTTAAAAATGCTGTGGAACTCTTCCATTGTTCTCGGAATTCTTCTGAAGTTTGAAAATGCTACGGAACTCTTCCATTGTTCTTCAGAATACTGCTGAAGTTTAAAAATGCTACAGAACTCTTCTCTTGTTCTTCAGAATTCTGCTGAAGTTTAAAAATGCTACGGAACAGTTCCTTTGTTCTTCGGAATTCTGCTGAAGTTTAAAAATGCTACAGAACTCTTCCATTGTTCACGGTATTCTGGTGAAGTTTAAAAATGCTACGGAACTCTTCCATTGTTCTTCGGAATTCTGTTGAAGTTTAAAAATGCTACGGGACTCTTCCATTGTTCTTCTGAGTTCTGCTGAAGTTTAAAAAGGCTACGGAACTCTTCCATTGTTCTTCGGAATTCTGATGAAGTTTAAAACTGCAACGGAACTCTTCCATTGATCTTGGAATTCTGGTGAAGTTTAAAAATGCTACGGAACTCTTCCATTGTTCTCAGAATTCTGCTGAAGCTTATAAATTCTACGGTGCTCTTCCATTGTTCTTGGGAATTCTGCTGAAGTTTAAAAATGTTACGGATCAATTCCATTGTTCTTCGGAATTCTGCTGAAGTTTGAAAATGCTACGGAACTCTTCCATTGTTCTTCGGAATTCTGACGTAGTTTAAAAAGGCTACGGAACTCTTCCATTGTTCTTCGGAATTCTGCTGAAGTTTAAAAATGCTACGGAACTCTTTCATTGTTCTTCGGAATTCTGCAGAAGTTTAAAAATGCTACGGAACTCTTCCATCGTTCTTGGAATTCTGTTGAAGTTTAAAAATGCTGCGGAACTCTTCCATTGTTCTCAGAATTCTGCTGAAGCTTATAAATTCTATGGTGCTCTTCCATTGTTCTTGGGAATTCTGCTGAAGTTTAAAAATGTTACGGATCAATTCCATTGTTCTTCGGAATTCTGCTGAAGTTTAAAAATGCTACGGAACTCTTCCATTGTTCTCGGAATTCTGCTGAAGTTTAAAATTGCTATGGAACTCTTCCATTGTTCTTCGGAATTCTGCTGAAGTTTAAAAATGCTACGGAACTTTTCCATTGTTCTTTGGCATTCTGATGAAGTTTAAAAATGCTACGGAACTCTTCCATTGTTCTTCGGAATTCTGCTGAAGTTTAAAAATGCTACGGAACTTTTCCATTGTTCTTCGGAATTCTGCTGTAATTTCAAAAAGCTACGGAACTCTTCCATTGTTCTTCGGAATTCTGCTGAAGTTTAAAAATGCTACGGAACTCTTCCATTGTTCTTCGGAATTCTGCTGAAGTTTAAAAATGCTACGGAACTCTTCCATTGTTTTTTGGAATTCTGCTGAAGTTTAAAAATGCTGTGGAACTCTTCCATTGTTCTAGGAATTCTTCTGAAGTTTGAAAATGCTACGGAACTCTTCCATTGTTCTTCAGAATACTGCTGAAGTTTAAAAATGCTACGGAACACTTCCTTTGTTCTTCGGAATTCTGCTGAAGTTTAAAAATGCTACGGAACTCTTCCATTGTTCACGGAATTCTGGTGAAGTTTAAAAATGCTACGGAACTCTTCCATTGTTCTTCAGAATTCTGCTGAAGTTTAAAAATGCTATGGAACTCTTCCATTGTTCTTCCGAATTCTGCTGAAGTTTAAAAATGGTACGGAACTTTTCCATTGTTCTTTGGCATTCTGATGAAGTTTAAAAATGCTACGGAACTCTTCCATTGTTCTTCGGAATTCTGCAGAAGTTTAAAAATGCTACGGAACTCTTCCATTGTTCTTGGAATTCTGGTGAAGTTTAAAAATGCTACGGAACTCTTCCATTATTCTCAGAATTCTGGTGAAGTTTATAAATTCTGCGGTACTCTTCCATTGTTCTTGGGAATTCTGCTGAAGTTTAAAAATGTTACGGATCATTTCCATTGTTCTTTGGAATTCTGCTGAAGTTTAAAAATGCTACGGAACTCTTGCATTGTTCTTCGGAATTCTGCTGAAGTTTAAAAATGCTATGGAACTCTTCCATTGTTCTCGGAATTCTGGTGAAGTTGAAAAATGCTACGGAACTCTTCCATTATTCTCGGAATTCTGGTGAAGTTTAAAAATGCTACGGAACTCATCCATTGTTCTCGGAATTCTGCTGAAGTTTAAAAATGCTACGGAACTCTTCCATTGTTCTTCGGAATTCTGCTGAAGTTTAAAAATGGTACGGAACTTTTCCATTGTTCTTCGGAATTCTGACGTAGTTTAAAAAGGCTACGGAACTCTTCCATTGTTCTTCGGAATTCTGCTGAAGTTTAAAAATGCTACGGAACTCTTTCATTGTTCTTCGGAATTCTGCAGAAGTTTAAAAATGCTACGGAACTCTTCCATCGTTCTTGGAATTCTGTTGAAGTTTAAAAATGCTGCGGAACTCTTCCATTGTTCTCAGAATTCTGCTGAAGCTTATAAATTCTATGGTGCTCTTCCATTGTTCTTGGGAATTCTGCTGAAGTTTAAAAATGTTACGGATCAATTCCATTGTTCTTCGGAATTCTGCTGAAGTTTAAAAATGCTACGGAACTCTTCCATTGTTCTCGGAATTCTGCTGAAGTTTAAAAATGCTATGGAACTCTTCCATTGTTCTTCGGAATTCTGCTGAAGTTTAAAAATGGTACGGAACTTTTCCATTGTTCTTTGGCATTCTGATGAAGTTTAAAAATGCTACGGAACTCTTCCATTGTTCTTCGGAATTCTGCTGAAGTTTAAAAATGCTACGGAACTTTTCCATTGTTCTTCGGAATTCTGCTGTAATTTCAAAAAGCTACGGAACTCTTCCATTGTTCTTCGGAATTCTGCTGAAGTTTAAAAATGCTACGGAACTCTTCCATTGTTCTTCGGAATTCTGCTGAAGTTTAAAAATGCTACGGAACTCTTCCATTGTTTTTTGGAATTCTGCTGAAGTTTAAAAATGCTGTGGAACTCTTCCATTGTTCTCGGAATTCTTCTGAAGTTTGAAAATGCTACGGAACTCTTCCATTGTTCTTCAGAATACTGCTGAAGTTTAAAAATGCTACGGAACACTTCCTTTGTTCTTCGGAATTCTGCTGAAGTTTAAAAATGCTACGGAACTCTTCCATTGTTCACGGAATTTTGGTGAAGTTTAAAAATGCTACGGAACTCTTCCATTGTTCTTCGGAATTCTGCTGAAGTTTAAAAATGCTATGGAACTCTTCCATTGTTCTTCTGAATTCTGCTAATGTTTAAAAATGCTACGGAACTCTTCCATTGTTCTCGGAATTCTGGTGAAGTTTAAAAATGCTACGGAACTCTTCCATTGTTCTCGGAATTCTACTGAAGTTTAAAAATGCTATGGAACTCTTCCATTGTTCTTCGGAATTCTGCTGAAGTTTAAAAATGGTACGGAACTTTTCCATTGTTCTCTGGCATTCTGATGAAGTTTAAAAATGCTACGGAACTCTTCCATTGTTCTTCGGAATTCTGCAGAAGTTTAAAAATGCTACGGAACTCTTCCATTGTTCTTGGAATTCTGGTGAAGTTTAAAAATGCTACGGAACTCTTCCATTATTCTCAGAATTCTGGTGAAGTTTATAAATTCTGCGGTGCTCTTCCATTGTTCTTGGGAATTCTGCTGAAGTTTAAAAATGTTACGGATCATTTCCATTGTTCTTTGGAATTCTGCTGAAGTTTAAAAATGCTACGGAACTCTTGCATTGTTCTTCGGAATTCTGCTGAAGTTTAAAAATGCTATGGAACTCTTCCATTGTTCTCGGAATTCTGGTGAAGTTGAAAAATGCTAAGGAACTCTTCCATTATTCTCGGAATTCTGGTGAAGTTTAAAAATGCTACGGAACTCATCCATTGTTCTCGGAATTCTGCTGAAGTTTAAAAATGCTACGGAACTCTTCCATTGTTCTTCGGAATTCTGCTGAAGTTTAAAAATGGTACGGAACTTTTCCATTGTTCTTCGGAATTCTGACGTAGTTTAAAAAGGCTACGGAACTCTTCCATTGTTCTTCGGAATTCTGCTGAAGTTTAAAAATGCTACGGAACTCTTTCATTGTTCTTCGGAATTCTGCAGAAGTTTAAAAATGCTACGGAACTCTTCCATCGTTCTTGGAATTCTGGTGAAGTTTAAAAATGCTACGGAACTCTTCCATTGTTCTCAGAATTCTGCTGAAGCTTATAAATTCTATGGTGCTCTTCCATTGTTCTTGGGAATTCTGCTGAAGTTTAAAAATGTTACGGATCAATTCCATTGTTCTTCGGAATTCTGCTGAAGTTTAAAAATGCTACGGATCTCTTCCATTGTTCTTCGGAATTCTGCTGAAGTTTAAAAATGCTACGGAACTCTTCCATTGTTCTTCGGAATTCTGCTGAAGTTTAAAAATGCTACGGAACTCTTCCATTGTTTTTCGGAATTCTGCTGAAGTTTAAAAATGCTGTGGAACTCTTCCATTGTTCTCGGAATTCTTCTGAAGTTTGAAAATGCTACGGAACTCTTCCATTGTTCTTCAGAATACTGCTGAAGTTTAAAAATGCTACGGAACACTTCCTTTGTTCTTCGGAATTCTGCTGAAGTTTAAAAATGCTACGGAACTCTTCCATTGTTCTTCGGAATTCTGCTGAAGTTTAAAAATGCTACGGAACTCTTCCATTGTTCTTCGGAATTCTGCTGAAGTTTAAAAATGCTACGGAACTCTTCCATTGTTTTTCGGAATTCTGCTGAAGTTTAAAAATGCTGTGGAACTCTTCCATTGTTCTCGGAATTCTTCTGAAGTTTGAAAATGCTACGGAACTCTTCCATTGTTCTTCAGAATACTGCTGAAGTTTAAAAATGCTACGGAACACTTCCTTTGTTCTTCGGAATTCTGCTGAAGTTTAAAAATGCTACGGAACTCTTCCATTGTTCACGGAATTCTGGTGAAGTTTAAAAATGCTACGGAACTCTTCCATTGTTATTCTTAATTCTGCTGAAGTTTAAAAATGGTACGGAACTCTTCCATTGTTCTTCGGAATTCTGCTGAAGTTTAAAAATGCTATGGAACTCTTCCATTGTTCTTCGGAATTCTGCTGAAGTTTAATAATGCTACGGAACTTTTCCATTGTTCTTCGGAATTCTGATGAAGTTTAAAAATGCTACGGAACTCTTCCATTGTTCTTCGGAATTCTGCTGAAGTTTAAAAATGCTACGGAACTCTTCCATTGTTCTTCGGAATTCTGCAGAAGTTTAAAAATGCTACGGATCTCTTCCATTGTTCTTGGAATTCTGGTGAAGTTTAAAAATGCTATGGAACTCTTCCATTGTTCTCAGAATTCTGCTGAAGTTTATAAATTCTACGGTACTCTTCCATTGTTCTTGGGAATTCTGCTGAAGTTTAAAAATGTTACGGATCATTTCCATTGTTCTTCGGAATTCTGCTGAAGTTTAAATATGCTAAGGAACTCTTCCATTGTTCTTCGGAATTCTGCTGAAGTTTAAAAATGCTACGGAACTCTTCGATTGTTCTTCGGAATTCTGCTGAAGTTTAAAAATGCTACGGAACTCTTCCATTGTTCTTCTGAGTTCTGCTGAAGTTTAAAAATGCTGCGGAACTCTTCCATTGTTCTTCGGAATTCTGATGAAGTTTAAAACTGCAACGGAACTCTTCCATTGTTCTTCGGAATTCTGCTGAAGTTTAAAAATGCTACGGAACTCTTCCATTGTTCTTCGGAATTCTGCTGAAGTTTAAAAATGCTACGGAACTCTTCCATTGTTCTCGGAATTCTGGTGAAGTTTAAAAATGCTGCGGAACTCATCCATTGTTCTCGGAATTCTGCTGAAGTTTAAAAATGCTACCAAACTCTTCCATTGTTCTTCGGAACTCTGCTGTAATTTAAAAATGCTACGGAACTCTTCCATTGTTCTTCGGAATTCTGCTGAAGTTTAAAAATGCTACGGAACTCTTCCATTGTTCTTCGGAATTCTGCTGAAGTTTAAAAATGCTACGGAACTCTTCCATTGTTTTTCGGAATTCTGCTGAAGTTTAAAAATGCTGTGGAACTCTTCCATTGTTCTCGGAATTCTTCTGAAGTTTGAAAATGCTACGGAACTCTTCCATTGTTCTTCAGAATACTGCTGAAGTTTAAAAATGCTACGGAACACTTCCTTTGTTCTTCGGAATTCTGCTGAAGTTTAAAAATGCTACGGAACTCTTCCATTGTTCACGGAATTCTGGTGAAGTTTAAAAATGCTACGGAACTCTTCCATTGTTATTCTTAATTCTGCTGAAGTTTAAAAATGCTACGGAACTCTTCCATTGTTCTTCGGAATTCTGCTGAAGTTTAAAAATGCTATGGAACTCATCCATTGTTCTTCTGAATTCTGATAAAGTTTAAAAATGCTACGGAACTCTTCCATTGTTCTCGGAATTCTGGTGAAGTTTAAAAATGCTACGGAACTCTTCCATTGTTCTCAGAATTCTGCTGAAGTTTAAAAATGCTATGGAACTCTTCCATTGTTCTTCGGAATTCTGCTGAAGTTTAATAATGCTACGGAACTTTTCCATTGTTCTTTGGAATTCTGATGAAGTTTAAAAATGCTACGGAACTCTTCCATTGTTCTTCGGAATTCTGCTGAAGTTTAAAAATGCTACGGAACTCTTCCATTGTTCTTCGGAATTCTGCAGAAGTTTAAAAATGCTACGGATCTCTTCCATTGTTCTTGGAATTCTGGTGAAGTTTAAAAATGCTATGGAACTCTTCCATTGTTCTCAGAATTCTGCTGAAGTTTATAAATTCTACGGTACTCTTCCATTGTTCTTGGGAATTCTGCTGAAGTTTAAAAATGTTACGGATCATTTCCATTGTTCTTCGGAATTCTGCTGAAGTTTAAATATGCTAAGGAACTCTTCCATTGTTCTTCGGAATTCTGCTGAAGTTTAAAAATGCTACGGAACTCTTCGATTGTTCTTCGGAATTCTGCTGAAGTTTAAAAATGCTACGGAACTCTTCCATTGTTCTTCTGAGTTCTGCTGAAGTTTAAAAATGCTGCGGAACTCTTCCATTGTTCTTCGGAATTCTGATGAAGTTTAAAACTGCAACGGAACTCTTCCATTGTTCTTCGGAATTCTGCTGAAGTTTAAAAATGCTACGGAACTCTTCCATTGTTCTTCGGAATTCTGCTGAAGTTTAAAAATGCTATGGAACTCTTCCATTGTTCTCGGAATTCTGGTGAAGTTGAAAAATGCTACGGAACTCTTCCATTGTTCTCGGAATTCTGGTGAAGTTTAAAAATGCTACGGAACTCATCCATTGTTCTCAGAATTCTGCTGAAGTTTAAAAATGCTGCGGAATTCTTCCATTGTTCTTCGGAATTCTGCTGAAGTTTAAAAATGGTACGGAACTTTTCCATTGTTCTTCGGAATTCTGACGAAGTTTAAAAAGGCTACGGAACTCTTCCATTGTTCTTCGGAATTCTGCTGAAGTTTAAAAATGCTACGGAACTCTTCCATTGTTCTTCGGAATTCTGCAGAAGTTTAAAAATGCTACGGAACTCTTCCATTGTTCTTGGAATTCTGCAGAAGTTTAAAAATGCTACAGAACTCTTCCATTGTTCTCAGAATTCTGCTGAAGCTTATAAATTCTACGGTGCTCTTCCATTGTTCTTGGGAATTCTGCTGAAGTTTAAAAATGTTACGGATCAATTCCATTGTTCTTCGGAATTCTGCTGAAGTTTAAAAATGCTACGGAACTTTTCCATTGTTCTTCGGAATTCTGCTGAAGTTTAAAAATGCTACGGAACTCATCCAATGTTCTTCGGAATTCTGCTGAAGTTTAAAAATGCTACGGAACTCTTCCATTGTTTTGCGGAATTCTTCTGAAGTTTAAAAATGCTACAGAACTCTCTTGCTCTTCAGAATTCTGCTGAAGTTTAAAAATGCTACGGAACACTTCCTTTGTTCTTCGGAATTCTGCTGAAGTTTAAAAATGCTACAGAACTCTTCCATTGTTCACGGTATTCTGGTGAAGTTTAAAAATGCTACGGAACTCTTCCATTGTTCTTCGGAATTCTGCTGAAGTTTAAAAATGCTACGGGACTCTTCCATTGTTCTTCTGAGTTCTGCTGAAGTTTAAAAAGGCTACGGAACTCTTCCATTGTTCTTCGGAATTCTGCTGAAGTTTAAAACTGCAACGGAACTCTTCCATTGTTCTTCGGAATTCTGCTGAAGTTTAAAAAGGCTACGGAACTCTTCCATTGTTCTTCGGAATTCTGCTGAAGTTTAAAAATGCTATGGAATTCTTCCATTGTTCTCGGAATTCTGGTGAAGTTTAAAAATGCTGCGGAACTCATCCATTGTTCTTGGAATTCTGCTGAAGTTTAAAAATGCTACGGAACTCTTCCATTGTTCTTCGGAATTCTGCTGTAATTTAAAAATGCTACGGAACTCTTCCATTGTTCTTCGGAATTCTGCTGAAGTTTAAAAATGCTACGGAACTCTTCCATTGGTCTTCGGAATTCTGCTGAAGTTTAAAAATGCTACGGAACTCTTCCATTGTTTTTCGGAATTCTGCTGAAGTTTAAAAATGCTGTGGAACTCTTCCATTGTTCTCGGAATTCTTCTGAAGTTTGAAAATGCTACGGAACTCTTCCATTGTTCTTCAGAATACTGCTGAAGTTTAAAAATGGTACGGAACTTTTCCATTGTTCTTCGGAATTCTGACGAAGTTTAAAAAGGCTACGGAACTCTTCCATTGTTCTTCGGAATTCTGCTGAAGTTTAAAAATGCTACGGAACTCTTCCACTGTTCTTCGGAATTCTGCAGAAGTTTAAAAATGCTACGGAACTCTTCCATTGTTCTTGGAATTCTGGTGAAGTTTAAAAATGCTACGGAACTCTTCCATTGTACTCAGAATTCTGCTGAAGCTTATAAATTCTACGGTTCTCTTCCATTGTTCTTGGGAATTCTGCTGAAGTTTGAAAATGCTACGGAACTCTTCCATTGTTCTTCGGAATTCTGCTGAAGTTTAAAAATGCTACGGAACACTTCCTTTGTTCTTCGGAATTCTGCTGAAGTTTAAAAATGCTACGGAACTCTTCCATTGTTCATGGAATTCTGTTGAAGTTTAAAAATGCTACGGAACTCTTCCATTGTTCTCGGAATTCTGGTGAAGTTTAAAAATGCTACGGAACTCTTCCATTGTTCTCGGAATTCTGCTGAAGTTTAAAAATGCTATAGAACTCTTCCATTGTTCTTCGGAATTCTGCTGAAGTTTAAAAATGCTATGGAACTTTTCCATTGTTCTTCGGAATTCTGATGAAGTTTAAAAATGCTACGGAACTCTTCCATTGTTCTTCGGAATTCTGCTGAAGTTTAAAAATGCTACGGAACTCTTCCATTGTTCTTTGGAATTCTGCAGAAGTTTAAAAATGCTACGGAACTCTTCCATTGTTCTTGGAATTCTGGTGAAGTTTAAAAATGCTACGGAACTCTTCCATTGTTCTCAGAATTCTGCTGAAGTTTATAAATTCTACGGTACTCTTCCATTGTTCTTGGGAATTCTGCTGAAGTTTAAAAATGTTACGGATCATTTCCATTGTTCTTCGGAATTCTGCTGAAGTTTAAAAATGCTACGGAACTCTTCCATTGTTCTCAGAATTCTGCTGAAGCTTATAAATTCTACGGTGCTCTTCCATTGTTCTTGGGAATTCTGCTGAAGTTTAAAAATGTTACGGATCAATTCCATTTTTCTTCGGAATTCTGCTGAAGTTTGAAAATGCTACGGAACTCTTCCATTGTTCACGGAATTCTGGTGAAGTTTAAAAATGCTACGGAACTCTTCCATTGTTCTCGGAATTCTGTTGAAGTTTAAAAATGCTACGGAACTCTTCCATTGTTCTCGGAATTCTGGTGAAGTTTAAAAATGCTACGGAACTCTTCCATTGTTCTCGGAATTCTGCTGAAGTTTAAAAATGCTATGGAACTCTTCCATTGTTCTTCGGAATTCTGCTGAAGTTTAAAAATGCTACGGAACTTTTCCATTGTTCTTCGGAATTCTGATGAAGTTTAAAAATGCTACGGAACTCTTCCATTGTTCTTCGGAATTCTGCTGAAGTTTAAAAATGCTACGGAACTCTTCCATTGTTCTTCGGAATTCTGCAGAAGTTTAAAAATGCTACGGAACTCTTCCATTGTTCTTGGAATTCTGGTGAAGTTTAAAAATGCTACGGAACTCTTCCATTGTTCTCAGAATTCTGCTGAAGCTTATAAATTCTACGGTGCTCTTCCATTGTTCTTGGGAATTCTGCTGAAGTTTAAAAATGTTACGGATCAATTCCATTGTTCTTCGGAATTCTGCTGAAGTTTGAAAATGCTACGGAACTCTTCCATTGTTCACGGAATTCTGGTGAAGTTTAAAAATGCTACGGAACTCTTCCATTGTTCTCGGAATTCTGTTGAAGTTTAAAAATGCTACGGAACTCTTCCATTGTTCTCGGAATTCTGGTGAAGTTTAAAAATGCTACGGAACTCTTCCATTGTTCTCGGAATTCTGCTGAAGTTTAAAAATGCTATGGAACTCTTCCATTGTTCTTCGGAATTCTGCTGAAGTTTAAAAATGCTACGGAACTTTTCCATTGTTCTTCGGAATTCTGATGAAGTTTAAAAATGCTACGGAACTCTTCCATTGTTCTTCGGAATTCTGCTGAAGTTTAAAAATGCTACGGAACTCTTCCATTGTTCTTCGGAATTCTGCAGAAGTTTAAAAATGCTACGGAACTCTTCCATTGTTCTTGGAATTCTGGTGAAGTTTAAAAATGCTACGGAACTCTTCCATTGTTCTCAGAATTCTGCTGAAGTTTATGAATTCTACGGTACTCTTCCATTGTTCTTGGGAATTCTGCTGAAGTTTAAAAATATTACGGATCATTTCCATTGTTCTTCGGAATTCTGCTGAAGTTTAAATATGCTACGGAACTCTTCCATTGTTCTTTGGAATTCTGCTGAAGTTTAAAAATGCTACGGAACTCTTCGATTGTTCTTCGGAATTCTGCTGAAGTTTAAAAATGCTACGGAACTCTTCCATTGTTCTTCTGAGTTCTGCTGAAGTTTAAAAATGCTGCGGAACTCTTCCATTGTTCTTCGGAATTCTGATGAAGTTTAAAACTGCAACGGAACTCTTCCATTGTTCTTCGGAATTCTGCTGAAGTTTAAAAATGCTACGGAACTCTTCTATTGTTCTTCGGATTTCTGCTGAAGTTTAAAAATGCTATGGAACTCTTCCATTGTTCTCGGAATTCTGGTGAAGTTTAAAAATGCCACGGAATTCTTCCATTGTTCTCGGAAATCTGGTGAAGTTTAAAAATGCTACGGAACTCATCCATTGTTCTCGGAATTCTGCTGAAGTTTAAAAATGCTACGGAACTCTTCCATTGTTCTTCGGAATTCTGCTGAAGTTTAAAAATGGTACGGAACTTTTCCATTGTTCTTCGGAATTCTGATGAAGTTTAAAAAGGCTACGGAACTCTTCCATTGTTCTTCGGAATTCTGCTGAAGTTTAAAAATGCTACGGAACTCTTCCATTGTTCTTCGGAATTCTGCAGAAGTTTAAAAATGCTACGGAACTCTTCCATTGTTCGTGGAATTCTGGTGAAGTTTAAAAATGCTACGGAACTCTTCCATTGTTCTCAGAATTCTGCTGAAGCTTATAAATTCTACGGTGCTCTTCCATTGTTCTTGGGAATTCTGCTGAAGTTTGAAAATGCTACGGAACTCTTCCATTGTTCTTCGGAATTCTGCTGAAGTTTAAAAATGCTATGGAACACTTCCTTTGTTCTTCGGAATTCTGCTGAAGTTTAAAAATGCTACGGAACTCTTCCATTGTTCACGGAATTCTGGTGAAGTTTAAAAATGCTACGGAACTCTTCCATTGTTCTTTGGAATTCTGCTGAAGTTTAAAAATGCTATGGAACTCTTCCATTGTTCTTCTGAATTCTGCTAAAGTTTAAAAATGCTTCGGAACTCTTCCATTGTTCTCGGAATTCTGGTGAAGTTTAAAAATGCTACGGAACTCTTCCATTGTTCTCGGAATTCTGCTGAAGTTTAAAAATGCTACGGAACTCTTCCATTGTTCTTCGGAATTCTGCTGAAGTTTAAAAATGCTACGGAACTTTTCCATTGTTCTTCGGAATTCTGATGAAGTTTAAAAATGCTACGGAACTCTTCCTTTGTTCTTCGGAATTCTGCTGAAGTTTAAAAATGCTACGGAACTCTTCCATTGTTCTTCGGAATTCTGCAGAAGTTTAAAAATGCTACGGAACTCTTCCATTGTTCTTGGAATTCTGGTGAAGTTTAAAAATGCTACGGAACTCTTCCATTGTTCTCAGAATTCTGCTGAAGTTTATAAATTCTACGGTACTCTTCCATTGTTCTTGGGAATTCTGCTGAAGTTTAAAAATGTTACGGATCATTTCCATTGTTCTTCGGAATTCTGCTGAAGTTTAAATATGCTACGGAACTCTTCCATTGTTCTTTGGAATTCTGCTGAAGTTTAAAAATGCTACGGAACTCTTCGATTGTTCTTCGGAATTCTGCTGAAGTTTAAAAATGCTACGGAACTCTTCCATTGTTCTTCTGAGTTCTGCTGAAGTTTAAAAATGCTGCGGAACTCTTCCATTGTTCTTCGGAATTCTGATGAAGTTTAAAACTGCAACGGAACTCTTCCATTGTTCTTCGGAATTCTGCTGAAGTTTAAAAATGCTACGGAACTCTTCTATTGTTCTTCGGAATTCTGCTGAAGTTTAAAAATGCTATGGAACTCTTCCATTGTTCTCGGAATTCTGGTGAAGTTTAAAAATGCTACGGAACTCTTCCATTGTTCTCGGAATTCTGGTGAAGTTTAAAAATGCTACGGAACTCATCCATTGTTCTCGGAATTCTGCTGAAGTTTAAAAATGCTACGGAACTCTTCCATTGTTCTTCTGAGTTCTGCTGAAGTTTAAAAATGCTGCGGAACTCTTCCATTGTTCTTCGGAATTCTGATGAAGTTTAAAACTGCAACGGAACTCTTCCATTGCTCTTCGGAATTCTGCTGAAGTTTAAAAATGCTACGGAACTCTTCTATTGTTCTTCGGAATTCTGCTGAAGTTTAAAAATGCTATGGAACTCTTCCATTGTTCTCGGAATTCTGGTGAAGTTTAAAAATGCTACGGAACTCTTCCATTGTTCTCGGAATTCTGGTGAAGTTTAAAAATGCTACGGAACTCATCCATTGTTCTCGGAATTCTGCTGAAGTTTAAAAATGCTACGGAACTCTTCCATTGTTCTTCGGAATTCTGCTGAAGTTTAAAAATGGTACGGAACTTTTCCATTGTTCTTCGGAATTCTGACGAAGTTTTAAAAGGCTACGGAACTCTTCCATTGTTCTTCGGAATTCTGCTGAAGTTTAAAAATGCTACGGAACTCTTCCATTGTTCTTCGAAATTCTGCAGAAGTTTAAAAATGCTACGGAACTCTTCCATTGTTCTTGGAATTCTGGTGAAGTTTAAAAATGCTACGGAACTCTTCCATTGTTCTCAGAATTCTGCTGAAGCTTATAAATTCTACGGTGCTCTTCCATTGTTCTTGGGAATTCTGCTGAAGTTTAAAAATGTTACGGATCAATTCCATTGTTCTTCGGAATTCTGCTGAAGTTTGAAAATGCTACGGAGCTCTTCCATTGTTCACGGAATTCTGGTGAAGTTTAAAAATGCTACGGAACTCTTCCATTGTTCTTAGGAATTCTGCTGAAGTTTAAAAATGCTATGGAACTCTTCCATTGTTCTTCTGAATTCTGCTGAAGTTTAAAAATGAAACGGAACTCTTCCATTGTTCTCAGAATTCTGTTGAAGTTTAAAAATGCTATGGAACTCTTCCATTGTTCTCGGAATTCTGGTGAAGTTTAAAAATGCTACAGAACTCTTCCATTGTTCTCGGAATTCTGCTGAAGTTTAAAAATGCTATGGAACTCTTCCATTGTTCTTCGGAATTCTGCTGAAGTTTAAAAATGCTACGGAACTTTTCCATTGTTCTTCGGAATTCTGATGAAGTTTAAAAATGCTACGGAACTCTTCCATTGTTCTTCGGAATTCAGCTGAAGTTTAAAAATGCTACGGAACTCTTCCATTGTTCTTCGGAATTCTGCAGAAGTTTAAAAATACTATGGAACTCTTCCATTGTTCTTGGAATTCTGGTGAAGTTTAAAAATGCTACGGAACTCTTCCATTGTTCTCAGAATTCTGCTGAAGTTTATAAATTCTACGGTACTCTTCCATTGTTCTTGGGAATTCTGCTGAAGTTTAAAAATGTTACGGATCATTTCCATTGTTCTTCGGAATTCTGCTGAAGTTTAAATATGCTACGGAACTCTTCCATTGTTCTTTGGAATTCTGCTGAAGTTTAAAAATGCTACGGAACTCTTCGATTGTTCTTCGGAATTCTGCTGAAGTTTAATAATGCTACGGAACTCTTCCATTGTTCTTCTGAGTTCTGCTGAAGTTTAAAAATGCTGCGGAACTCTTCCATTGTTCTTGGAATTCTGATGAAGTTTAAAACTGCAACGGAACTCTTCCATTGTTCTTCGGAATTCTGCTGAAGTTGAAAAATGCTACGGAACTCTTCTATTGTTCTTCGGAATTCTGCTGAAGTTTAAAAATGCTATGGAACTCTTCCATTGTTCTCGGAATTCTGGTGAAGTTTAAAAATGCTACGGAACTCTTCCATTGTCCTCGGAATTCTGGTGAAGTTTAAAAATGCTACGGAACTCATCCATTGTTCTCGGAATTCTGCTGAAGTTTAAAAATGCTACGGAACTCTTCCATTGTTCTTCGGAATTCTGCTGAAGTTTAAAAATGGTACGGAACTTTTCCATTGTTCTTCGGAATTCTGACGAAGTTTAAAAAGGCTGCGAAACTCTTCGATTGTTCTTCGGAATTCTGCTGAAGTTTAAAAATGCTACGGAACATTTCCATTGTTCTTCGGAATTCTGCAGAAGTTTAAAAATGCTACGGAACTCTTCCATTGTTCTTGGAATTCTGGTGAAGTTTAAAAATGCTACGGAACTCTTCCATTGTTCTCAGAATTCTGCTGAAGCTTATAAATTCTACGGTGCTCTTCCATTGTTCTTGGGAATTCTGCTGAAGTTTAAAAATGTTACGGATCAATTCCATTGTTCTTTGGAATTCTGCTGAAGTTAGAAAATGCTACGGAACTCTTCCATTGTTCTTCGGAATTCTGCTGAAGTTTAAAAATGCTGTGGAACTCTTCCATTGTTGTTCGGAATTCTGCTGAAGTTTAAAAATGCTACGGAACTCTTCCATTGTTCTTCGGAATTCTGCAGAAGTTTAAAAATGATACGGAACTCTTCCATTGTTCTTGGAATTCTGGTGAAGTTTAAAAATGCTACGGAACTCTTCCATTGTTCTCAGAATTCTGCTGAAGTTTATAAATTCTACGGTACTCTTCCATTGTTCTTGGGAATTCTGCTGAAGTTTAAAAATGTTACGGATCATTTCCATTGTTCTTCGGAATTCTGCTGAAGTTTAAATATGCTACGGAACTCTTCCATTGTTCTTTGGAATTCTGCTGAAGTTTAAAAATGCTACGGAACTCTTCGATTGTTCTTCGGAATTCTGCTGAAGTTTAAAAATGCTACGGAACTCTTCCATTGTTCTTCTGAGTTCTGCTGAAGTTTAAAAATGCTGCGGAACTCTTCCATTGTTCTTCGGAATTCTGATGAAGTTTAAAACTGCAACGGAACTCTTCCATTGTTCTTCGGAATTCTGCTGAAGTTTAAAAATGCTACGGAACTCTTCTATTGTTCTTCGGAATTCTGCTGAAGTTTAAAAATGCTATGGAAATCTTCCATTGTTCTCAGAATTCTGGTGAAGTTTAAAAATGCTACGGAACTCTTCCATTGTTCTCGGAATTCTGGTGAAGTTTAAAAATGCTGCGGAACTCATCCATTGTTCTCGGAATTCTGCTGAAGTTTAAAAATGCTACGGAACTCTTCCATTGTTCTTCGGAATTCTGCTGAAGTTTAAAAATGGTACGGAACTTTTCCATTGTTCTTCGGAATTCTGACGAAGTTTAAAAAGGCTACGGAACTCTTCCATTGTTCTTCGGAATTCTGCTGAAGTTTAAAAATGCTACAGAACTCTTCCATTGTTCTTCGGAATTCTGCAGAAGTTTAAAAATGCTACGGAACTCTTCCATTGTTCTTGGAATTCTGGTGAAGTTTAAAAATGCTACGGAACTCTTCCATTGTTCTCAGAATTCTGCTGAAGCTTATAAATTCTACGGTGCTCTTCCATTGTTCTTGGGAATTCTGCTGAAGTTTAAAAATGTTACTGATCAATTCCATTGTTCTTCGGAATTCTGCTGAAGTTTGAAAATGCTACGGAACTCTTCCATTGTTCACGGAATTCTGGTGAAGTTTAAAAATGCTACGGAACTCTTCCATTGTTCTTTGGAATTCTGCTGAAGTTTAAAAATGCTATGGAACTCTTCCATTGTTCTTCTGAATTCTGCTGAAGTTTAAAAATGCTACGGAACTCTTCCATTGTTCTCGGAATTCTGTTGAAGTTTAAAAATGCTACGGAACTCTTCCATTGTTCTCGGAATTCTGGTGAAGTTTAAAAATGCTACGGAACTCTTCCATTGTTCTCGGAATTCTGCTGAAGTTTAAAAATGCTATGGAACTCTTCCATTGTTCTTCGGAATTCTGCTGAAGTTTAAAAATGCTACGGAACTTTTCCATTGTTCTTCGGAATTCTGATGAAGTTTAAAAATGCTACGGAACTCTTCCATTGTTCTTCGGAATTCTGCTGAAGTTTAAAAATGCTACGGAACTCTTCCATTGTTCTTCGGAATTCTGCAGAAGTTTAAAAATGCTACGGAACTCTTCCATTGTTCTTGGAATTCTGGTGAAGTTTAAAAATGCTACGGAACTCTTCCATTGTTCTCAGAATTCTGCTGAAGTTTATGAATTCTACGGTACTCTTCCATTGTTCTTGGGAATTCTGCTGAAGTTTAAAAATATTACGGATCATTTCCATTGTTCTTCGGAATTCTGCTGAAGTTTAAATATACTACGGAACTCTTCCATTGTTCTTTGGAATTCTGCTGAAGTTTAAAAATGCTACGGAACTCTTCGATTGTTCTTTGGAATTCTGCTGAAGTTTAAAAATGCTACGGAACTCTTCCATTGTTCTTCTGAGTTCTGCTGAAGTTTAAAAATTCTGCGGAACTCTTCCATTGTTCTTCGGAATTCTGATGAAGTTTAAAACTGCAACGGAACTCTTCCATTGTTCTTCGGAATTCTGCTGAAGTTTAAAAATGCTACGGAACTCTTCTATTGTTCTTCGGAATTCTGCTGAAGTTTAAAAATGCTATGGAACTCTTCCATTGTTCTCGGAATTCTGGTGAAGTTTAAAAATGCTACGGAATTCTTCCATTGTTCTCGGAAATCTGGTGAAGTTTAAAAATGCTACGGAACTCATCCATTGTTCTCGGAATTCTGCTGAAGTTTAAAAATGCTACGGAACTCTTCCATTGTTCTTCGGAATTCTGCTGAAGTTTAAAAATGGTACGGAACTTTTCCATTGTTCTTCGGAATTCTGACGAAGTTTAAAAAGGCTACGGAACTCTTCCATTGTTCTTCGGAATTCTGCTGAAGTTTAAAAATGCTACGGAACTCTTCCATTGTTCTTCGGAATTCTGCAGAAGTTTAAAAATGCTACGGAACTCTTCCATTGTTCTTGGAATTCTGGTGAAGTTTAAAAATGCTACGGAACTCTTCCATTGTTCTCAGAATTCTGCTGAAGCTTATAAATTCTACGGTGCTCTTCCATTGTTCTTGGGAATTCTGCTGAAGTTTGAAAATGCTACGGAACTCTTCCATTGTTCTTCGGAATTCTGCTGAAGTTTAAAAATGCTACGGAACACTTCCTTTGTTCTTCGGAATTCTGCTGAAGTTTAAAAATGCTACGGAACTCTTCCATTGTTCACGGAATTCTGGTGAAGTTTAAAAATGCTACGGATCTCTTCCATTGTTCTTTGGAATTCTGCTGAAGTTTAAAAATGCTATGGAACTCTTCCATTGTTCTTCTGAATTCTGCTGAAGTTTAAAAATGCTTCGGAACTCTTCCATTGTTCTCGGAATTCTGCTGAAGTTTAAAAATGCTACGGAACTCTTCCATTTTTCTTCGGAAGTCTGCTGAAGTTTAAAAATGCTACGGAACTTTTCCATTGTTCTTCGGAATTCTGATGAAGTTTAAAAATGCTACGGAACTCTTCCATTGTTCTTCGGAATTCTGCTGAAGTTTAAAAATGCTACGGAACTCTTCCATTGTTTTTCGGAATTCTGCAGAAGTTTAAAAATGCTACGGAACTCTTCCATTGTTCTTGGAATTCTGGTGAAGTTTAAAAATGCTACGGAACTCTTCCATTGTTCTCAGAATTCTGCTGAAGTTTATAAATTCTACGGTACTCTTCCATTGTTCTTGGGAATTCTGCTGAAGTTTAAAAATGTTACGGATCATTTCCATTGTTCTTCGGAATTCTGCTGAAGTTTAAATATGCTACGGAACTCTTCCATTGTTCTTTGGAATTCTGCTGAAGTTTAAAAATGCTACGGAACTCTTCGATTGTTCTTCGGAATTCTGCTGAAGTTTAAAAATGCTACGGAACTCTTCCATTGTTCTTCTGAGTTCTGCTGAAGTTTAAAAATGCTGCGGAACTCTTCCATTGTTCTTCGGAATTCTGATGAAGTTTAAAACTGCAACGGAACTCTTCCATTGTTCTTCGGAATTCTGCTGAAGTTTAAAAATGCTACGGAACTCTTCTATTGTTCTTCGGAATTCTGCTGAAGTTTAAAAATGCTATGGAACTCTTCCATTGTTCTCGGAATTCTGGTGAAGTTTAAAAATGCTACGGAACTCTTCCATTGTTCTCGGAATTCTGGTGAAGTTTAAAAATGCTACGGAACTCATCCATTGTTCTCGGAATTCTGCTGAAGTTTAAAAATGCTACGGAACTCTTCCATTGTTCTTCGGAATTCTGCTGAAGTTTAAAAATGGTACGGAACTTTTCCATTGTTCTTCGGAATTCTGACGAAGTTTTAAAAGGCTACGGAACTCTTCCATTGTTCTTCGGAATTCTGCTGAAGTTTAAAAATGCTACGGAACTCTTCCATTGTTCTTCGAAATTCTGCAGAAATTTAAAAATGCTACGGAACTCTTCCATTGTTCTTGGAATTCTGGTGAAGTTTAAAAATGCTACGGAACTCTTCCATTGTTCTCAGAATTCTGCTGAAGCTTATAAATTCTACGGTGCTCTTCCATTGTTCTTGGGAATTCTGCTGAAGTTTAAAAATGTTACGGATCAATTCCATTGTTCTTCGGAATTCTGCTGAAGTTTGAAAATGCTAAGGAACTCTTCCATTGTTCACGGAATTCTGGTGAAGTTTAAAAATGCTACGGAACTCTTCCATTGTTCTTTGGAATTCTGCTGAAGTTTAAAAATGCTATGGAACTCTTCCATTGTTCTTCTGAATTCTGCTGAAGTTTAAAAATGCTACGGAACTCTTCCATTGTTCTCGGAATTCTGCTGAAGTTTAAAAATGCTACGGAACTCTTCCATTGTTCTTCGGAATTCTGCAGAAGTTTAAAAATGCTACGGAACTCTTCCATTGTTCTTGGAATTCTGGTGAAGTTTAAAAATGCTACGGAACTCTTCCATTGTTCTCAGAATTCTGCTGAAGTTTATGAATTCTACGGTACTCTTCCATTGTTCTTGGGAATTCTGCTGAAGTTTAAAAATATTACGGATCATTTCCATTGTTCTTCGGAATTCTGCTGAAGTTTAAATATACTACGGAACTCTTCCATTGTTCTTTGGAATTCTGCTGAAGTTTAAAAATGCTACGGAACTCTTCGATTGTTCTTTGGAATTCTGCTGAAGTTTAAAAATGCTACGGAACTCTTCCATTGTTCTTCTGAGTTCTGCTGAAGTTTAAAAATTCTGCGGAACTCTTCCATTGTTCTTCGGAATTCTGATGAAGTTTAAAACTGCAACGGAACTCTTCCATTGTTCTTCGGAATTCTGCTGAAGTTTAAAAATGCTACGGAACTCTTCTATTGTTCTTCGGAATTCTGCTGAAGTTTAAAAATGCTATGGAACTCTTCCATTGTTCTCGGAATTCTGGTGAAGTTTAAAAATGCTACGGAATTCTTCCATTGTTCTCGGAAATCTGGTGAAGTTTAAAAATGCTACGGAACTCATCCATTGTTCTCGGAATTCTGCTGAAGTTTAAAAATGCTACGGAACTCTTCCATTGTTCTTCGGAATTCTGCTGAAGTTTAAAAATGGTACGGAACTTTTCCATTGTTCTTCGGAATTCTGACGAAGTTTAAAAAGGCTACGGAACTCTTCCATTGTTCTTCGGAATTCTGCTGAAGTTTAAAAATGCTACGGAACTCTTCCATTGTTCTTCGGAATTCTGCAGAAGTTTAAAAATGCTACGGAACTCTTCCATTGTTCTTGGAATTCTGGTGAAGTTTAAAAATGCTACGGAACTCTTCCATTGTTCTCAGAATTCTGCTGAAGCTTATAAATTCTACGGTGCTCTTCCATTGTTCTTGGGAATTCTGCTGAAGTTTGAAAATGCTACGGAACTCTTCCATTGTTCTTCGGAATTCTGCTGAAGTTTAAAAATGCTACGGAACACTTCCTTTGTTCTTCGGAATTCTGCTGAAGTTTAAAAATGCTACGGAACTCTTCCATTGTTCACGGAATTCTGGTGAAGTTTAAAAATGCTACGGATCTCTTCCATTGTTCTTTGGAATTCTGCTGAAGTTTAAAAATGCTATGGAACTCTTCCATTGTTCTTCTGAATTCTGCTGAAGTTTAAAAATGCTTCGGAACTCTTCCATTGTTCTCGGAATTCTGCTGAAGTTTAAAAATGCTACGGAACTCTTCCATTTTTCTTCGGAAGTCTGCTGAAGTTTAAAAATGCTACGGAACTTTTCCATTGTTCTTCGGAATTCTGATGAAGTTTAAAAATGCTACGGAACTCTTCCATTGTTCTTCGGAATTCTGCTGAAGTTTAAAAATGCTACGGAACTCTTCCATTGTTTTTCGGAATTCTGCAGAAGTTTAAAAATGCTACGGAACTCTTCCATTGTTCTTGGAATTCTGGTGAAGTTTAAAAATGCTACGGAACTCTTCCATTGTTCTCAGAATTCTGCTGAAGTTTATAAATTCTACGGTACTCTTCCATTGTTCTTGGGAATTCTGCTGAAGTTTAAAAATGTTACGGATCATTTCCATTGTTCTTCGGAATTCTGCTGAAGTTTAAATATGCTACGGAACTCTTCCATTGTTCTTTGGAATTCTGCTGAAGTTTAAAAATGCTACGGAACTCTTCGATTGTTCTTCGGAATTCTGCTGAAGTTTAAAAATGCTACGGAACTCTTCCATTGTTCTTCTGAGTTCTGCTGAAGTTTAAAAATGCTGCGGAACTCTTCCATTGTTCTTCGGAATTCTGATGAAGTTTAAAACTGCAACGGAACTCTTCCATTGTTCTTCGGAATTCTGCTGAAGTTTAAAAATGCTACGGAACTCTTCTATTGTTCTTCGGAATTCTGCTGAAGTTTAAAAATGCTATGGAACTCTTCCATTGTTCTCGGAATTCTGGTGAAGTTTAAAAATGCTACGGAACTCTTCCATTGTTCTCGGAATTCTGGTGAAGTTTAAAAATGCTACGGAACTCATCCATTGTTCTCGGAATTCTGCTGAAGTTTAAAAATGCTACGGAACTCTTCCATTGTTCTTCGGAATTCTGCTGAAGTTTAAAAATGGTACGGAACTTTTCCATTGTTCTTCGGAATTCTGACGAAGTTTTAAAAGGATACGGAACTCTTCCATTGTTCTTCGGAATTCTGCTGAAGTTTAAAAATGCTACGGAACTCTTCCATTGTTCTTCGAAATTCTGCAGAAGTTTAAAAATGCTACGGAACTCTTCCATTGTTCTTGGAATTCTGGTGAAGTTTAAAAATGCTACGGAACTCTTCCATTGTTCTCAGAATTCTGCTGAAGCTTATAAATTCTACGGTGCTCTTCCATTGTTCTTGGGAATTCTGCTGAAGTTTAAAAATGTTACGGATCAATTCCATTGTTCTTCGGAATTCTGCTGAAGTTTGAAAATGCTACGGAACTCTTCCATTGTTCACGGAATTCTGGTGAAGTTTAAAAATGCTACGGAACTCTTCCATTGTTCTTTGGAATTCTGCTGAAGTTTAAAAATGCTATGGAACTCTTCCATTGTTCTTCTGAATTCTGCTGAAGTTTAAAAATGCTACGGAACTCTTCCATTGTTCTCGGAATTCTGCTGAAGTTTAAAAATGCTACGGAACTCTTCCATTGTTCTTCGGAATTCTGCAGAAGTTTAAAAATGCTACGGAACTCTTCCATTGTTCTTGGAATTCTGGTGAAGTTTAAAAATGCTACGGAACTCTTCCATTGTTCTCAGAATTCTGCTGAAGTTTATGAATTCTACGGTACTCTTCCATTGTTCTTGGGAATTCTGCTGAAGTTTAAAAATATTACGGATCATTTCCATTGTTCTTCGGAATTCTGCTGAAGTTTAAATATACTACGGAACTCTTCCATTGTTCTTTGGAATTCTGCTGAAGTTTAAAAATGCTACGGAACTCTTCGATTGTTCTTTGGAATTCTGCTGAAGTTTAAAAATGCTACGGAACTCTTCCATTGTTCTTCTGAGTTCTGCTGAAGTTTAAAAATTCTGCGGAACTCTTCCATTGTTCTTCGGAATTCTGATGAAGTTTAAAACTGCAACGGAACTCTTCCATTGTTCTTCGGAATTCTGCTGAAGTTTAAAAATGCTACGGAACTCTTCTATTGTTCTTCGGAATTCTGCTGAAGTTTAAAAATGCTATGGAACTCTTCCATTGTTCTCGGAATTCTGGTGAAGTTTAAAAATGCTACGGAATTCTTCCATTGTTCTCGGAAATCTGGTGAAGTTTAAAAATGCTACGGAACTCATCCATTGTTCTCGGAATTCTGCTGAAGTTTAAAAATGCTACGGAACTCTTCCATTGTTCTTCGGAATTCTGCTGAAGTTTAAAAATGGTACGGAACTTTTCCATTGTTCTTCGGAATTCTGACGAAGTTTAAAAAGGCTACGGAACTCTTCCATTGTTCTTCGGAATTCTGCTGAAGTTTAAAAATGCTACGGAACTCTTCCATTGTTCTTCGGAATTCTGCAGAAGTTTAAAAATGCTACGGAACTCTTCCATTGTTCTTGGAATTCTGGTGAAGTTTAAAAATGCTACGGAACTCTTCCATTGTTCTCAGAATTCTGCTGAAGCTTATAAATTCTACGGTGCTCTTCCATTGTTCTTGGGAATTCTGCTGAAGTTTGAAAATGCTACGGAACTCTTCCATTGTTCTTCGGAATTCTGCTGAAGTTTAAAAATGCTACGGAACACTTCCTTTGTTCTTCGGAATTCTGCTGAAGTTTAAAAATGCTACGGAACTCTTCCATTGTTCACGGAATTCTGGTGAAGTTTAAAAATGCTACGGATCTCTTCCATTGTTCTTTGGAATTCTGCTGAAGTTTAAAAATGCTATGGAACTCTTCCATTGTTCTTCTGAATTCTGCTGAAGTTTAAAAATGCTTCGGAACTCTTCCATTGTTCTCGGAATTCTGCTGAAGTTTAAAAATGCTACGGAACTCTTCCATTTTTCTTCGGAAGTCTGCTGAAGTTTAAAAATGCTACGGAACTTTTCCATTGTTCTTTGGAATTCTGATGAAGTTTAAAAATGCTACGGAACTCTTCCATTGTTCTTCGGAATTCTGCTGAAGTTTAAAAATGCTACGGAACTCTTCCATTGTTTTTCGGAATTCTGCAGAAGTTTAAAAATGCTACGGAACTCTTCCATTGTTCTTGGAATTCTGGTGAAGTTTAAAAATGCTACGGAACTCTTCCATTGTTCTCAGAATTCTGCTGAAGTTTATAAATTCTACGGTACTCTTCCATTGTTCTTGGGAATTCTGCTGAAGTTTAAAAATGTTACGGATCATTTCCATTGTTCTTCGGAATTCTGCTGAAGTTTAAATATGCTACGGAACTCTTCCATTGTTCTTTGGAATTCTGCTGAAGTTTAAAAATGCTACGGAACTCTTCGATTGTTCTTCGGAATTCTGCTGAAGTTTAAAAATGCTACGGAACTCTTCCATTGTTCTTCTGAGTTCTGCTGAAGTTTAAAAATGCTGCGGAACTCTTCCATTGTTCTTCGGAATTCTGATGAAGTTTAAAACTGCAACGGAACTCTTCCATTGTTCTTCGGAATTCTGCTGAAGTTTAAAAATGCTACGGAACTCTTCTATTGTTCTTCGGAATTCTGCTGAAGTTTAAAAATGCTATGGAACTCTTCCATTGTTCTCGGAATTCTGGTGAAGTTTAAAAATGCTACGGAACTCTTCCATTGTTCTCGGAATTCTGGTGAAGTTTAAAAATGCTACGGAACTCATCCATTGTTCTCGGAATTCTGCTGAAGTTTAAAAATGCTACGGAACTCTTCCATTGTTCTTCGGAATTCTGCTGAAGTTTAAAAATGGTACGGAACTTTTCCATTGTTCTTCGGAATTCTGACGAAGTTTTAAAAGGCTACGGAACTCTTCCATTGTTCTTCGGAATTCTGCTGAAGTTTAAAAATGCTACGGAACTCTTCCATTGTTCTTCGAAATTCTGCAGAAGTTTAAAAATGCTACGGAACTCTTCCATTGTTCTTGGAATTCTGGTGAAGTTTAAAAATGCTACGGAACTCTTCCATTGTTCTCAGAATTCTGCTGAAGCTTATAAATTCTACGGTGCTCTTCCATTGTTCTTGGGAATTCTGCTGAAGTTTAAAAATGTTACGGATCAATTCCATTGTTCTTCGGAATTCTGCTGAAGTTTGAAAATGCTACGGAACTCTTCCATTGTTCACGGAATTCTGGTGAAGTTTAAAAATGCTACGGAACTCTTCCATTGTTCTTTGGAATTCTGCTGAAGTTTAAAAATGCTATGGAACTCTTCCATTGTTCTTCTGAATTCTGCTGAAGTTTAAAAATGCTACGGAACTCTTCCATTGTTCTCGGAATTCTGTTGAAGTTTAAAAATGCTACGGAACTCTTCCATTGTTCTCGGAATTCTGGTGAAGTTTAAAAATGCTACGGAACTCTTCCATTGTTCTCGGAATTCTGCTGAAGTTTAAAAATGCTATGGAACTCTTCCATTGTTCTTCGGAATTCTGCTGAAGTTTAAAAATGCTACGGAACTTTTCCATTGTTCTTCGGAATTCTGATGAAGTTTAAAAATGCTACGGAACTCTTCCATTGTTCTTCGGAATTCTGCTGAAGTTTAAAAATGCTACGGAACTCTTCCATTGTTCTTCGGAATTCTGCAGAAGTTTAAAAATGCTACGGAACTCTTCCATTGTTCTTGGAATTCTGGTGAAGTTTAAAAATGCTACGGAACTCTTCCATTGTTCTCAGAATTCTGCTGAAGTTTATGAATTCTACGGTACTCTTCCATTGTTCTTGGGAATTCTGCTGAAGTTTAAAAATATTACGGATCATTTCCATTGTTCTTCGGAATTCTGCTGAAGTTTAAATATACTACGGAACTCTTCCATTGTTCTTTGGAATTCTGCTGAAGTTTAAAAATGCTACGGAACTCTTCGATTGTTCTTTGGAATTCTGCTGAAGTTTAAAAATGCTACGGAACTCTTCCATTGTTCTTCTGAGTTCTGCTGAAGTTTAAAAATGCTGCGGAACTCTTCCATTGTTCTTCGGAATTCTGATGAAGTTTAAAACTGCAACGGAACTCTTCCATTGTTCTTCGGAATTCTGCTGAAGTTTAAAAATGCTACGGAACTCTTCTATTGTTCTTCGGAATTCTGCTGAAGTTTAAAAATGCTATGGAACTCTTCCATTGTTCTCGGAATTCTGGTGAAGTTTAAAAATGCTACGGAATTCTTCCATTGTTCTCGGAAATCTGGTGAAGTTTAAAAATGCTACGGAACTCATCCATTGTTCTCGGAATTCTGCTGAAGTTTAAAAATGCTACGGAACTCTTCCATTGTTCTTCGGAATTCTGCTGAAGTTTAAAAATGGTACGGAACTTATCCATTGTTCTTCGGAATTCTGACGAAGTTTAAAAAGGCTACGGAACTCTTCCATTGTTCTTCGGAATTCTGCTGAAGTTTAAAAATGCTACGGAACTCTTCCATTGTTCTTCGGAATTCTGCAGAAGTTTAAAAATGCTACGGAACTCTTCCATTGTTCTTGGAATTCTGGTGAAGTTTAAAAATGCTACGGAACTCTTCCATTGTTCTCAGAATTCTGCTGAAGCTTATAAATTCTACGGTGCTCTTCCATTGTTCTTGGGAATTCTGCTGAAGTTTGAAAATGCTACGGAACTCTTCCATTGTTCTTCGGAATTCTGCTGAAGTTTAAAAATGCTACGGAACACTTCCTTTGTTCTTCGGAATTCTGCTGAAGTTTAAAAATGCTACGGAACTCTTCCATTGTTCACGGAATTCTGGTGAAGTTTAAAAATGCTACGGAACTCTTCCATTGTTCTTTGGAATTCTGCTGAAGTTTAAAAATGCTATGGAACTCTTCCATTGTTCTTCTGAATTCTGCTGAAGTTTAAAAATGCTTCGGAACTCTTCCATTGTTCTCGGAATTCTGGTGAAGTTTAAAAATGCTACGGAACTCTTCCATTGTTCTCGGAATTCTGCTGAAGTTTAAAAATGCTACGGAACTCTTCCATTTTTCTTCGGAATTCTGCTGAAGTTTAAAAATGCTACGGAACTTTTCCATTGTTCTTCGGAATTCTGATGAAGTTTAAAAATGCTACGGAACTCTTCCATTGTTCTTCGGAATTCTGCTGAAGTTTAAAAATGCTACGGAACTCTTCCATTGTTTTTCGGAATTCTGCAGAAGTTTAAAAATGCTACGGAACTCTTCCATTGTTCTTGGAATTCTGGTGAAGTTTAAAAATGCTACGGAACTCTTCCATTGTTCTCAGAATTCTGCTGAAGTTTATAAATTCTACGGTACTCTTCCATTGTTCTTGGGAATTCTGCTGAAGTTTAAAAATGTTACGGATCATTTCCATTGTTCTTCGGAATTCTGCTGAAGTTTAAATATGCTACGGAACTCTTCCATTGTTCTTTGGAATTCTGCTGAAGTCTTAAAATGCTACGGAACTCTTCGATTGTTCTTCGGAATTCTGCTGAAGTTTAAAAATGCTACGGAACTCTTCCATTGTTCTTCTGAGTTCTGCTGAAGTTTAAAAATGCTGCGGAACTCTTCCATTGTTCTTCGGAATTCTGATGAAGTTTAAAACTGCAACGGAACTCTTCCATTGTTCTTCGGAATTCTGCTGAAGTTTAAAAATGCTACGGAACTCTTCTATTGTTCTTCGGAATTCTGCTGAAGTTTAAAAATGCTATGGAACTCTTCCATTGTTCTCGGAATTCTGGTGAAGTTTAAAAATGCTACGGAACTCTTCCATTGTTCTCGGAATTCTGGTGAAGTTTAAAAATGCTACGGAACTCATCCATTGTTCTCGGAATTCTCCTGAAGTTTAAAAATGCTACGGAACTCTTCCATTGTTCTTCGGAATTCTGCTGAAGTTTAAAAATGGTACGGAACTTTTCCATTGTTCTTCGGAATTCTGACGAAGTTTTAAAAGGCTACGGAACTCTTCCATTGTTCTTCGGAATTCTGCTGAAGTTTAAAAATGCTACGGAACTCTTCCATTGTTCTTCGAAATTCTGCAGAAGTTTAAAAATGCTACGGAACTCTTCCATTGTTCTCAGAATTCTGCTGAAGCTTATAAATTCTACGGTGCTCTTCCATTGTTCTTGGGAATTCTGCTGAAGTTTAAAAATGTTACGGATCAATTCCATTGTTCTTCGGAATTCTGCTGAAGTTTGAAAATGCTACGGAGCTCTTCCATTGTTCACGGAATTCTGGTGAAGTTTAAAAATGCTACGGAACTCTTCCATTGTTCTTTGGAATTCTGCAGAAGTTTAAAAATGCTATGGAACTCTTCCATTGTTCTCGGAATTCTGGTGAAGTTTAAAAATGCTACGGAACTCTTTCATTGTTCTCGGAATTCTGGTGAAGTTTAAAAATGCTACGGAACTCATCCATTGTTCTCGGAATTCTGCTGAAGTTTAAAAATGCTATGGAAATCTTCCATTGTTCTTCGGAATTCTGCTGAAGTTTAAAAATGGTACGGAACTTTCCCATTGTTCTTCGGAATTCTGACGAAGTTTAAAAAGGCTACGGAACTCTTCCATTGTTCTTCGGAATTCTGCTGAAGTTTAAAAATGCTACGGAATTCTTCCATTGTTCTTCGGAATTCTGCAGAAGTTTAAAAATGCTACGGAACTCTTCCATTGTTCTTCGAATTCTGGTGAAGTTTAAAAATGCTACGGAACTCTTCCATTGTTCTCAGAATTCTGCTGAAGCTTATAAATTCTACGGTGCTCTTCCATTGTTCTTGGGAATTCTGCTGAAGTTTAAAAATGTTACGGATCAATTCCATTGTTCTTCGGAATTCTGCTGAAGTTTAAAAATGCTACGGAACTTTTCCATTGTTCTTCGGAATTCTGCTGAAGTTTAAAAATGCTACGGAACTCATCCATTGTTCTTCGGAATTCTGCTGAAGTTTAAAAATGCTACGGAACTCTTCCCTTGTTTTGCGGAATTCTTCTGAAGTTTATAAATTCTACGGTACTCTTCCATTGTTCTTGGGAATTCTGGTGAAGTTTAAAAATGCTACGGAACTCTTCCATTGTTCTCAGAATTCTGCTGAAGTTTATAAATTCTACGGTACTCTTCCATTGTTCTTGGGAATTCTGCTGAAGTTTAAAAATGTTACGGATCATTTCCATTGTTCTTCGGAATTCTGCTGAAGTTTAAATATGCTACGGAACTCTTCCATTGTTCTTTGGAATTCTGCTGAAGTTTAAAAATGCTACGGAACTCTTCGATTGTTCTTCGGAATTCTGCTGAAGTTTAAAAATGCTACGGAACTCTTCCATTGTTCTTCTGAGTTCTGCTGAAGTTTAAAAATGCTGCGGAACTCTTCCATTGTTCTTCGGAATTCTGATGAAGTTTAAAACTGCAACGGAACTCTTCCATTGTTCTTCGGAATTCTGCTGAAGTTTAAAAATGCTACGGAACTCTTCTATTGTTCTTCGGAATTCTGCTGAAGTTTAAAAATGCTATGGAACTCTTCCATTGTTCTCGGAATTCTGGTGAAGTTTAAAAATGCTACGGAACTCTTCCATTGTTCTCGGAATTCTGGTGAAGTTTAAAAATGCTACGGAACTCATCCATTGTTCTCGGAATTCTGCTGAAGTTTAAAAATGGTACGGAACTTTTCCATTGTTCTTCGGAATTCTGACGAAGTTTTAAAAGGCTACGGAACTCTTCCATTGTTCTTCGGAATTCTGCTGAAGTTTAAAAATGCTACGGAACTCTTCCATTGTTCTTCGAAATTCTGCAGAAGTTTAAAAATGCTACGGAACTCTTCCATTGTTCTTGGAATTCTGGTGAAGTTTAAAAATGCTACAGAACTCTTCCATTGTTCTCAGAATTCTGCTGAAGCTTATAAATTCTACGGTGCTCTTCCATTGTTCTTGGGAATTCTGCTGAAGTTTAAAAATGTTACGGATCAATTCCATTGTTCTTCGGAATTCTGCTGAAGTTTGAAAATGCTACGGAGCTCTTCCATTGTTCACAGAATTCTGGTGAAGTTTAAAAATGCTACGGAACTCTTCCATTGTTCTTTGGAATTCTGCAGAAGTTTAAAAATGCTATGGAACTCTTCCATTGTTCTCGGAATTCTGGTGAAGTTTAAAAATGCTACGGAACTCTTTCATTGTTCTCGGAATTCTGGTGAAGTTTAAAAATGCTACGGAACTCATCCATTGTTCTCGGAATTCTGCTGAAGTTTAAAAATGCTACGGAACTCTTCCATTGTTCTTCGGAATTCTGCTGAAGTTTAAAAATGGTATGGAACTTTCCCATTGTTCTTCGGAATTCTGACGAAGTTTAAAAAGGCTACGGAACTCTTCCATTGTTCTTCGGAATTCTGCTGAAGTTTAAAAATGCTACGGAATTCTTCCATTGTTCTTCGGAATTCTGCAGAAGTTTAAAAATGCTACGGAACTCTTCCATTGTTCTTGGAATTCTGGTGAAGTTTAAAAATGCTACGGAACTCTTCCATTGTTCTCAGAATTCTGCTGAAGCTTATAAATTCTACGGTGCTCTTCCATTGTTCTTGGGAATTCTGCTGAAGTTTAAAAATGTTACGGATCAATTCCATTGTTCTTCGGAATTCTGCTGAAGTTTAAAAATGCTACGGAACTTTTCCATTGTTCTTCGGAATTCTGCTGAAGTTTAAAAATGCTACGGAACTCATCCATTGTTCTTCGGAATTCTGCTGAAGTTTAAAAATGCTACGGAACTCTTCCCTTGTTTTGCGGAATTCTTCTGAAGTTTATAAATGCTACAGAACTCTTCTCTTGTTCTTCAGAATTCTGCTGAAGTTTAAAAATGCTACGGAACACTTCCTTTGTTCTTCGGAATTCTGCTGAAGTTTAAAAATGCTACAGAACTCTTCCATTGTTCACGGTATACTGGTGAAGTTTAAAAATGCTACGGAACTCTTCCACTGTTCTTCGGAATTCTGCTGAAGTTTAAAATTGCTACGGGACACTTCCATTGTTCTTCTGAGTTCTGCTGAAGTTTAAAAAGGCTACGGAACTCTTCCATTGTTCTTTGGAATTCTGATGAAGTTTAAAACTGCAACGGAACTCTTCCATTGTTCTTCGGAATTCTGCTGAAGTTGAAAAATGCTACGGAACTCTTCCATTGTTCTTCGGAATTCTGCTGAAGTTTAAAAATGCTACGGAACTCTTCCATTGTTCTCGGAATTCTGGTGAAGTTTAAAAATGCTGCGGAACTCATCCTTTGTTCTTGGAATTCTGATGAAGTTTAAAAATGCTACGGAACTCTTCCATTGTTTTTCGGAATTCTGATGAAGTTTAAAAATGCTACGGAACTCTTCCATTGTTCTTGGAATTCTGGTGAAGTTGAAAAATGCTACGGAACTCTTCCATTGTTCTCGGAATTCTGGTGAAGTTTAAAAATGCTACGGAACTCATCCATTCTTCTCGGAATTCTGCTGAAGTTTAAAAATGCTACGGAACTCTTCCATTGTTCTTCGGAATTCTGCTGAAGTTTAAAAATGCTACGGAATTCTTTCATTGTTCTTCGGAATTCTGCAGAAGTTTAAAAATGCTACGGAACTCTTCCATCGTTCTTGGAATTCTGGTGAAGTTTAAAAATGCTACGGAACTCTTCCATTGTTCTCAGAATTCTGCTGAAGCTTATAAATTCTACGGTGCTCTTCCATTGTTCTTGGGAATTCTGCTGAAGTTTAAAAATGTTACGGATCAATTTCATTGTTCTTCGGAATTCTGCTGAAGTTTAAAAATGCTACGGAACTCTTCCATTGTTATTCGGAATTCTGCTGAAGTTTAAAAATGCTACGGAACTCTTCCATTGTTCTTCGGAATTCTGCTGAAGTTTAAAAATGCTACAGAACTCTTTCATTGTTTTGCGGAATTCTGCTGAAGTTTAAAAATGCTACGGAACTCTTCCATTTTTCTCGGAATTCTTCTGAAGTTTAAAAATGCTGCAGAACTCTTCTCTTGTTCTTCAGAATTCTGCTGAAGTTTAAAAATGCTACGGAACACTTCCTTTGTTCTTCGGAATTCTGCTGAAGTTTAAAAATGCTACAGAACTCTTCCATTGTTCACGGTATTCTGGTGAAGTTTAAAAATGCTACAGAACTCTTCCATTGTTCTTGGGAATTCTGCTGAAGTTTAAAAATGCTACGGAACTCTTCCATTGTTCTTCGGAATTCTGCTGAAGTTTAAAAATGCTACGGGACTCTTCCATTGTTCTTCTGAGTTCTGCTGAAGTTTAAAAAGGCTACGGAACTCTTCCATTGTTCTTCGGAATTCTGATGAAGTTTAAAACTGCAACGGAACTCTTCCATTGTTCTTCGGAATCCTGCTGAAGTTTAAAAATGCTACGGAACACTTCCATTGTTCTTCGGAATTCTGCTGAAGTTTAAAAATGCTACGGAACTCTTCCATTGTTCTCGGAATTCTGGTGAAGTTTAAAAATGACTGCGGAACTCATCCATTGTTCTCGGAATTCTGCTGAAGTTTAAAAATGCTACGCAACTCTTCCATTGTTCTTCTGAGTTCTGCTGAAGTTTAAAAATGCTGTGGAACTCTTCAATTGTTCTTCGGAATTCTGATGAAGTTTAAAACTGCAACGGAACTCTTCCATTGTTCTTCGGAATTCTGCTGAAGTTTAAAAATGCTACGGAACTCTTCCATTGTTTTTCGGAATTCTGCTGAAGTTTAAAAATGCTGTGGAGCTCTTCCATTGTTCTCGGAATTCTTCTGAAGTTTGAAAATGCTACGGAACTCTTCCATTGTTCTTCAGAATTCTGCTGAAGTTTAAAAATGCTACGGAACACTTCCTTTGTTCTTCGGAATTCTGCTGAAGTTTAAAAATGCTACAGAACTCTTCCATTGTTCACGGTATTCTGGTGAATTTTAAAAATGCTACGGAACTCTTCCATTGTTCTTCGGAATTCTGCTGAAGTTTAAAAATGCTACGTAACTCTTCCATTGTTTTGCGGAATTCTTCTGAAGTTTATAAATGCTACAGAACTCTTCTCTTGTTCTTCAGAATTCTGCTGAAGTTTAAAAATGTTACGGAACACTGCCTTTGTTCTTCGGAATTCTGCTGAAGTTTAAAATGCTACAGAACTCTTCCATTGTTCACGGTATTCTGGTGAAGTTTAAAAATGCTACGGAACTCTTCCATTGTTCTTCGGAATTCTGCTGAAGTTTAAAATTGCTACGGGACTCTTCCATTGTTCTTCTGAGTTCTGCTGAAGTTTAAAAAGGCTACGGAACTCTTCCATTGTTCTTCGGAATTCTGATGAAGTTTAAAACTGCAACGGAACTCTTCCATTGTTCTTCGGAATTCTGCTGAAGTTTAAAAATGCTACGGAACTCTTCCATTGTTCTTCGGAATTCTGCTGAAGTTTAAAAATGCTACGGAACTCTTCCATTGTTCTCGGAATTCTGGTGAAGTTTAAAAATGCTGCGGAACTCATCCATTGTTCTTGGAATTCTGCTGAAGTTTAAAAATGCTACGGAACTCTTCCATTGTTATTCGGAATTCTGCTGTAATTAAAAAATGCTACGGAACTCTTCCATTGTTCTTCGGAATTCTGCTGAAGTTTAAAAATGCTACGGAACTCTTCCATTGTTCTTCGGAATTCTGCTGAAGTTTAAAAATGCTATGGAACTCTTCCATTATTTTTCGGAATTCTGCTGAAGTTTAAAAATGCTGTGGAACTCTTCCATTGTTCTCGGAATTCTTCTGAAGTTTGAAAATGCTACGGAACTCTTCCATTGTTCTTCAGAATACTGCTGAAGTTTAAAAATGCTACAGAACTCTTCTCTTGTTCTTCAGAATTCTGCTGAAGTTTAAAAATGCTACGGAACAGTTCCTTTGTTCTTCGGAATTCTGCTGAAGTTTAAAAATGCTACAGAACTCTTCCATTGTTCACGGTATTCTGGTGAAGTTTAAAAATGCTACGGAACTCTTCCATTGTTCTTCGGAATTCTGTTGAAGTTTAAAAATGCTACGGGACTCTTCCATTGTTCTTCTGAGTTCTGCTGAAGTTTAAAAAGGCTACGGAACTCTTCCATTGTTCTTCGGAATTCTGATGAAGTTTAAAACTGCAACGGAACTCTTCCATTGATCTTGGAATTCTGGTGAAGTTTAAAAATGCTACGGAACTCTTCCATTGTTCTCAGAATTCTGCTGAAGCTTATAAATTCTACGGTGCTCTTCCATTGTTCTTGGGAATTCTGCTGAAGTTTAAAAATGTTACGGATCAATTCCATTGTTCTTCGGAATTCTGCTGAAGTTTGAAAATGCTACGGAACTCTTCCATTGTTCTTCGGAATTCTGCTGAAGTTTAAAAATGCTGTGGAACTCTTCCATTGTTCTTCGGAATTCTGCTGAAGTTTAAAAATGCTACGGAACTCTTCCATTGTTCTTGGAATTCTGGTGAAGTTTAAAAATGCTACGGAACTCTTCCATTGTTCTCAGATTTCTGATGAAGTTTATAAATTCTACGGTACTCTTCCATTGTTCTTGGGAATTCTGCTGAAGTTTAAAAATGTTACGGATCATTTCCATTGTTCTTCGGAATTCTGCTGAAGTTTAAACATGCTACGGAACTCTTCCATTGTTCTTCGGAATTCTGCTGAAGTTTAAAAATGCTACGCAACTCTTCGATTGTTCTTCGGAATTCTGCTGAAGTACAAAAATGCTACGGAACTCTTCCATTGTTCTTCTGAGTTCTGCTGAAGTTTAAAAATGCTGTGGAACTCTTCCATTGTTCTTCGGAATTCTGATGAAGTTTAAAACTTCAACGGAACTCTTCCATTGTTCTTCGGAATTCTGCTGAAGTTTAAAAATGCTACGGAACTCTTCCATTGTTCTTCGGAATTCTACAGAAGTTTAAAAATGCTATGGAACTCTTCCATTGTTCTCGGAATTCTGGTGAAGTTTAAAAATGCTACGGAACTCTTTCATTGTTCTTCAGAATACTGCTGAAGTTTAAAAATGCTACAGAACTCTTCTCTTGTTCTTCAGAATTCTGCTGAAGTTTAAAAATGCTACGGAACAGTTCCTTTGTTCTTCGGAATTCTGCTGAAGTTTAAAAATGCTACAGAACTCTTCCATTGTTCACGGTATTCTGGTGAAGTTTAAAAATGCTACGGAACTCTTCCATTGTTCTTCGGAATTCTGTTGAAGTTTAAAAATGCTACGGGACTCTTCCATTGTTCTTCTGAGTTCTGCTGAAGTTTAAAAAGGCTACGGAACTCTTCCATTGTTCTTCGGAATTCTGATGAAGTTTAAAACTGCAACGGAACTCTTCCATTGATCTTGGAATTCTGGTGAAGTTTAAAAATGCTACGGAACTCTTCCATTGTTCTCAGAATTCTGCTGAAGCTTATAAATTCTACGGTGCTCTTACATTGTTCTTGGGAATTCTGCTGAAGTTTAAAAATGTTACGGATCAATTCCATTGTTCTTCGGAATTCTGCTGAAGTTTGAAAATGCTACGGAACTCTTCCATTGTTCTTCGGATTTCTGCTGAAGTTTAAAAATGCTGTGGAACTCTTCCATTGTTCTTCGGAATTCTGCTGAAGTTTAAAAATGCTACGGAACTCTTCCATTGTTCTTCGGAATTCTGCAGAAGTTTAAAAATGCTACGGAACTCTTCCATTGTTCTTGGAATTCTGGTGAAGTTTAAAAATGCTACGGAACTCTTCCATTGTTCTCAGATTTCTGATGAAGTTTATAAATTCTACGGTACTCTTCCATTGTTCTTGGGAATTCTGCTGAAGTTTAAAAATGTTACGGATCATTTCCATTGTTCTTCGGAATTCTGCTGAAGTTTAAACATGCTACGGAACTCTTCCATTGTTCTTCGGAATTCTGCTGAAGTTTAAAAATGCTACGCAACTCTTCGATTGTTCTTCGGAATTCTGCTGAAGTATAAAAATGCTACGGAACTCTTCCATTGTTCTTCTGAGTTCTGCTGAAGTTTAAAAATGCTGTGGAACTCTTCCATTGTTCTTCGGAATTCTGATGAAGTTTAAAACTGCAACGGAACTCTTCCATTGTTCTTCGGAATTCTGCTGAAGTTTAAAAATGCTACGGAACTCTTCCATTGTTCTTCGGAATTCTACAGAAGTTTAAAAATGCTATGGAACTCTTCCATTGTTCTCGGAATTCTGGTGAAGTTTAAAAATGCTACGGAACTCATCCATTGTTCTCGGAATTCTGCTGAAGTTTAAAAATGCTACGGAACTCTTCCATTGTTCTTCGGAATTCTGCTGAAGTTTAAAAATGGTACGGAACTTTTCCATTGTTCTTCGGAATTCTGACGTAGTTTAAAAAGGCTACGGAACTCTTCCATTGTTCTTCGGAATTCTGCTGAAGTTTAAAAATGCTACGGAACTCTTTCATTGTTCTTCGGAATTCTGCAGAAGTTTAAAAATGCTACGGAACTCTTCCATCGTTCTTGGAATTCTGTTGAAGTTTAAAAATGCTGCGGAACTCTTCCATTGTTCTCAGAATTCTGCTGAAGCTTATAAATTCTATGGTGCTCTTCCATTGTTCTTGGGAATTCTGCTGAAGTTTAAAAATGTTACGGATCAATTCCATTGTTCTTCGGAATTCTGCTGAAGTTTAAAAATGCTACGGAACTCTTCCATTGTTCTCGGAATTCTGCTGAAGTTTAAAAATGCTATGGAACTCTTCCATTGTTCTTCGGAATTCTGCTGAAGTTTAAAAATGGTACGGAACTTTTCCATTGTTCTTTGGCATTCTGATGAAGTTTAAAAATGCTACGGAACTCTTCCATTGTTCTTCGGAATTCTGCTGAAGTTTAAAAATGCTACGGAACTTTTCCATTGTTCTTCGGAATTCTGCTGTAATTTCAAAAAGCTACGGAACTCTTCCATTGTTCTTCGGAATTCTGCTGAAGTTTAAAAATGCTACGGAACTCTTCCATTGTTCTTCGGAATTCTGCTGAAGTTTAAAAATGCTACGGAACTCTTCCATTGTTTTTTGGAATTCTGCTGAAGTTTAAAAATGCTGTGGAACTCTTCCATTGTTCTAGGAATTCTTCTGAAGTTTGAAAATGCTACGGAACTCTTCCATTGTTCTTCAGAATACTGCTGAAGTTTAAAAATGCTACGGAACACTTCCTTTGTTCTTCGGAATTCTGCTGAAGTTTAAAAATGCTACGGAACTCTTCCATTGTTCACGGAATTCTGGTGAAGTTTAAAAATGCTACGGAACTCTTCCATTGTTCTTCAGAATTCTGCTGAAGTTTAAAAATGCTGTGGAACTCTTCCATTGTTCTTCTGAATTCTGCTAATGTTTAAAAATGCTACGGAACTCTTCCATTGTTCTCGGAATTCTGGTGAAGTTTAAAAATGCTACGGAACTCTTCCATTGTTCTCGGAATTCTACTGAAGTTTAAAAATGCTATGGAACTCTTCCATTGTTCTTCCGAATTCTGCTGAAGTTTAAAAATGGTACGGAACTTTTCCATTGTTCTTTGGCATTCTGATGAAGTTTAAAAATGCTACGGAACTCTTCCATTGTTCTTCGGAATTCTGCAGAAGTTTAAAAATGCTACGGAACTCTTCCATTGTTCTTGGAATTCTGGTGAAGTTTAAAAATGCTACGGAACTCTTCCATTATTCTCAGAATTCTGGTGAAGTTTATAAATTCTGCGGTACTCTTCCATTGTTCTTGGGAATTCTGCTGAAGTTTAAAAATGTTACGGATCATTTCCATTGTTCTTTGGAATTCTGCTGAAGTTTAAAAATGCTACGGAACTCTTGCATTGTTCTTCGGAATTCTGCTGAAGTTTAAAAATGCTATGGAACTCTTCCATTGTTCTCGGAATTCTGGTGAAGTTGAAAAATGCTACGGAACTCTTCCATTATTCTCGGAATTCTGGTGAAGTTTAAAAATGCTACGGAACTCATCCATTGTTCTCGGAATTCTGCTGAAGTTTAAAAATGCTACGGAACTCTTCCATTGTTCTTCGGAATTCTGCTGAAGTTTAAAAATGGTACGGAACTTTTCCATTGTTCTTCGGAATTCTGACGTAGTTTAAAAAGGCTACGGAACTCTTCCATTGTTCTTCGGAATTCTGCTGAAGTTTAAAAATGCTACGGAACTCTTTCATTGTTCTTCGGAATTCTGCAGAAGTTTAAAAATGCTACGGAACTCTTCCATCGTTCTTGGAATTCTGTTGAAGTTTAAAAATGCTGCGGAACTCTTCCATTGTTCTCAGAATTCTGCTGAAGCTTATAAATTCTATGGTGCTCTTCCATTGTTCTTGGGAATTCTGCTGAAGTTTAAAAATGTTACGGATCAATTCCATTGTTCTTCGGAATTCTGCTGAAGTTTAAAAATGCTACGGAACTCTTCCATTGTTCTCGGAATTCTGCTGAAGTTTAAAAATGCTATGGAACTCTTCCATTGTTCTTCGGAATTCTGCTGAAGTTTAAAAATGGTACGGAACTTTTCCATTGTTCTTTGGCATTCTGATGAAGTTTAAAAATGCTACGGAACTCTTCCATTGTTCTTCGGAATTCTGCTGAAGTTTAAAAATGCTACGGAACTTTTCCATTGTTCTTCGGAATTCTGCTGTAATTTCAAAAAGCTACGGAACTCTTCCATTGTTCTTCGGAATTCTGCTGAAGTTTAAAAATGCTACGGAACTCTTCCATTGTTCTTCGGAATTCTGCTGAAGTTTAAAAATGCTACGGAACTCTTCCATTGTTTTTTGGAATTCTGCTGAAGTTTAAAAATGCTGTGGAACTCTTCCATTGTTCTCGGAATTCTTCTGAAGTTTGAAAATGCTACGGAACTCTTCCATTGTTCTTCAGAATACTGCTGAAGTTTAAAAATGCTACGGAACACTTCCTTTGTTCTTCGGAATTCTGCTGAAGTTTAAAAATGCTACGGAACTCTTCCATTGTTCACGGAATTTTGGTGAAGTTTAAAAATGCTACGGAACTCTTCCATTGTTCTTCGGAATTCTGCTGAAGTTTAAAAATGCTATGGAACTCTTCCATTGTTCTTCTGAATTCTGCTAATGTTTAAAAATGCTACGGAACTCTTCCATTGTTCTCGGAATTCTGGTGAAGTTTAAAAATGCTACGGAACTCTTCCATTGTTCTCGGAATTCTACTGAAGTTTAAAAATGCTATGGAACTCTTCCATTGTTCTTCGGAATTCTGCTGAAGTTTAAAAATGGTACGGAACTTTTCCATTGTTCTTTGGCATTCTGATGAAGTTTAAAAATGCTACGGAACTCTTCCATTGTTCTTCGGAATTCTGCAGAAGTTTAAAAATGCTACGGAACTCTTCCATTGTTCTTGGAATTCTGGTGAAGTTTAAAAATGCTACGGAACTCTTCCATTATTCTCAGAATTCTGGTGAAGTTTATAAATTCTGCGGTGCTCTTCCATTGTTCTTGGGAATTCTGCTGAAGTTTAAAAATGTTACGGATCATTTCCATTGTTCTTTGGAATTCTGCTGAAGTTTAAAAATGCTACGGAACTCTTGCATTGTTCTTCGGAATTCTGCTGAAGTTTAAAAATGCTATGGAACTCTTCCATTGTTCTCGGAATTCTGGTGAAGTTGAAAAATGCTAAGGAACTCTTCCATTATTCTCGGAATTCTGGTGAAGTTTAAAAATGCTACGGAACTCATCCATTGTTCTCGGAATTCTGCTGAAGTTTAAAAATGCTACGGAACTCTTCCATTGTTCTTCGGAATTCTGCTGAAGTTTAAAAATGGTACGGAACTTTTCCATTGTTCTTCGGAATTCTGACGTAGTTTAAAAAGGCTACGGAACTCTTCCATTGTTCTTCGGAATTCTGCTGAAGTTTAAAAATGCTACGGAACTCTTTCATTGTTCTTCGGAATTCTGCAGAAGTTTAAAAATGCTACGGAACTCTTCCATCGTTCTTGGAATTCTGGTGAAGTTTAAAAATGCTACGGAACTCTTCCATTGTTCTCAGAATTCTGCTGAAGCTTATAAATTCTATGGTGCTCTTCCATTGTTCTTGGGAATTCTGCTGAAGTTTAAAAATGTTACGGATCAATTCCATTGTTCTTCGGAATTCTGCTGAAGTTTAAAAATGCTACGGATCTCTTCCATTGTTCTTCGGAATTCTGCTGAAGTTTAAAAATGCTACGGAACTCTTCCATTGTTCTTCGGAATTCTGCTGAAGTTTAAAAATGCTACGGAACTCTTCCATTGTTTTTCGGAATTCTGCTGAAGTTTAAAAATGCTGTGGAACTCTTCCATTGTTCTCGGAATTCTTCTGAAGTTTGAAAATGCTACGGAACTCTTCCATTGTTCTTCAGAATACTGCTGAAGTTTAAAAATGCTACGGAACACTTCCTTTGTTCTTCGGAATTCTGCTGAAGTTTAAAAATGCTACGGAACTCTTCCATTGTTCTTCGGAATTCTGCTGAAGTTTAAAAATGCTACGGAACTCTTCCATTGTTCTTCGGAATTCTGCTGAAGTTTAAAAATGCTACGGAACTCTTCCATTGTTTTTCGGAATTCTGCTGAAGTTTAAAAATGCTGTGGAACTCTTCCATTGTTCTCGGAATTCTTCTGAAGTTTGAAAATGCTACGGAACTCTTCCATTGTTCTTCAGAATACTGCTGAAGTTTAAAAATGCTACGGAACACTTCCTTTGTTCTTCGGAATTCTGCTGAAGTTTAAAAATGCTACGGAACTCTTCCATTGTTCACGGAATTCTGGTGAAGTTTAAAAATGCTACGGAACTCTTCCATTGTTATTCTTAATTCTGCTGAAGTTTAAAAATGGTACGGAACTCTTCCATTGTTCTTCGGAATTCTGCTGAAGTTTAAAAATGCTATGGAACTCTTCCATTGTTCTTCGGAATTCTGCTGAAGTTTAATAATGCTACGGAACTTTTCCATTGTTCTTCGGAATTCTGATGAAGTTTAAAAATGCTACGGAACTCTTCCATTGTTCTTCGGAATTCTGCTGAAGTTTAAAAATGCTACGGAACTCTTCCATTGTTCTTCGGAATTCTGCAGAAGTTTAAAAATGCTACGGATCTCTTCCATTGTTCTTGGAATTCTGGTGAAGTTTAAAAATGCTATGGAACTCTTCCATTGTTCTCAGAATTCTGCTGAAGTTTATAAATTCTACGGTACTCTTCCATTGTTCTTGGGAATTCTGCTGAAGTTTAAAAATGTTACGGATCATTTCCATTGTTCTTCGGAATTCTGCTGAAGTTTAAATATGCTAAGGAACTCTTCCATTGTTCTTCGGAATTCTGCTGAAGTTTAAAAATGCTACGGAACTCTTCGATTGTTCTTCGGAATTCTGCTGAAGTTTAAAAATGCTACGGAACTCTTCCATTGTTCTTCTGAGTTCTGCTGAAGTTTAAAAATGCTGCGGAACTCTTCCATTGTTCTTCGGAATTCTGATGAAGTTTAAAACTGCAACGGAACTCTTCCATTGTTCTTCGGAATTCTGCTGAAGTTTAAAAATGCTACGGAACTCTTCCATTGTTCTTCGGAATTCTGCTGAAGTTTAAAAATGCTACGGAACTCTTCCATTGTTCTCGGAATTCTGGTGAAGTTTAAAAATGCTGCGGAACTCATCCATTGTTCTCGGAATTCTGCTGAAGTTTAAAAATGCTACCAAACTCTTCCATTGTTCTTCGGAACTCTGCTGTAATTTAAAAATGCTACGGAACTCTTCCATTGTTCTTCGGAATTCTGCTGAAGTTTAAAAATGCTACGGAACTCTTCCATTGTTCTTCGGAATTCTGCTGAAGTTTAAAAATGCTACGGAACTCTTCCATTGTTTTTCGGAATTCTGCTGAAGTTTAAAAATGCTGTGGAACTCTTCCATTGTTCTCGGAATTCTTCTGAAGTTTGAAAATGCTACGGAACTCTTCCATTGTTCTTCAGAATACTGCTGAAGTTTAAAAATGCTACGGAACACTTCCTTTGTTCTTCGGAATTCTGCTGAAGTTTAAAAATGCTACGGAACTCTTCCATTGTTCACGGAATTCTGGTGAAGTTTAAAAATGCTACGGAACTCTTCCATTGTTATTCTTAATTCTGCAGAAGTTTAAAAATGCTACGGAACTCTTCCATTGTTCTTCGGAATTCTGCTGAAGTTTAAAAATGCTATGGAACTCATCCATTGTTCTTCTGAATTCTGATAAAGTTTAAAAATGCTACGGAACTCTTCCATTGTTCTCGGAATTCTGGTGAAGTTTAAAAATGCTACGGAACTCTTCCATTGTTCTCAGAATTCTGCTGAAGTTTAAAAATGCTATGGAACTCTTCCATTGTTCTTCGGAATTCTGCTGAAGTTTAATAATGCTACGGAACTTTTCCATTGTTCTTTGGAATTCTGATGAAGTTTAAAAATGCTACGGAACTCTTCCATTGTTCTTCGGAATTCTGCTGAAGTTTAAAAATGCTACGGAACTCTTCCATTTTTCTTCGGAATTCTGCAGAAGTTTAAAAATGCTACGGATCTCTTCCATTGTTCTTGGAATTCTGGTGAAGTTTAAAAATGCTATGGAACTCTTCCATTGTTCTCAGAATTCTGCTGAAGTTTATAAATTCTACGGTACTCTTCCATTGTTCTTGGGAATTCTGCTGAAGTTTAAAAATGTTACGGATCATTTCCATTGTTCTTCGGAATTCTGCTGAAGTTTAAATATGCTAAGGAACTCTTCCATTGTTCTTCGGAATTCTGCTGAAGTTTAAAAATGCTACGGAACTCTTCGATTGTTCTTCGGAATTCTGCTGAAGTTTAAAAATGCTACGGAACTCTTCCATTGTTCTTCTGAGTTCTGCTGAAGTTTAAAAATGCTGCGGAACTCTTCCATTGTTCTTCGGAATTCTGATGAAGTTTAAAACTGCAACGGAACTCTTCCATTGTTCTTCGGAATTCTGCTGAAGTTTAAAAATGCTACGGAACTCTTCCATTGTTCTTCGGAATTCTGCTGAAGTTTAAAAATGCTATGGAACTCTTCCATTGTTCTCGGAATTCTGGTGAAGTTGAAAAATGCTACGGAACTCTTCCATTGTTCTCGGAATTCTGGTGAAGTTTAAAAATGCTACGGAACTCATCCATTGTTCTCAGAATTCTGCTGAAGTTTAAAAATGCTGCGGAATTCTTCCATTGTTCTTCGGAATTCTGCTGAAGTTTAAAAATGGTACGGAACTTTTCCATTGTTCTTCGGAATTCTGACGAAGTTTAAAAAGGCTACGGAACTCTTCCATTGTTCTTCGGAATTCTGCTGAAGTTTAAAAATGCTACGGAACTCTTCCATTGTTCTTCGGAATTCTGCAGAAGTTTAAAAATGCTACGGAACTCTTCCATTGTTCTTGGAATTCTGCAGAAGTTTAAAAATGCTACAGAACTCTTCCATTGTTCTCAGAATTCTGCTGAAGCTTATAAATTCTACGGTGCTCTTCCATTGTTCTTGGGAATTCTGCTGAAGTTTAAAAATGTTACGGATCAATTCCATTGTTCTTCGGAATTCTGCTGAAGTTTAAAAATGCTACGGAACTTTTCCATTGTTCTTCGGAATTCTGCTGAAGTTTAAAAATGCTACGGAACTCATCCAATGTTCTTCGGAATTCTGCTGAAGTTTAAAAATGCTACGGAACTCTTCCATTGTTTTGCGGAATTCTTCTGAAGTTTAAAAATGCTACAGAACTCTCTTGCTCTTCAGAATTCTGCTGAAGTTTAAAAATGCTACGGAACACTTCCTTTGTTCTTCGGAATTCTGCTGAAGTTTAAAAATGCTACAGAACTCTTCCATTGTTCACGGTATTCTGGTGAAGTTTAAAAATGCTACGGAACTCTTCCATTGTTCTTCGGAATTCTGCTGAAGTTTAAAAATGCTACGGGACTCTTCCATTGTTCTTCTGAGTTCTGCTGAAGTTTAAAAAGGCTACGGAACTCTTCCATTGTTCTTCGGAATTCTGCTGAAGTTTAAAACTGCAACGGAACTCTTCCATTGTTCTTCGGAATTCTGCTGAAGTTTAAAAAGGCTACGGAACTCTTCCATTGTTCTTCGGAATTCTGCTGAAGTTTAAAAATGCTATGGAATTCTTCCATTGTTCTCGGAATTCTGGTGAAGTTTAAAAATGCTGCGGAACTCATCCATTGTTCTTGGAATTCTGCTGAAGTTTAAAAATGCTACGGAACTCTTCCATTGTTCTTCGGAATTCTGCTGTAATTTAAAAATGCTACGGAACTCTTCCATTGTTCTTCGGAATTCTGCTGAAGTTTAAAAATGCTACGGAACTCTTCCATTGGTCTTCGGAATTCTGCTGAAGTTTAAAAATGCTACGGAACTCTTCCATTGTTTTTCGGAATTCTGCTGAAGTTTAAAAATGCTGTGGAACTCTTCCATTGTTCTCGGAATTCTTCTGAAGTTTGAAAATGCTACGGAACTCTTCCATTGTTCTTCAGAATACTGCTGAAGTTTAAAAATGGTACGGAACTTTTCCATTGTTCTTCGGAATTCTGACGAAGTTTAAAAAGGCTACGGAACTCTTCCATTGTTCTTCGGAATTCTGCTGAAGTTTAAAAATGCTACGGAACTCTTCCACTGTTCTTCGGAATTCTGCAGAAGTTTAAAAATGCTACGGAACTCTTCCATTGTTCTTGGAATTCTGGTGAAGTTTAAAAATGCTACGGAACTCTTCCATTGTACTCAGAATTCTGCTGAAGCTTATAAATTCTACGGTTCTCTTCCATTGTTCTTGGGAATTCTGCTGAAGTTTAAAAATGCTATGGAATTCTTCCATTGTTCTCGGAATTCTGGTGAAGTTTAAAAATGCTGCGGAACTCATCCATTGTTCTTGGAATTCTGCTGAAGTTTAAAAATGCTACGGAACTCTTCCATTGTTCTTCGGAATTCTGCTGTAATTTAAAAATGCTACGGAACTCTTCCATTGTTCTTCGGAATTCTGCTGAAGTTTAAAAATGCTACGGAACTCTTCCATTGGTCTTCGGAATTCTGCTGAAGTTTAAAAATGCTACGGAACTCTTCCATTGTTTTTCGGAATTCTGCTGAAGTTTAAAAATGCTGTGGAACTCTTCCATTGTTCTCGGAATTCTTCTGAAGTTTGAAAATGCTACGGAACTCTTCCATTGTTCTTCAGAATACTGCTGAAGTTTAAAAATGGTACGGAACTTTTCCATTGTTCTTCGGAATTCTGACGAAGTTTAAAAAGGCTACGGAACTCTTCCATTGTTCTTCGGAATTCTGCTGAAGTTTAAAAATGCTACGGAACTCTTCCACTGTTCTTCGGAATTCTGCAGAAGTTTAAAAATGCTACGGAACTCTTCCATTGTTCTTGGAATTCTGGTGAAGTTTAAAAATGCTACGGAACTCTTCCATTGTACTCAGAATTCTGCTGAAGCTTATAAATTCTACGGTTCTCTTCCATTGTTCTTGGGAATTCTGCTGAAGTTTGAAAATGCTACGGAACTCTTCCATTGTTCTTCGGAATTCTGCTGAAGTTTAAAAATGCTACGGAACACTTCCTTTGTTCTTCGGAATTCTGCTGAAGTTTAAAAATGCTACGGAACTCTTCCATTGTTCATGGAATTCTGGTGAAGTTTAAAAATGCTACGGAACTCTTCCATTGTTCTTTGGAATTCTGCTGAAGTTTAAAAATGCTATGGAACTCTTCCATTGTTCTTCTGAATTCTGCTGAAGTTTAAAAATGCTACGGAACTCTTCCATTGTTCTCGGAATTCTGTTGAAGTTTAAAAATGCTACGGAACTCTTCCATTGTTCTCGGAATTCTGGTGAAGTTTAAAAATGCTACGGAACTCTTCCATTGTTCTCGGAATTCTGCTGAAGTTTAAAAATGCTATGGAACTCTTCCATTGTTCTTCGGAATTCTGCTGAAGTTTAAAAATGCTATGGAACTTTTCCATTGTTCTTCGGAATTCTGATGAAGTTTAAAAATGCTACGGAACTCTTCCATTGTTCTTCGGAATTCTGCTGAAGTTTAAAAATGCTACGGAACTCTTCCATTGTTCTTTGGAATTCTGCAGAAGTTTAAAAATGCTACGGAACTCTTCCATTGTTCTTGGAATTCTGGTGAAGTTTAAAAATGCTACGGAACTCTTCCATTGTTCTCAGAATTCTGCTGAAGTTTATAAATTCTACGGTACTCTTCCATTGTTCTTGGGAATTCTGCTGAAGTTTAAAAATGTTACGGATCATTTCCATTGTTCTTCGGAATTCTGCTGAAGTTTAAATATGCTACGGAACTCTTCCATTGTTCTTTGGAATTCTGCTGAAGTTTAAAAATGCTACGGAACTCTTCGATTGTTCTTCGGAATTCTGCTGAAGTTTAAAAATGCTACGGAACTCTTCCATTGTTCTTCTGAGTTCTGCTGAAGTTTAAAAATGCTGCGGAACTCTTCCATTGTTCTTCGGAATTCTGATGAAGTTTAAAACTGCAACGGAACTCTTCCATTGTTCTTCGGAATTCTGCTGAAGTTTAAAAATGCTACGGAACTCTTCTATTGTTCTTCGGAATTCTGCTGAAGTTTAAAAATGCTATGGAAATCTTCCATTGTTCTTGGAATTCTGGTGAAGTTTAAAAATGCTACGGAACTCTTCCATTGTTCTCGGAATTCTGGTGAAGTTTAAAAATGCTACGGAACTCATCCATTGTTCTCGGAATTCTGCTGAAGTTTAAAAATGCTACGGAACTCTTCCATTGTTCTTCGGAATTCTGCTGAAGTTTAAAAATGGTACGGAACTTTTCCATTGTTCTTCGGAATTCTGACGAAGTTTAAAAAGGCTACGGAACTCTTCCATTGTTCTTCGGAATTCTGCTGAAGTTTAAAAATGCTACGGAACTCTTCCATTGTTCTTCGGAATTCTGCAGAAGTTTAAAAATGCTACGGAACTCTTCCATTGTTCTTGGAATTCTGGTGAAGTTTAAAAATGCTACGGAACTCTTCCATTGTTCTCAGAATTCTGCTGAAGCTTATAAATTCTACGGTGCTCTTCCATTGTTCTTGGGAATTCTGCTGAAGTTTAAAAATGTTACGGATCAATTCCATTGTTCTTCGGAATTCTGCTGAAGTTTGAAAATGCTACGGAACTCTTCCATTGTTCACGGAATTCTGGTGAAGTTTAAAAATGCTACGGAACTCTTCCATTGTTCTTTGGAATTCTGCTGAAGTTTAAAAATGCTATGGAACTCTTCCATTGTTCTTCTGAATTCTGCTGAAGTTTAAAAATGCTACGGAACTCTTCCATTGTTCTCGGAATTCTGTTGAAGTTTAAAAATGCTACGGAACTCTTCCATTGTTCTCGGAATTCTGGTGAAGTTTAAAAATGCTACGGAACTCTTCCATTGTTCTCGGAATTCTGCTGAAGTTTAAAAATGCTATGGAACTCTTCCATTGTTCTTCGGAATTCTGCTGAAGTTTAAAAATGCTACGGAACTTTTCCATTGTTCTTCGGAATTCTGATGAAGTTTAAAAATGCTACGGAACTCTTCCATTGTTCTTCGGAATTCTGCTGAAGTTTAAAAATGCTACGGAACTCTTCCATTGTTCTTCGGAATTCTGCAGAAGTTTAAAAATGCTACGGAACTCTTCCATTGTTCTTGGAATTCTGGTGAAGTTTAAAAATGCTACGGAACTCTTCCATTGTTCTCAGAATTCTGCTGAAGTTTATGAATTCTACGGTACTCTTCCATTGTTCTTGGGAATTCTGCTGAAGTTTAAAAATATTACGGATCATTTCCATTGTTCTTCGGAATTCTGCTGAAGTTTAAATATGCTACGGAACTCTTCCATTGTTCTTTGGAATTCTGCTGAAGTTTAAAAATGCTACGGAACTCTTCGATTGTTCTTCGGAATTCTGCTGAAGTTTAAAAATGCTACGGAACTCTTCCATTGTTCTTCTGAGTTCTGCTGAAGTTTAAAAATGCTGCGGAACTCTTCCATTGTTCTTCGGAATTCTGATGAAGTTTAAAACTGCAACGGAACTCTTCCATTGTTCTTCGGAATTCTGCTGAAGTTTAAAAATGCTACGGAACTCTTCTATTGTTCTTCGGATTTCTGCTGAAGTTTAAAAATGCTATGGAACTCTTCCATTGTTCTCGGAATTCTGGTGAAGTTTAAAAATGCCACGGAATTCTTCCATTGTTCTCGGAAATCTGGTGAAGTTTAAAAATGCTACGGAACTCATCCATTGTTCTCGGAATTCTGCTGAAGTTTAAAAATGCTACGGAACTCTTCCATTGTTCTTCGGAATTCTGCTGAAGTTTAAAAATGGTACGGAACTTTTCCATTGTTCTTCGGAATTCTGATGAAGTTTAAAAAGGCTACGGAACTCTTCCATTGTTCTTCGGAATTCTGCTGAAGTTTAAAAATGCTACGGAACTCTTCCATTGTTCTTCGGAATTCTGCAGAAGTTTAAAAATGCTACGGAACTCTTCCATTGTTCGTGGAATTCTGGTGAAGTTTAAAAATGCTACGGAACTCTTCCATTGTTCTCAGAATTCTGCTGAAGCTTATAAATTCTACGGTGCTCTTCCATTGTTCTTGGGAATTCTGCTGAAGTTTGAAAATGCTACGGAACTCTTCCATTGTTCTTCGGAATTCTGCTGAAGTTTAAAAATGCTATGGAACACTTCCTTTGTTCTTCGGAATTCTGCTGAAGTTTAAAAATGCTACGGAACTCTTCCATTGTTCACGGAATTCTGGTGAAGTTTAAAAATGCTACGGAACTCTTCCATTGTTCTTTGGAATTCTGCTGAAGTTTAAAAATGCTATGGAACTCTTCCATTGTTCTTCTGAATTCTGCTAAAGTTTAAAAATGCTTCGGAACTCTTCCATTGTTCTCGGAATTCTGGTGAAGTTTAAAAATGCTACGGAACTCTTCCATTGTTCTCGGAATTCTGCTGAAGTTTAAAAATGCTACGGAACTCTTCCATTGTTCTTCGGAATTCTGCTGAAGTTTAAAAATGCTACGGAACTTTTCCATTGTTCTTCGGAATTCTGATGAAGTTTAAAAATGCTACGGAACTCTTCCTTTGTTCTTCGGAATTCTGCTGAAGTTTAAAAATGCTACGGAACTCTTCCATTGTTCTTCGGAATTCTGCAGAAGTTTAAAAATGCTACGGAACTCTTCCATTGTTCTTGGAATTCTGGTGAAGTTTAAAAATGCTACGGAACTCTTCCATTGTTCTCAGAATTCTGCTGAAGTTTATAAATTCTACGGTACTCTTCCATTGTTCTTGGGAATTCTGCTGAAGTTTAAAAATGTTACGGATCATTTCCATTGTTCTTCGGAATTCTGCTGAAGTTTAAATATGCTACGGAACTCTTCCATTGTTCTTTGGAATTCTGCTGAAGTTTAAAAATGCTACGGAACTCTTCCATTGTTCTTCGGAATTCTGCTGAAGTTTAAAAATGCTACGGAACTCTTCCATTGTTCTTCTGAGTTCTGCTGAAGTTTAAAAATGCTGCGGAACTCTTCCATTGTTCTTCGGAATTCTGATGAAGTTTAAAACTGCAACGGAACTCTTCCATTGTTCTTCGGAATTCTGCTGAAGTTTAAAAATGCTACGGAACTCTTCTATTGTTCTTCGGAATTCTGCTGAAGTTTAAAAATGCTATGGAACTCTTCCATTGTTCTCGGAATTCTGGTGAAGTTTAAAAATGCTACGGAACTCTTCCATTGTTCTCGGAATTCTGGTGAAGTTTAAAAATGCTACGGAACTCATCCATTGTTCTCGGAATTCTGCTGAAGTTTAAAAATGCTACGGAACTCTTCCATTGTTCTTCTGAGTTCTGCTGAAGTTTAAAAATGCTGCGGAACTCTTCCATTGTTCTTCGGAATTCTGATGAAGTTTAAAACTGCAACGGAACTCTTCCATTGCTCTTCGGAATTCTGCTGAAGTTTAAAAATGCTACGGAACTCTTCTATTGTTCTTCGGAATTCTGCTGAAGTTTAAAAATGCTATGGAACTCTTCCATTGTTCTCGGAATTCTGGTGAAGTTTAAAAATGCTACGGAACTCTTCCATTGTTCTCGGAATTCTGGTGAAGTTTAAAAATGCTACGGAACTCATCCATTGTTCTCGGAATTCTGCTGAAGTTTAAAAATGCTACGGAACTCTTCCATTGTTCTTCGGAATTCTGCTGAAGTTTAAAAATGGTACGGAACTTTTCCATTGTTCTTCGGAATTCTGACGAAGTTTTAAAAGGCTACGGAACTCTTCCATTGTTCTTCGGAATTCTGCTGAAGTTTAAAAATGCTACGGAACTCTTCCATTGTTCTTCGAAATTCTGCAGAAGTTTAAAAATGCTACGGAACTCTTCCATTGTTCTTGGAATTCTGGTGAAGTTTAAAAATGCTACGGAACTCTTCCATTGTTCTCAGAATTCTGCTGAAGCTTATAAATTCTACGGTGCTCTTCCATTGTTCTTGGGAATTCTGCTGAAGTTTAAAAATGTTACGGATCAATTCCATTGTTCTTCGGAATTCTGCTGAAGTTTGAAAATGCTACGGAGCTCTTCCATTGTTCACGGAATTCTGGTGAAGTTTAAAAATGCTACGGAACTCTTCCATTGTTCTTAGGAATTCTGCTGAAGTTTAAAAATGCTATGGAACTCTTCCATTGTTCTTCTGAATTCTGCTGAAGTTTAAAAATGAAACGGAACTCTTCCATTGTTCTCAGAATTCTGTTGAAGTTTAAAAATGCTATGGAACTCTTCCATTGTTCTCGGAATTCTGGTGAAGTTTAAAAATGCTACAGAACTCTTCCATTGTTCTCGGAATTCTGCTGAAGTTTAAAAATGCTATGGAACTCTTCCATTGTTCTTCGGAATTCTGCTGAAGTTTAAAAATGCTACGGAACTTTTCCATTGTTCTTCGGAATTCTGATGAAGTTTAAAAATGCTACGGAACTCTTCCATTGTTCTTCGGAATTCAGCTGAAGTTTAAAAATGCTACGGAACTCTTCCATTGTTCTTCGGAATTCAGCTGAAGTTTAAAAATGCTACGGAACTCTTCCATTGTTCTTGGAATTCTGGTGAAGTTTAAAAATGCTACGGAACTCTTCCATTGTTCTCAGAATTCTGCTGAAGTTTATAAATTCTACGGTACTCTTCCATTGTTCTTGGGAATTCTGCTGAAGTTTAAAAATGTTACGGATCATTTCCATTGTTCTTCGGAATTCTGCTGAAGTTTAAATATGCTACGGAACTCTTCCATTGTTCTTTGGAATTCTGCTGAAGTTTAAAAATGCTACGGAACTCTTCGATTGTTCTTCGGAATTCTGCTGAAGTTTAAAAATGCTCCGGAACTCTTCCATTGTTCTTCTGAGTTCTGCTGAAGTTTAAAAATGCTGCGGAACTCTTCCATTGTTCTTCGGAATTCTGATGAAGTTTAAAACTGCAACGGAACTCTTCCATTGTTCTTCGGAATTCTGCTGAAGTTTAAAAATGCTACGGAACTCTTCTATTGTTCTTCGGAATTCTGCTGAAGTTTAAAAATGCTATGGAAATCTTCCATTGTTCTCAGAATTCTGGTGAAGTTTAAAAATGCTACGGAACTCTTCCATTGTTCTCGGAATTCTGGTGAAGTTTAAAAATGCTGCGGAACTCATCCATTGTTCTCGGAATTCTGCTGAAGTTTAAAAATGCTACGGAACTCTTCCATTGTTCTTCGGAATTCTGCTGAAGTTTAAAAATGGTACGGAACTTTTCCATTGTTCTTCGGAATTCTGACGAAGTTTAAAAAGGCTACGGAACTCTTCCATTGTTCTTCGGAATTCTGCTGAAGTTTAAAAATGCTACAGAACTCTTCCATTGTTCTTCGGAATTCTGCAGAAGTTTAAAAATGCTACGGAACTCTTCCATTGTTCTTGGAATTCTGGTGAAGTTTAAAAATGCTACGGAACTCTTCCATTGTTCTCAGAATTCTGCTGAAGCTTATAAATTCTACGGTGCTCTTCCATTGTTCTTGGGAATTCTGCTGAAGTTTAAAAATGTTACTGATCAATTCCATTGTTCCTCGGAATTCTGCTGAAGTTTGAAAATGCTACGGAACTCTTCCATTGTTCACGGAATTCTGGTGAAGTTTAAAAATGCTACGGAACTCTTCCATTGTTCTTTGGAATTCTGCTGAAGTTTAAAAATGCTATGGAACTCTTCCGTTGTTCTTCTGAATTCTGCTGAAGTTTAAAAATGCTACGGAACTCTTCCATTGTTCTCGGAATTCTATTGAAGTTTAAAAATGCTACGGAACTCTTCCATTGTTCTCGGAATTCTGGTGAAGTTTAAAAATGCTACGGAACTCTTCCATTGTTCTCGGAATTCTGCTGAAGTTTAAAAATGCTATGGAACTCTTCCATTGTTCTTCGGAATTCTGCTGAAGTTTAAAAATGCTACGGAACTTTTCCATTGTTCTTCGGAATTCTGATGAAGTTTAAAAATGCTACGGAACTCTTCCATTGTTCTTCGGAATTCTGCTGAAGTTTAAAAATGCTACGGAACTCTTCCATTGTTCTTCGGAATTCTGCAGAAGTTTAAAAATGCTACGGAACTCTTCCATTGTTCTTGGAATTCTGGTGAAGTTTAAAAATGCTACGGAACTCTTCCATTGTTCTCAGAATTCTGCTGAAGTTTATGAATTCTACGGTACTCTTCCATTGTTCTTGGGAATTCTGCTGAAGTTTAAAAATATTACGGATCATTTCCATTGTTCTTCGGAATTCTGCTGAAGTTTAAATATACTACGGAACTCTTCCATTGTTCTTTGGAATTCTGCTGAAGTTTGAAAATGCTACGGAACTCTTCGATTGTTCTTTGGAATTCTGCTGAAGTTTAAAAATGCTACGGAACTCTTCCATTGTTCTTCTGAGTTCTGCTGAAGTTTAAAAATTCTGCGGAACTCTTCCATTGTTCTTCGGAATTCTGATGAAGTTTAAAACTGCAACGGAACTCTTCCATTGTTCTTCGGAATTCTGCTGAAGTTTAAAAATGCTACGGAACTCTTCTATTGTTCTTCGGAATTCTGCTGAAGTTTAAAAATGCTATGGAACTCTTCCATTGTTCTCGGAATTCTGGTGAAGTTTAAAAATGCTACGGAATTCTTCCATTGTTCTCGGAAATCTGGTGAAGTTTAAAAATGCTACGGAACTCATCCATTGTTCTCGGAATTCTGCTGAAGTTTAAAAATGCTACGGAACTCTTCCATTGTTCTTCGGAATTCTGCTGAAGTTTAAAAATGGTACGGAACTTTTCCATTGTTCTTCGGAATTCTGACGAAGTTTAAAAAGGCTACGGAACTCTTCCATTGTTCTTCGGAATTCTGCTGAAGTTTAAAAATGCTACGGAACTCTTCCATTGTTCTTCGGAATTCTGCAGAAGTTTAAAAATGCTACGGAACTCTTCCATTGTTCTTGGAATTCTGGTGAAGTTTAAAAATGCTACGGAACTCTTCCATTGTTCTCAGAATTCTGCTGAAGCTTATAAATTCTACGGTGCTCTTCCATTGTTCTTGGGAATTCTGCTGAAGTTTGAAAATGCTACGGAACTCTTCCATTGTTCTTCGGAATTCTGCTGAAGTTTAAAAATGCTACGGAACACTTCCTTTGTTCTTCGGAATTCTGCTGAAGTTTAAAAATGCTACGGAACTCTTCCATTGTTCACGGAATTCTGGTGAAGTTTAAAAATGCTACGGATCTCTTCCATTGTTCTTTGGAATTCTGCTGAAGTTTAAAAATGCTATGGAACTCTTCCATTGTTCTTCTGAATTCTGCTGAAGTTTAAAAATGCTTCGGAACTCTTCCATTGTTCTCGGAATTCTGCTGAAGTTTAAAAATGCTACGGAACTCTTCCATTTTTCTTCGGAAGTCTGCTGAAGTTTAAAAATGCTACGGAACTTTTCCATTGTTCTTCGGAATTCTGATGAAGTTTAAAAATGCTACGGAACTCTTCCATTGTTCTTCGGAATTCTGCTGAAGTTTAAAAATGCTACGGAACTCTTCCATTGTTTTTCGGAATTCTGCAGAAGTTTAAAAATGCTACGGAACTCTTCCATTGTTCTTGGAATTCTGGTGAAGTTTAAAAATGCTACGGAACTCTTCCATTGTTCTCAGAATTCTGCTGAAGTTTATAAATTCTACGGTACTCTTCCATTGTTCTTGGGAATTCTGCTGAAGTTTAAAAATGTTACGGATCATTTCCATTGTTCTTCGGAATTCTGCTGAAGTTTAAATATGCTACGGAACTCTTCCATTGTTCTTTGGAATTCTGCTGAAGTTTAAAAATGCTACGGAACTCTTCGATTGTTCTTCGGAATTCTGCTGAAGTTTAAAAATGCTACGGAACTCTTCCATTGTTCTTCTGAGTTCTGCTGAAGTTTAAAAATGCTGCGGAACTCTTCCATTGTTCTTCGGAATTCTGATGAAGTTTAAAACTGCAACGGAACTCTTCCATTGTTCTTCGGAATTCTGCTGAAGTTTAAAAATGCTACGGAACTCTTCTATTGTTCTTCGGAATTCTGCTGAAGTTTAAAAATGCTATGGAACTCTTCCATTGTTCTCGGAATTCTGGTGAAGTTTAAAAATGCTACGGAACTCTTCCATTGTTCTCGGAATTCTGGTGAAGTTTAAAAATGCTACGGAACTCATCCATTGTTCTCGGAATTCTGCTGAAGTTTAAAAATGCTACGGAACTCTTCCATTGTTCTTCGGAATTCTGCTGAAGTTTAAAAATGGTACGGAACTTTTCCATTGTTCTTCGGAATTCTGACGAAGTTTTAAAAGGCTACGGAACTCTTCCATTGTTCTTCGGAATTCTGCTGAAGTTTAAAAATGCTACGGAACTCTTCCATTGTTCTTCGAAATTCTGCAGAAGTTTAAAAATGCTACGGAACTCTTCCATTGTTCTTGGAATTCTGGTGAAGTTTAAAAATGCTACGGAACTCTTCCATTGTTCTCAGAATTCTGCTGAAGCTTATAAATTCTACGGTGCTCTTCCATTGTTCTTGGGAATTCTGCTGAAGTTTAAAAATGTTACGGATCAATTCCATTGTTCTTCGGAATTCTGCTGAAGTTTGAAAATGCTACGGAACTCTTCCATTGTTCACGGAATTCTGGTGAAGTTTAAAAATGCTACGGAACTCTTCCATTGTTCTTTGGAATTCTGCTGAAGTTTAAAAATGCTATGGAACTCTTCCATTGTTCTTCTGAATTCTGCTGAAGTTTAAAAATGCTACGGAACTCTTCCATTGTTCTCGGAATTCTGTTGAAGTTTAAAAATGCTACGGAACTATTCCATTGTTCTCGGAATTCTGGTGAAGTTTAAAAATGCTACGGAACTCTTCCATTGTTCTCGGAATTCTGCTGAAGTTTAAAAATGCTATGGAACTCTTCCATTGTTCTTCGGAATTCTGCTGAAGTTTAAAAATGCTACGGAACTTTTCCATTGTTCTTCGGAATTCTGATGAAGTTTAAAAATGCTACGGAACTCTTCCATTGTTCTTCGGAATTCTGCTGAAGTTTAAAAATGCTACGGAACTCTTCCATTGTTCTTCGGAATTCTGCAGAAGTTTAAAAATGCTACGGAACTCTTCCATTGTTCTTGGAATTCTGGTGAAGTTTAAAAATGCTACGGAACTCTTCCATTGTTCTCAGAATTCTGCTGAAGTTTATGAATTCTACGGTACTCTTCCATTGTTCTTGGGAATTCTGCTGAAGTTTAAAAATATTACGGATCATTTCCATTGTTCTTCGGAATTCTGCTGAAGTTTAAATATACTACGGAACTCTTCCATTGTTCTTTGGAATTCTGCTGAAGTTTAAAAATGCTACGGAACTCTTCGATTGTTCTTTGGAATTCTGCTGAAGTTTAAAAATGCTACGGAACTCTTCCATTGTTCTTCTGAGTTCTGCTGAAGTTTAAAAATGCTGCGGAACTCTTCCATTGTTCTTCGGAATTCTGATGAAGTTTAAAACTGCAACGGAACTCTTCCATTGTTCTTCGGAATTCTGCTGAAGTTTAAAAATGCTACGGAACTCTTCTATTGTTCTTCGGAATTCTGCTGAAGTTTAAAAATGCTATGGAACTCTTCCATTGTTCTCGGAATTCTGGTGAAGTTTAAAAATGCTACGGAATTCTTCCATTGTTCTCGGAAATCTGGTGAAGTTTAAAAATGCTACGGAACTCATCCATTGTTCTCGGAATTCTGCTGAAGTTTAAAAATGCTACGGAACTCTTCCATTGTTCTTCGGAATTCTGCTGAAGTTTAAAAATGGTACGGAACTTTTCCATTGTTCTTCGGAATTCTGACGAAGTTTAAAAAGGCTACGGAACTCTTCCATTGTTCTTCGGAATTCTGCTGAAGTTTAAAAATGCTACGGAACTCTTCCATTGTTCTTCGGAATTCTGCAGAAGTTTAAAAATGCTACGGAACTCTTCCATTGTTCTTGGAATTCTGGTGAAGTTTAAAAATGCTACGGAACTCTTCCATTGTTCTCAGAATTCTGCTGAAGCTTATAAATTCTACGGTGCTCTTCCATTGTTCTTGGGAATTCTGCTGAAGTTTGAAAATGCTACGGAACTCTTCCATTGTTCTTCGGAATTCTGCTGAAGTTTAAAAATGCTACGGAACACTTCCTTTGTTCTTCGGAATTCTGCTGAAGTTTAAAAATGCTACGGAACTCTTCCATTGTTCACGGAATTCTGGTGAAGTTTAAAAATGCTACGGAACTCTTCCATTGTTCTTTGGAATTCTGCTGAAGTTTAAAAATGCTATGGAACTCTACCATTGTTCTTCTGAATTCTGCTGAAGTTTAAAAATGCTTCGGAACTCTTCCATTGTTCTCGGAATTCTGGTGAAGTTTAAAAATGCTACGGAACTCTTCCATTGTTCTCGGAATTCTGCTGAAGTTTAAAAATGCTACGGAACTCTTCCATTTTTCTTCGGAATTCTGCTGAAGTTTAAAAATGCTACGGAACTTTTCCATTGTTCTTCGGAATTCTGATGAAGTTTAAAAATGCTACGGAACTCTTCCATTGTTCTTCGGAATTCTGCTGAAGTTTAAAAATGCTACGGAACTCTTCCATTGTTTTTCGGAATTCTGCAGAAGTTTAAAAATGCTACGGAACTCTTCCATTGTTCTTGGAATTCTGGTGAAGTTTAAAAATGCTACGGAACTCTTCCATTGTTCTCAGAATTCTGCTGAAGTTTATAAATTCTACGGTACTCTTCCATTGTTCTTGGGAATTCTGCTGAAGTTTAAATATGCTACGGAACTCTTCCATTGTTCTTTGGAATTCTGCTGAAGTTTAAAAATGCTACGGAACTCTTCCATTGTTCTTCTGAGTTCTGCTGAAGTTTAAAAATGCTGCGGAACTCTTCCATTGTTCTTCGGAATTCTGATGAAGTTTAAAACTGCAACGGAACTCTTCCATTGTTCTTCGGAATTCTGCTGAAGTTTAAAAATGCTACGGAACTCTTCTATTGTTCTTCGGAATTCTGCTGAAGTTTAAAAATGCTATGGAACTCTTCCATTGTTCTCGGAATTCTGGTGAAGTTTAAAAATGCTACGGAACTCTTCCATTGTTCTTGGAATTCTGGTGAAGTTTAAAAATGCTACGGAACTCATCCATTGTTCTCGGAATTCTGCTGAAGTTTAAAAATGCTACGGAACTCTTCCATTGTTCTTCGGAATTCTGCTGAAGTTTAAAAATGGTACGGAACTTTTCCATTGTTCTTCGGAATTCTGACGAAGTTTTAAAAGGCTACGGAACTCTTCCATTGTTCTTCGGAATTCTGCTGAAGTTTAAAAATGCTACGGAACTCTTCCATTGTTCTTCGAAATTCTGCAGAAGTTTAAAAATGCTACGGAACTCTTCCATTGTTCTTGGAATTCTGGTGAAGTTTAAAAATGCTACGGAACTCTTCCATTGTTCTCAGAATTCTGCTGAAGCTTATAAATTCTACGGTGCTCTTCCATTGTTCTTGGGAATTCTGCTGAAGTTTAAAAATGTTACGGATCAATTCCATTGTTCTTCGGAATTCTGCTGAAGTTTGAAAATGCTACGGAGCTCTTCCATTGTTCACGGAATTCTGGTGAAGTTTAAAAATGCTACGGAACTCTTCCATTGTTCTTTGGAATTCTGCAGAAGTTTAAAAATGCTATGGAACTCTTCCATTGTTCTCGGAATTCTGGTGAAGTTTAAAAATGCTACGGAACTCTTTCATTGTTCTCGGAATTCTGGTGAAGTTTAAAAATGCTACGGAACTCATCCATTGTTCTCGGAATTCTGCTGAAGTTTAAAAATGCTACGGAACTCTTCCATTGTTCTTCGGAATTCTGCTGAAGTTTAAAAATGGTACGGAACTTTCCCATTGTTCTTCGGAATTCTGACGAAGTTTAAAAAGGCTACGGAACTCTTCCATTGTTCTTCGGAATTCTGCTGAAGTTTAAAAATGCTACGGAATTCTTCCATTGTTCTTCGGAATTCTGCAGAAGTTTAAAAATGCTACGGAACTCTTCCATTGTTCTTGGAATTCTGGTGAAGTTTAAAAATGCTACGGAACTCTTCCATTGTTCTGAGAATTCTGCTGAAGCTTATAAATTCTACGGTGCTCTTCCATTGTTCTTGGGAATTCTGCTGAAGTTTAAAAATGTTACGGATCAATTCCATTGTTCTTCGGAATTCTGCTGAAGTTTAAAAATGCTACGGAACTTTTCCATTGTTCTTCGGAATTCTGCTGAAGTTTAAAAATGCTACGGAACTCATCCATTGTTCTTCGGAATTCTGCTGAAGTTTAAAAATGCTACGGAACTCTTCCCTTGTTTTGCGGAATTCTTCTGAAGTTTATAAATTCTACGGTACTCTTCCATTGTTCTTGGGAATTCTGGTGAAGTTTAAAAATGCTACGGAACTCTTCCATTGTTCTCAGAATTCTGCTGAAGTTTATAAATTCTACGGTACTCTTCCATTGTTCTTGGGAATTCTGCTGAAGTTTAAAAATGTTACGGATCATTTCCATTGTTCTTCGGAATTCTGCTGAAGTTTAAATATGCTACGGAACTCTTCCATTGTTCTTTGGAATTCTGCTGAAGTTTAAAAATGCTACGGAACTCTTCGATTGTTCTTCGGAATTCTGATGAAGTTTAAAACTGCAACGGAACTCTTCCATTGTTCTTCGGAATTCTGCTGAAGTTTAAAAATGCTACGGAACTCATCCATTGTTCTCGGAATTCTGCTGAAGTTTAAAAATGCTACGGAACTCTTCCATTGTTCTTCGGAATTCTGCTGAAGTTTAAAAATGCTACGGAACTCTTCCATTGTTCTTCGGAATTCTGCTGAAGTTTAAAAATGGTACGGAACTTTTCCATTGTTCTTCGGAATTATGACGAAGTTTTAAAAGGCTACGGAACTCTTCCATTGTTCTTCGGAATTCTGCTGAAGCTTAAAAATGCTACGGAACTCTTCCATTGTTCTTCGAAATTCTGCAGAAGTTTAAAAATGCTACGGAACTCTTCCATTGTTCTTGGAATTCTGGTGAAGTTTAAAAATGCTACGGAACTCTTCCATTGTTCTCAGAATTCTGCTGAAGCTTATAAATTCTACGGTGCTCTTCCATTGTTCTTGGGAATTCTGCTGAAGTTTAAAAATGTTACGGATCAATTCCATTGTTCTTCGGAATTCTGCTGAAGTTTGAAAATGCTACGGAGCTCTTCCATTGTTCACGGAATTCTGGTGAAGTTTAAAAATGCTACGGAACTCTTCCATTGTTCTTTGGAATTCTGCAGAAGTTTAAAAATGCTATGGAACTCTTCCATTGTTCTCGGAATTCTGGTGAAGTTTAAAAATGCTACGGAACTCTTTCATTGTTCTCGGAATTCTGGTGAAGTTTAAAAATGCTACGGAACTCATCCATTGTTCTCGGAATTCTGCTGAAGTTTAAAAATGCTACGGAACTCTTCCATTGTTCTTCGGAATTCTGCTGAAGTTTAAAAATGGTATGGAACTTTCCCATTGTTCTTCGGTATTCTGACGAAGTTTAAAAAGGCTACGGAACTCTTCCATTGTTCTTCGGAATTCTGCTGAAGTTTAAAAATGGTACGGAACTTTTCCATTGTTCTTCGGAATTCTGACGAAGTTTAAAAAGGCTACGGAACTCTTCCATTGTTCTTCGGAATTCTGCTGAAGTTTAAAAATGCTACGGAACTCTTCCATTGTTCTTCGGAATTCTGCAGAAGTTTAAAAATGCTACGGAACTCTTCCATTGTTCTTGGAATTCTGGTGAAGTTTAAAAATGCTACGGAACTCTTCCATTGTTCTCAGAATTCTGCTGAAGCTTATAAATTCTACGGTGCTCTTCCATTGTTCTTGGGAATTCTGCTGAAGTTTGAAAATGCTACGGAACTCTTCCATTGTTCTTCGGAATTCTGCTGAAGTTTAAAAATGCTACGGAACACTTCCTTTGTTCTTCGGAATTCTGCTGAAGTTTAAAAATGCTACGGAACTCTTCCATTGTTCACGGAATTCTGGTGAAGTTTAAAAATGCTACGGAACTCTTCCATTGTTCTTTGGAATTCTGCTGAAGTTTAAAAATGCTATGGAACTCTACCATTGTTCTTCTGAATTCTGCTGAAGTTTAAAAATGCTTCGGAACTCTTCCATTGTTCTCGGAATTCTGGTGAAGTTTAAAAATGCTACGGAACTCTTCCATTGTTCTCGGAATTCTGCTGAAGTTTAAAAATGCTACGGAACTCTTCCATTTTTCTTCGGAATTCTGCTGAAGTTTAAAAATGCTACGGAACTTTTCCATTGTTCTTCGGAATTCTGATGAAGTTTAAAAATGCTACGGAACTCTTCCATTGTTCTTCGGAATTCTGCTGAAGTTTAAAAATGCTACGGAACTCTTCCATTGTTTTTCGGAATTCTGCAGAAGTTTAAAAATGCTACGGAACTCTTCCATTGTTCTTGGAATTCTGGTGAAGTTTAAAAATGCTACGGAACTCTTCCATTGTTCTCAGAATTCTGCTGAAGTTTATAAATTCTACGGTACTCTTCCATTGTTCTTGGGAATTCTGCTGAAGTTTAAATATGCTACGGAACTCTTCCATTGTTCTTTGGAATTCTGCTGAAGTTTAAAAATGCTACGGAACTCTTCCATTGTTCTTCTGAGTTCTGCTGAAGTTTAAAAATGCTGCGGAACTCTTCCATTGTTCTTCGGAATTCTGATGAAGTTTAAAACTGCAACGGAACTCTTCCATTGTTCTTCGGAATTCTGCTGAAGTTTAAAAATGCTACGGAACTCTTCTATTGTTCTTCGGAATTCTGCTGAAGTTTAAAAATGCTATGGAACTCTTCCATTGTTCTCGGAATTCTGGTGAAGTTTAAAAATGCTACGGAACTCTTCCATTGTTCTCGGAATTCTGGTGAAGTTTAAAAATGCTACGGAACTCATCCATTGTTCTCGGAATTCTGCTGAAGTTTAAAAATGCTACGGAACTCTTCCATTGTTCTTCGGAATTCTGCTGAAGTTTAAAAATGGTACGGAACTTTTCCATTGTTCTTCGGAATTCTGACGAAGTTTTAAAAGGCTACGGAACTCTTCCATTGTTCTTCGGAATTCTGCTGAAGTTTAAAAATGCTACGGAACTCTTCCATTGTTCTTCGAAATTCTGCAGAAGTTTAAAAATGCTACGGAACTCTTCCATTGTTCTTGGAATTCTGGTGAAGTTTAAAAATGCTACGGAACTCTTCCATTGTTCTCAGAATTCTGCTGAAGCTTATAAATTCTACGGTGCTCTTCCATTGTTCTTGGGAATTCTGCTGAAGTTTAAAAATGTTACGGATCAATTCCATTGTTCTTCGGAATTCTGCTGAAGTTTGAAAATGCTACGGAGCTCTTCCATTGTTCACGGAATTCTGGTGAAGTTTAAAAATGCTACGGAACTCTTCCATTGTTCTTTGGAATTCTGCAGAAGTTTAAAAATGCTATGGAACTCTTCCATTGTTCTCGGAATTCTGGTGAAGTTTAAAAATGCTACGGAACTCTTTCATTGTTCTCGGAATTCTGGTGAAGTTTAAAAATGCTACGGAACTCATCCATTGTTCTCGGAATTCTGCTGAAGTTTAAAAATGCTACGGAACTCTTCCATTGTTCTTCGGAATTCTGCTGAAGTTTAAAAATGGTACGGAACTTTCCCATTGTTCTTCGGAATTCTGACGAAGTTTAAAAAGGCTACGGAACTCTTCCATTGTTCTTCGGAATTCTGCTGAAGTTTAAAAATGCTACGGAATTCTTCCATTGTTCTTCGGAATTCTGCAGAAGTTTAAAAATGCTACGGAACTCTTCCATTGTTCTTGGAATTCTGGTGAAGTTTAAAAATGCTACGGAACTCTTCCATTGTTCTGAGAATTCTGCTGAAGCTTATAAATTCTACGGTGCTCTTCCATTGTTCTTGGGAATTCTGCTGAAGTTTAAAAATGTTACGGATCAATTCCATTGTTCTTCGGAATTCTGCTGAAGTTTAAAAATGCTACGGAACTTTTCCATTGTTCTTCGGAATTCTGCTGAAGTTTAAAAATGCTACGGAACTCATCCATTGTTCTTCGGAATTCTGCTGAAGTTTAAAAATGCTACGGAACTCTTCCCTTGTTTTGCGGAATTCTTCTGAAGTTTATAAATTCTACGGTACTCTTCCATTGTTCTTGGGAATTCTGGTGAAGTTTAAAAATGCTACGGAACTCTTCCATTGTTCTCAGAATTCTGCTGAAGTTTATAAATTCTACGGTACTCTTCCATTGTTCTTGGGAATTCTGCTGAAGTTTAAAAATGTTACGGATCATTTCCATTGTTCTTCGGAATTCTGCTGAAGTTTAAATATGCTACGGAACTCTTCCATTGTTCTTTGGAATTCTGCTGAAGTTTAAAAATGCTACGGAACTCTTCGATTGTTCTTCGGAATTCTGATGAAGTTTAAAACTGCAACGGAACTCTTCCATTGTTCTTCGGAATTCTGCTGAAGTTTAAAAATGCTACGGAACTCATCCATTGTTCTCGGAATTCTGCTGAAGTTTAAAAATGCTACGGAACTCTTCCATTGTTCTTCGGAATTCTGCTGAAGTTTAAAAATGCTACGGAACTCTTCCATTGTTCTTCGGAATTCTGCTGAAGTTTAAAAATGGTACGGAACTTTTCCATTGTTCTTCGGAATTATGACGAAGTTTTAAAAGGCTACGGAACTCTTCCATTGTTCTTCGGAATTCTGCTGAAGCTTAAAAATGCTACGGAACTCTTCCATTGTTCTTCGAAATTCTGCAGAAGTTTAAAAATGCTACGGAACTCTTCCATTGTTCTTGGAATTCTGGTGAAGTTTAAAAATGCTACGGAACTCTTCCATTGTTCTCAGAATTCTGCTGAAGCTTATAAATTCTACGGTGCTCTTCCATTGTTCTTGGGAATTCTGCTGAAGTTTAAAAATGTTACGGATCAATTCCATTGTTCTTCGGAATTCTGCTGAAGTTTGAAAATGCTACGGAGCTCTTCCATTGTTCACGGAATTCTGGTGAAGTTTAAAAATGCTACGGAACTCTTCCATTGTTCTTTGGAATTCTGCAGAAGTTTAAAAATGCTATGGAACTCTTCCATTGTTCTCGGAATTCTGGTGAAGTTTAAAAATGCTACGGAACTCTTTCATTGTTCTCGGAATTCTGGTGAAGTTTAAAAATGCTACGGAACTCATCCATTGTTCTCGGAATTCTGCTGAAGTTTAAAAATGCTACGGAACTCTTCCATTGTTCTTCGGAATTCTGCTGAAGTTTAAAAATGGTATGGAACTTTCCCATTGTTCTTCGGTATTCTGACGAAGTTTAAAAAGGCTACGGAACTCTTCCATTGTTCTTCGGAATTCTGCTGAAGTTTAAAAATGCTACGGAATTCTTCCATTGTTCTTCGGAATTCTGCAGAAGTTTAAAAATGCTACGGAACTCTTCCATTGTTCTTGGAATTCTGGTGAAGTTTAAAAATGCTACGGAACTCTTCCATTGTTCTCAGAATTCTGCTGAAGCTTATAAATTCTACGGTGCTCTTCCATTGTTCTTGGGAATTCTGCTGAAGTTTAAAAATGTTACGGATCAATTCCATTGTTCTTCGGAATTCTGCTGAAGTTTAAAAATGCTACGGAACTTTTCCATTGTTCTTCGGAATTCTGCTGAAGTTTAAAAATGCTACGGAACTCATCCATTGTTCTTCGGAATTCTGCTGAAGTTTAAAAATGCTACGGAACTCTTCCCTTGTTTTGCGGAATTCTTCTGAAGTTTATAAATGCTACAGAACTCTTCTCTTGTTCTTCAGAATTCTGCTGAAGTTTAAAAATGCTACGGAACACTTCCTTTGTTCTTCGGAATTCTGCTGAAGTTTAAAAATGCTACAGAACTCTTCCATTGTTCACGGTATTCTGGTGAAGTTTAAAAATGCTACGGAACTCTTCCATTGTTCTTCGGAATTCTGCTGAAGTTTAAAATTGCTACGGGACACTTCCATTGTTCTTCTGAGTTCTGCTGAAGTTTAAAAAGGCTACGGAACTCTTCCATTGTTCTTTGGAATTCTGATGAAGTTTAAAACTGCAACGGAACTCTTCCATTGTTCTTCGGAATTCTGCTGAAGTTGAAAAATGCTACGGAACTCTTCCATTGTTCTTCGGAATTCTGCTGAAGTTTAAAAATGCTACGGAACTCTTCCATTGTTCTCGGAATTCTGGTGAAGTTTAAAAATGCTGCGGAACTCATCCATTGTTCTTGGAATTCTGATGAAGTTTAAAAATGCTACGGAACTCTTCCATTGTTCTTCGGAATTCTGCTGTAATTTAAAAATGCTACGGAACTCTTCCATTGTTCTTCGGAATTCTGCTGAAGTTTAAAAATGCTACGGAACTCTTCCATTGTTCTTCGGAATTCTGCTGAAGTTTAAAAATGCTATGGAACTCTTCCATTGTTTTTCGGAATTCTGCTGAAGTTTAAAAATGCTGTGGAACTCTTCCATTGTTCTCGGAATTCTTCTGAAGTTTGAAAATGCTACGGAACTCTTCCATTGTTCTTCAGAATACTGCTGTAGTTTAAAAATGCTACGGAACACTTCCTTTGTTCTTCGGAATTCTGCTGAAGTTTAAAAATGCTACAGAACTCTTCTCTTGTTCTTCAGAATTCTGCTGAAGTTTAAAAATGCTACGGAACACTTCCTTTGTTCTTCCGAATTCTGCTGAAGTTTAAAAATGCTACAGAACTCTTCCATTGTTCACGGTATTCTGGTGAAGTTTAAAAATGCTACGGAACTCTTCCATTGTTCTTCGGAATTCTGCTGAAGTTTAAAAATGCTACGGGACTCTTCCATTGTTCTTCTGAGTTCTGCTGAAGTTTAAAAAGGCTACGGAACTCTTCCATTGTTCTTCGGAATTCTGATGAAGTTTAAAACTGCAACGGAACTCTTCCATTGTTCTTCGGAATTCTGCTGAAGTTTAAAAATGCTACGGAACACTTCCATTGTTCTTCGGAATTCTGCTGAAGTTTAAAAATGCTACGGAACTCTTCCATTGTTCTCGGAATTCTGCTGAAGTTTAAAAATGACTGCGAACTCATCCATTGTTCTCGGAATTCTGCTGAAGTTTAAAAATGCTACAGAACTCTTCCATTGTTCTTCAGAATTCTGCTGTAATTTAAAAATGCTACGGAACTCTTCCATTGTTCTTCGGAATTCTGCTGAAGTTTAAAAATGCTACGGAACTCTTCCATTGTTTTTCGGAATTCTGCTGAAGTTTAAAAATGCTGTGGAGCTCTTCCATTGTTCTTGGAATTCTTCTGAAGTTTGAAAATGCTACGGAACTCTTCCATTGTTCTTCAGAATACTGCTGAAGTTTAAAAATGCTACGGAACACTTCCTTTGTTCTTCGGAATTCTGCTGAAGTTTAAAAATGCTACGGAACTCTTCCAATGTTCACGGAATTCTGGTGAAGTTTAAAAATGCTACGGAACTCTTCCATTGTTATTCTTAATTCTGCTGAAGTTTACAAATGCTACGGAACTCTTCCATTGTTCTTCGGAATTCTGCTGAAGTCTAAAAATGCTATGGAACTCTTCCATTGTTCTTCTGAATTCTGCTGAAGTTTAAAAATGCTACGGAACTCTTCCATTGTTCACGGAATTCTGGTGAAGTTTAAAAATGCTACGGAACTCTTCCATTGTTATTCTTAATTCTGCGGAAGTTTAAAAATGCTACGGAACTCTTCCATTGTTCTTCGGAATTCTGCTGAAGTTTAAAAATGCTATGGAACTCTTCCATTGTTCTTCTGAATTCTGCTGAAGTTTAAAAATGCTACGGAACTCTTCCATTGTTCTCGGAATTCTGTTGAAGTTTAAAAATGCTACGGAACTCTTCCATTGTTCTCGGAATTCTGGTGAAGTTTAAAAATGCTACGGAATTCTTCCTTTGTTCTTAGAATTCTGCTGAAGTTTAAAAATGCTATGGAACTCTTCCATTGTTCTTCGGAATTCTGCTGAAGTTTAAAAATGCTACGGAACTTTTCCATTGTTCTTCAGAATTCTGCTGAAGTTTATAAATTCTACGGTACTCTTCCATTGTTCTTGGGAATTCTGCTGAAGTTTAAAAATGTTACGGATCATTTCCATTGTTCTTCGGAATTCTGCTGAAGTTTAAATATGCTACGGAACTCTTCCATTGTTCTTCGGAATTCTGCTGAAGTTTAAAAATGCTACGGAACTCTTTGATTGTTCTTCGGAATTCTGCTGAAGTTTAAAAATGTTACAGAACTCTTCCATTGTTCTTCTGAGTTCTGCTGAAGTTTAAAAATGCTACGGAACTCTTCCATTGTTATTCTTAATTCTGCTGAAGTTTAAACATGCTACGGAACTCTTCCATTGTTCTTCGGAATTCTGCTGTAATTTAAAAATGCTACGGAACTCTTCCATTGTTCTTCGGAATTCTACTGAAGTTTAAAAATGCTACGGAACTCTTCCATTGTTCTTCGGAATTCTGCTGAAGTTTAAAAATGCTACGGAACTCTTCCATTGTTTTTCGGAATTCTGCCGAAGTTTAAAAATGCTGTGGAACTCTTCCATTGTTCTCGGAATTCTTTTGAAGTTTGAAAATGCTACGGAACTCTTCCATTGTTCTTCAGAATACTGCTGAAGTTTAAAAATGCTACGGAACACTTCCTTTGTTCTTCGGAATTCTGCTGAAGTTTAAAAATGCTACAGAACTCTTCCATTGTTCACGGTATTCTGGTGAAGTTTAAAAATGCTACGGAACTCTTCCATTGTTCTCGGAATTCTGCTGAAGTTTAAAAATGCTACGGAACTCTTCCATTTTTCTTCGGAATTCTGCTGAAGTTTAAAAATGCTACGGAACTTTTCCATTGTTCTTCAGAATTCTGATGAAGTTTAAAAATGCTACGGAACTCTTCCATTGTTCTTCGGAATTCTGTTGAAGTTTAAAAATGCTACGGAACTCTTCCATTGTTTTTCGGAATTCTGCAGAAGTTTAAAAATGCTACGGAACTCTTCCATTGTTCTTGGAATTCTGGTGAAGTTTAAAAATGCTACGGAACTCTTCCATTGTTCTCAGAATTCTGCTGAAGTTTATAAATTCTACGGTACTCTTCCATTGTTCTTGGGAATTCTGCTGAAGTTTAAAAATGTTACGGATCATTTCCATTGTTCTTCGGAATTCTGCTGAAGTTTAAATATGCTACGGAACTCTTCCATTGTTCTTTGGAATTCTGCTGAAGTTTAAAAATGCTACGGAACTCTTCGATTGTTCTTCGGAATTCTGCTGAAGTTTAAAAATGCTATGGAACTCTTCCATTGTTCTTCTGAGTTCTGCTGAAGTTTAAAAATGCTGCGGAACTCTTCCATTGTTCTTCGGAATTCTGATGAAGTTTAAAACTGCAACGGAACTCTTCCATTGTTCTTCGGAATTCTGCTGAAGTTTAAAAATGCTACGGAACTCTTCTATTGTTCTTCGGAATTCTGCTGAAGTTTAAAAATGCTGTGGAACTCTTCCATTGTTCTCGGAATTCTGGTGAAGTTTAAAAATGCTACGGAACTCTTCCATTGTTCTCGGAATTCTGGTGAAGTTTAAAAATGCTACGGAACTTTTCCATTGTTCTTCGGAATTCTGACGAAGTTTTAAAAGGCTACGGAACTCTTCCATTGTTCTTCGGAATTCTGCTGAAGTTTAAAAATGCTACGGAACTCTTCCATTGTTCTTCGAAATTCTGCAGAAGTTTAAAAATGCTACGGAACTCTTCCATTGTTCTTGGAATTCTGGTGAAGTTTAAAAATGCTACGGAACTCTTCCATTGTTCTTAGAATTCTGCTGAAGCTTATAAATTCTACGGTGCTCTTCCATTGTTCTTGGGAATTCTGCTGAAGTTTAAAAATGTTACGGATCAATTCCATTGTTCTTCGGAATTCTGCTGAAGTTTGAAAATGCTACGGAGCTCTTCCATTGTTCACGGAATTCTGGTGAAGTTTAAAAATGCTACGGAACTCTTCCATTGTTCTTCGGAATTCTGCAGAAGTTTAAAAATGCTATGGAACTCTTCCATTGTTCTCGGAATTCTGGTGAAGTTTAAAAATGCTACGGAACTCTTTCATTGTTCTCGGAATTCTGGTGAAGTTTAAAAATGCTACGGAACTCATCCATTGTTCTCGGAATTCTGCTGAAGTTTAAAAATGCTACGGAACTCTTCCATTGTTCTTCGGAATTCTGCTGAAGTTTAAAAATGGTACGGAACTTTCCCATTGTTCTTCGGAATTCTGACGAAGTTTAAAAATGCTACGGAACTCTTCCATTGTTCTTCGGAATTCTGCTGAAGTTTAAAAATGCTACGGAACTCTTCCATTGTTCTTCGGAATTCTGCAGAAGTTTAAAAATGCTACGGAACTCTTCCATTGTTCTTGGAATTCTGGTGAAGTTTAAAAATGCTACGGAACTCTTCCATTGTTCTCAGAATTCTGCTGAAACTTATAAATTCTACGGTGCTCTTCCATTGTTCTTGGGAATTCTGCTGAAGTTTAAAAATGTTACGGATCAATTCCATTGTTCTTCGGAATTCTGCTGAAGTTTAAAAATGCTACGGGACTCTTCCATTGTTCTTCTGAGTTCTGCTGAAGTTTAAAAAGGCTACGGAACTCTTCCATTGTTCTTCGGAATTCTGATGAAGTTTAAAACTGCAACGGATCTCTTCCATTGTTCTTCGGGATTCTGCTGAAGTTTACAAATGCTACGGAACTCTTCCATTGTTCTACGGAATTCTGCTGAAGTTTAAAAATGCTACGGAACTCTTCCATTGTTCTCGGAATTCTGGTGAAGTTTAAAATTCTGCGGAACTCATCCATTGTTCTCGGAATTCTGCTGAAGTTTAAAAATGCTACCGAACTCTTCCATTGTTCTTCGGAATTCTGCTGTAATTTAAAAATGCTACGGAACTCTTCCATTGTTCTTCGGAATTCTGCTGAAGTTTAAAAATGCTACGGAACTTTTCCATTGTTCTTCGGAATTCTGCTGTAATTTAAAAAAGCTACGGAACTCTTCCATTGTTCTTCGGAATTCTGCTGAAGTTTAAAAATGCTACGGAACTCTTCCATTGTTCTTCGGACTTCTGCTGAAGTTTAGAAATGCTACGGAACTCTTCCATTGTTTTTCGGAATTCTGCTGAAGTTTAAAAATGCTGTGGAACTCTTCCATTGTTCTCGGAATTCTTCTGAAGTTTGAAAATGCTTCGGAACTCTTCCATTGTTCTTCAGAATACTGCTGAAGTTTAAAAATGCTACGGAACACTTCCTTTGTTCTTCGGAATTCTGCTGAAGTTTAAAAATGCTACGGAACTCTTCCATTGTTCTCGGAATTCTGCTGAAGTTTAAAAATGCTACGGAACTCTTCCATTGTTATTCTTAATTCTGCTGAAGTTTAAAAATGCTACAGAACTCTTCCATTGTTCTTCGGAATTCTGCTGAAGTTTAAAAATGCTATGGAACTCATCCATTGTTCTTCTGAATTCTGCTAAAGTTTAAAAATGCTACGGAACTCTTCCATTGTTCTCGCAATTCTGGTGAAGTTTAAAAATGCTACGGAACTCTTCCATTGTTCTTGGAATTCTGCTGAAGTTTAAAAATGCTATGGAACTCTTCCATTGTTCTTCGGAATTCTGCTGAAGTTTAAAAATGCTACGGAACTTTTCCATTGTTCTTTGGAATTCTGATGAAGTTTAAAAATGCTACGGAACTCTTCCATTATTCTCAGAATTCTGCTGAAGCTTATAAATTCTGCGGTACTCTTCCATTGTTCTTGGGAATTCTGCTGAAGTTTAAAAATGTTACGGATCATTTCCATTGTTCTTCGGAATTCTGCTGAAGTTTAAATATGCTACAGAACTCTTCCATTGTTCTTCGGAATTCTGCTGAAGTTTAAAAATGCTACGGAACTGTTCGATTGTTCTTCGGAATTCTGCTGAAGTTTAAAAATGCTACGGAACTCTTCCATTGTTCTTCTGAGTTCTGCTGAAGTTTAAAAATGCTGCGGAACTCTTCCATTGTTCTTCGGAATTCTCATGAAGTTTAAAACTGCAACGGAACTCTTCCATTGTTCTTCGGAATTCTGCTGAAGTTTAAAAATGCTACGGAACTCTTCCATTGTTCTTCGGATTTCTGCTGAAGTTTAAAAATGCTATGGAACTCTTCCATTGTTCTTGGAATTCTGGTGAAGTTGAAAAATGCTACGGAACTCTTCCATTGTTCTCGGAATTCTGGTGAAGTTTAAAAATGCTACGGAACTCATCCATTGTTCTCGGAATTCTGCTGAAGTTTAAAAATGCTACGGAACTCTTCCATTGTTCTTTGGAATTCTGCTGAAGTTTAAAAATGCTACGGAATTCTTTCATTGTTCTTCGGAATTCTGCAGAAGTTTAAAAATGCTACGGAACTCTTCCATCGTTCTTGGAATTCTGGTGAAGTTTAAAAATGCTACGGAACTCTTCCATTGTTCTCAGAATTCTGCTGAAGCTTATAAATTCTACGGTGCTCTTCCATTGTTCTTGGGAATTCTGCTGAAGTTTAAAAATGTTACGGATCAATTCCATTGTTCTTCGGAATTCTGCTGAAGTTTAAAAATGCTACGGAACTCTTCCATTATTCTCAGAATTCTGCTGAAGTTTATAAATTCTGCGGTACTCTTCCATTGTTCTTGGGAATTCTGCTGAAGTTTAAAAATGTTACGGATCATTTCCATTGTTCTTCGGAATTCTGCTGAAGTTTAAATATGCTACAGAACTCTTCCAATGTTCTTCGGAATTCTGCTGAAGTTTAAAAATGCTACGGAACTGTTCGATTGTTCTTCGGAATTCTGCTGAAGTTTAAAAATGCTACGGAACTCTTCCATTGTTCTTCTGAGTTCTGCTGAAGTTTAAAAATGCTGCGGAACTCTTCCATTGTTCTTCGGAATTCTGATGAAGTTTAAAACTGCAACGGAACTCTTCCATTGTTCTTCGGAATTCTGCTGAAGTTTAAAAATGCTACGGAACTCTTCCATTGTTCTTCGGAATTCTGCTGAAGTTTAAAAATGCTATGGAACTCTTCCATTGTTCTTGGAATTCTGGTGAAGTTGAAAAATGCTACGGAACTCTTCCATTGTTCTCGGAATTCTGGTGAAGTTTAAAAATGCTACGGAACTCATCCATTGTTCTCGGAATTCTGCTTAAGTTTAAAAATGCTACGGAACTCTTCCATTGTTCTTCGGAATTCTGCTGAAGTTTAAAAATGCTACGGAATTCTTTCATTGTTCTTCGGAATTCTGCAGAAGTTTAAAAATGCTACGGAACTCTTCCATCGTTCTTGGAATTCTGGTGAAGTTTAAAAATGCTACGGAACTCTTCCATTGTTCTCAGAATTCTGCTGAAGCTTATAAATTCTACGGTGCTCTTCCATTGTTCTTGGGAATTCTGCTGAAGTTTAAAAATGTTACGGATCAATTCCATTGTTCTTCGGAATTCTGCTGAAGTTTAAAAATGCTACGGAACTCTTCCATTGTTCTTCGGAATTCTGCTGAAGTTTAAAAATGCTACGGAACTCTTCCATTGTTCTTCGGAATTCTGCTGAAGTTTAAAAATGCTACAGAACTCTTTCATTGTTTTGCGGAATTCTGCTGAAGTTTAAAAATGCTACGGAACTCTTCCATTTTTCTCGGAATTCTTCTGAAGTTTAAAAATGCTGCAGAACTCTTCTCTTGTTCTTCAGAATTCTGCTGAAGTTTAAAAATGCTACGGAACACTTCCTTTGTTCTTCGGAATTCTGCTGAAGTTTAAAAATGCTACAGAACTCTTCCATTGTTCACGGTATTCTGGTGAAGTTTAAAAATGCTACGGAACTCTTCCGTTGTTCTTCTGAATTCTGCTGAAGTTTAGAAATGCTACGGGACTCTTCCATTGTTCTTCTGAGTTCTGCTGAAGTTTAAAAAGGCTACGGAACTCTTCCATTGTTCTTCGGAATTCTGATGAAGTTTAAAACTGCAACGGAACTCTTCCATTGTTCTTCGGAATTCTGCTGAAGTTTAAAAATGCTACGGAACACTTCCTTTGTTCTTCGGAATTCTGCTGAAGTTTAAAAATGCTACAGAACTCTTCCATTGTTCTTGGGAATTCTGCTGAAGTTTAAAAATGCTACGGAACTCTTCCATTGTTCTTCGGAATTCTGCTGAAGTTTAAAAATGCTACGGGACTCTTCCATTGTTCTTCTGAGTTCTGCTGAAGTTTAAAAAGGCTACGGAACTCTTCCATTGTTCTTCGGAATTCTGATGAAGTTTAAAACTGCAACGGAACTCTTCCATTGTTCTTCGGAATTCTGCTGAAGTTTAAAAATGCTACGGAACACTTCCATTGTTCTTCGGAATTCTGCTGAAGTTTAAAAATGCTACGGAACTCTTCCATTGTTCTCGGAATTCTGGTGAAGTTTAAAAATGACTGCGGAACTCATCCATTGTTCTCGGAATTCTGCTGAAGTTTAAAAATGCTACGGAACTCTTCCATTGTTCTTCTGAGTTCTGCTGAAGTTTAAAAATGCTGTGGAACTCTTCAATTGTTCTTCGGAATTCTGATGAAGTTTAAAACTGCAACGGAACTCTTCCATTGTTCTTCGGAATTCTGCTGAAGTTTAAAAATGCTACGGAACTCTTCCATTGTTTTTCGGAATTCTGCTGAAGTTTAAAAATGCTGTGGAGCTCTTCCATTGTTCTCGGAATTCTTCTGAAGTTTGAAAATGCTACGGAACTCTTCCATTGTTCTTCAGAATTCTGCTGAAGTTTAAAAATGCTACGGAACACTTCCTTTGTTCTTCGGAATTCTGCTGAAGTTTAAAAATGCTACAGAACTCTTCCATTGTTCACGGTATTCTGGTGAAGTTTAAAAATGCTACGGAACTCTTCCATTGTTCTTCGGAATTCTGCTGAAGTTTAAAAATGCTACGTAACTCTTCCATTGTTTTGCGGAATTCTTCTGAAGTTTATAAATGCTACAGAACTCTTCTCTTGTTCTTCAGAATTCTGCTGAAGTTTAAAAATGTTACGGAACACTGCCTTTGTTCTTCGGAATTCTGCTGAAGTTTAAAATGCTACAGAACTCTTCCATTGTTCTTCGGAATTCTGCTGAAGTTTAAAAATGCTACGGAACTCTTCCATTGTTCTCGGAATTCTGGTGAAGTTTAAAAATGCTGCGGAACTCATCCATTGTTCTTGGAATTCTGCTGAAGTTTAAAAATGCTACGGAACTCTTCCATTGTTATTCGGAATTCTGCTGTAATTAAAAAATGCTACGGAACTCTTCCATTGTTCTTCGGAATTCTGCTGAAGTTTAAAAATGCTACGGAACTCTTCCATTGTTCTTCGGAATTCTGCTGAAGTTTAAAAATGCTATGGAACTCTTCCATTATTTTTCGGAATTCTGCTGAAGTTTAAAAATGCTGTGGAACTCTTCCATTGTTCTCGGAATTCTTCTGAAGTTTGAAAATGCTACGGAACTCTTCCATTGTTCTTCAGAATACTGCTGAAGTTTAAAAATGCTACAGAACTCTTCTCTTGTTCTTCAGAATTCTGCTGAAGTTTAAAAATGCTACGGAACAGTTCCTTTGTTCTTCGGAATTCTGCTGAAGTTTAAAAATGCTACAGAACTCTTCCATTGTTCACGGTATTCTGGTGAAGTTTAAAAATGCTACGGAACTCTTCCATTGTTCTCAGAATTCTGCTGAAGCTTATAAATTCTACGGTGCTCTTCCATTGTTCTTGGGAATTCTGCTGAAGTTTAAAAATGTTACGGATCAATTCCATTGTTCTTCGGAATTCTGCTGAAGTTTGAAAATGCTACGGAACTCTTCCATTGTTCTTCGGAATTCTGCTGAAGTTTAAAAATGCTGTGGAACTCTTCCATTGTTCTTCGGAATTCTGCTGAAGTTTAAAAATGCTACGGAACTCTTCCATTGTTCTTCGGAATTCTGCAGAAGTTTAAAAATGCTACGGAACTCTTCCATTGTTCTTGGAATTCTGGTGAAGTTTAAAAATGCTACGGAACTCTTCCATTGTTCTCAGAATTCTGCTGAAGCTTATAAATTCTACGGTGCTCTTCCATTGTTCTTGGGAATTCTGCTGAAGTTTAAAAATGTTACGGATCAATTCCATTGTTCTTCGGAATTCTGCTGAAGTTTGAAAATGCTACGGAACTCTTCCATTGTTCTTCGGAATTCTGCTGAAGTTTAAAAATGCTGTGGAACTCTTCCATTGTTCTTCGGAATTCTGCTGAAGTTTAAAAATGCTACGGAACTCTTCCATTGTTCTTCGGAATTCTGCAGAAGTTTAAAAATGCTACGGAACTCTTCCATTGTTCTTGGAATTCTGGTGAAGTTTAAAAATGCTACGGAACTCTTCCATTGTTCTCAGATTTCTGATGAAGTTTATAAATTCTACGGTACTCTTCCATTGTTCTTGGGAATTCTGCTGAAGTTTAAAAATGTTACGGATCATTTCCATTGTTCTTCGGAATTCTGCTGAAGTTTAAACATGCTACGGAACTCTTCCATTGTTCTTCGGAATTCTGGTGAAGTTTAAAAATGCTACGGAACTTTTCCATTGTTCTTCGGAATTCTGACGAAGTTTTAAAAGGCTACGGAACTCTTCCATTGTTCTTCGGAATTCTGCTGAAGTTTAAAAATGCTACGGAACTCTTCCATTGTTCTTCGAAATTCTGCAGAAGTTTAAAAATGCTACGGAACTCTTCCATTGTTCTTGGAATTCTGGTGAAGTTTAAAAATGCTACGGAACTCTTCCATTGTTCTTAGAATTCTGCTGAAGCTTATAAATTCTACGGTGCTCTTCCATTGTTCTTGGGAATTCTGCTGAAGTTTAAAAATGTTACGGATCAATTCCATTGTTCTTCGGAATTCTGCTGAAGTTTGAAAATGCTACGGAGCTCTTCCATTGTTCACGGAATTCTGGTGAAGTTTAAAAATGCTACGGAACTCTTCCATTGTTCTTCGGAATTCTGCAGAAGTTTAAAAATGCTATGGAACTCTTCCATTGTTCTCGGAATTCTGGTGAAGTTTAAAAATGCTACGGAACTCTTTCATTGTTCTCGGAATTCTGGTGAAGTTTAAAAATGCTACGGAACTCATCCATTGTTCTCGGAATTCTGCTGAAGTTTAAAAATGCTACGGAACTCTTCCATTGTTCTTCGGAATTCTGCTGAAGTTTAAAAATGGTACGGAACTTTCCCATTGTTCTTCGGAATTCTGACGAAGTTTAAAAATGCTACGGAACTCTTCCATTGTTCTTCGGAATTCTGCTGAAGTTTAAAAATGCTACGGAACTCTTCCATTGTTCTTCGGAATTCTGCAGAAGTTTAAAAATGCTACGGAACTCTTCCATTGTTCTTGGAATTCTGGTGAAGTTTAAAAATGCTACGGAACTCTTCCATTGTTCTCAGAATTCTGCTGAAACTTATAAATTCTACGGTGCTCTTCCATTGTTCTTGGGAATTCTGCTGAAGTTTAAAAATGTTACGGATCAATTCCATTGTTCTTCGGAATTCTGCTGAAGTTTAAAAATGCTACGGGACTCTTCCATTGTTCTTCTGAGTTCTGCTGAAGTTTAAAAAGGCTACGGAACTCTTCCATTGTTCTTCGGAATTCTGATGAAGTTTAAAACTGCAACGGATCTCTTCCATTGTTCTTCGGGATTCTGCTGAAGTTTACAAATGCTACGGAACTCTTCCATTGTTCTACGGAATTCTGCTGAAGTTTAAAAATGCTACGGAACTCTTCCATTGTTCTCGGAATTCTGGTGAAGTTTAAAATTCTGCGGAACTCATCCATTGTTCTCGGAATTCTGCTGAAGTTTAAAAATGCTACCGAACTCTTCCATTGTTCTTCGGAATTCTGCTGTAATTTAAAAATGCTACGGAACTCTTCCATTGTTCTTCGGAATTCTGCTGAAGTTTAAAAATGCTACGGAACTTTTCCATTGTTCTTCGGAATTCTGCTGTAATTTAAAAAAGCTACGGAACTCTTCCATTGTTCTTCGGAATTCTGCTGAAGTTTAAAAATGCTACGGAACTCTTCCATTGTTCTTCGGACTTCTGCTGAAGTTTAAAAATGCTACGGAACTCTTCCATTGTTTTTCGGAATTCTGCTGAAGTTTAAAAATGCTGTGGAACTCTTCCATTGTTCTCGGAATTCTTCTGAAGTTTGAAAATGCTTCGGAACTCTTCCATTGTTCTTCAGAATACTGCTGAAGTTTAAAAATGCTACGGAACACTTCCTTTGTTCTTCGGAATTCTGCTGAAGTTTAAAAATGCTACGGAACTCTTCCATTGTTCTCGGAATTCTGCTGAAGTTTAAAAATGCTACGGAACTCTTCCATTGTTATTCTTAATTCTGCTGAAGTTTAAAAATGCTACAGAACTCTTCCATTGTTCTTCGGAATTCTGCTGAAGTTTAAAAATGCTATGGAACTCATCCATTGTTCTTCTGAATTCTGCTAAAGTTTAAAAATGCTACGGAACTCTTCCATTGTTCTCGCAATTCTGGTGAAGTTTAAAAATGCTACGGAACTCTTCCATTGTTCTTGGAATTCTGCTGAAGTTTAAAAATGCTATGGAACTCTTCCATTGTTCTTCGGAATTCTGCTGAAGTTTAAAAATGCTACGGAACTTTTCCATTGTTCTTTGGAATTCTGATGAAGTTTAAAAATGCTACGGAACTCTTCCATTATTCTCAGAATTCTGCTGAAGCTTATAAATTCTGCGGTACTCTTCCATTGTTCTTGGGAATTCTGCTGAAGTTTAAAAATGTTACGGATCATTTCCATTGTTCTTCGGAATTCTGCTGAAGTTTAAATATGCTACAGAACTCTTCCATTGTTCTTCGGAATTCTGCTGAAGTTTAAAAATGCTACGGAACTGTTCGATTGTTCTTCGGAATTCTGCTGAAGTTTAAAAATGCTACGGAACTCTTCCATTGTTCTTCTGAGTTCTGCTGAAGTTTAAAAATGCTGCGGAACTCTTCCATTGTTCTTCGGAATTCTCATGAAGTTTAAAACTGCAACGGAACTCTTCCATTGTTCTTCGGAATTCTGCTGAAGTTTAAAAATGCTACGGAACTCTTCCATTGTTCTTCGGATTTCTGCTGAAGTTTAAAAATGCTATGGAACTCTTCCATTGTTCTTGGAATTCTGGTGAAGTTGAAAAATGCTACGGAACTCTTCCATTGTTCTCGGAATTCTGGTGAAGTTTAAAAATGCTACGGAACTCATCCATTGTTCTCGGAATTCTGCTGAAGTTTAAAAATGCTACGGAACTCTTCCATTGTTCTTTGGAATTCTGCTGAAGTTTAAAAATGCTACGGAATTCTTTCATTGTTCTTCGGAATTCTGCAGAAGTTTAAAAATGCTACGGAACTCTTCCATCGTTCTTGGAATTCTGGTGAAGTTTAAAAATGCTACGGAACTCTTCCATTGTTCTCAGAATTCTGCTGAAGCTTATAAATTCTACGGTGCTCTTCCATTGTTCTTGGGAATTCTGCTGAAGTTTAAAAATGTTACGGATCAATTCCATTGTTCTTCGGAATTCTGCTGAAGTTTAAAAATGCTACGGAACTCTTCCATTATTCTCAGAATTCTGCTGAAGTTTATAAATTCTGCGGTACTCTTCCATTGTTCTTGGGAATTCTGCTGAAGTTTAAAAATGTTACGGATCATTTCCATTGTTCTTCGGAATTCTGCTGAAGTTTAAATATGCTACAGAACTCTTCCAATGTTCTTCGGAATTCTGCTGAAGTTTAAAAATGCTACGGAACTGTTCGATTGTTCTTCGGAATTCTGCTGAAGTTTAAAAATGCTACGGAACTCTTCCATTGTTCTTCTGAGTTCTGCTGAAGTTTAAAAATGCTGCGGAACTCTTCCATTGTTCTTCGGAATTCTGATGAAGTTTAAAACTGCAACGGAACTCTTCCATTGTTCTTCGGAATTCTGCTGAAGTTTAAAAATGCTACGGAACTCTTCCATTGTTCTTCGGAATTCTGCTGAAGTTTAAAAATGCTATGGAACTCTTCCATTGTTCTTGGAATTCTGGTGAAGTTGAAAAATGCTACGGAACTCTTCCATTGTTCTCGGAATTCTGGTGAAGTTTAAAAATGCTACGGAACTCATCCATTGTTCTCGGAATTCTGCTTAAGTTTAAAAATGCTACGGAACTCTTCCATTGTTCTTCGGAATTCTGCTGAAGTTTAAAAATGCTACGGAATTCTTTCATTGTTCTTCGGAATTCTGCAGAAGTTTAAAAATGCTACGGAACTCTTCCATCGTTCTTGGAATTCTGGTGAAGTTTAAAAATGCTACGGAACTCTTCCATTGTTCTCAGAATTCTGCTGAAGCTTATAAATTCTACGGTGCTCTTCCATTGTTCTTGGGAATTCTGCTGAAGTTTAAAAATGTTACGGATCAATTCCATTGTTCTTCGGAATTCTGCTGAAGTTTAAAAATGCTACGGAACTCTTCCATTGTTCTTCGGAATTCTGCTGAAGTTTAAAAATGCTACGGAACTCTTCCATTGTTCTTCGGAATTCTGCTGAAGTTTAAAAATGCTACAGAACTCTTTCATTGTTTTGCGGAATTCTGCTGAAGTTTAAAAATGCTACGGAACTCTTCCATTTTTCTCGGAATTCTTCTGAAGTTTAAAAATGCTGCAGAACTCTTCTCTTGTTCTTCAGAATTCTGCTGAAGTTTAAAAATGCTACGGAACACTTCCTTTGTTCTTCGGAATTCTGCTGAAGTTTAAAAATGCTACAGAACTCTTCCATTGTTCACGGTATTCTGGTGAAGTTTAAAAATGCTACGGAACTCTTCCGTTGTTCTTCTGAATTCTGCTGAAGTTTAGAAATGCTACGGGACTCTTCCATTGTTCTTCTGAGTTCTGCTGAAGTTTAAAAAGGCTACGGAACTCTTCCATTGTTCTTCGGAATTCTGATGAAGTTTAAAACTGCAACGGAACTCTTCCATTGTTCTTCGGAATTCTGCTGAAGTTTAAAAATGCTACGGAACACTTCCTTTGTTCTTCGGAATTCTGCTGAAGTTTAAAAATGCTACAGAACTCTTCCATTGTTCTTGGGAATTCTGCTGAAGTTTAAAAATGCTACGGAACTCTTCCATTGTTCTTCGGAATTCTGCTGAAGTTTAAAAATGCTACGGGACTCTTCCATTGTTCTTCTGAGTTCTGCTGAAGTTTAAAAAGGCTACGGAACTCTTCCATTGTTCTTCGGAATTCTGATGAAGTTTAAAACTGCAACGGAACTCTTCCATTGTTCTTCGGAATTCTGCTGAAGTTTAAAAATGCTACGGAACACTTCCATTGTTCTTCGGAATTCTGCTGAAGTTTAAAAATGCTACGGAACTCTTCCATTGTTCTCGGAATTCTGGTGAAGTTTAAAAATGACTGCGGAACTCATCCATTGTTCTCGGAATTCTGCTGAAGTTTAAAAATGCTACGGAACTCTTCCATTGTTCTTCTGAGTTCTGCTGAAGTTTAAAAATGCTGTGGAACTCTTCAATTGTTCTTCGGAATTCTGATGAAGTTTAAAACTGCAACGGAACTCTTCCATTGTTCTTCGGAATTCTGCTGAAGTTTAAAAATGCTACGGAACTCTTCCATTGTTTTTCGGAATTCTGCTGAAGTTTAAAAATGCTGTGGAGCTCTTCCATTGTTCTCGGAATTCTTCTGAAGTTTGAAAATGCTACGGAACTCTTCCATTGTTCTTCAGAATTCTGCTGAAGTTTAAAAATGCTACGGAACACTTCCTTTGTTCTTCGGAATTCTGCTGAAGTTTAAAAATGCTACAGAACTCTTCCATTGTTCACGGTATTCTGGTGAAGTTTAAAAATGCTACGGAACTCTTCCATTGTTCTTCGGAATTCTGCTGAAGTTTAAAAATGCTACGTAACTCTTCCATTGTTTTGCGGAATTCTTCTGAAGTTTATAAATGCTACAGAACTCTTCTCTTGTTCTTCAGAATTCTGCTGAAGTTTAAAAATGTTACGGAACACTGCCTTTGTTCTTCGGAATTCTGCTGAAGTTTAAAATGCTACAGAACTCTTCCATTGTTCTTCGGAATTCTGCTGAAGTTTAAAAATGCTACGGAACTCTTCCATTGTTCTCGGAATTCTGGTGAAGTTTAAAAATGCTGCGGAACTCATCCATTGTTCTTGGAATTCTGCTGAAGTTTAAAAATGCTACGGAACTCTTCCATTGTTATTCGGAATTCTGCTGTAATTAAAAAATGCTACGGAACTCTTCCATTGTTCTTCGGAATTCTGCTGAAGTTTAAAAATGCTACGGAACTCTTCCATTGTTCTTCGGAATTCTGCTGAAGTTTAAAAATGCTATGGAACTCTTCCATTATTTTTCGGAATTCTGCTGAAGTTTAAAAATGCTGTGGAACTCTTCCATTGTTCTCGGAATTCTTCTGAAGTTTGAAAATGCTACGGAACTCTTCCATTGTTCTTCAGAATACTGCTGAAGTTTAAAAATGCTACAGAACTCTTCTCTTGTTCTTCAGAATTCTGCTGAAGTTTAAAAATGCTACGGAACAGTTCCTTTGTTCTTCGGAATTCTGCTGAAGTTTAAAAATGCTACAGAACTCTTCCATTGTTCACGGTATTCTGGTGAAGTTTAAAAATGCTACGGAACTCTTCCATTGTTCTCAGAATTCTGCTGAAGCTTATAAATTCTACGGTGCTCTTCCATTGTTCTTGGGAATTCTGCTGAAGTTTAAAAATGTTACGGATCAATTCCATTGTTCTTCGGAATTCTGCTGAAGTTTGAAAATGCTACGGAACTCTTCCATTGTTCTTCGGAATTCTGCTGAAGTTTAAAAATGCTGTGGAACTCTTCCATTGTTCTTCGGAATTCTGCTGAAGTTTAAAAATGCTACGGAACTCTTCCATTGTTCTTCGGAATTCTGCAGAAGTTTAAAAATGCTACGGAACTCTTCCATTGTTCTTGGAATTCTGGTGAAGTTTAAAAATGCTACGGAACTCTTCCATTGTTCTCAGAATTCTGCTGAAGCTTATAAATTCTACGGTGCTCTTCCATTGTTCTTGGGAATTCTGCTGAAGTTTAAAAATGTTACGGATCAATTCCATTGTTCTTCGGAATTCTGCTGAAGTTTGAAAATGCTACGGAACTCTTCCATTGTTCTTCGGAATTCTGCTGAAGTTTAAAAATGCTGTGGAACTCTTCCATTGTTCTTCGGAATTCTGCTGAAGTTTAAAAATGCTACGGAACTCTTCCATTGTTCTTCGGAATTCTGCAGAAGTTTAAAAATGCTACGGAACTCTTCCATTGTTCTTGGAATTCTGGTGAAGTTTAAAAATGCTACGGAACTCTTCCATTGTTCTCAGATTTCTGATGAAGTTTATAAATTCTACGGTACTCTTCCATTGTTCTTGGGAATTCTGCTGAAGTTTAAAAATGTTACGGATCATTTCCATTGTTCTTCGGAATTCTGCTGAAGTTTAAACATGCTACGGAACTCTTCCATTGTTCTTCGGAATTCTGCTGAAGTTTAAAAATGCTACGCAACTCTTCGATTGTTCTTCGGAATTCTGCTGAAGTACAAAAATGCTACGGAAGTCTTCCATTGTTCTTCTGAGTTCTGCTGAAGTTTAAAAATGCTGTGGAACTCTTCCATTGTTCTTCGGAATTCTGCTGAAGTTTAAAAATGCTATGGAACTCTTCCATTGTTCTTGGAATTCTGGTGAAGTTGAAAAATGCTACGGAACTCTTCCATTGTTCTCGGAATTCTGGTGAAGTTTAAAAATGCTACGGAACTCATCCATTGTTCTCGGAATTCTGCTTAAGTTTAAAAATGCTACGGAACTCTTCCATTGTTCTTCGGAATTCTGCTGAAGTTTAAAAATGCTACGGAATTCTTTCATTGTTCTTCGGAATTCTGCAGAAGTTTAAAAATGCTACGGAACTCTTCCATCGTTCTTGGAATTCTGGTGAAGTTTAAAAATGCTACGGAACTCTTCCATTGTTCTCAGAATTCTGCTGAAGCTTATAAATTCTACGGTGCTCTTCCATTGTTCTTGGGAATTCTGCTGAAGTTTAAAAATGTTACGGATCAATTCCATTGTTCTTCGGAATTCTGCTGAAGTTTAAAAATGCTACGGAACTCTTCCATTGTTCTTCGGAATTCTGCTGAAGTTTAAAAATGCTACGGAACTCTTCCATTGTTCTTCGGAATTCTGCTGAAGTTTAAAAATGCTACAGAACTCTTTCATTGTTTTGCGGAATTCTGCTGAAGTTTAAAAATGCTACGGAACTCTTCCATTTTTCTCGGAATTCTTCTGAAGTTTAAAAATGCTGCAGAACTCTTCTCTTGTTCTTCAGAATTCTGCTGAAGTTTAAAAATGCTACGGAACACTTCCTTTGTTCTTCGGAATTCTGCTGAAGTTTAAAAATGCTACAGAACTCTTCCATTGTTCACGGTATTCTGGTGAAGTTTAAAAATGCTACGGAACTCTTCCGTTGTTCTTCTGAATTCTGCTGAAGTTTAGAAATGCTACGGGACTCTTCCATTGTTCTTCTGAGTTCTGCTGAAGTTTAAAAAGGCTACGGAACTCTTCCATTGTTCTTCGGAATTCTGATGAAGTTTAAAACTGCAACGGAACTCTTCCATTGTTCTTCGGAATTCTGCTGAAGTTTAAAAATGCTACGGAACTCTTCCATTTTTCTCGGAATTCTTCTGAAGTTTAAAAATGCTGCAGAACTCTTCTCTTGTTCTTCAGAATTCTGCTGAAGTTTAAAAATGCTACGGAACACTTCCTTTGTTCTTCGGAATTCTGCTGAAGTTTAAAAATGCTACAGAACTCTTCCATTGTTCACGGTATTCTGGTGAAGTTTAAAAATGCTACGGAACTCTTCCGTTGTTCTTCTGAATTCTGCTGAAGTTTAGAAATGCTACGGGACTCTTCCATTGTTCTTCTGAGTTCTGCTGAAGTTTAAAAAGGCTACGGAACTCTTCCATTGTTCTTCGGAATTCTGATGAAGTTTAAAACTGCAACGGAACTCTTCCATTGTTCTTCGGAATTCTGCTGAAGTTTAAAAATGCTACGGAACACTTCCTTTGTTCTTCGGAATTCTGCTGAAGTTTAAAAATGCTACAGAACTCTTCCATTGTTCTTGGGAATTCTGCTGAAGTTTAAAAATGCTACGGAACTCTTCCATTGTTCTTCGGAATTCTGCTGAAGTTTAAAAATGCTACGGGACTCTTCCATTGTTCTTCTGAGTTCTGCTGAAGTTTAAAAAGGCTACGGAACTCTTCCATTGTTCTTCGGAATTCTGATGAAGTTTAAAACTGCAACGGAACTCTTCCATTGTTCTTCGGAATTCTGCTGAAGTTTAAAAATGCTACGGAACACTTCCATTGTTCTTCGGAATTCTGCTGAAGTTTAAAAATGCTACGGAACTCTTCCATTGTTCTCGGAATTCTGGTGAAGTTTAAAAATGACTGCGGAACTCATCCATTGTTCTCGGAATTCTGCTGAAGTTTAAAAATGCTACGGAACTCTTCCATTGTTCTTCTGAGTTCTGCTGAAGTTTAAAAATGCTGTGGAACTCTTCAATTGTTCTTCGGAATTCTGATGAAGTTTAAAACTGCAACGGAACTCTTCCATTGTTCTTCGGAATTCTGCTGAAGTTTAAAAATGCTACGGAACTCTTCCATTGTTTTTCGGAATTCTGCTGAAGTTTAAAAATGCTGTGGAGCTCTTCCATTGTTCTCGGAATTCTTCTGAAGTTTGAAAATGCTACGGAACTCTTCCATTGTTCTTCAGAATTCTGCTGAAGTTTAAAAATGCTACGGAACACTTCCTTTGTTCTTCGGAATTCTGCTGAAGTTTAAAAATGCTACAGAACTCTTCCATTGTTCACGGTATTCTGGTGAAGTTTAAAAATGCTACGGAACTCTTCCATTGTTCTTCGGAATTCTGCTGAAGTTTAAAAATGCTACGTAACTCTTCCATTGTTTTGCGGAATTCTTCTGAAGTTTATAAATGCTACAGAACTCTTCTCTTGTTCTTCAGAATCCTGCTGAAGTTTAAAAATGTTACGGAACACTGCCTTTGTTCTTCGGAATTCTGCTGAAGTTTAAAATGCTACAGAACTCTTCCATTGTTCTTCGGAATTCTGCTGAAGTTTAAAAATGCTACGGAACTCTTCCATTGTTCTCGGAATTCTGGTGAAGTTTAAAAATGCTGCGGAACTCATCCATTGTTCTTGGAATTCTGCTGAAGTTTAAAAATGCTACGGAACTCTTCCATTGTTATTCGGAATTCTGCTGTAATTAAAAAATGCTACGGAACTCTTCCATTGTTCTTCGGAATTCTGCTGAAGTTTAAAAATGCTACGGAACTCTTCCATTGTTCTTCGGAATTCTGCTGAAGTTTAAAAATGCTATGGAACTCTTCCATTATTTTTCGGAATTCTGCTGAAGTTTAAAAATGCTGTGGAACTCTTCCATTGTTCTCGGAATTCTTCTGAAGTTTGAAAATGCTACGGAACTCTTCCATTGTTCTTCAGAATACTGCTGAAGTTTAAAAATGCTACAGAACTCTTCTCTTGTTCTTCAGAATTCTGCTGAAGTTTAAAAATGCTACGGAACAGTTCCTTTGTTCTTCGGAATTCTGCTGAAGTTTAAAAATGCTACAGAACTCTTCCATTGTTCACGGTATTCTGGTGAAGTTTAAAAATGCTACGGAACTCTTCCATTGTTCTTCGGAATTCTGTTGAAGTTTAAAAATGCTACGGGACTCTTCCATTGTTCTTCTGAGTTCTGCTGAAGTTTAAAAAGGCTACGGAACTCTTCCATTGTTCTTCGGAATTCTGATGAAGTTTAAAACTGCAACGGAACTCTTCCATTGATCTTGGAATTCTGGTGAAGTTTAAAAATGCTACGGAACTCTTCCATTGTTCTCAGAATTCTGCTGAAGCTTATAAATTCTACGGTGCTCTTCCATTGTTCTTGGGAATTCTGCTGAAGTTTAAAAATGTTACGGATCAATTCCATTGTTCTTCGGAATTCTGCTGAAGTTTGAAAATGCTACGGAACTCTTCCATTGTTCTTCGGAATTCTGCTGAAGTTTAAAAATGCTGTGGAACTCTTCCATTGTTCTTCGGAATTCTGCTGAAGTTTAAAAATGCTACGGAACTCTTCCATTGTTCTTCGGAATTCTGCAGAAGTTTAAAAATGCTACGGAACTCTTCCATTGTTCTTGGAATTCTGGTGAAGTTTAAAAATGCTACGGAACTCTTCCATTGTTCTCAGAATTCTGCTGAAGCTTATAAATTCTACGGTGCTCTTCCATTGTTCTTGGGAATTCTGCTGAAGTTTAAAAATGTTACGGATCAATTCCATTGTTCTTCGGAATTCTGCTGAAGTTTGAAAATGCTACGGAACTCTTCCATTGTTCTTCGGAATTCTGCTGAAGTTTAAAAATGCTGTGGAACTCTTCCATTGTTCTTCGGAATTCTGCTGAATTTTAAAAATGCTACGGAACTCTTCCATTGTTCTTCGGAATTCTGCAGAAGTTTAAAAATGCTACGGAACTCTTCCATTGTTCTTGGAATTCTGGTGAAGTTTAAAAATGCTACGGAACTCTTCCATTGTTCTCAGATTTCTGATGAAGTTTATAAATTCTACGGTACTCTTCCATTGTTCTTGGGAATACTGCTGAAGTTTAAAAATGTTACGGATCATTTCCATTGTTCTTCGGAATTCTGCTGAAGTTTAAACATGCTACGGAACTCTTCCATTGTTCTTCGGAATTCTGCTGAAGTTTAAAAATGCTACGCAACTCTTCGATTGTTCTTCGGAATTCTGCTGAAGTACAAAAATGCTACGGAACTCTTCCATTGTTCTTCTGAGTTCTGCTGAAGTTTAAAAATGCTGTGGAACTCTTCCATTGTTCTTCGGAATTCTGCTGAAGTTTAAAAATGCTATGGAACTCTTCCATTGTTCTTGGAATTCTGGTGAAGTTGAAAAATGCTACGGAACTCTTCCATTGTTCTCGGAATTCTGGTGAAGTTTAAAAATGCTACGGAACTCATCCATTGTTCTCGGAATTCTGCTTAAGTTTAAAAATGCTACGGAACTCTTCCATTGTTCTTCGGAATTCTGCTGAAGTTTAAAAATGCTACGGAATTCTTTCATTGTTCTTCGGAATTCTGCAGAAGTTTAAAAATGCTACGGAACTCTTCCATTGTTCTTCGGAATTCTGCTGAAGTTTAAAAATGCTACGGAACTCTTCCATTGTTCTTCGGAATTCTGCTGAAGTTTAAAAATGCTACAGAACTCTTTCATTGTTTTGCGGAATTCTGCTGAAGTTTAAAAATGCTACGGAACTCTTCCATTTTTCTCGGAATTCTTCTGAAGTTTAAAAATGCTGCAGAACTCTTCTCTTGTTCTTCAGAATTCTGCTGAAGTTTAAAAATGCTACGGAACACTTCCTTTGTTCTTCGGAATTCTGCTGAAGTTTAAAAATGCTACAGAACTCTTCCATTGTTCACGGTATTCTGGTGAAGTTTAAAAATGCTACGGAACTCTTCCGTTGTTCTTCTGAATTCTGCTGAAGTTTAGAAATGCTACGGGACTCTTCCATTGTTCTTCTGAGTTCTGCTGAAGTTTGAAAAGGCTACGGAACTCTTCCATTGTTCTTCGGAATTCTGATGAAGTTTAAAACTGCAACGGAACTCTTCCATTGTTCTTCGGAATTCTGCTGAAGTTTAAAAATGCTACGGAACACTTCCTTTGTTCTTCGGAATTCTGCTGAAGTTTAAAAATGCTACAGAACTCTTCCATTGTTCTTGGGAATTCTGCTGAAGTTTAAAAATGCTACGGAACTCTTCCATTGTTCTTCGGAATTCTGCTGAAGTTTAAAAATGCTACGGGACTCTTCCATTGTTCTTCTGAGTTCTGCTGAAGTTTAAAAAGGCTACGGAACTCTTCCATTGTTCTTCGGAATTCTGATGAAGTTTAAAACTGCAACGGAACTCTTCCATTGTTCTTCGGAATTCTGCTGAAGTTTAAAAATGCTACGAAACACTTCCATTGTTCTTCGGAATAATGCTGAAGTTTAAAAATGCTACGGAACTCTTCCATTGTTCTCGGAATTCTGGTGAAGTTTAAAAATGACTGCGGAACTCATCCATTGTTCTCGGAATTCTGCTGAAGTTTAAAAATGCTACGGAACTCTTCCATTGTTCTTCTGAGTTCTGCTGAAGTTTAAAAATGCTGTGGAACTCTTCAATTGTTCTTCGGAATTCTGATGAAGTTTAAAACTGCAACGGAACTCTTCCATTGTTCTTCGGAATTCTGCTGAAGTTTAAAAATGCTACGGAACTCTTCCATTGTTTTTCGGAATTCTGCTGAAGTTTAAAAATGCTGTGGAGCTCTTCCATTGTTCTCGGAATTCTTCTGAAGTTTGAAAATGCTACGGAACTCTTCCATTGTTCTTCAGAATTCTGCTGAAGTTTAAAAATGCTACGGAACACTTCCTTTGTTCTTCGGAATTCTGCTGAAGTTTAAAAATGCTACAGAACTCTTCCATTGTTCACGGTATTCTGGTGAAGTTTAAAAATGCTACGGAACTCTTCCATTGTTCTTCGGAATTCTGCTGAAGTTTAAAAATGCTACGTAACTCTTCCATTGTTTTGCGGAATTCTTCTGAAGTTTATAAATGCTACAGAACTCTTCTCTTGTTCTTCAGAATTCTGCTGAAGTTTAAAAATGTTACGGAACACTGCCTTTGTTCTTCGGAATTCTGCTGAAGTTTAAAATGCTACAGAACTCTTCCATTGTTCTTCGGAATTCTGCTGAAGTTTAAAAATGCTTCGGAACTCTTCCATTGTTCTCGGAATTCTGGTGAAGTTTAAAAATGCTGCGGAACTCATCCATTGTTCTTGGAATTCTGCTGAAGTTTAAAAATGCTACAGAACTCTTCCATTGTTATTCGGAATTCTGCTGTAATTAAAAAATGCTACGGAACTCTTCCATTGTTCTTCGGAATTCTGCTGAAGTTTAAAAATGCTACGGAACTCTTCCATTGTTCTTCGGAATTCTGCTGAAGTTTAAAAATGCTATGGAACTCTTCCATTATTTTTCGGAATTCTGCTGAAGTTTAAAAATGCTGTGGAACTCTTCCATTGTTCTCGGAATTCTTCTGAAGTTTGAAAATGCTACGGAACTCTTCCATTGTTCTTCAGAATACTGCTGAAGTTTAAAAATGCTACAGAACTCTTCTCTTGTTCTTCAGAATTCTGCTGAAGTTTAAAAATGCTACGGAACAGTTCCTTTGTTCTTCGGAATTCTGCTGAAGTTTAAAAATGCTACAGAACTCTTCCATTGTTCACGGTATTCTGGTGAAGTTTAAAAATGCTACGGAACTCTTCCATTGTTCTTCGGAATTCTGTTGAAGTTTAAAAATGCTACGGGACTCTTCCATTGTTCTTCTGAGTTCTGCTGAAGTTTAAAAAGGCTACGGAACTCTTCCATTGTTCTTCGGAATTCTGATGAAGTTTAAAACTGCAACGGAACTCTTCCATTGATCTTGGAATTCTGGTGAAGTTTAAAAATGCTACGGAACTCTTCCATTGTTCTCAGAATTCTGCTGAAGCTTATAAATTCTACGGTGCTCTTCCATTGTTCTTGGGAATTCTGCTGAAGTTTAAAAATGTTACGGATCAATTCCATTGTTCTTCGGAATTCTGCTGAAGTTTGAAAATGCTACGGAACTCTTCCATTGTTCTTCGGAATTCTGCTGAAGTTTAAAAATGCTGTGGAACTCTTCCATTGTTCTTCGGAATTCTGCTGAAGTTTAAAAATGCTACGGAACTCTTCCATTGTTCTTCGGAATTCTGCAGAAGTTTAAAAATGCTACGGAACTCTTCCATTGTTCTTGGAATTCTGGTGAAGTTTAAAAATGCTACGGAACTCTTCCATTGTTCTCAGAATTCTGCTGAAGCTTATAAATTCTACGGTGCTCTTCCATTGTTCTTGGGAATTCTGCTGAAGTTTAAAAATGTTACGGATCAATTCCATTGTTCTTCGGAATTCTGCTGAAGTTTGAAAATGCTACGGAACTCTTCCATTGTTCTTCGGAATTCTGCTGAAGTTTAAAAATGCTGTGGAACTCTTCCATTGTTCTTCGGAATTCTGCTGAAGTTTAAAAATGCTACGGAACTCTTCCATTGTTCTTCGGAATTCTGCAGAAGTTTAAAAATGCTACGGAACTCTTCCATTGTTCTTGGAATTCTGGTGAAGTTTAAAAATGCTACGGAACTCTTCCATTGTTCTCAGATTTCTGATGAAGTTTATAAATTCTACGGTACTCTTCCATTGTTCTTGGGAATTCTGCTGAAGTTTAAAAATGTTACGGATCATTTCCATTGTTCTTCGGAATTCTGCTGAAGTTTAAACATGCTACGGAACTCTTCCATTGTTCTTCGGAATTCTGCTGAAGTTTAAAAATGCTACGCAACTCTTCGATTGTTCTTCGGAATTCTGCTGAAGTACAAAAATGCTACGGAACTCTTCCATTGTTCTTCTGAGTTCTGCTGAAGTTTAAAAATGCTGTGGAACTCTTCCATTATTCTTCGGAATTCTGATGAAGTTTAAAACTTCAACGGAACTCTTCCATTGTTCTTCGGAATTCTGCTGAAGTTTAAAAATGCTACGGAACTCTTCCATTGTTCTTCGGAATTCTACAGAAGTTTAAAAATGCTATGGAACTCTTCCATTGTTCTCGGAATTCTGGTGAAGTTTAAAAATGCTACGGAACTCTTTCATTGTTCTTCAGAATACTGCTGAAGTTTAAAAATGCTACAGAACTCTTCTCTTGTTCTTCAGAATTCTGCTGAAGTTTAAAAATGCTACGGAACAGTTCCTTTGTTCTTCGGAATTCTGCTGAAGTCTAAAAATGCTACAGAACTCTTCCATTGTTCACGGTGTTCTGGTGAAGTTTAAAAATGCTACGGAACTCTTCCATTGTTCTTCGGAATTCTGTTGAAGTTTAAAAATGCTACGGGACTCTTCCATTGTTCTTCTGAGTTCTGCTGAAGTTTAAAAAGGCTACGGAACTCTTCCATTGTTCTTCGGAATTCTGATGAAGTTTAAAACTGCAACGGAACTCTTCCATTGATCTTGGAATTCTGGTGAAGTTTAAAAATGCTACGGAACTCTTCCATTGTTCTCAGAATTCTGCTGAAGCTTATAAATTCTACGGTGCTCTTCCATTGTTTTTGGGAATTCTGCTGAAGTTTAAAAATGTTACGGATCAATTCCATTGTTCTTCGGAATTCTGCTGAAGTTTGAAAATGCTACGGAACTCTTCCATTGTTCTTCGGAATTCTGCTGAAGTTTAAAAATGCTGTGGAACTCTTCCATTGTTCTTCGGAATTCTGCTGAAGTTTAAAAATGCTACGGAACTCTTCCATTGTTCTTCGGAATTCTGCAGAAGTTTAAAAATGCTACGGAACTCTTCCATTGTTCTTGGAATTCTGGTGAAGTTTAAAAATGCTACGGAACTCTTCCATTGTTCTCAGATTTCTGATGAAGTTTATAAATTCTACGGTACTCTTCCATTGTTCTTGGGAATTCTGCTGAAGTTTAAAAATGTTACGGATCATTTCCATTGTTCTTCGGAATTCTGCTGAAGTTTAAACATGCTACGGAACTCTTCCATTGTTCTTCGGAATTCTGCTGAAGTTTAAAAATGCTACGCAACTCTTCGATTGTTCTTCGGAATTCTGCTGAAGTATAAAAATGCTACGGAACTCTTCCATTGTTCTTCTGAGTTCTGCTGAAGTTTAAAAATGCTGTGGAACTCTTCCATTGTTCTTCGGAATTCTGATGAAGTTTAAAACTGCAACGGAACTCTTCCATTGTTCTTCGGAATTCTGCTGAAGTTTAAAAATGCTACGGAACTCTTCCATTGTTCTTCGGAATTCTACAGAAGTTTAAAAATGCTATGGAACTCTTCCATTGTTCTCGGAATTCTGGTGAAGTTTAAAAATGCTACGGAACTCTTTCATTGTTCTCGGAATTCTGGTGAAGTTTAAAAATGCTACGGAACTCATCCATTGTTCTCGGAATTCTGCTGAAGTTTAAAAATGCTATGGAACTCTTCCATTGTTCTTCGGAATTCTGCTGAAGTTTAAAAATGGTACGGAACTTTTCCATTGTTCTTCGGAATTCTGACGAAGTTTAAAAAGGCTACGGAACTCTTCCATTGTTCTTCGGAATTCTGCTGAAGTTTAAAAATGCTACAGAACTCTTCCATTGTTCTTCGGAATTCTGCAGAAGTTTAAAAATGCTACGGAACTCTTCCATTGTTCTTGGAATTCTGGTGAAGTTTAAAAATGCTACGGAACTCTTCCATTGTTCTCAGAATTCTGCTGAAGCTTATAAGTTCTACGGTGCACTTCCATTGTTCTTGGGAATTCTGCTGAAGTTTAAAAATGTTACGGATCAATTCCATTGTTCTTCGGAATTCTGCTGAAGTTTAAAAATGCTACGGAACTCTTCCATTGTTCTTCGGAATTCTGCTGAAGTTTAAAAATGCTGTGGAGCTCTTCCATTGTTCTCGGAATTCTTCTGAAGTTTGAAAATGCTACGGAACTCTTCCATTGTTCTTCAGAATTCTGCTGAAGTTTAAAAATCCTACGGAACACTTCCTTTGTTCTTCGGAATTCTGCTGAAGTTTAAAAATGCTACAGAACTCTTCCATTGTTCACGGTATTCTGGTGAAGTTTAAAAATGCTACGGAACTCTTCCATTGTTCTTCGGAATTCTGCTGAAGTTTAAAAATGCTACGTAACTCTTCCATTGTTTTGCGGAATTCTTCTGAAGTTTATAAATGCTACAGAACTCTTCTCTTGTTCTTCAGAATTCTGCTGAAGTTTAAAAATGCTCCGGAACACTTCCTTTGTTCTTCGGAATTCTGCTGAAGTTTAAAAATGCTACAGAACTCTTCCATTGTTCACGGTATTCTGGTGAAGTTTAAAAATGCTACGGAACTCTTCCATTGTTCTTCGGAATTCTGCTGAAGTTTAAAATTGCTACGGGACTCTTCCATTGTTCTTCTGAGTTCTGCTGAAGTTTAAAAAGGCTACGGAACTCTTCCATTGTTCTTCGGAATTCTCATGAAGTTTAAAACTGCAACGGAACTCTTCCATTGTTCTTCGGAATTCTGCTGAAGTTTAAAAATGCTACGGAACTCTTCCATTGTTCTTCGGAATTCTGCTGAAGTTTAAAAATGCTACGGAACTCTTCCATTGTTCTCGGAATTCTGGTGAAGTTTAAAAATGCTGCGGAACTCATCCATTGTTCTTGGAATTCTGCTGAAGTTTAAAAATGCTACGGAACTCTTCCATTGTTATTCGGAATTCTGCTGTAATTTAAAAATGCTACGGAACTCTTCCATTGTTCTTCGGAATTCTGCTGAAGTTTAAAAATGCTACGGAACTCTTCCATTGTTCTTCGGAATTCTGCTGAAGTTTAAAAATGCTATGGAACTCTTCCATTGTTTTTCGGAATTCTGCTGAAGTTTAAAAATGCTGTGGAACTCTTCCATTGTTCTTGGAATTCTTCTGAAGTTTGAAAATGCTACGGAGCTCTTCCATTGTTCTTCAGAATACTGCTAAAGTTTAAAAATGCTACGGAACACTTCCTTTGTTCTTCGGAATTCTGCTGAAGTTTAAAAATGCTACAGAACTCTTCTCTTGTTCTTCAGAATTCTGCTGAAGTTTAAAAATGCTACGGAACACTTCCTTTGTTCTTCGGAATTCTGCTGAAGTTTAAAAATGCTACAGAACTCTTCCATTGTTCACTGTATTCTGGTGAAGTTTAAAAATGCTACGGAACTCTTCCATTGTTCTTCGGAATTCTGATGAAGTTTAAAAATGCTACGGAACACTTCCTTTGTTCTTCGGAATTCTGCTGAAGTTTAAAAATGCTACGGAACACTTCCTTTGTTCTTCGGAATTCTGCTGAAGTTTAAAAATGCTACAGAACTCTTCCATTGTTCACTGTATTCTGGTGAAGTTTAAAAATGCTACGGAACTCTTCCATTGTTCTTCGGAATTCTGCTGAAGTTTAAAAATGCTACGGAACTCTTCCATTGTTCTTCGGAATTCTGATGAAGTTTAAAACTGCAACGGAACTCTTCCATTGTTCTTCGGAATTCTGCTGAAGTTTAAAAATGCTACGGAACACTTCCATTGTTCTTCGGAATTCTGCTGAAGTTTAAAAATGCTACGGAACTCTTCCATTGTTCTCGGAATTCTGGTGAAGTTTAAAAATGCTACGGAACTCTTCCATTGTTCTTCTGAGTTCTGCTGAAGTTTAAAAATGCTGTGGAACTCTTCCATTGTTCTTCGGATTTCTGATGAAGTTTAAAACTGCAACGGAACTCTTCCATTGTTCTTCGGAATTCTGCTGAAGTTTAAAAATGCTACGGAACTCTCCCATTGTTTTTCGGAATTCTGCTGAAGTTTAAAAATGCTGTGGAGCTCTTCCATTGTTCTCGGAATTCTTCTGAAGTTTGAAAATGCTACGGAACTCTTCCATTGTTCTTCAGAATACTGCTGAAATTTAAAAATGCTACGGAACACTTCCTTTGTTCTTCGGAATTCTGCTGAAGTTTAAAAATGCTACGGAACTCTTCCATTGTTCACGGAATTCTGGTGAAGTTTAAAAATGCTACGGAACTCTTCCATTGTTATTCTTAATTCTGCTGAAGTTTACAAATGCTACGGAACTCTTCCATTGTTCTTCGGAATTCTGCTGAAGTTTAAAAATGCTATGGAACTCTTCCATTTTTCTTCTGAATTCTGCTGAAGTTTAAAAATGCTACGGAACTCTTCCATTGTTCACGGAATTCTGGTGAAGTTTAAAAATGCTACGGAACTCTTCCATTGTTATTCTTAATTCTGCTGAAGTTTAAAAATGCTACGGAACTCTTCCATTGTTCTTCGGAATTCTGCTGAAGTTTAAAAATGCTATGGAACTCTTCCATTGTTCTTCTGAATTCTGCTGAAGTTTAAAAATGCTACGGAACTCTTCCATTGTTCTTGGAATTCTGTTGAAGTATAAAAATGCTACGGAACACTTCCATTGTTCTCGGAATTCTGGTGAAGTTTAAAAATGCTACGGAACTCTTCCATTGTTCTCAGAATTCTGCTGAAGTTTAAAAATGTTATGGAACTCTTCCATTGTTCTTCGGAATTCTGCTGAATTTTAAAAATGCTACGGAACTTTTCCATTGTTCTTCGGAATTCTGATGAAGTTTAAAAATGCTACGGAACTCTTCCATTGTTCTTTGGAATTCTGCTGAAGTTTAAAAATGCTACGGAACTTTTCCATTGTTCTTCGGAATTCTGCAGTAGTTTAAAAATGCTACGGAACTCTTCCATTGTTCTTGGAATTCTGGTGAAGTTTAAAAATGCTACGGAACTCTTCCATTGTTCTCAGAATTCTGCTGAAGTTTATAAATTCTACGGTACTCTTCCATTGTTCTTGGGAATTCTGCTGAAGTTTAAAAATGTTACGGATCATTTCCATTGTTCTTCGGAATTCTGCTGAAGTTTAAATATGCTACGGAACTCTTCCATTGTTCTTCGGAATTCTGCTGAAGTTTAAAAATGCTACGGAACTCTTCGATTGTTCTTCGGAATTCTGCTGAAGTTTAAAAATGCTACGGAACTCTTCCATTGTTATTCTTAATTCTGCTGAAGTTTAAAAATGCTACGGAACTCTTCCATTGTTCTTCGGAATTCTGCTGTAATTTAAAAATGCTACGGAACTCTTCCATTGTTCTTCGGAATTCTGCTGAAGTTTAAAAATGCTACGGAACTCTTCCATTGTTATTCTTAATTCTGCTGAAGTTTAAAAATGCTGCGGAACTCTTCCATTGTTCTTCGGAATTCTGATGAAGTTTAAAAATGCTACGGAACTCTTCCATTGTTCTTCGGAATTCTGCAGAAGTTTAAAAATGCTATGGAACTTTTCCATTGTTCTTGGAATTCTGGTGAAGTTTAAAAATGCTGCGGAACTCTTCCATTGTTCTCAGAATTCTGCTGAAGTTTATAAATTCTACGGTACTCTTCCATTGTTCTTGGGAATTCTGCTGAAGTTTAAAAATGTTACGGATCATTTCCATTGTTCTTCGGAATTCTGCTGAAGTTTAAAAATGCTACAGAACTCTTCCATTGTTCTTCGGAATTCTGCAGAAGTTTAAAAATGCTACGGAACTCTTACATTGTTCTTGGAATTCTGGTGAAGTTTAAAAATGCTACGGAACTCTTCCATTGTTCTCAGAATTCTGCTGAAGCTTATAAGTTCTACGGTGCACTTCCATTGTTCTTGGGAATTCTGCTGAAGTTTAAAAATGTTACGGATCAATTCCATTGTTCTTCGGAATTCTGCTGAAGTTTAAAAATGCTACGGAACTCTTCCATTGTTCTTCGGAATTCTGCTGAAGTTTAAAAATGCTGTGGAGCTCTTCCATTGTTCTCGGAATTCTTCTGAAGTTTGAAAATGCTACGGAACTCTTCCATTGTTCTTCAGAATTCTGCTGAAGTTTAAAAATCCTACGGAACACTTCCTTTGTTCTTCGGAATTCTGCTGAAGTTTAAAAATGCTACAGAACTCTTCCATTGTTCACGGTATTCTGGTGAAGTTTAAAAATGCTACGGAACTCTTCCATTGTTCTTCGGAATTCTGCTGAAGTTTAAAAATGCTACGTAACTCTTCCATTGTTTTGCGGAATTCTTCTGAAGTTTATAAATGCTACAGAACTCTTCTCTTGTTCTTCAGAATTCTGCTGAAGTTTAAAAATGCTCCGGAACACTTCCTTTGTTCTTCGGAATTCTGCTGAAGTTTAAAAATGCTACAGAACTCTTCCATTGTTCACGGTATTCTGGTGAAGTTTAAAAATGCTACGGAACTCTTCCATTGTTCTTCGGAATTCTGCTGAAGTTTAAAATTGCTACGGGACTCTTCCATTGTTCTTCTGAGTTCTGCTGAAGTTTAAAAAGGCTACGGAACTCTTCCATTGTTCTTCGGAATTCTCATGAAGTTTAAAACTGCAACGGAACTCTTCCATTGTTCTTCGGAATTCTGCTGAAGTTTAAAAATGCTACGGAACTCTTCCATTGTTCTTCGGAATTCTGCTGAAGTTTAAAAATGCTACGGAACTCTTCCATTGTTCTCGGAATTCTGGTGAAGTTTAAAAATGCTGCGGAACTCATCCATTGTTCTTGGAATTCTGCTGAAGTTTAAAAATGCTACGGAACTCTTCCATTGTTATTCGGAATTCTGCTGTAATTTAAAAATGCTACGGAACTCTTCCATTGTTCTTCGGAATTCTGCTGAAGTTTAAAAATGCTACGGAACTCTTCCATTGTTCTTCGGAATTCTGCTGAAGTTTAAAAATGCTATGGAACTCTTCCATTGTTTTTCGGAATTCTGCTGAAGTTTAAAAATGCTGTGGAACTCTTCCATTGTTCTTGGAATTCTTCTGAAGTTTGAAAATGCTACGGAGCTCTTCCATTGTTCTTCAGAATACTGCTAAAGTTTAAAAATGCTACGGAACACTTCCTTTGTTCTTCGGAATTCTGCTGAAGTTTAAAAATGCTACAGAACTCTTCTCTTGTTCTTCAGAATTCTGCTGAAGTTTAAAAATGCTACGGAACACTTCCTTTGTTCTTCGGAATTCTGCTGAAGTTTAAAAATGCTACAGAACTCTTCCATTGTTCACTGTATTCTGGTGAAGTTTAAAAATGCTACGGAACTCTTCCATTGTTCTTCGGAATTCTGCTGAAGTTTAAAAATGCTACGGAACTCTTCCATTGTTCTTCGGAATTCTGATGAAGTTTAAAACTGCAATGGAACTCTTCCATTGTTCTTCGGAATTCTGCTGAAGTTTAAAAATGCTACGGAACACTTCCATTGTTCTTCGGAATTCTGCTGAAGTTTAAAAATGCTACGGAACTCTTCCATTGTTCTCGGAATTCTGGTGAAGTTTAAAAATGCTACGGAACTCTTCCATTGTTCTTCTGAGTTCTGCTGAAGTTTAAAAATGCTGTGGAACTCTTCCATTGTTCTTCGGATTTCTGATGAAGTTTAAAACTGCAACGGAACTCTTCCATTGTTCTTCGGAATTCTGCTGAAGTTTAAAAATGCTACGGAACTCTCCCATTGTTTTTCGGAATTCTGCTGAAGTTTAAAAATGCTGTGGAGCTCTTCCATTGTTCTCGGAATTCTTCTGAAGTTTGAAAATGCTACGGAACTCTTCCATTGTTCTTCAGAATACTGCTGAAATTTAAAAATGCTACGGAACACTTCCTTTGTTCTTCGGAATTCTGCTGAAGTTTAAAAATGCTACGGAACTCTTCCATTGTTCACGGAATTCTGGTGAAGTTTAAAAATGCTACGGAACTCTTCCATTGTTATTCTTAATTCTGCTGAAGTTTACAAATGCTACGGAACTCTTCCATTGTTCTTCGGAATTCTGCTGAAGTTTAAAAATGCTATGGAACTCTTCCATTGTTTTTCTGAATTCTGCTGAAGTTTAAAAATGCTACGGAACTCTTCCATTGTTCACGGAATTCTGGTGAAGTTTAAAAATGCTACGGAACTCTTCCATTGTTATTCTTAATTCTGCTGAAGTTTAAAAATGCTACGGAACTCTTCCATTGTTCTTCGGAATTCTGCTGAAGTTTAAAAATGCTATGGAACTCTTCCATTGTTCTTCTGAATTCTGCTGAAGTTTAAAAATGCTACGGAACTCTTCCATTGTTCTTGGAATTCTGTTGAAGTATAAAAATGCTACGGAACACTTCCATTGTTCTCGGAATTCTGGTGAAGTTTAAAAATGCTACGGAACTCTTCCATTGTTCTCAGAATTCTGCTGAAGTTTAAAAATGTTATGGAACTCTTCCATTGTTCTTCGGAATTCTGCTGAATTTTAAAAATGCTACGGAACTTTTCCATTGTTCTTCGGAATTCTGATGAAGTTTAAAAATGCTACGGAACTCTTCCATTGTTCTTTGGAATTCTGCTGAAGTTTAAAAATGCTACGGAACTTTTCCATTGTTCTTCGGAATTCTGCAGTAGTTTAAAAATGCTACGGAACTCTTCCATTGTTCTTGGAATTCTGGTGAAGTTTAAAAATGCTACGGAACTCTTCCATTGTTCTCAGAATTCTGCTGAAGTTTATAAATTCTACGGTACTCTTCCATTGTTCTTGGGAATTCTGCTGAAGTTTAAAAATGTTACGGATCATTTCCATTGTTCTTCGGAATTCTGCTGAAGTTTAAATATGCTACGGAACTCTTCCATTGTTCTTCGGAATTCTGCTGAAGTTTAAAAATGCTACGGAACTCTTCGATTGTTCTTCGGAATTCTGCTGAAGTTTAAAAATGCTACGGAACTCTTCCATTGTTATTCTTAATTCTGCTGAAGTTTAAAAATGCTACGGAACTCTTCCATTGTTCTTCGGAATTCTGCTGTAATTTAAAAATGCTACGGAACTCTTCCATTGTTCTTCGGAATTCTGCTGAAGTTTAAAAATGCTACGGAACTCTTCCATTGTTATTCTTAATTCTGCTGAAGTTTAAAAATGCTGCGGAACTCTTCCATTGTTCTTCGGAATTCTGATGAAGTTTAAAAATGCTACGGAACTCTTCCATTGTTCTTCGGAATTCTGCAGAAGTTTAAAAATGCTATGGAACTTTTCCATTGTTCTTGGAATTCTGGTGAAGTTTAAAAATGCTGCGGAACTCTTCCATTGTTCTCAGAATTCTGCTGAAGTTTATAAATTCTACGGTACTCTTCCATTGTTCTTGGGAATTCTGCTGAAGTTTAAAAATGTTACGGATCATTTCCATTGTTCTTCGGAATTCTGCTGAAGTTTAAATATGCTACGGAACTCTTCCATTGTTCTTCGGAATTCTGCTGAAGTTTAAAAATGCTACGGAACTCTTCGATTGTTCTTCGGAATTCTGCTGAAGTTTAAAAATGCTACGGAACTCTTCCATTGTTCTTCTGAGTTCTGCTGAAGTTTAAAAATGCTACCGAACTCTTCCATTGTTTTTCTTAATTCTGCTGAAGTTTAAAAATGCTACGGAACTCTTCCATTGTTTTTCGGAATTCTGCTGTAATTTAAAAATGCTACGGAACTCTTCCATTGTTCTTCGGAATTCTGCTGAAGTTTAAAAATGCTAGGGAACTCTTCCATTGTTATTCTTAATTGTGCTGAAGTTTAAAAATGCTGCGGAAGTCTTCCATTGTTCTTCGGAATTCTGATGAAGTTTAAAACTGCAACGGAACTCTTCCATTGTTCTTCGGAATTCTGCTGAAGTTTACAAATGCTACGGAACTCTTCCATTGTTCTTCGGAATTCTGCTGAAGTTTAAAAATGCTATGGAACTCTTCCATTGTTCTCGGAATTCTGGTGAAGTTTAAAAATGCTACGGAACTCTTCCATTGTTCTCGGAATTCTGCTGAAGTTTAAAAATGCTACGGAACTCATCCATTGTTCTTGGAATTCTGCTGAAGTTTAAAAATGCTACGGAACTCTTCCATTGCTCTTCGGAATTCTGCTGAAGTTTAAAAATGGTACGGAACTTTTCCATTGTTCTTCGGAATTCTGACGAAGTTTAAAAAGGCTACGGAACTCTTCCATTGTTCTTCGGAATTCTGCTGAAGTTTAAAAATGCTACGGAACTCTTCCATTTTTCTTCGGAATTCTGCAGAAGTTTAAAAATGCTATGGAACTCTTCCATTGTTCTTGGAATTCTGGTGAAGTTTAAAAATGCTATGGAACTCTTCCATTGTTCTCAGAATTCTGCTGAAGCTCATAAATTCTACGGTGCTCTTCCATTGTTCTTGGGAATTCTGCTGAAGTTTAAAAATGTTACGGATCAATTCCATTGTTCTTTGGAATTCTGCTGAAGTTTAAAAATGCTACGGAACTCTTCCATTGTTCTTCGGAATTCTGCTGAAGTTTAAAAATGCTACAGAACTCATCCATTGTTCTTCGGAATTCTGCTGAAGTTTAAAAATGCTACGGAACTCTTCCATTGTTTTGCGGAATTCTTCTGAAGTTTAAAAATGCTACAGAACTCTTCTCTTGTTCTTCAGAATTCTGCTGAAGTTTAAAAATGCTACGGAACTCTTCCATTGTTTTTCGGAATTCTGCTGAAGTTTGAAAATGCTAAGGAACTCTTCCATTGTTCTTTAGAATACTGCTGAAGTTTAAAAATGCTACGGAACACTTCCTTTGTTCTTCGGAATTCTGCTGAAGTTTAAAAATGCTACGGAACTCTTCCATTGTTCACGGAATTCTGGTGAAGTTTAAAAATGCTACGGAACTCTTCCATTGTTATTCTTAATTCTGCTGAAGTTTACAAATGCTACAGAACTCTTCCATTGTTCTTCGGAATTCTGCTGAAGTTTAAAAATGTTACGGATCATTTCCATTGTTCTTCGGAATTCTGCTGAAGTTTAAATATGCTACGGAACTCTTCCATTGTTATTCTTAATTCTGCTGAAGTTTACAAATGCTACGGAACTCTTCCATTGTTCTTCGGAATTCTGCTGAAGATTAAAAATGCTATGGAACTCTTCCATTGTTCTTCTGAATTCTGCTGAAGTTTAAAAATGCTACGGAACTGTTCCATTGTTCACGGAATTCTGGTGAAGTTTAAAAATGCCACGGAACTCTTCCATTGTTATTCTTAATTCTGCTGAAGTTTAAAAATGCTACGGAACTCTTCCATTGTTCTTCGGAATTCTGCTGAAGTTTAAAAATGCTATGGAACTCTTCCATTGTTCTTCTGAATTCTGAAGTTTAAAAATGCTACGGAACTCTTCCATTGTTCTCGGAATTCTGTTGAAGTTTAAAAATGCTACGGAACACTTCCATTGTTCTCGGAATTCTGGTGAAGTTTAAAAATGCTACGGAACTCTTCCATTGTTCTCGGAATTCTGCTGAAGTTTAAAAATGCTATGGAACTCTTCCATTGTTCTTCGGAATTCTGCTGAAGTTTAAAAATGCTACGGAACTCTTCCATTGTTCTTCGGAATTCTGCTGAAGTTTAAAAATGCTACGGAACTCACCCATTGTTCTTCGGAATTCTGAAGTTTAAAAATGCTACGGAACTCTTCCATTGTTTTGCTGAATTCTTCTGAAGTTTAAAAATGCTACAGAACTCTTCTCTTGTTCTTCAGAATTCTGCTGAAGTTTAAAAATGCTACGGAACACTTCCTTTGTTCTTCGGAATTCTGCTGAAGTTTAAAAATGCTACAGAACTCTTTCATTGTTCACGGTATTCTTGTGAAGTTTAAAAATGCTACGGAACTCTTCCATTGTTCTTCAGAATTCTGCTGAAGTTTAAAATTGCTACGGGACACTTCCATTGTTCTTCTGAGTTCTGCTGAAGTTTAAAAATGCTAAGGAACTCTTCCATTGTTCTTCGGAATTCTGATGAAGTTTAAAACTGCAACGGAACTCTTCCATTGTTCTTCGGAATTCTGCTGAAGTTTAAAAATGCTACGGAACTCTTCCATTGTTCCTCGGAATTCTGCTGAAGTTTAAAAATGCTACGGAACTCTTCCATTGTTCTCGGAATTCTGGTGAAGTTTAAAAATGCTGCGGAACTCATCCATTGTTCTTGGAATTCTGCTGAAGTTTAAAAATGCTACGGAACTCTTCCATTGTTCTTCGGAATTCTGCTGTAATTTAAAAATGCTACGGAACTCTTCCATTGTTTTTCGGAATTCTGCTGAAGTTTAAAAATGCTACGGAACTCTTCCATTGTTCTTCGGAATTCTGCTGAAGTTTAAAAATGCTACGGAACTCTTCCATTGTTATTCTTAATTCTGCTGAAGTTTAAAAATGCTACGGAACTCTTCCATTGTTTTTCGGAATTCTGCTGTAATTTAAAAATGCTACGGAACTCTTCCATTGTTCTTCGGAATTCTGCTGAAGTTTAAAAATGCTACGGAACTCTTCCATTGTTATTCTTAATTCTGCTGAAGTTTAAAAATGCTGCGGAACTCTTCCATTGTTCTTCGGAATTCTGATGAAGTTTAAAACTGCAACGGAACTCTTTCATTGTTCTTCGGAATTCTGCTGAAGTTTACAAATGCTACGGAACTCTTCCATTGTTCTTCGGAATTCTGCTGAAGTTTAAAAATGCTATGGAACTCTTCCATTGTTCTCAGAATTCTGTTGAAGTTTAAAAATGCTATGGAACTCTTCCAATGTTCTCGGAATTCTGCTGAAGTTTAAAAATGCTACGGAACTCATCCATTGTTCTCGGAATTCTGCTGAAGTTTAAAAATGCTACGGAACTCTTCCATTGCTCTTCGGAATTCTGCTGAAGTTTAAAAATGGTACGGAACTTTTCCATTGTTCTTCGGAATTCTGACGAAGTTTAAAAAGGCTACGGAACTCTTCCATTGTTCTTCGGAATTCTGCTGAAGTTTAAAAATGCTACGGAACTTTTCCATTGTTCTTCGGAATTCTGCAGAAGTTTAAAAATGCTACGGAACTCTTGAATTGTTCTTGGAATTCTGGTGAAGTTTAAAAATGCTACGGAACTCTTCCATTGTTCTCAGAATTCTGCTGAAGCTCATAAATTCTACGGTGCTCTTCCATTGTTCTTCGGAATTCTGCTGAAGTTTAAAAATGTTACGGATCAATTCCATTGTTCTTCGGAATTCTGCTGAAGTTTAAAAATGCTACGGAACTCTTCCATTGTTCTTCGGAATTCTGCTGAAGTTTAAAAATGCTACAGAACTCATCCATTGTTCTTCGGAATTCTGCTGAAGTTTAAAAATGCTACGGAACTCTTCCATTGTTTTGCGGAATTCTTCTGAAGTTTAAAAATGCTACAGAACTCTTCTCTTGTTCTTCAGAATTCTGCTGAAGTTTAAAAATGCTACGGAACTCTTCCATTGTTTTTCAGAATTCTGCTGAAGTTTAAAAATGCTGTGGAGCTCTTCCATTGTTCTCGGAATTCTTCTGAAGTTTGAAAATGCTACGGAACTCTTCCACTGTTCTTCAGAATACTGCTGAAGTTTAAAAATGCTACGGAACACTTCCTTTGTTCTTCGGAATTCTGCTGAAGTTTAACAATGCTACGGAACTCTTCCATTGTTCACGGAATTCTGGTGAAGTTTAAAAATGCTACGGAACTCTTCCATTGTTATTCTTAATTCTGCTGAAGTTTACAAATGCTACAGAACTCTTCCATTGTTCTTCGGAATTCTGCTGAAGTTTAAAAATGCTATGGAACTCTTTCATTGTTCTTCTGAATTCTGCTGAAGTTTAAAAATGCTACGGAACTCTTCCATTGTTCACGGAATTCTGCTGAAGTTTAAAAATGCTACGGAACTCTTCCATTGCTATTCATAATTCTGCTGAAGTTTAAAAATGCTACGGAACTCTTCCATTGTTCTTCGGAATTCGGGTGAAGTTTAAAATTGCTATGGAACTCTTCCATTGTTTTTCGGAATTCTGCTGAAGTTTAAAAATGCTACGGAACTCTTCCATTGTTCTTCGGAATTCTGCTGAAGTTTAAAAATGCTACGGAACTCTTCCATTGTTATTCTTAATTCTGCTGAAGTTTAAAAATGCTGCGGAACTCTTCCATTGTTCTTCGGAATTCTGATGAAGTTTAAAAATGCTACGGAACTCTTCCATTGTTATTCTTAATTCTGCTGAAGTTTAAAAATGCTACGGAACTCTTCCATTGTTTTTCGGAATTCTGCTGTAATTTAAAAATGCTACGGAACTCTTCCATTGTTCTTCGGAATTCTGCTGAAGTTTAAAAATGCTACGGAACTCTTCCATTGTTATTCTTAATTCTGCTGAAGTTTAAAAATGCTGCGGAACTCTTCCATTGTTCTTCGGAATTCTGATGAAGTTTAAAACTGCAACGGAACACTTTCATTGTTCTTCGGAATTCTGCTGAAGTTTACAAATGCTACGGAACTCTTCCATTGTTCTTCGGAATTCTGCTGAAGTTTAAAAATGCTATGGAACTCTTCCATTGTTCTCGGAATTCTGCTGAAGTTTAAAAATGCTATGGAACTCTTCCAATGTTCTCGGAATTCTGCTGAAGTTTAAAAATGCTACGGAACTCATCCATTGTTCTCGGAATTCTGCTGAAGTTTAAAAATGCTACGGAACTCTTCCATTGCTCTTCGGAATTCTGCTGAAGTTTAAAAATGGTACGGAACTTTTCCATTGTTCTTCGGAATTCTGACGAAGTTTAAAAAGGCTACGGAACTCTTCCATTGTTCTTCGGAATTCTGCTGAAGTTTAAAAATGCTACGGAACTTTTCCATTGTTCTTCGGAATTCTGCAGAAGTTTAAAAATGCTACGGAACTCTTGAATTGTTCTTGGAATTCTGGTGAAGTTTAAAAATGCTACGGAACTCTTCCATTGTTCTCAGAATTCTGCTGAAGCTCATAAATTCTACAGTGCTCTTCCATTGTTCTTGGGAATTCTGCTGAAGTTTAAAAATGTTACGGATCAATTCCATTGTTCTTCGGAATTCTGCTGAAGTTTAAAAATGCTACGGAACTCTTCCATTGTTCTTCGGAATTCTGCTGAAGTTTAAAAATGCTACAGAACTCATCCATTGTTCTTCGGAATTCTGCTGAAGTTTAAAAATGCTACGGAACTCTTCCATTGTTTTGCGGAATTCTTCTGAAGTTTAAAAATGCTACAGAACTCTTCTCTTGTTCTTCAGAATTCTGCTGAAGTTTAAAAATGCTACGGAACTCTTCCATTGTTTTTCAGAATTCTGCTGAAGTTTAAAAATGCTGTGGAGCTCTTCCATTGTTCTCGGAATTCTTCTGAAGTTTGAAAATGCTACGGAACTCTTCCATTGTTCTTCAGAATACTGCTGAAGTTTAAAAATGCTACGGAACACTTCCTTTGTTCTTCGGAATTCTGCTGAAGTTTAACAATGCTGCGGAACTCTTCCATTGTTCACGGAATTCTGGTGAAGTTTAAAAATGCTACGGAACTCTTCCATTGTTATTCTTAATTCTGCTGAAGTTTACAAATGCTACAGAACTCTTCCATTGTTCTTCGGAATTCTGCTGAAGTTTAAAAATGCTATGGAACTCTTTCATTGTTCTTCTGAATTCTGCTGAAGTTTAAAAATGCTACGGAACTCTTCCATTGTTCACGGAATTCTGCTGAAGTTTAAAAATGCTACGGAACTCTTCCATTGCTATTCATAATTCTGCTGAAGTTTAAAAATGCTACGGAACTCTTCCATTGTTCTTCGGAATTCGGGTGAAGTTTAAAATTGCTATGGAACTCTTCCATTGTTCTTCGGAATTCTGCTGAAGTTTAAAAATGCTACGGAACTCTTCCATTGTTTTGCGGAATTCTTCTGAAGTTTAAAAATGCTACAGAACTCTTCTCTTGTTCTTCAGAATTCTGCTGAAGTTTAAAAATGCTACGGAACTCTTCCATTGTTTTTCAGAATTCTGCTGAAGTTTAAAAATGCTGTGGAGCTCTTCCATTGTTCTCGGAATTCTTCTGAAGTTTGAAAATGCTACGGAACTCTTCCATTGTTCTTTAGAATACTGCTGAAGTTTAAAAATGCTACGGAACACTTCCTTTGTTCTTCGGAATTCTGCTGAAGTTTAAAAATGCTACGGAACTCTTCCATTGTTCACGGAATTCTGGTGAAGTTTAAAAATGCTACGGAACTCTTCCATTGTTATTCTTAATTCTGCTGAAGTTTACAAATGCTACAGAACTCTTCCATTGTTCTTAGGAATTCTGCTGAAGTTTAAAAATGCTATGGAACTCTTCCATTGTTCTTCTGAATTCTGCTGAAGTTTAAAAATGCTACGGAACTCTTCCATTGTTCACGGAATTCTGCTGAAGTTTAAAAATGCTACGGAACTCTTCCATTGCTATTCATAATTCTGCTGAAGTTTAAAAATGCTACGGAACTCTTCCATTGTTCTTCGGAATTCGGGTGAAGTTTAAAATTGCTATGGAACTCTTCCATTGTTCTTCGGAATTCTGCTGAAGTTTAAAAATGCTACGGAACTCTTCCATTGTTCTCGGAATTCTGTTGAAGTTTAAAAATGCTACGGAGCTCTTCCATTGTTCTCGGAATTCTGGTGAAGTTTAAAAATGCTACGGAACTCTTCCATTGTTCTCGGAATTCTGCTGAAGTTTAAAAATGCTATGGAACTCTTCCATTTTTCTTTGGAATTCTGCTGAAGTTTAAAAATGCTACGGAAATTTTCCATTGTTCTTCGGAATTCTGATGAAGTTTAAAAATGCTACGGAACTCTTCCATTGTTCTTCGGAATTCTGCTGAAGTTTAAAAATGCTACGGAACTCTTCCATTGTTCTTCGGAATTCTGCAGAAGTTTAAAAATGCTACGGAACTCGTCCATTGTTCTTGGAATTCTGGTGAAGTTTAAAAATGCTACGGAACTCTTCCATTGTTCTCAGAATTCTGCTGAAGTTTATAAATTCTACGGTACTCTTCCATTGTTCTTGGGAATTCTGCTGAAGTTTAAAAATGTTACGGATCATTTCCATTGTTCTTCGGAATTCTGCTGAAGTTTAAATATGCTATGGAACTCTTCCATTGTTCTTCGGAATTCTGCTGAAGTTTAAAAATGCTACGGAACTCTTCGATTGTTCTTCGGAATTCTGCTGAAGTTTAAAAATGCTACGGAACTCTTCCATTGTTCTTCTGAGTTCTGCTGAAGTTTAAAAATGCTACGGAACCCTTCCATTGTTATTCTTAATTCTGCTGAAGTTTAAAAATGCTACGGAACTCTTCCATTGTTATTCTTAATTCTGCTGAAGTTTAAAAATGCTACGAAACTCTTCCATTGTTCTTCGGAATTCTGCTGTAATTTAAAAATGCTACGTAACTCTTCCATTGTTCTTCGGAATTCTGCTGAAGTTTAAAAATGCTACGGAACTCTTCCATTGTTATTCTTAATTCTGCTGAAGTTTAAAAATGCTGCGGAACTCTTCCATTGTTCTTCGGAATTCTGATGAAGTTTAAAACTGCAACGGAACTCTTCCATTGTTCTTCGGAATTCTGCTGAAGTTTAAAAATGCTACGGAACTCTTCCATTGTTCTTCGGAATTCTGCTGAAGTTTAAAAATGCTACGGAACTCTTCCATTGTTCTCGGAATTCTGGTGAAGTTTAAAAATGCTACGGAACTCTTCCATTGTTCTCGGAATTCTGGTGAAGTTTAAAAATGCTACGGAACTCATCCATTGTTCTCGGAATTCTGCTGAAGTTTAAAAATGCTACGGAACTCTTCCATTGTTCTTCGGAATTCTGCTGAAGTTTAAAAATGGTACGGAACTTTTCCATTGTTCTTCGGATTTCTGATGAAGTTTAAAAATGCTACGGAACTCTTCCATTGTTTTGCTGAATTCTTCTGAAGTTTAAAAATGCTACAGAACTCTTCTCTTGTTCTTCAGAATTCTGCAGAAGTTTAAAAATGCTACGGAACTCTTCCATTGTTCTTGGAATTCTGGTGAAGTTTAAAAATGCAACGGAACTCTTCCATTGTTCTTCAGAATTCTGCTGAAGTTTAAAATTGCTACGGGACTCTTCCATTGTTCTTCTGAGTTCTGCTGAAGTTTAAAAAGGCTACGGAACTCTTCCATTGTTCTTCGGAATTCTGATGAAGTTTAAAACTGCAACGGAACTCTTCCATTGTTCTTCGGAATTCTGCTGAAGTTTAAAAATGCTACGGAACTCTTCCATTGTTCTTCGGAATTCTGCTGAAGTTTAAAAATGCTACGGAACTCTTCCATTGTTCTCGGAATTCTGGTGAAGTTTAAAAATGCTGCGGAACTCATCCATTGTTCTTGGAATTCTGCTGAAGTTTAAAAATGCTGCGGAACTCTTCCATTGTTCTTCGGAATTCTGCTGTAATTTAAAAATGCTACGGAACTCTTCCATTGTTCTTCGGAATTCTGATGAAGTTTAAAAATGCTACGGAACTCTTCCATTGTTCTTCGGAATTCTGCTGAAGTTTAAAAATGCTACGGAACTCTTCCATTGCTTTTCGGAATTCTGCTGAAGTTTAAAAATGCTGTGGAACTCTTCCATTGTTCTCGGAATTCTTCTGAAGTTTGAAAATGCTACGGAACTCTTACATTGTTCTTCAGAATACTGCTGAAGTTTAAAAATGCTACGGAACACTTCCTTTGTTCTTCGGAATTCTGCTGAAGTTTAAAAATGCTACAGAACTCTTCTCTTGTTCTTCAGAATTCTGCTGAAGTTTAAAAATGCTACGGAACACTTCCTTTGTTCTTCGGAATTCTGCTGAAGTTTAAAAATGCTACCGAAATCTTCCATTGTTCACGGTATTCTGGTGAAGTTTAAAAATGCTATGGAACTCTTCCATTGTTCTTCGGAATTCTGCTGAAGTTTAAAAATGCTACGGGACTCTTCCATTGTTCTTCTGAGTTCTGCTGAAGTTTAAAAAGGCTACGGAACTCTTCCATTGTTCTTCGGAATTCTGATGAAGTTTAAAACTGCAACGGAACTCTTCCATTGTTCTTCGGAATTCTGCTGAAGTTTAAAAATGCTACGGAACTCTTCCATTGTTCTTCGGAATTCTGCTGAAGTTTAAAAATGCTACGGAACTCTTCCATTGTTCTCGGAATTCTGCTGAAGTTTAAAAATGCTACGGAACTCTTCCATTGTTCTTCGGAATTCTGCTGAAGTTTAAAAATGCTACGGAACTCTTCCATTGTTCTTCGGAATTCTGCTGAAGTTTAAAAATGCTATGGAACTCTTCCATTGTATTCTTAATTCTGCTGAAGTTTAAAAATGCTACGGAACACTTCCATTGTTCTTCGGAATTCTGCTGAAGTTTAAAAATGCTATGGAACTCTTCCATTGTTCTTCTGAATTCTGCTGAAGTTTAAAAATGCTACGGAACTCTTCCATTGTTCTCGGAATTCTGGTGAAGTTTAAAAATGCTACGGAACTCATCCATTGTTCTCGGAATTCTGCTGAAGTTTAAAAATGCTACGGAACTCTTCCATTGTTCTTCGGAATTCTGCTGAAGTTTAAAAATGGTACGGAACTTTTCCATTGTTCTTCGGAATGCTGACGAAGTTTAAAAAGGCTACGGAACTCTTCCATTGTTCTTCGGAATTCTGCTGAAGTTTAAAAATGCTACGGAACTCTTCCATTGTTCTTCGGAATTCTGCAGAAGTTTAAAAATGCTACGGAACTCTTCCATTGTTATTGGAATTCTGGTGAAGTTTAAAAATGCTACGGAACTCTTGCATTGTTCTCAGAATTCTGCTGAAGCTTATAAATTCTACGGTGCTCTTCCATTGTTCTTGGGAATTCTGCTGAAGTTTAAAAATGTTACGGATCAATTCCATTGTTCTTCGGAATTCTGCTGAAGTTTAAAAATGCTACGGATCTCTTCCATTTTTCTTCGGAATTCTGCTGAAGTTTAAAAATGCTACGGAACTCATCCATTGTTCTTCGGAATTTTGCTGAAGTTTAAAAATGCTACGGAACTCTTCCATTGTTTTGCGGAATTCTTCTGAAGTTTAAAAATGCTACAGAACTCTTCTCTTGTTCTTCAGAATTCTGCTGAAGTTTAAAAATGCTACGGAACACTTCCTTTGTTCTTCGGAATTCTGCTGAAGTTTAAAAATGCTACAGAACTCTTCCATTGTTCACGGTATTCTGGTGAAGTTTAAAAATGCTACGGAACTCTTCCATTGTTCTTCGGAATTCTGCTGAAGTTTAAAATTGCTACGGGACTCTTCCATTGTTCTTCTGAGTTCTGCTGAAGTTTAAAAAGGCTACGGAACTCTTCCATTGTTCTTCGGAATTCTGATGAAGTTTAAAACTGCAACGGAACTCTTCCATTGTTCTTCGTAATTCTGGTGAAGTTTAAAAATGCTACGGAACTCTTCCATTGTTCTTCGGAATTCTGCTGAAGTTTAAAAATGCTACGGAACTCTTCCATTGTTCTCGGAATTCTGGTGAAGTTTAAAAATGCTGCGGAACTCATCCATTGTTCTTGGAATTCTGCTGAAGTTTAAAAATGCTGCGGAACTCTTCCATTGTTCTTCGGAATTCTGCTGTAATTTAAAAATGCTACGGAACTCTTCCATTGTTCTTCGGAATTCTGCTGAAGTTTAAAAATGCTACGGAACTCTTCCATTGTTCTCAGAATTCTGCTGAAGCTTATAAATTCTACGGTGCTCTTCCATTTTTCTTGGGAATTCTGCTGAAGTTTAAAAATGTTACGAATCAATTCCATTGTTCTTCGGAATTCTGCTGAAGTTTAAAAATGCTACGGAACTCTTCCATTGTTCTTCGGAATTCTGCTGAAGTTTAAAAATGCTACGGAACTCATCCATTGTTCTTCGGAATTCTGAAGTTTAAAAATGCTACGGAACTCTTCCATTGTTTTGCTGAATTCTTCTGAAGTTTAAAAATGCTACAGAACTCTTCTCTTGTTCTTCAGAATTCTGCTGAAGTTTAAAAATGCTACGGAACACTTCCTTTGTTCTTCGGAATTCTGCTGAAGTTTAAAAATGCTACAGAACTCTTTCATTGTTCACGGTATTCTTGTGAAGTTTAAAAATGCTACGGAACTCTTCCATTGTTCTTCAGAATTCTGCTGAAGTTTAAAATTGCTACGGGACTCTTCCATTGTTCTTCTGAGTTCTGCTGAAGTTTAAAAAGGCTAAGGAACTCTTCCATTGTTCTTCGGAATTCTGATGAAGTTTAAAACTGCAACGGAACTCTTCCATTGTTCTTCGGAATTCTGCTGAAGTTTAAAAATGCTACAGAACTCTTCCATTGTTCACGGTATTCTGGTGAAGTTTAAAAATGCTACGGAACTCTTCCATTGTTCTTCGGAATTCTGCTGAAGTTTAAAATTGCTACGGGACTCTTCCATTGTTCTTCTGAGTTCTGCTGAAGTTTAAAAAGGCTACGGAACTCTTCCATTGTTCTTCGGAATTCTGATGAAGTTCAAAACTGCAACGGAACTCTTCCATTGTTCTCGGAATTCTGCTGAAGTTTAAAAATGCTATGGAACTCTTCCATTGTTCTTCGGAATTCTGCTGAAGTTTAAAAATGCTACGGAACTTTTCCATTGATCTTCGGAATTCTGATGAAGTTTAAAAATGCTACGGAACTCTTCCATTGTTCTTCGGAATTCTGCTGAAGTTTAAAAATGCTACGGAACTCTTCCATTGTTCTTCTGAGTTCTGCTGAAGTTTAAAAATGCTGCGGAACTCTTCCATTGCTCTTCGGAATTCTGATGAAGTTTAAAACTGCAACGGAACTCTTCCATTGTTCTTCGGAATTCTGCTGAAGTTTAAAAATGCTACGGAACTCTTCCATTGTTCTTCGGAATTCTGCTGAAGTTTAAAAATGCTACGGAACTCTTCCATTGTTCTCGGAATTCTGCTGAAGTTTAAAAATGCTACGGAACTCTTCCATTGTTCTTCGGAATTCTGCTGAAGTTTAAAAATGCTACGGAACTCTTCCATTGTTCTTCGGAATTCTGCTGAAGTTTAAAAATGCTATGGAACTCTTCCATTGTATTCTTAATTCTGCTGAAGTTTAAAAATGCTACGGAACACTTCCATTGTTCTTCGGAATTCTGCTGAAGTTTAAAAATGCTATGGAACTCTTCCATTGTTCTTCTGAATTCTGCTGAAGTTTAAAAATGCTACGGAACTCTTCCATTGTTCTCGGAATTCTGGTGAAGTTTAAAAATGCTACGGAACTCATCCATTGTTCTCTGAATTCTGCTGAAGTTTAAAAATGCTACGGAACTCTTCCATTGTTCTTCGGAATTCTGCTGAAGTTTAAAAATGGTACGGAACTTTTCCATTGTTCTTCGGAATGCTGACGAAGTTTAAAAAGGCTACGGAACTCTTCCATTGTTCTTCGGAATTCTGCTGAAGTTTAAAAATGCTAAGGAACTCTTCCATTGTTCTTCGGAATTCTGCAGAAGTTTAAAAATGCTACGGAACTCTTCCATTGTTATTGGAATTCTGGTGAAGTTTAAAAATGCTACGGAACTCTTCCATTGTTCTCAGAATTCTGCTGAAGCTTATAAATTCTACGGTGCTCTTCCATTGTTCTTGGGAATTCTGCTGAAGTTTAAAAATGTTACGGATCAATTCCATTGTTCTTCGGAATTCTGCTGAAGTTTAAAAATGCTACGGATCTCTTCCATTTTTCTTCGGAATTCTGCTGAAGTTTAAAAATGCTACGGAACTCATCCATTGTTCTTCGGAATTTTGCTGAAGTTTAAAAATGCTACGGAACTCTTCCATTGTTTTGCGGAATTCTTCTGAAGTTTAAAAATGCTACAGAACTTTTCTCTTGTTCTTCAGAATTCTGCTGAAGTTTAAAAATGCTACGGAACACTTCCTTTGTTCTTCGGAATTCTGCTGAAGTTTAAAAATGCTACAGAACTCTTCCATTGTTCACGGTATTCTGGTGAAGTTTAAAAATGCTACGGAACTCTTCCATTGTTCTTCGGAATTCTGCTAAAGTTTAAAATTGCTACGGGACTCTTCCATTGTTCTTCTGAGTTCTGCTGAAGTTTAAAAAGGCTACGGAACTCTTCCATTGTTCTTCGGAATTCTGATGAAGTTTAAAACTGCAACGGAACTCTTCCATTGTTCTTCGGAATTCTGCTGAAGTTTAAAAATGCTACGGAACTCTTCCATTGTTCTTCGGAATTCTGCTGAAGTTTAAAAATGCTACGGAACTCTTCCATTGTTCTCGGAATTCTGGTGAAGTTTAAAAATGCTGCGGAACTCATCCATTGTTCTTGGAATTCTGCTGAAGTTTAAAAATGCTGCGGAACTCTTCCATTGTTCTTCGGAATTCTGCTGTAATTTAAAAATGCTACGGAACTCTTCCATTGTTCTTCGGAATTCTGCTGAAGTTTAAAAATGCTACGGAACTCTTCCATTGTTCTTCGGAATTCTGCTGAAGTTTAAAAATGCTACGGAACTCTTCCATTGCTTTTCGGAATTCTGCTGAAGTTTAAAAATGCTGTGGAACTCTTCCATTGTTCTCGGAATTCTTCTGAAGTTTGAAAATGCTACGGAACTCTTACATTGTTCTTCAGAATACTGCTGAAGTTTAAAAATGCTACGGAACACTTCCTTTGTTCTTCGGAATTCTGCTGAAGTTAAAAATGCTACAGAACTCTTCTCTTGTTCTTCAGAATTCTGCTGAAGTTTAAAAATGCTACGGAACACTTCCTTTGTTCTTCGGAATTCTGCTGAAGTTTAAAAATGCTACCGAAATCTTCCATTGTTCACGGTATTCTGGTGAAGTTTAAAAATGCTATGGAACTCTTCCATTGTTCGTCGGAATTCTGCTGAAGTTTAAAAATGCTACGGGACTCTTCCATTGTTCTTCTGAGTTCTGCTGAAGTTTAAAAAGGCTACGGAACTCTTCCATTGTTCTTCGGAATTCTGATGAAGTTTAAAACTGCAACGGAACTCTTCCATTGTTCTTCGGAATTCTGCTGAAGTTTAAAAATGCTACGGAACTCTTCCATTGTTCTTCGGAATTCTGCTGAAGTTTAAAAATGCTACGGAACTCTTCCATTGTTCTTGGAATTCTGGTGAAGTTTAAAAATGCTGCGGAACTCATCCATTGTTCTCGGAATTCTGCTGAAGTTTAAAAATGCTACGGAACTCTTCCATTGTTCTTCGGAATTCTGCTGTAATTTAAAAATGCTACGGAACTCTTCCATTGTTCTTCTGAATTCTGCTGAAGTTTAAAAATGCTACGGAACTCTTCCATTGTTTTTCGGAATTCTGCTGAAATTTAAAAATGCTGTGGAGCTCTTCCATTGTTCTCGGAATTCTTCTGAAGTTTAAAAATGCTACGGAACTCTTCCATTGTTCTCGGAATTCTGGTGAAGTTTAAAAATGCAGCGGAACTCATCCATTGTTCTTGGAATTCTGCTGAAGTTTAAAAATGCTGTGGAACTCTTCCATTGTTCTTCGGAATTCTGCTGAAGTTTAAAAATGCTACGGAACTCATCCATTGTTCTTCGGAATTCTGAAGTTTAAAAATGTTACGAATCAATTCCATTGTTCTTCGGAATTCTGCTGAAGTTTAAAAATGCTACGGAACTCTTCCATTGTTCTTCGGAATTCTGCTGAAGTTTAAAAATGCTACGGAACTCATCCATTGTTCTTCGGAATTCTGAAGTTTAAAAATGCTACGGAACTCTTCCATTGTTTTGCTGAATTCTTCTGAAGTTTAAAAATGCTACAGAACTCTTCTCTTGTTCTTCCAAATTCTGCTGAAGTTTAAAAATGCTACGGAACACTTCCTTTGTTCTTCGGAATTCTGCTGAAGTTTAAAAATGCTACAGAACTCTTTCATTGTTCACGGTATTCTTGTGAAGTTTAAAAATGCTACGGAACTCTTCCATTGTTCTTCAGAATTCTGCTGAAGTTTAAAATTGCTACGGGACTCTTCCATTGTTCTTCTGAGTTCTGCTGAAGTTTAAAAAGGCTAAGGAACTCTTCCATTGTTCTTCGGAATTCTGATGAAGTTTAAAACTGCAACGGAACTCTTCCATTGTTCTTCGGAATTCTGCTGAAGTTTAAAAATGCTACAGAACTCTTCCATTGTTCACGGTATTCTGGTGAAGTTTAAAAATGCTACGGAACTCTTCCATTGTTCTTCGGAATTCTGCTGAAGTTTAAAATTGCTACGGGACTCTTCCATTGTTCTTCTGAGTTCTGCTGAAGTTTAAAAAGGCTACGGAACTCTTCCATTGTTCTTCGGAATTCTGATGAAGTTCAAAACTGCAACGGAACTCTTCCATTGTTCTCGGAATTCTGCTGAAGTTTAAAAATGCTATGGAACTCTTCCATTGTTCTTCGGAATTCTGCTGAAGTTTAAAAATGCTACGGAACTTTTCCATTGATCTTCGGAATTCTGATGAAGTTTAAAAATGCTACGGAACTCTTCCATTGTTCTTCGGAATTCTGCTGAAGTTTAAAAATGCTACGGAACTCTTCCATTGTTCTTCTGAGTTCTGCTGAAGTTTAAAAATGCTGCGGAACTCTTCCATTGCTCTTCGGAATTCTGATGAAGTTTAAAACTGCAACGGAACTCTTCCATTGTTCTTCGGAATTCTGCTGAAGTTTAAAAATGCTACGGAACTCTTCCATTGTTCTTCGGAATTCTGCTGAAGTTTAAAAATGCTACGGAACTCTTCCATTGTTCTCGGAATTCTGCTGAAGTTTAAAAATGCTACGGAACTCTTCCATTGTTCTTCGGAATTCTGCTGAAGTTTAAAAATGCTACGGAACTCTTCCATTGTTCTTCGGAATTCTGCTGAAGTTTAAAAATGCTATGGAACTCTTCCATTGTATTCTTAATTCTGCTGAAGTTTAAAAATGCTACGGAACACTTCCATTGTTCTTCGGAATTCTGCTGAAGTTTAAAAATGCTATGGAACTCTTACATTGTTCTTCTGAATTCTGCTGAAGTTTAAAAATGCTACGGAACTCTTCCACTGTTCTCGGAATTCTGGTGAAGTTTAAAAATGCTACGGAACTCATCCATTGTTCTCGGAATTCTGGTGAAGTTTAAAAATGCTACGGAACTCATCCATTGTTCTCGGAATTCTGCTGAAGTTTAAAAATGCTACGGAACTCTTCCATTGTTCTTCGGAATTCTGCTGAAGTTTAAAAATGCTACGGAACTCTTCCATTGCTTTTCGGAATTCTGCTGAAGTTTAAAAATGCTGTGGAACTCTTCCATTGTTCGCGGAATTCTTCTGAAGTTTGAAAATGCTACGGAACTCTTACATTGTTCTTCAGAATACTGCTGAAGTTTAAAAATGCTACGGAACCCTTCCTTTGTTCTTCGGAATTCTGCTGAAGTTTAAAAATGCTACAGAACTCTTCTCTTGTTCTTCAGAATTCTGCTGAAGTTTAAAAATGCTACGGAACACTTCCTTTGTTCTTCGGAATTCTGCTGAAGTTTAAAAATGCTACCGAAATCTTCCATTGTTCACGGTATTCTGGTGAAGTTTAAAAATGCTATGGAACTCTTCCATTGTTCTTCGGAATTCTGCTGAAGTTTAAAAATGCTACGGGACTCTTCCATTGTTCTTCTGAGTTCTGCTGAAGTTTAAAAAGGCTACGGAACTCTTCCATTGTTCTTCGGAATTCTGATGAAGTTTAAAACTGCAACGGAACTCTTCCATTGTTCTTCGGAATTCTGCTGAAGTTTAAAAATGCTACGGAACTCTTCCATTGTTCTTCGGAATTCTGCTGAAGTTTAAAAATGCTACGGAACTCTTCCATTGTTCTCGGAATTCTGCTGAAGTTTAAAAATGCTACGGAACTCTTCCATTGTTCTTCGGAATTCTGCTGAAGTTTAAAAATGCTACGGAACTCTTCCATTGTTCTTCGGAATTCTGCTGAAGTTTAAAAATGCTATGGAACTCTTCCATTGTATTCTTAATTCTGCTGAAGTTTAAAAATGCTACGGAACACTTCCATTGTTCTTCGGAATTCTGCTGAAGTTTAAAAATGCTATGGAACTCTTCCATTGTTCTTCTGAATTCTGCTGAAGTTTAAAAATGCTACGGAACTCTTCCATTGTTCTCGGAATTCTGGTGAAGTTTAAAAATGCTACGGAACTCATCCATTGTTCTCGGAATTCTGCTGAAGTTTAAAAATGCTACGGAACTCTTCCATTGTTCTTCGGAATTCTGCTGAAGTTTAAAAATGGTACGGAACTTTTCCATTGTTCTTCGGAATGCTGACGAAGTTTAAAAAGGCTACGGAACTCTTCCATTGTTCTTCGGAATTCTGCTGAAGTTTAAAAATGCTACGGAACTCTTCCATTGTTCTTCGGAATTCTGCAGAAGTTTAAAAATGCTACGGAACTCTTCCATTGTTATTGGAATTCTGGTGAAGTTTAAAAATGCTACGGAACTCTTCCATTGTTCTCAGAATTCTGCTGAAGCTTATAAATTCTACGGTGCTCTTCCATTGTTCTTGGGAATTCTGCTGAAGTTTAAAAATGTTACGGATCAATTCCATTGTTCTTCGGAATTCTGCTGAAGTTTAAAAATGCTACGGATCTCTTCCATTTTTCTTCGGAATTCTGCTGAAGTTTAAAAATGCTAAGGAACTCATCCATTGTTCTTCGGAATTTTGCTGAAGTTTAAAAATGCTACGGAACTCTTCCATTGTTTTGCGGAATTCTTCTGAAGTTTAAAAATGCTACAGAACTCTTCTCTTGTTCTTCAGAATTCTGCTGAAGTTTAAAAATGCTACGGAACACTTCCTTTGTTCTTCGGAATTCTGCTGAAGTTTAAAAATGCTACAGAACTCTTCCATTGTTCACGGTATTCTGGTGAAGTTTAAAAATGCTACGGAACTCTTCCATTGTTCTTCGGAATTCTGCTGAAGTTTAAAATTGCTACGGGACTCTTCCATTGTTCTTCTGAGTTCTGCTGAAGTTTAAAAAGGCTACGGAACTCTTCCATTGTTCTTCGGAATTCTGATGAAGTTTAAAACTGCAACGGAACTCTTCCATTGTTCTTCGGAATTCTGCTGAAGTTTAAAAATGCTACGGAACTCTTCCATTGTTCTTCGGAATTCTGCTGAAGTTTAAAAATGCTACGGAACTCTTCCATTGTTCTCGGAATTCTGGTGAAGTTTAAAAATGCTGCGGAACTCATCCATTGTTCTTGGAATTCTGCTGAAGTTTAAAAATGCTGCGGAACTCTTCCATTGTTCTTCGGAATTCTGCTGTAATTTAAAAATGCTACGGAACTCTTCCATTGTTCTTCGGAATTCTGCTGAAGTTTAAAAATGCTACGGAACTCTTCCATTATTCTCAGAATTCTGCTGAAGCTTATAAATTCTACGGTGCTCTTCCATTTTTCTTGGGAATTCTGCTGAAGTTTAAAAATGTTACGAATCAATTCCATTGTTCTTCGGAATTCTGCTGAAGTTTAAAAATGCTACGGAACTCTTCCATTGTTCTTCGGAATTCTGCTGAAGTTTAAAAATGCTACGGAACTCATCCATTGTTCTTCGGAATTCTGAAGTTTAAAAATGCTACGGAACTCTTCCATTGTTTTGCTGAATTCTTCTGAAGTTTAAAAATGCTACAGAACTCTTCTCTTGTTCTTCCGAATTCTGCTGAAGTTTAAAAATGCTACGGAACACTTCCTTTGTTCTTCGGAATTCTGCTGAAGTTTAAAAATGCTACAGAACTCTTTCATTGTTCACGGTATTCTTGTGAAGTTTAAAAATGCTACGGAACTCTTCCATTGTTCTTCAGAATTCTGCTGAAGTTTAAAATTGCTACGGGACTCTTCCATTGTTCTTCTGAGTTCTGCTGAAGTTTAAAAAGGCTAAGGAACTCTTCCATTGTTCTTCGGAATTCTGATGAAGTTTAAAACTGCAACGGAACTCTTCCATTGTTCTTCGGAATTCTGCTGAAGTTTAAAAATGCTACAGAACTCTTCCATTGTTCACGGTATTCTGGTGAAGTTTAAAAATGCTACGGAACTCTTCCATTGTTCTTCGGAATTCTGCTGAAGTTTAAAATTGCTACGGGACTCTTCCATTGTTCTTCTGAGTTCTGCTGAAGTTTAAAAAGGCTACGGAACTCTTCCATTGTTCTTCGGAATTCTGATGAAGTTCAAAACTGCAACGGAACTCTTCCATTGTTCTCGGAATTCTGCTGAAGTTTAAAAATGCTATGGAACTCTTCCATTGTTCTTCGGAATTCTGCTGAAGTTTAAAAATGCTACGGAACTTTTCCATTGATCTTCGGAATTCTGATGAAGTTTAAAAATGCTACGGAACTCTTCCATTGTTCTTCGGAATTCTGCTGAAGTTTAAAAATGCTACGGAACTCTTCCATTGTTCTTCTGAGTTCTGCTGAAGTTTAAAAATGCTGCGGAACTCTTCCATTGCTCTTCGGAATTCTGCTGAAGTTTAAAAATGCTATGGAACTCTTCCATTGTATTCTTAATTCTGCTGAAGTTTAAAAATGCTACGGAACACTTCCATTGTTCTTCGGAATTCTGCTGAAGTTTAAAAATGCTATGGAACTCTTCCATTGTTCTTCTGAATTCTGCTGAAGTTTAAAAATGCTACGGAACTCTTCCACTGTTCTCGGAATTCTGGTGAAGTTTAAAAATGCTACGGAACTCATCCATTGTTCTCGGAATTCTGCTGAAGTTTAAAAATGCTACGGAACTCTTCCATTGTTCTTCGGAATTCTGCTGAAGTTTAAAAATGGTACGGAACTTTTCCATTGTTCTTCGGAATGGTGACGAAGTTTAAAAAGGCTACGGAACTCTTCCATTGTTCTTCGGAATTCTGCTGAAGTTTAAAAATGCTAAGGAACTCTTCCATTGTTCTTCGGAATTCTGCAGAAGTTTAAAAATGCTACGGAACTCTTCCATTGTTATTGAAATTCTGGTGAAGTTTAAAAATGCTACGGAACTCTTCCATTGTTCTCAGAATTCTGCTGAAGCTTATAAATTCTACGGTGCTCTTCCATTGTTCTTGGGAATTCTGCTGAAGTTTAAAAATGTTACGGATCAATTCCATTGTTCTTCGGAATTCTGCTGAAGTTTAAAAATGCTACGGATCTCTTCCATTTTTCTTCGGAATTCTGCTGAAGTTTAAAAATGCTACGGAACTCATCCATTGTTTTGCGGAATTCTTCTGAAGTTTAAAAATGCTACAGAACTCTTCTCTTGTTCTTCAGAATTCTGCTGAAGTTTAAAAATGCTACGGAACACTTCCTTTGTTCTTCGGAATTCTGCTGAAGTTTAAAAATGCTACAGAACTCTTCCATTGTTCACGGTATTCTGGTGAAGTTTAAAAATGCTACGGAACTCTTCCATTGTTCTTCGGAATTCTGCTGAAGTTTAAAATTGCTACGGGACTCTTCCATTGTTCTTCTGAGTTCTGCTGAAGTTTAAAAAGGCTACGGAACTCTTCCATTGTTCTTCGGAATTCTGATGAAGTTTAAAACTGCAACGGAACTCTTCCATTGTTCTTCGGAATTCTGCTGAAGTTTAAAAATGCTACGGAACTCTTCCATTGTTCTTCGGAATTCTGCTGAAGTTTAAAAATGCTACGGAACTCTTCCATTGTTCTCGGAATTCTGGTGAAGTTTAAAAATGCTGCGGAACTCATCCATTGTTCTTGGAATTCTGCTGAAGTTTAAAAATGCTGCGGAACTCTTCCATTGTTCTTCGGAATTCTGCTGTAATTTAAAAATGCTACGGAACTCTTCCATTGTTCTTCGGAATTCTGCTGAAGTTTAAAAATGCTACGGAACTCTTCCATTATTCTCAGAATTCTGCTGAAGCTTATAAATTCTACGGTGCTCTTCCATTTTTCTTGGGAATTCTGCTGAAGTTTAAAAATGTTACGAATCAATTCCATTGTTCTTCGGAATTCTGCTGAAGTTTAAAAATGCTACGGAACTCTTCCATTGTTCTTCGGAATTCTGCTGAAGTTTAAAAATGCTACGGAACTCATCCATTGTTCTTCGGAATTCTGAAGTTTAAAAATGCTACGGAACTCTTCCATTGTTTTGCTGAATTCTTCTGAAGTTTAAAAATGCTACAGAACTCTTCTCTTGTTCTTCCGAATTCTGCTGAAGTTTAAAAATGCTACGGAACACTTCCTTTGTTCTTCGGAATTCTGCTGAAGTTTAAAAATGCTACAGAACTCTTTCATTGTTCACGGTATTCTTGTGAAGTTTAAAAATGCTACGGAACTCTTCCATTGTTCTTCAGAATTCTGCTGAAGTTTAAAATTGCTACGGGACTCTTCCATTGTTCTTCTGAGTTCTGCTGAAGTTTAAAAAGGCTAAGGAACTCTTCCATTGTTCTTCGGAATTCTGATGAAGTTTAAAACTGCAACGGAACTCTTCCATTGTTCTTCGGAATTCTGCTGAAGTTTAAAAATGCTACAGAACTCTTCCATTGTTCACGGTATTCTGGTGAAGTTTAAAAATGCTACGGAACTCTTCCATTGTTCTTCGGAATTCTGCTGAAGTTTAAAATTGCTACGGGACTCTTCCATTGTTCTTCTGAGTTCTGCTGAAGTTTAAAAAGGCTACGGAACTCTTCCATTGTTCTTCGGAATTCTGATGAAGTTCAAAACTGCAACGGAACTCTTCCATTGTTCTCGGAATTCTGCTGAAGTTTAAAAATGCTATGGAACTCTTCCATTGTTCTTCGGAATTCTGCTGAAGTTTAAAAATGCTACGGAACTTTTCCATTGATCTTCGGAATTCTGATGAAGTTTAAAAATGCTACGGAACTCTTCCATTGTTCTTCGGAATTCTGCTGAAGTTTAAAAATGCTACGGAACTCTTCCATTGTTCTTCTGAGTTCTGCTGAAGTTTAAAAATGCTGCGGAACTCTTCCATTGCTCTTCGGAATTCTGCTGAAGTTTAAAAATGCTATGGAACTCTTCCATTGTATTCTTAATTCTGCTGAAGTTTAAAAATGCTACGGAACACTTCCATTGTTCTTCGGAATTCTGCTGAAGTTTAAAAATGCTATGGAACTCTTCCATTGTTCTTCTGAATTCTGCTGAAGTTTAAAAATGCTACGGAACTCTTCCACTGTTCTCGGAATTCTGGTGAAGTTTAAAAATGCTACGGAACTCATCCATTGTTCTCGGAATTCTGCTGAAGTTTAAAAATGCTACGGAACTCTTCCATTGTTCTTCGGAATTCTGCTGAAGTTTAAAAATGGTACGGAACTTTTCCATTGTTCTTCGGAATGGTGACGAAGTTTAAAAAGGCTACGGAACTCTTCCATTGTTCTTCGGAATTCTGCTGAAGTTTAAAAATGCTAAGGAACTCTTCCATTGTTCTTCGGAATTCTGCAGAAGTTTAAAAATGCTACGGAACTCTTCCATTGTTATTGAAATTCTGGTGAAGTTTAAAAATGCTACGGAACTCTTCCATTGTTCTCAGAATTCTGCTGAAGCTTATAAATTCTACGGTGCTCTTCCATTGTTCTTGGGAATTCTGCTGAAGTTTAAAAATGTTACGGATCAATTCCATTGTTCTTCGGAATTCTGCTGAAGTTTAAAAATGCTACGGATCTCTTCCATTTTTCTTCGGAATTCTGCTGAAGTTTAAAAATGCTACGGAACTCATCCATTGTTCTTCGGAATTTTGCTGAAGTTTAAAAATGCTACGGAACTCTTCCATTGTATTGCGGAATTCTTCTGAAGTTTAAAAATGCTACAGAACTCTTCTCTTGTTCTTCAGAATTCTGCTGAAGTTTAAAAATGCTACGGAACACTTCCTTTGTTCTTCGGAATTCTGCTGAAGTTTAAAAATGCTACAGAACTCTTCCATTGTTCACGGTATTCTGGTGAAGTTTAAAAATGCTACGGAACTCTTCCATTGTTCTTCGGAATTCTGCTAAAGTTTAAAATTGCTACGGGACTCTTCCATTGTTCTTCTGAGTTCTGCTGAAGTTTAAAAAGGCTACGGAACTCTTCCATTGTTCTTCGGAATTCTGATGAAGTTTAAAACTGCAACGGAACTCTTCCATTGTTCTTCGGAATTCTGCTGACGTTTAAAAATGCTACGGAACTCTTCCATTGTTCTTCGGAATTCTGCTGAAGTTTAAAAATGCTACGGAACTCTTCCATTGTTCTCGGAATTCTGGTGAAGTTTAAAAATGCTGCAGAACTCATCCATTGTTCTTGGAATTCTGCTGAAGTTTAAAAATGCTGCGGAACTCTTCCATTGTTCTTCGGAATTCTGCTGTAATTTAAAAATGCTACGGAACTCTTCCATTGTTCTTCTGAATTCTGATGAAGTTTAAAAATGCTACGGAACTCTTCCATTGTTCTTCGGAATTCTGCTGAAGTTTAAAAATGCTACGGAACTCTTCCATTGCTTTTCGGAATTCTGCTGAAGTTTAAAAATGCTGTGGAACTCTTCCATTGTTCTCGGAATTCTTCTGAAGTTTGAAAATGCTACGGAACTCTTACATTGTTCTTCAGAATACTGCTGAAGTTTAAAAATGCTACGGAACACTTCCTTTGTTCTTCGGAATTCTGCTGAAGTTTAAAAATGCTACAGAACTCTTCTCTTGTTCTTCAGAATTCTGCTGAAGTTTAAAAATGCTACGGAACACTTCCTTTGTTCTTCCGAATTCTGCTGAAGTTTAAAAATGCTACCGAAATCTTCCATTGTTCACGGTATTCTGGTGAAGTTTAAAAATGCTATGGAACTCTTCCATTGTTCTTCGGAATTCTGCTGAAGTTTAAAAATGCTACGGGACTCTTCCATTGTTCTTCTGAGTTCTGCTGAAGTTTAAAAAGGCTACGGAACTCTTCCATTGTTCTTCGGAATTCTGATGAAGTTTAAAACTGCAACGGAACTCTTCCATTGTTCTTCGGAATTCTGCTGAAGTTTAAAAATGCTACGGAACTCTTCCATTGTTCTTCGGAATTCTGCTGAAGTTTAAAAATGCTACGGAACTCTTCCATTGTTCTTGGAATTCTGGTGAAGTTTAAAAATGCTGCGGAACTCATCCATTGTTCTCGGAATTCTGCTGAAGTTTAAAAATGCTACGGAACTCTTCCATTGTTCTTCGGAATTCTGCTGTAATTTAAAAATGCTACGGAACTCTTCCATTGTTCTTCTGAATTCTGCTGAAGTTTAAAAATGCTACGGAACTCTTCCATTGTTTTTCGGAATTCTGCTGAAATTTAAAAATGCTGTGGAGCTCTTCCATTGTTCTCGGAATTCTTCTGAAGTTTGAAAATGCTGCGGAACTCTTCCATTGTTCTTCAGAATACTGCTGAAGTTTAAAAATGCTACGGAACACTTCCTTTGTTCTTCAGAATTCTGCTGAAGTTTAAAAATGCTACGGAACTCTTCCATTGTTCACGGAATTCTGGTGAAGTTTAAAAATGCTACGGAACTCTTCCATTGTTATTCTTAATTCTGCTGAAGTTTAAAAATGCTACGGAACTCTTCCATTGTTCTTTGGAATTCTGCTGAAGTTTAAAAATGCTATGGAACTCTTCCATTGTTCTTCTGAATTCTGCTGAAGTTTAAAAATGCTACGGAACTCTTCCATTGTTCACGGAATTCTGGTGAAGTTTAAAAATGCTACGGAACTCTTCCATTGTTATTCTTAATTCTGCTGAAGTTTAAAAATGCTACGGAACTCTTCCATTGTTCTTCGGAATTCTGCTGAAGTTTAAAAATGCAATGGAACTCTTCCATTGTTCTTTTGAATTCTGCTGAAGTTTAAAAATGCTATGGAACTCTTCCATTGTTCTCGGAATTCTGTTGAAGTTTAAAAATGCTATGGAACTCTTCCATTGTATTCTTAATTCTGCTGAAGTTTAAAAATGCTATGGAACTCTTCCATTGTTCTCGGAATTCTGGTGAAGTTTAAAAATGCTACGGAACTCTTCCATTGTTCTCGGAATTCTGGTGAAGTTTAAAAATGCTACGGAACTCATCCATTGTTCTCGGAATTCTGCTGAAGTTTAAAAATGCTACGGAATTCTTCCATTGTTCTTCGGAATTCTGCTGAAGTTTAAAAATGGTACGGAACTTTTCCATTGTTCTTCGGAATTCTGACGAAGTTTAAAAAGGCTACGGAACTCTTCCATTGTTCTTCGGAATTCTGCTGAAGTTTAAAAATGCTACGGAACTCTTCCATTGTTCTTCGGAATTCTGCAGAAGTTTAAAAATGCTACGGAACTCTTCCATTGTTCTTGGAATTCTGGTGAAGTTTAAAAATGCTACGGAACTCTTCCATTGTTCTCAGAATTCTGCTGAAGCTTATAAATTCTACGGTGCCCTTCCATTGTTCTTGGGATTTCTGCTGAAGTTTAAAAATGTTACGGATCAATTCCATTGTTCTTCAGAATTCTGCTGAAGTTTAAAAATCCTACGGAACTCTTCCATTGTTCTTAGAATTCTGCTGAAGTTTAAAAATGCTACGGAACTCATCCATTGTTCTTCGGAATTCTGCTGAAGTTTAAAAATGCTTCGGAACTCTTCCATTGTTTTGCGGAATTCTTCTGAAGTTTAAAAATGCTACAGAACTCTTCTCTTGTTCTTCAGAATTCTGCTGAAGTTTAAAAATGCTACGGAAAACTTCCTTTGTTCTTCGGAATTCTGCTGAAGTTTAAAAATGCTACAGAACTCTTCCATTGTTCACGGTATTCTGGTGAAGTTTAAAAATGCTACGGAACTCTTCCATTGTTCTTCGGAATTCTGTTGAAGTTTAAAAATGCTACGGGACTCTTCCATTGTTCTTCTGAGTTCTGCTGAAGTTTAAAAAGGCTACGGAACTCTTCCATTGTTCTTCGGAATTCTGATGAAGTTTAAAACTGCAACGGAACTCTTCCATTGTTCTTCAGAATTCTGCTGAAGTTTAAAAATGCTACGGAACTCTTCCATTGTTCTTTGGAATTCTGCTGAAGTTTAAAAATGCTACGGAACTCTTCCATTGTTCTTGGCATTCTGTTGAAGTTTAAAAATGCTACGGAACTCTTCCATTGTTCTCGGAATTCTGGTGAAGTTTAAAAATGCTACTGAACTCTTCCATTGTTCCCGGAATTCTGCTGAAGTTTGAAAATGCTACGGAACTCTTCCATTGTTCTTCGGAATTCTGCTGAAGTTTAAAAATGCTACGGATCTTTTCCATTGTTCTTCGGAATTCTAATGAAGTTTAAAAATGCTAAGGAACTCTTCCATTGTTCTTCAGAATTCTGCTGAAGTTTAAAAATGCTATGTAACACTTCCATTGTTCTTCGGAATTCTGCTGAAGTTTAAAAATGCTACGGAACTCTTCCATTGTTCTTCGGAATTCTGGTGAAGTTTAAAAATGCTATGGAACTCTTCCATTGTTCTCATAATTCTGCTGAAGTTTATAAATTCTACGGTACTCTTCCATTGTTCTTGGGAATTCTGCTGAAGTTTAAAAATGCTGCGCAACTCCTCCATTGTTCTTCGGAATTCTGATGAAGTTTAAAACTGCAACGGAACTCTTCCATTGTTCTTCGGAATTCTGCTGAAGTTTAAAAATGCTACGGAACTCTTCCATTGTTCTTCGGAATTCTGATGAAGCTTAAAACTGCAACGGAACTCTTCCATTGTTCTTCGGAATTCTGCTGAAGTTTAAAAATGCTACGGAACTCTTACATTGTTCTTCTGAATTCTGCTGAAGTTTAAAAATGCTACGGAACTCTTCCATTGTTCTTCGGAATTCTGATGAAGCTTAAAACTGCAACGGAACTCTTCCATTGTTCTTCGGAATTCTGCTGAAGTTTAAAAATGCTACGGAACTCTTCCATTGTTCTCGGAATTCTGCTGAAGTTAAAAAATGCTACGGAACTCTTCCATTGTTCTCGGAATTCTGGTGAAGTTTAAAAATGCTACGGAACTCTTCCATTGTTCTCGGAATTCTGCTGAAGTTTAAAAATGCTACGGAACTCTTCCATTGTTCTTCGGAATTCTGCTGAAGTTTAAAAATGCTACGGAACTCTTCCATTGTTCTTCGGAATTCTGCTGTAGTTTAAAAATGCTATGGAACTCTTCCATTGTTCTCGGAATTCTGGTGAAGTTTAAAAATGCTACGGAACTCTTCCATTGTTCTCGGAATTCTGGTGAAGTTTAAAAATGCTACGGAACTCATCCATTGTTCTCAGAATTCTGCTGAAGTTTAAAAATGCTACGGAACTCTTCCATTGTTCTTCGGAATTCTGCTGAAGTTTAAAAATGGTACGGAACTTTTCCATTGTTCTTCGGAATTCTGACGAAGTTTAAAAAGGCTACGGAACTCTTCCATTGTTCTTCGGAATTCTGCTGAAGTTTAAAAATGCTACGGAACTCTTCCATTATTCTTCGGAATTCTGCAGAAGTTTAAAAATGCTACGGAACCCATCCATTGTTCTCGGAATTCTGCTGAAGTTTAAAAATGCTACGGAACTCTTCCATTGTTCTTCGGAATTCTGCTGAAGTTTAAAAATGGTACGGAACTTTTCCATTGTTCTTCGGAATTCTGACGAAGTTTAAAAAGGCTACGGAACTCTTCCATTGTTCTTCGGAATTCTGCTGAAGTTTAAAAATGCTACGGAACTCTTCCATTATTCTTCGGAATTCTGCAGAAGTTTAAAAATGCTACGGAACTCTTCCATTGTTCTTGGAATTCTGGTGAAGTTTAAAAATGCTACGGAACTCTTCCATTGTTCTCAGAATTCTGCTGAAGCTTATAAATTCTATGGTGCCCTTCCATTGTTCTTGGGAATTCTGCTGAAGTTTAAAAATGTTACGGATCAATTCCATTGTTCTTCAGAATTCTGCTGAAGTTTAAAAATCCTACGGAACTCTTCCATTGTTCTTAGAATTCTGCTGAAGTTTAAAAATGCTACGGAACTCATCCATTGTTCTTCGGAATTCTGCTGAAGTTTAAAAATGCTACGGAACTCTTCCATTGTTTTGCGGAATTCTTCTGAAGTTTAAAAATGCTACAGAACTCTTCTCTTGTTCTTCAGAATTCTGCTGAAGTTTAAAAATGCTACGGAAAACTTCCTTTGTTCTTCGGAATTCTGCTGAAGTTTAAATATGCTACAGAACTCTTCCATTGTTCACGGTATTCTGGTGAAGTTTAAAAATGCTACGGAACTCTTCCATTGTTCTTCGGAATTCTGTTGAAGTTTAAAAATGCTACGGGACTCTTCCATTGTTCTTCTGAGTTCTGCTGAAGTTTAAAAAGGCTACGGAACTCTTCCATTGTTCTTCGGAATTCTGATGAAGTTTAAAACTGCAACGGAACTCTTCCATTGTTCTTCAGAATTCTGCTGAAGTTTAAAAATGCTACGGAACTCTTCCATTGTTCTTCGGAATTCTGCTGAAGTTTAAAAATGCTACGGAACTCTTCCATTGTTCTTGGAATTCTGTTGAAGTTTAAAAATGCTACGGAACTCTTCGATTGTTCTCGGAATTCTGGTGAAGTTTAAAAATGCTACTGAACTCTTCCATTGTTCCCGGAATTCTGCTGAAGTTTAAAAATGCTACGGAACTCTTCCATTGTTCTTCGGAATTCTGCTGAAGTTTAAAAATGCTACGGAACTTTTCCATTGTTCTTCGGAATTCTAATGAAGTTTAAAAATGCTAAGGAACTCTTCCATTGTTCTTCAGAATTCTGCTGAAGTTTAAAAATGCTATGTAACACTTCCATTGTTCTTCGGAATTCTGCTGAAGTTTAAAAATGCTACGGAACTCTTCCATTGTTCTTCGGAATTCTGGTGAAGTTTAAAAATGCTATGGAACTCTTCCATTGTTCTCAGAATTCTGCTGAAGTTTATAAATTCTACGGTACTCTTCCATTGTTCTTGGGAATTCTGCTGAAGTTTAAAAATGTTACGGATCATTTCCATTGTTTTTTGGAATTCTGCTGAAGTTTAAATATGCTACGGAACTCTTCCATTGTTCTTTGGAATTCTGCTGAAGTTTAAAAATGCTACGGAACTCTTCCATTGTTCTTCTGAGTTCTGTTGAAGTTTAAAAATGCTGCGCAACTCCTCCATTGTTCTTCGGAATTCTGATGAAGTTTAAAACTGCAACGGAACTCTTCCATTGTTCTTCGGAATTCTGCTGAAGTTTAAAAATGCTACGGAACTCTTCCATTGTTCTTCGGAATTCTGATGAAGCTTAAAACTGCAACGGAACTCTTCCATTGTTCTTCGGAATTCTGCTGAAGTTTAAAAATGCTACGGAACTCTTACATTGTTCTTCTGAATTCTGCTGAAGTTTAAAAATGCTACGGAACTCTTCCATTGTTCTTCGGAATTCTGATGAAGCTTAAAACTGCAACGGAACTCTTCCATTGTTCTTCGGAATTCTGCTGAAGTTTAAAAATGCTACGGAACTCTTCCATTGTTCTCGGAATTCTGCTGAAGTTAAAAAATGCTACGGAACTCTTCCATTGTTCTCGGAATTCTGGTGAAGTTTAAAAATGCTACGGAACTCTTCCATTGTTCTCGGAATTCTGCTGAAGTTTAAAAATGCTACGGAACTCTTCCATTGTTCTTCGGAATTCTGCTGAAGTTTAAAAATGCTACGGAACTCTTCCATTGTTCTTCGGAATTCTGCTGTAGTTTAAAAATGCTATGGAACTCTTCCATTGTTCTCGGAATTCTGGTGAAGTTTAAAAATGCTACGGAACTCTTCCATTGTTCTCGGAATTCTGGTGAAGTTTAAAAATGCTACGGAACTCATCCATTGTTCTCAGAATTCTGCTGAAGTTTAAAAATGCTACGGAACTCTTCCATTGTTCTCAGAATTCTGCAGAAGTTTAAAAATGCTACGGAACTCTTCCATTGTTCTTGGAATTCTGGTGAAGTTTAAAAATGCTACGGAACTCTTCCATTGTTCTCAGAATTCTGCTGAATCTTATAAATTCTACGGTGCTCTTCCATTGTTCTTGGGAATTCTGCTGAAGTGTAAAAATGTTACGGATCAATTCCATTGTTCTTCAGAATTCTGCTGAAGTTTAAAAATGCTACGGAACTCTTCCATTGTTCTTTGGAATTCTGCTGACGTTTAAAAATGCTACGGAACTCTTCCATTGTTCTTCGGAATTCTGCTGAAGTTTAAAAATGCTACGGAACTCTTCCATTGTTCTTTGGAATTCTGCTGAAGTTTAAAAATGCTACGGAACTCTTCCATTGTTCTTCTGAGTTCTGCTGAAGTTTAAAAATGCTACGGAACTCTTCCATTGTTCTTCTGAGTTCTGCTGAAGTTTAAAAATGCTGCGGAACTCTTCCATTGTTCTTCGGCATTCTGGTGAAGTTTAAAACTGCAACGAAACTCTTCCATTGTTCTTCGGAATTCTGCTGAAGTTTAAAAATGCTACGGAACTCTTCCATTGTTCTTTGGATTTCTGCTGAAGTTTAAAAATGCTACGGAACTCTTCTATTGTTCTTCGGAATTCTGCTGAAGTTTAAAAATGCACGGAACTCTTACGTTGTTCTTCGGAATTCTGCTGAAGTTTAAAAATGCTACGGAACTCTTCCATTGTTCTTCGGAATTCTGATGAAGCTTAAAACTGCAACGGAACTCTTCCATTGTTCTTCGGAATTCTGCTGAAGTTTAAAAATGCTACGGAACTCTTCCATTGTTTTTCGGAATTCTGCTGAAGTTTAAAAATGCTACGGAACTCTTCCATTGTTCTCGGAATTCTGCTGAAGTTAAAAAATGCTACGGAACTCTTCCATTGTTCTCGGAATTCTGGTGAAGTTTAAAAATGCTACGGAACTCTTCCATTGTTCTCGGAATTCTGCTGAAGTTTAAAAATGCTACGGAACTCTTCCATTGTTCTTCGGAATTCTGCTGAAGTTTAAAAATGCTACGGAACTCTTCCATTGTTCTTCGGAATTCTGCTGAAGTTTAAAAATGCTATGGAACTCTTCCATTGTTCTCGGAATTCTGCTGAAGTTTAAAAATGCTACGGAACTCTTCCATTGTTCTCGGAATTCTGGTGAAGTTTAAAAATGCTACGGAACCCATCCATTGTTCTCGGAATTCTGCTGAAGTTTAAAAATGCTACGGAACTCTTCCATTGTTCTTCGGAATTCTGCTGAAGTTTAAAAATGGTACGGAAATTTTCCATTGTTCTTCGGAATTCTGACGAAGTTTAAAAAGGCTACGGAACTCTTCCATTGTTCTTCGGAATTCTGCTGAAGTTTAAAAATGCTACGGAACTCTTCCATTATTCTTCGGAATTCTGCAGAAGTTTAAAAATGCTACGGAACCCATCCATTGTTCTCGGAATTCTGCTGAAGTTTAAAAATGCTACGGAACTCTTCCATTGTTCTTCGGAATTCTGCTGAAGTTTAAAAATGGTACGGAACTTTTCCATTGTTCTTCGGAATTCTGACGAAGTTTAAAAAGGCTACGGAACTCTTCCATTGTTCTTCGGAATTCTGCTGAAGTTTAAAAATGCTTCGGAACTCTTCCATTATTCTTCGGAATTCTGCAGAAGTTTAAAAATGCTACGGAACTCTTCCATTGTTCTTGGAATTCTGGTGAAGTTTAAAAATGCTACGGAACTCTTCCATTGTTCTCAGAATTCTGCTGAAGCTTATAAATTCTACGGTGCTCTTCCATTGTTCTTGGGAATTCTGCTGAAGTTTAAAAATGTTACAGATCAATTCCATTGTTCTTCGGAATTCTGCTGAAGTTTAAAAATGCTACGGAACTCTTCCATTGTTTTGCGGAATTCTGCTGAAGTTTAAAAATGCTACGGAACTCTTCCATTTTTCTCGGAATTCTTCTGAAGTTTAAAAATGCTACAGAACTCTTCCATTGTTCTTCAGAATTCTGCTGAAGTTTAAAAATGCTACGGAACACTTCCTTTGTTATTCGGAATTCTGCTGAAGTTTAAAAATGCTACAGAACTCTTCCATTGTTCACGGTATTCTGGTGAAGTTTAAAAATGCTACGGAACTCTTCCATTGTTCTTCGGAATTCTGCTGAAGTTTAAAAATGCTACGGGACTCTTCCATTGTTCTTCTGAGTTCTGCTGAAGTTTAAAAAGGCTACGGAACTCTTCCATTGTTCTTCGGAATTCTGATGAAGTTTAAAACTGCAACAGAACTCTTCCATTGTTCTTCGGAATTCTGGTGAAGTTTAAAAATGCTGCGGAACTCATCCATTGTTCTCGGAATTCTGCTGAAGTTTAAAAATGCTACGGAACTCTTCCATTGTTCTTCGGAATTCTGCTGTAATTTAAAAATGCTACGGAACTCTTCCATTGTTCTTCGGAATTCTGCTGAAGTTTAAAAATGCTACGGAACTCTTCCATTGTTCTTCGGAATTCTGCTGAAGTTTAAAAATGCTGTGGAACTCTTCCATTGTTCTCGGAATTCTTCTGAAGTTTGAAAATGCTATGGAACTCTTCCATTGTTCTCGGAATTCTTCTGAAGTTTGAAAATGCTACGGAACTCTTCCTTTGTTCTTCGGAATTCTGCTGAAGTTTAAAAATGCTACGGAACTCTTCCATTGTTCACGGAATTCTGGTGAAGTTTAAAAATGCTACGGAACTCTTCCATTGTTATTCTTAATTCTGCTGAAGTTTAAAAATGCTACGGAACTCTTCCATTGTTCTTCGGAATTCTGCTGAAGTTTAAAAATGCTACGGAACTCTTCCATTGTTCTTCTGAATTCTGCTGAAGTTTAAAAATGCTACGAAACTCTTCCATTGTTCTTCGGAATTCTGATGAAGCTTAGAACTGCAACGGAACTCTTCCATTGTTCTTCGGAATTCTGCTGAAGTTTAAAAATGCTACGGAATTCTTCCATTGTTCTCGGAATTCTGGTGAAGTTTAAAAATGCTACGGAATTCTTCCATTGTTCTCGGAATTCTGGTGAAGTTTAAAAATGGTACGGAACTCTTCCATTGTTCTCGGAATTCTGGTGAAGTTAAAAACTGCTGCGGAACTCTTCCATTGTTCTTCGGAAATCTGCTGAAGTTTAAAAATGCTACGGAACTTTTCCATTGTTCTTCAGAATTCAGCTGAAGTTTAAAAATGCTACGGAACTCTTCCATTGTTCTTCGGAATTCTGCTGAAGTTTAAAAATGCTACGGAACTCTTCCATTATTCTTCGGAATTCTGCAGAAGTTTAAAAATGCTACGGAACTCTTCCATTGTTCTTGGAATTCTGGTGAAGTTTAAAAATGCTACGGAACTCTTCCATTGTTCTCAGAATTCTGCTGAAGCTTATAAATTCTACGGTGCTCTTCCATTGTTCTTGGGAATTCTGCTGAAGTTTAAAAATGTTACGGATCAATTCCATTGTTCTTCGGAATTCTGCTGAAGTTTAAAAATGCTACGGAACTCTTCCATTGTTCTTTGGAATTCTGCTGAAGTTTAAAAATGCTACGGAACTCTTCCATTGTTTTGCGGAATTCTGCTGAAGTTTAAAAATGCTACGGAACTCTTCCATTTTTCTCGGAATTCTTCTGAAGTTTAAAAATGCTACAGAACTCTTCCATTGTTCTTCAGAATTCTGCTGAAGTTTAAAAATTCTACGGAACACTTCCTTTGTTATTCGGAATTCTGCTGAAGTTTAAAAATGCTACAGAACTCTTCCATTGTTCACGGTATTCTGGTGAAGTTTAAAAATGCTACGGAACTCTTCCATTGTTCTTCGGAATTCTGCTGAAGTTTAAAAATGCTACGGGACTCTTCCATTGTTCTTCTGAGTTCTGCTGAAGTTTAAAAAGGCTTCGGAACTCTTCCATTGTTCTTCGGATTTCTGATGAAGTTTAAAACTGCAACAGAACTCTTCCATTGTTCTTCGGAATTCTGCTGAAGTTTAAAAATGCTACGGAACTCTTCCATTGTTCTTCGGAATTCTGCTGAAGTTTAAAAATGCTACGGAACTCTTCCATTGTTCTCGGAATTCTGGTGAAGTTTAAAAATGCTGCGGAACTCATCCATTGTTCTCGGAATTCTGCTGAAGTTTAAAAATGCTACGGAACTCTTCCATTGTTCTTCGGAATTCTGCTGTAATTTAAAAATGCTACGGAACTCTTCCATTGTTCTTCGGAATTCTGCTGGTTTAAAAATGCTACGGAACTCTTCCATTGTTCTTCGGAATTCTGCTGAAGTTTAAAAATGCTGTGGAACTCTTCCATTGTTCTCGGAATTCTTCTGAAGTTTGAAAATGCTACGGAACTCTTCCATTGTTCTCGGAATTCTTCTGAAGTTTGAAAATGCTACGGAACTCTTCCTTTGTTCTTCGGAATTCTGCTGAAGTTTAAAAATGCTACGGAACTCTTCCATTGTTCACGGAATTCTGGTGAAGTTTAAAAATGCTACAGAACTCTTCCATTGTTATTCTTAATTCTGCTGAAGTTTAAAAATGCTACGGAACTCTTCCATTGTTCTTCGGAATTCTGCTGAAGTTTAAAAATGCTACGGAACTCTTCCATTGTTCTTCTGAATTCTGCTGAAGTTTAAAAATGCTACGAAACTCTTCCATTGTTCTTCGGAATTCTGATGAAGCTTAGAACTGCAACGGAACTCTTCCATTGTTCTTCGGAATTCTGCTGAAGTTTAAAAATGCTACGGAACTCTTCCATTTTTCTCGGAATTCTTCTGAAGTTTAAAAATGCTACAGAACTCTTCCATTGTTCTTCAGAATTCTGCTGAAGTTTAATAATGCTACGGAACACTTCCTTTGTTATTCGGAATTCTGCTGAAGTTTAAAAATGCTACAGATCTCTTCCATTGTTCACGGTATTCTGGTGAAGTTTAAAAATGCTACGGAACTCTTCCATTGTTCTTCGGAATTCTGCTGAAGTTTAAAAATGCTACGGGACTCTTCCATTGTTCTTCTGAGTTCTGCTGAAGTTTAAAAAGGCTTCGGAACTCTTCCATTGTTCTTCGGAATTCTGATGAAGTTTAAAACTGCAACAGAACTCTTCCATTGTTCTTCGGAATTCTGCTGAAGTTTAAAAATGCTACGGAACTCTTCCATTGTTCTTCGGAATTCTGCTGAAGTTTAAAAATGCTACGGAACTCTTCCATTGTTCTCGGAATTCTGGTGAAGTTTAAAAATGCTGCGGAACTCATCCATTGTTCTCGGAATTCTGCTGAAGTTTAAAAATGCTACGGAACTCTTCCATTGTTCTTCTGAATTCTGCTGAAGTTTAAAAATGCTACGAAACTCTTCCATTGTTCTTCGGAATTCTGATGAAGCTTAGAACTGCAACGGAACTCTTCCATTGTTCTTCGGAATTCTGCTGAAGTTTAAAAATGCTACGGAATTCTTCCATTGTTCTCGGAATTCTGGTGAAGTTTAAAAATGCTACGGAATTCTTCCATTGTTCTCGGAATTCTGGTGAAGTTTAAAAATGGTACGGAACTCTTCCATTGTTCTCGGAATTCTGGTGAAGTTAAAAACTGCTGCGGAACTCTTCCATTGTTCTTCGGAAATCTGCTGAAGTTTAAAAATGCTACGGAACTTTTCCATTGTTCTTCAGAATTCAGCTGAAGTTTAAAAATGCTACGGAACTCTTCCATTGTTCTTCGGAATTCTGCTGAAGTTTAAAAATGCTACGGAACTCTTCCATTATTCTTCGGAATTCTGCAGAAGTTTAAAAATGCTACGGAACTCTTCCATTGTTCTTGGAATTCTGGTGAAGTTTAAAAATGCTACGGAACTCTTCCATTGTTCTCAGAATTCTGCTGAAGCTTATAAATTCTACGGTGCTCTTCCATTGTTCTTGGGAATTCTGCTGAAGTTTAAAAATGTTACGGATCAATTCCATTGTTCTTCGGAATTCTGCTGAAGTTTAAAAATGCTACGGAACTCTTCCATTGTTCTTTGGAATTCTGCTGAAGTTTAAAAATGCTACGGAACTCTTCCATTGTTTTGCGGAATTCTGCTGAAGTTTAAAAATGCTACGGAACTCTTCCATTTTTCTCGGAATTCTTCTGAAGTTTAAAAATGCTACAGAACTCTTCCATTGTTCTTCAGAATTCTGCTGAAGTTTAAAAATTCTACGGAACACTTCCTTTGTTATTCGGAATTCTGCTGAAGTTTAAAAATGCTACAGAACTCTTCCATTGTTCACGGTATTCTGGTGAAGTTTAAAAATGCTACGGAACTCTTCCATTGTTCTTCGGAATTCTGCTGAAGTTTAAAAATGCTACGGGACTCTTCCATTGTTCTTCTGAGTTCTGCTGAAGTTTAAAAAGGCTTCGGAACTCTTCCATTGTTCTTCGGATTTCTGATGAAGTTTAAAACTGCAACAGAACTCTTCCATTGTTCTTCGGAATTCTGCTGAAGTTTAAAAATGCTACGGAACTCTTCCATTGTTCTTCGGAATTCTGCTGAAGTTTAAAAATGCTACGGAACTCTTCCATTGTTCTCGGAATTCTGGTGAAGTTTAAAAATGCTGCGGAACTCATCCATTGTTCTCGGAATTCTGCTGAAGTTTAAAAATGCTACGGAACTCTTCCATTGTTCTTCGGAATTCTGCTGTAATTTAAAAATGCTACGGAACTCTTCCATTGTTCTTCGGAATTCTGCTGGTTTAAAAATGCTACGGAACTCTTCCATTGTTCTTCGGAATTCTGCTGAAGTTTAAAAATGCTGTGGAACTCTTCCATTGTTCTCGGAATTCTTCTGAAGTTTGAAAATGCTACGGAACTCTTCCATTGTTCTCGGAATTCTTCTGAAGTTTGAAAATGCTACGGAACTCTTCCTTTGTTCTTCGGAATTCTGCTGAAGTTTAAAAATGCTACGGAACTCTTCCATTGTTCACGGAATTCTGGTGAAGTTTAAAAATGCTACAGAACTCTTCCATTGTTATTCTTAATTCTGCTGAAGTTTAAAAATGCTACGGAACTCTTCCATTGTTCTTCGGAATTCTGCTGAAGTTTAAAAATGCTACGGAACTCTTCCATTGTTCTTCTGAATTCTGCTGAAGTTTAAAAATGCTACGAAACTCTTCCATTGTTCTTCGGAATTCTGATGAAGCTTAGAACTGCAACGGAACTCTTCCATTGTTCTTCGGAATTCTGCTGAAGTTTAAAAATGCTACGGAACTCTTCCATTTTTCTCGGAATTCTTCTGAAGTTTAAAAATGCTACAGAACTCTTCCATTGTTCTTCAGAATTCTGCTGAAGTTTAATAATGCTACGGAACACTTCCTTTGTTATTCGGAATTCTGCTGAAGTTTAAAAATGCTACAGATCTCTTCCATTGTTCACGGTATTCTGGTGAAGTTTAAAAATGCTACGGAACTCTTCCATTGTTCTTCGGAATTCTGCTGAAGTTTAAAAATGCTACGGGACTCTTCCATTGTTCTTCTGAGTTCTGCTGAAGTTTAAAAAGGCTTCGGAACTCTTCCATTGTTCTTCGGAATTCTGATGAAGTTTAAAACTGCAACAGAACTCTTCCATTGTTCTTCGGAATTCTGCTGAAGTTTAAAAATGCTACGGAACTCTTCCATTGTTCTTCGGAATTCTGCTGAAGTTTAAAAATGCTACGGAACTCTTCCATTGTTCTCGGAATTCTGGTGAAGTTTAAAAATGCTGCGGAACTCATCCATTGTTCTCGGAATTCTGCTGAAGTTTAAAAATGCTACGGAACTCTTCCATTGTTCTTCGGAATTCTGTTGTAATTTAAAAATGCTACGGAACTCTTCCATTGTTCTTCGGAATTCTGCTGAAGTTTAAAAATGCTACGGAACTCTTCCATTGTTCTTCGGAATTCTGCTGAAGTTTAAAAATGCTGTGGAACTCTTCCATTGTTCTCGGAATTCTTCTGAAGTTTGAAAATGCTACGGAACTCTTCCATTGTTCTTGGAATTCTTCTGAAGTTTGAAAATGCTACGGAACTCTTCCTTTGTTCTTCGGAATTCTGCTGAAGTTTAAAAATGCTACGGAACTCTTCCATTGTTCACGGAATTCTGGTGAAGTTTAAAAATGCTACGGAACTCTTCCATTGTTATTCTTAATTCTGCTGAAGTTTAAAAATGCTACGGAACTCTTCCATTGTTCTTCGGAATTCTGCTGAAGTTTAAAAATGCTACGGAACTCTTCCATTGTTCTTCTGAATTCTGCTGAAGTTTAAAAATGCTACGAAACTCTTCCATTGTTCTTCGGAATTCTGATGAAGCTTAGAACTGCAACGGAACTCTTCCATTGTTCTTCGGAATTCTGCTGAAGTTTAAAAATGCTACGGAATTCTTCCATTGTTCTCGGAATTCTGGTGAAGTTTAAAAATGGTACGGAACTCTTCCATTGTTCTCGGAATTCTGGTGAAGTTAAAAACTGCTGCGGAACTCTTCCATTGTTCTTCGGAAATCTGCTGTAGTTTAAAAATGCTACGGAACTTTTCCATTGTTCTTCAGAATTCAGCTGAAGCTTAAAAATGCTACGGAACTCTTCCATTGTTCTTCGGAATTCTGCTGAAGTTTAAAAATGCTACGGAACTCTTCCATTATTCTTCGGAATTCTGCAGAAGTTTAAAAATGCTACGGAACTCTTCCATTGTTCTTGGAATTCTGGTGAAGTTTAAAAATGCTACGGAACTCTTCCATTGTTCTCAGAATTCTGCTGAAGCTTATAAATTCTACGGTGCTCTTCCATTGTTCTTGGGAATTCTGCTGAAGTTTAAAAATGTTACGGATCAATTCCATTGTTCTTCGGAATTCTGCTGAAGTTTAAAAATGCTACGGAACTCTTCCATTGTTCTTCGGAATTCTGCTGAAGTTTAAAAATGCTACGGAACTCTTCCATTGTTCTCGGAATTCTGCTGAAGTTTAAAAATGCTACGGAACTCTTCCATTGTTCTCGGAATTCTGGTGAAGTTTAAAAATGCTACGGAACTCTTCCATTGTTCTCGGAATTCTGCTGAAGTTTAAAAATGCTACGGAACTCTTCCATTGTTCTCTGAATTCTGGTGAAGTTTAAAAATGCTACGGAACTCATCCATTGTTCTCGGAATTCTGCTGAAGTTTAAAAATGCTACGGAACTCTTCCATTGTTCTTCGGAATTCTGCTGAAGTTTAAAAATGCTACGGAACTCTTCCATTATTCTTCGGAATTCTGCAGAAGTTTAAAAATGCTACGGAACTCTTCCATTGTTCTTGGAATTCTGGTGAAGTTTAAAAATGCTACGGAACTCTTCCATTGTTCTCAGAATTCTGCTGAAGCTTATAAATTCTACGGTGCTCTTCCATTGTTCTTGGGAATTCTGCTGAAGTTTAAAAATGTTACGGATCAATTCCATTGTTCTTCGGAATTCTGCTGAAGTTTAAAAATGCTACGGAACTCTTCCATTGTTTTGCGGAATTCTGCTGAAGTTTAAAAATGCTACGGAACTCTTCCATTTTTCTTGGAATTCTTCTGAAGTTTAAAAATGCTACAGAACTCTTCCATTGTTCTTCAGAATTCTGCTGAAGTTTAAAAATGCTACGGAACACTTCCTTTGTTATTCGGAATTCTGCTGAAGTTTAAAAATGCTACAGAACTCTTCCATTGTTCACAGTATTCTGGTGAAGTTTAAAAATGCTACGGAACTCTTCCATTGTTCTTCGGAATTCTGCTGAAGTTTAAAAATGCTACGGGACTCTTCCATTGTTCTTCTGAGTTCTGCTGAAGTTTAAAAAGGCTACGGATCTCTTCCATTGTTCTTCGGAATTCTGATGAAGTTTAAAACTGCAACAGAACTCTTCCATTGTTCTTCGGAATTCTGCTGAAGTTTAAAAATGCTACGGAACTCTTCCATTGTTCTTCGGAATTCTGCTGAAGTTTAAAAATGCTACGGAACTCTTCCATTGTTCTCGGAATTCTGGTGAAGTTTAAAAATGCTGCGGAACTCATCCATTGTTCTCGGAATTCTGCTGAAGTTTAAAAATGCTACGGAACTCTTCCATTGTTCTTCGGAATTCTGCTGTAATTTAAAAATGCTACGGAACTCTTCCATTGTTCTTCGGAATTCTGCTGAAGTTTAAAAATGCTACGGAACTCTTCCATTGTTATTCGGAATTCTGCTGAAGTTTAAAAATGCTGTGGAACTCTTCCATTGTTCTCGGAATTCTTCTGAAGTTTGAAAATGCTACGGAACTCTTCCATTGTTCTCAGAATTCTTCTGAAGTTTGAAAATGCTACGGAACTCTTCCTTTGTTCTTTGGAATTCTGCTGAAGTTTAAAAATGCTACGGAACTCTTCCATTGTTCACGGAATTCTGGTGAAGTTTAAAAATGCTACGGAACTCTTCCATTGTTATTCTTAATTCTGCTGAAGTTTAAAAATGCTACGGAACTCTTCCATTGTTCTTCAGAATTCTGCTGAAGTTTAAAATTGCTACGGAACTCTTCCATTGTTCTTCTGAATTCTGCTGAAGTTTAAAAATGCTACGAAACTCTTCCATTGTTCTTCGGAATTCTGATGAAGCTTAGAACTGCAACGGAACTCTTCCATTGTTCTTCGGAATTCTGCTGAAGTTTAAAAATGCTACGGAATTCTTCCATTGTTCTCGGAATTCTGGTGAAGTTTAAAAATGCTACGGAATTCTTCCATTGTTCTCGGAATTCTGGTGAAGTTTAAAAATGGTACGGAACTCTTCCATTGTTCTCGGAATTCTGGTGAAGCTAAAAACTGCTGCGGAACTCTTCCATTGTTCTTCGGAAATCTGCTGAAGTTTAAAAATGCTACGGAACTTTTCCATTGTTCTTCAGAATTCAGCTGAAGTTTAAAAATGCTACGGAACTCTTCCATTGTTCTTCGGAATTCTGCTGAAGTTTAAAAATGCTACGGAACTCTTCCATTATTCTTCGGAATTCTGCAGAAGTTTAAAAATGCTACGGAACTCTTCCATTGTTCTTGGAATTCTGGTGAAGTTTAAAAATGCTACGGAACTCTTCCATTGTTCTCAGAATTCTGCTGAAGCTTATAAATTCTACGGTGCTCTTCCATTGTTCTTGGGAATTCTGCTGAAGTTTAAAAATGTTACGGATCAATTCCATTGTTCTTCGGAATTCTGCTGAAGTTTAAAAATGCTACGGAACTCTTCCATTGTTCTTTGGAATTCTGCTGAAGTTTAAAAATGCTACGGAACTCTTCCATTGTTTTGCGGAATTCTGCTGAAGTTTAAAAATGCTACGGAACTCTTCCATTTTTCTCGGAATTCTTCTGAAGTTTAAAAATGCTACAGAACTCTTCCATTGTTCTTCAGAATTCTGCTGAAGTTTAAAAATTCTACGGAACACTTCCTTTGTTATTCGGAATTCTGCTGAAGTTTAAAAATGCTACAGAACTCTTCCATTGTTCACGGTATTCTGGTGAAGTTTAAAAATGCTACGGAACTCTTCCATTGTTCTTCGGAATTCTGCTGAAGTTTAAAAATGCTACGGGACTCTTCCATTGTTCTTCTGAGTTCTGCTGAAGTTTAAAAAGGCTTCGGAACTCTTCCATTGTTCTTCGGATTTCTGATGAAGTTTAAAACTGCAACAGAACTCTTCCATTGTTCTTCGGAATTCTGCTGAAGTTTAAAAATGCTACGGAACTCTTCCATTGTTCTTCGGAATTCTGCTGAAGTTTAAAAATGCTACGGAACTCTTCCATTGTTCTCGGAATTCTGGTGAAGTTTAAAAATGCTGCGGAACTCATCCATTGTTCTCGGAATTCTGCTGAAGTTTAAAAATGCTACGGAACTCTTCCATTGTTCTTCGGAATTCTGCTGTAATTTAAAAATGCTACGGAACTCTTCCATTGTTCTTCGGAATTCTGCTGGTTTAAAAATGCTACGGAACTCTTCCATTGTTCTTCGGAATTCTGCTGAAGTTTAAAAATGCTGTGGAACTCTTCCATTGTTCTCGGAATTCTTCTGAAGTTTGAAAATGCTACGGAACTCTTCCATTGTTCTCGGAATTCTTCTGAAGTTTGAAAATGCTACGGAACTCTTCCTTTGTTCTTCGGAATTCTGCTGAAGTTTAAAAATGCTACGGAACTCTTCCATTGTTCACGGAATTCTGGTGAAGTTTAAAAATGCTACAGAACTCTTCCATTGTTATTCTTAATTCTGCTGAAGTTTAAAAATGCTACGGAACTCTTCCATTGTTCTTCGGAATTCTGCTGAAGTTTAAAAATGCTACGGAACTCTTCCATTGTTCTTCTGAATTCTGCTGAAGTTTAAAAATGCTACGAAACTCTTCCATTGTTCTTCGGAATTCTGATGAAGCTTAGAACTGCAACGGAACTCTTCCATTGTTCTTCGGAATTCTGCTGAAGTTTAAAAATGCTACGGAACTCTTCCATTTTTCTCGGAATTCTTCTGAAGTTTAAAAATGCTACAGAACTCTTCCATTGTTCTTCAGAATTCTGCTGAAGTTTAATAATGCTACGGAACACTTCCTTTGTTATTCGGAATTCTGCTGAAGTTTAAAAATGCTACAGATCTCTTCCATTGTTCACGGTATTCTGGTGAAGTTTAAAAATGCTACGGAACTCTTCCATTGTTCTTCGGAATTCTGCTGAAGTTTAAAAATGCTACGGGACTCTTCCATTGTTCTTCTGAGTTCTGCTGAAGTTTAAAAAGGCTTCGGAACTCTTCCATTGTTCTTCGGAATTCTGATGAAGTTTAAAACTGCAACAGAACTCTTCCATTGTTCTTCGGAATTCTGCTGAAGTTTAAAAATGCTACGGAACTCTTCCATTGTTCTTCGGAATTCTGCTGAAGTTTAAAAATGCTACGGAACTCTTCCATTGTTCTCGGAATTCTGGTGAAGTTTAAAAATGCTGCGGAACTCATCCATTGTTCTCGGAATTCTGCTGAAGTTTAAAAATGCTACGGAACTCTTCCATTGTTCTTCGGAATTCTGTTGTAATTTAAAAATGCTACGGAACTCTTCCATTGTTCTTCGGAATTCTGCTGAAGTTTAAAAATGCTACGGAACTCTTCCATTGTTCTTCGGAATTCTGCTGAAGTTTAAAAATGCTGTGGAACTCTTCCATTGTTCTCGGAATTCTTCTGAAGTTTGAAAATGCTACGGAACTCTTCCATTGTTCTTGGAATTCTTCTGAAGTTTGAAAATGCTACGGAACTCTTCCTTTGTTCTTCGGAATTCTGCTGAAGTTTAAAAATGCTACGGAACTCTTCCATTGTTCACGGAATTCTGGTGAAGTTTAAAAATGCTACGGAACTCTTCCATTGTTATTCTTAATTCTGCTGAAGTTTAAAAATGCTACGGAACTCTTCCATTGTTCTTCGGAATTCTGCTGAAGTTTAAAAATGCTACGGAACTCTTCCATTGTTCTTCTGAATTCTGCTGAAGTTTAAAAATGCTACGAAACTCTTCCATTGTTCTTCGGAATTCTGATGAAGCTTAGAACTGCAACGGAACTCTTCCATTGTTCTTCGGAATTCTGCTGAAGTTTAAAAATGCTACGGAATTCTTCCATTGTTCTCGGAATTCTGGTGAAGTTTAAAAATGGTACGGAACTCTTCCATTGTTCTCGGAATTCTGGTGAAGTTAAAAACTGCTGCGGAACTCTTCCATTGTTCTTCGGAAATCTGCTGTAGTTTAAAAATGCTACGGAACTTTTCCATTGTTCTTCAGAATTCAGCTGAAGCTTAAAAATGCTACGGAACTCTTCCATTGTTCTTCGGAATTCTGCTGAAGTTTAAAAATGCTACGGAACTCTTCCATTATTCTTCGGAATTCTGCAGAAGTTTAAAAATGCTACGGAACTCTTCCATTGTTCTTGGAATTCTGGTGAAGTTTAAAAATGCTACGGAACTCTTCCATTGTTCTCAGAATTCTGCTGAAGCTTATAAATTCTACGGTGCTCTTCCATTGTTCTTGGGAATTCTGCTGAAGTTTAAAAATGTTACGGATCAATTCCATTGTTCTTCGGAATTCTGCTGAAGTTTAAAAATGCTACGGAACTCTTCCATTGTTCTTCGGAATTCTGCTGAAGTTTAAAAATGCTACGGAACTCTTCCATTGTTCTCGGAATTCTGCTGAAGTTTAAAAATGCTACGGAACTCTTCCATTGTTCTCGGAATTCTGGTGAAGTTTAAAAATGCTACGGAACTCTTCCATTGTTCTCGGAATTCTGCTGAAGTTTAAAAATGCTACGGAACTCTTCCATTGTTCTCTGAATTCTGGTGAAGTTTAAAAATGCTACGGAACTCATCCATTGTTCTCGGAATTCTGCTGAAGTTTAAAAATGCTACGGAACTCTTCCATTGTTCTTCGGAATTCTGCTGAAGTTTAAAAATGCTACGGAACTCTTCCATTATTCTTCGGAATTCTGCAGAAGTTTAAAAATGCTACGGAACTCTTCCATTGTTCTTGGAATTCTGGTGAAGTTTAAAAATGCTACGGAACTCTTCCATTGTTCTCAGAATTCTGCTGAAGCTTATAAATTCTACGGTGCTCTTCCATTGTTCTTGGGAATTCTGCTGAAGTTTAAAAATGTTACGGATCAATTCCATTGTTCTTCGGAATTCTGCTGAAGTTTAAAAATGCTACGGAACTCTTCCATTGTTTTGCGGAATTCTGCTGAAGTTTAAAAATGCTACGGAACTCTTCCATTTTTCTTGGAATTCTTCTGAAGTTTAAAAATGCTACAGAACTCTTCCATTGTTCTTCAGAATTCTGCTGAAGTTTAAAAATGCTACGGAACACTTCCTTTGTTATTCGGAATTCTGCTGAAGTTTAAAAATGCTACAGAACTCTTCCATTGTTCACAGTATTCTGGTGAAGTTTAAAAATGCTACGGAACTCTTCCATTGTTCTTCGGAATTCTGCTGAAGTTTAAAAATGCTACGGGACTCTTCCATTGTTCTTCTGAGTTCTGCTGAAGTTTAAAAAGGCTACGGATCTCTTCCATTGTTCTTCGGAATTCTGATGAAGTTTAAAACTGCAACAGAACTCTTCCATTGTTCTTCGGAATTCTGCTGAAGTTTAAAAATGCTACGGAACTCTTCCATTGTTCTTCGGAATTCTGCTGAAGTTTAAAAATGCTACGGAACTCTTCCATTGTTCTCGGAATTCTGGTGAAGTTTAAAAATGCTGCGGAACTCATCCATTGTTCTCGGAATTCTGCTGAAGTTTAAAAATGCTACGGAACTCTTCCATTGTTCTTCGGAATTCTGCTGTAATTTAAAAATGCTACGGAACTCTTCCATTGTTCTTCGGAATTCTGCTGAAGTTTAAAAATGCTACGGAACTCTTCCATTGTTATTCGGAATTCTGCTGAAGTTTAAAAATGCTGTGGAACTCTTCCATTGTTCTCGGAATTCTTCTGAAGTTTGAAAATGCTACGGAACTCTTCCATTGTTCTCAGAATTCTTCTGAAGTTTGAAAATGCTACGGAACTCTTCCTTTGTTCTTTGGAATTCTGCTGAAGTTTAAAAATGCTACGGAACTCTTCCATTGTTCACGGAATTCTGGTGAAGTTTAAAAATGCTACGGAACTCTTCCATTGTTATTCTTAATTCTGCTGAAGTTTAAAAATGCTACGGAACTCTTCCATTGTTCTTCAGAATTCTGCTGAAGTTTAAAAATGCTACGGAACTCTTCCATTGTTCTTCTGAATTCTGCTGAAGTTTAAAAATGCTACGAAACTCTTCCATTGTTCTTCGGAATTCTGATGAAGCTTAGAACTGCAACGGAACTCTTCCATTGTTCTTCGGAATTCTGCTGAAGTTTAAAAATGCTACGGAATTCTTCCATTGTTCTCGGAATTCTGGTGAAGTTTAAAAATGCTACGGAATTCTTCCATTGTTCTCGGAATTCTGGTGAAGTTTAAAAATGGTACGGAACTCTTCCATTGTTCTCGGAATTCTGGTGAAGCTAAAAACTGCTGCGGAACTCTTCCATTGTTCTTCGGAAATCTGCTGAAGTTTAAAAATGCTACGGAACTTTTCCATTGTTCTTCAGAATTCAGCTGAAGTTTAAAAATGCTACGGAACTCTTCCATTGTTCTTCGGAATTCTGCTGAAGTTTAAAAATGCTACGGAACTCTTCCATTATGCTTCGGAATTCTGCAGAAGTTTAAAAATGCTACGGAACTCTTCCATTGTTCTTGGAATTCTGGTGAAGTTTAAAAATGCTACGGAACTCTTCCATTGTTCTCAGAATTCTGCTGAAGCTTATAAATTCTACGGTGCTCTTCCATTGTTCTTGGGAATTCTGCTGAAGTTTAAAAATGTTACGGATCAATTCCATTGTTCTTCGGAATTCTGCTGAAGTTTAAAAATGCTACGGAACTCTTCCATTGTTCTTTGGAATTCTGCTGTAGTTTAAAAATGCTACGGAACTCTTCCATTGTTTTGCGGAATTCTGCTGAAGTTTAAAAATGCTACGGAACTCTTCCATTTTTCTCGGAATTCTTCTGAAGTTTAAAAATGCTACAGAACTCTTCCATTGTTCTTCAGAATTCTGCTGAAGTTTAAAAATGCTACGGAACACTTCCTTTGTTATTCGGAATTCTGCTGAAGTTTAAAAATGCTACAGAACTCTTCCATTGTTCACGGTATTCTGGTGAAGTTTAAAAATGCTACGGAACTCTTCCATTGTTCTTCGGAATTCTGCTGAAGTTTAAAAATGCTACGGGACTCTTCCATTGTTCTTCTGAGTTCTGCTGAAGTTTAAAAAGGCTTCGGAACTCTTCCATTGTTCTTCGGAATTCTGATGAAGTTTAAAACTGCAACAGAACTCTTCCATTGTTCTTCGGAATTCTGCTGAAGTTTAAAAATGCTACGGAACTCTTCCATTGTTCTTCGGAATTCTGCTGAAGTTTAAAAATGCTACGGAACTCTTCCATTGTTCTCGGAATTCTGGTGAAGTTTAAAAATGCTGCGGAACTCATCCATTGTTCTCGGAATTCTGCTGAAGTTTAAAAATGCTACGGAACTCTTCCATTGTTCTTCGGAATTCTGCTGTAATTTAAAAATGCTACGGAACTCTTCCATTGTTCTTCGGAATTCTGCTGAAGTTTAAAAATGCTATGGAACTCTTCCATTGTTCTTCGGAATTCTGCTGAAGTTTAAAAATGCTGTGGAACTCTTCCATTGTTCTCGGAATTCTTCTGAAGTTTGAAAATGCTACGGAACTCTTCCATTGTTCTCGGAATTCTTCTGAAGTTTGAAAATGCTACGGAACTCTTCCTTTGTTCTTCGGAATTCTGCTGAAGTTTAAAAATGCTACGGAACTCTTCCATTGTTCACGGAATTCTGGTGAAGTTTAAAAATGCTACGGAACTCTTCCATTGTTATTCTTAATTCTGCTGAAGTTTAAAAATGCTACGGAACTCTTCCATTGTTCTTCGGAATTCTGCTGAAGTTTAAAAATGCTACGGAACTCTTCCATTGTTCTTCTGAATTCTGCTGAAGTTTAAAAATGCTACGAAACTCTTCCATTGTTCTTCGGAATTCTGATGAAGCTTAGAACTTCAACGGAACTCTTCCATTGTTCTTCAGAATTCTGCTGAAGTTTAAAAATGCTACGGAACTTTTCCATTGTTCTTCAGAATTCAGCTGAAGTTTAAAAATGCTACGGAACTCTTCCATTGTTCTCGGAATTCTGGTGAAGTTTAAAAATGGTACGGAACTCTTCCATTGTTCTCGGAATTCTGGTGAAGTTAAAAACTGCTGCGGAACTCTTCCATTGTTCTTCGGAATTCTGCTGAAGTTTAAAAATGCTACGGAACTCTTCCATTGTTCTTCGGAATTCTGCTGAAGTTTAAAAATGCTACGGAACTCTTCCATTGTTCTTCGGAATTCTGATGAAGCTTAAAACTGCAACGGAACTCTTCCATTGTTCTTCGGAATTCTGCTGAAGTTTAAAAATGCTACGGAACTCTTCCATTTTTCTTCGGAATTCTGCTGAAGTTTAAAAATGCTACGGAACTCTTCCATTGTTCTCGGAATTCTGCTGAAGTTTAAAAATGCTACGGAACTCTTCCATTGTTCTCGGAATTCTGGTGAAGTTTAAAAATGCTACGGAACTCTTCCATTGTTCTCGGAATTCTGCTGAAGTTTAAAAATGCTACGGAACTCTTCCATTGTTCTCGGAATTCTGGTGAAGTTTAAAAATGCTACGGAACTCATCCATTGTTCTCGGAATTCTGCTGAAGTTTAAAAATGCTACGGAACTCTTCCATTGTTCTTCGGAATTCTGCTGAAGTTTAAAAATGCTACGGAACTCTTCCATTATTCTTCGGAATTCTGCAGAAGTTTAAAAATGCTACGGAACTCTTCCATTGTTCTTGGAATTCTGGTGAAGTTTAAAAATGCTACGGAACTCTTCCATTGTTCTCAGAATTCTGCTGAAGCTTATAAATTCTACGGTGCTCTTCCATTGTTCTTGGGAATTCTGCTGAAGTTTAAAAATGTTACGGATCAATTCCATTGTTCTTCGGAATTCTGCTGAAGTTTAAAAATGCTACGGAACTCTTCCATTGTTCTTTGGAATTCTGCTGAAGTTTAAAAATGCTACGTAACTCTTCCATTGTTTTGCGGAATTCTGCTGAAGTTTAAAAATGCTACGGAACTCTTCCATTTTTCTCGGAATTCTTCTGAAGTTTAAAAATGCTACAGAACTCTTCCATTGTTCTTCAGAATTCTGCTGAAGTTTAAAAATGCTACGGAACACTTCCTTTGTTATTCGGAATTCTGCTGAAGTTTAAAAATGCTACAGAACTCTTCCATTGTTCACGGTATTCTGGTGAAGTTTAAAAATGCTACGGAACTCTTCCATTGTTCTTCAGAATTCTGCTGAAGTTTAAAAATGCTACGGGACTCTTCCATTGTTCTTCTGAGTTCTGCTGAAGTTTAAAAAGGCTACGGAACTCTTCCATTGTTCTTCGGAATTCTGATGAAGTTTAAAACTGCAACAGAACTCTTCCATTGTTCTTCGGAATTCTGCTGAAGTTTAAAAATGCTGCGGAACTCTTCCATTGTTCTTCGGAATTCTGCTGAAGTTTAAAAATGCTACGGAACTCTTCCATTGTTCTCGGAATTCTGGTGAAGTTTAAAAATGCTGCGGAACTCATCCATTGTTCTCGGAATTCTGCTGAAGTTTAAAAATGCTACGGAACTCTTCCATTGTTCTTCGGAATTCTGCTGTAATTTAAAAATGCTACGGAACTCTTCCATTGTTCTTCGGAATTCTGCTGAAGTTTAAAAATGCTACGGAACTCTTCCATTGTTCTTCTGAATTCTGCTGAAGTTTAAAAATGCTGTGGAACTCTTCCATTGTTCTCGGAATTCTTCTGAAGTTTGAAAATGCTACGGAACTCTTCCATTGTTCTCGGAATTCTTCTGAAGTTTGAAAATGCTACGGAACTCTTCCTTTGTTCTTCGGAATTCTGCTGAAGTTTAAAAATGCTACGGAACTCTTCCATTGTTCACGGAATTCTGGTGAAGTTTAAACATGCTACGGAACTCTTCCATTGTTATTCTTAATTCTGCTGAAGTTTAAAAATGCTACGGAACTCTTCCATTGTTCTTCGGAATTCTGCTGAAGTTTAAAAATGCTACGGAACTCTTCCATTGTTCTTCTGAATTCTGCTGAAGTTTAAAAATGCTACGAAACTCTTCCATTGTTCTTCGGAATTCTGATGAAGCTTAGAACTGCAACGGAACTCTTCCATTGTTCTTCGGAATTCTGCTTAAGTTTAAAAATGCTACGGAACTTTTCCATTGTTCTTCAGAATTCAGCTGAAGTTTAAAAATGCTACGGAACTCTTCCATTGTTCTCGGAATTCTGGTGAAGTTTAAAAATGGTACGGAACTCTTCCATTGTTCTCGGAATTCTGGTGAAGTTAAAAACTGCTGCGGAACTCTTCCATTGTTCTTCGGAATTCTGCTGAAGTTTAAAAATGCTACGGAACTTTTCCATTGTTCTTTGGAATTCTGACGAAGTTTAAAAAGGCTACGGAACTCTTCCATTCTTCTTCGGAATTCTGCTGAAGTTTAAAAATGCTACGGAACTCTTCCATTATTCTTCGGAATTCTGCAGAAGTTTAAAAATGCTACGGAACCCATCCATTGTTCTCGGAATTCTGCTGAAGTTTAAAAATGCTACGGAACTCTTCCATTGTTCTTCGGAATTCTGCTGAAGTTTAAAAATGGTACGGAACTTTTCCATTGTTCTTCGGAATTCTGAAGAAGTTTAAAAAGGCTACGGAACTCTTCCATTGTTCTTCGGAATTCTGCTGAAGTTTAAAAATGCTACGGAACTCTTCCATTATTCTTCGGAATTCTGCAGAAGTTTAAAAATGCTACGGAACTCTTCCATTGTTCTTGGAATTCTGGTGAAGTTTAAAAATGCTACGGAACTCTTCCATTGTTCTCAGAATTCTGCTGAAGCTTATAAATTCTACGGTGCTCTTCCATTGTTCTTGGGAATTCTGCTGAAGTTTAAAAATGTTACGGATCAATTCCATTGTTCTTCGGAATTCTGCTGAAGTTTAAAAATGCTACGGAACTCTTCCATTGTTTTGCGGAATTCTGCTGAAGTTTAAAAATGCTACGGAACTCTTCCATTTTTCTCGGAATTCTTCTGAAGTTTAAAAATGCTACAGAACACTTCCATTGTTCTTCAGAATTCTGCTGAAGTTTAAAAATGCTACGGAACACTTCCTTTGTTATTCGGAATTCTGCTGAAGTTTAAAAATGCTACAGAACTCTTCCATTGTTCACGGTATTCTGGTGAAGTTTAAAAATGCTACGGAACTCTTCCATTGTTCTTCGGAATTCTGCTGAAGTTTAAAAATGCTACGGGACTCTTCCATTGTTCTTCTGAGTTCTGCTGAAGTTTAAAAAGGCTACGGAACTCTTCCATTGTTCTCCGGAATTCTGGTGAAGTTTAAAACTGCAACAGAACTCTTCCATTGTTCTTCGGAATTCTGCTGAAGTTTAAAAATGCTACGGAACTCTTCCATTGTTCTTCGGAATTCTGCTGAAGTTTAAAAATGCTACGGAACTCTTCCATTGTTCTCGGAATTCTGGTGAAGTTTAAAAATGCTGCGGAACTCATCCATTGTTCTCGGAATTCTGCTGAAGTTTGAAAATGCTACGGAACTCTTCCATTGTTCTTCGGAATTCTGCTGTAATTTAAAAATGCTACGGAACTCTTCCATTGTTCTTCGGAATTCTGCTGAAGTTTAAAAATGCTACGGAACTCTTCCATTGTTCTTCGGAATTCTGCTGAAGTTTAAAAATGCTGTGGAACTCTTCCATTGTTCTCGGAATTCTTCTGAAGTTTGAAAATGCTACGGAACTCTTCCATTGTTCTCGGAATTCTTCTGAAGTTTGAAAATGCTACGGAACTCTTCCTTTGTTCTTCGGAATTCTGCTGAAGTTTAAAAATGCTACGGAACTCTTCCATTGTTCACGGAATTCTGGTGAAGTTTAAAAATGCTACGGAACTCTTCCATTGTTATTCTTAATTCTGCTGAAGTTTAAAAATGCTACGGAACTCTTCCATTGTTCTTCGGAATTCTGCTGAAGTTTAAAAATGCTACGGAACTCTTCCATTGTTCTTCTGAATTCTGCTGAAGTTTAAAAATGCTACGAAACTCTTCCATTGTTCTTCGAAATTCTGATGAAGCTTAGAACTGCAACGGAACTCTTCCATTGTTCTTCGGAATTCTGCTGAAGTTTAAAAATGCTACGGAATTCTTCCATTGTTCTCGGAATTCTGGTGAAGTTTAAAAATGCTACGGAATTCTTCCATTGTTCTCGGAATTCTGGTGAAGTTTAAAAATGGTACGGAACTCTTCCATTGTTCTCGGAATTCTGGTGAAGTTAAAAACTGCTGCGGAACTCTTCCATTGTTCTTCGGAAATCTGCTGAAGTTTAAAAATGCTACGGAACTTTTCCATTGTTCTTCAGAATTCAGCTGAAGTTTAAAAATGCTACGGAACTCTTCCATTGTTCTTCGGAATTCTGCTGAAGTTTAAAAATGCTACGGAACTCTTCCATTATTCTTCGGAATTCTGCAGAAGTTTAAAAATGCTACGGAACTCTTCCATTGTTCTTGGAATTCTGGTGAAGTTTAAAAATGCTACGGAACTCTTCCATTGTTCTCAGAATTCTGCTGAAGCTTATAAATTCTACGGTGCTCTTCCATTGTTCTTGGGAATTCTGCTGAAGTTTAAAAATGTTACGGATCAATTCCATTGTTCTTCGGAATTCTGCTGAAGTTTAAAAATGCTACGGAACTCTTCCATTGTTCTTTGGAATTCTGCTGAAGTTTAAAAATGCTACGGAACTCTTCCATTGTTTTGCGGAATTCTGCTGAAGTTTAAAAATGCTACGGAACTCTTCCATTTTTCTCGGAATTCTTCTGAAGTTTAAAAATGCTACAGAACTCTTCCATTGTTCTTCAGAATTCTGCTGAAGTTTAAAAATGCTACGGAACACTTCCTTTGTTATTCGGAATTCTGCTGAAGTTTAAAAATGCTACAGAACTCTTCCATTGTTCACGGTATTCTGGTGAAGTTTAAAAATGCTACGGAACTCTTCCATTGTTCTTCGGAATTCTGCTGAAGTTTAAAAATGCTACGGGACTCTTCCATTGTTCTTCTGAGTTCTGCTGAAGTTTAAAAAGGCTTCGGAACTCTTCCATTGTTCTTCGGAATTCTGATGAAGTTTAAAACTGCAACAGAACTCTTCCATTGTTCTTCGGAATTCTGCTGAAGTTTAAAAATGCTACGGAACTCTTCCATTGTTCTTCAGAATTCTGCTGAAGTTTAAAAATGCTACGGAACTCTTCCATTGTTCTCGGAATTCTGGTGAAGTTTAAAAATGCTGCGGAACTCATCCATTGTTCTCGGAATTCTGCTGAAGTTTAAAAATGCTACGGAACTCTTCCATTGTTCTTCGGAATTCTGCTGTAATTTAAAAATGCTACGGAACTCTTCCATTGTTCTTCTGAATTCTGCTGAAGTTTAAAAATGCTACGGAACTCTTCCATTGTTCTTCGGAATTCTGCTGAAGTTTAAAAATGCTGTGGAACTCTTCCATTGTTCTCGGAATTCTTCTGAAGTTTGAAAATGCTACGGAACTCTTCCATTGTTCTCGGAATTCTTCTGAAGTTTGAAAATGCTACGGAACTCTTCCTTTGTTCTTCGGAATTCTGCTGAAGTTTAAAAATGCTACGGAACTCTTCCATTGTTCACGGAATTCTGGTGAAGTTTAAAAATGCTACGGAACTCTTCCATTGTTATTCTTAATTCTGCTGAAGTTTAAAAATGCTACGGAACTCTTCCATTGTTCTTCGGAATTCTGCTGAAGTTTAAAAATGCTACGGAACTCTTCCATTGTTCTTCTGAATTCTGCTGAAGTTTAAAAATGCTACGAAACTCTTCCATTGTTCTTCAGAATTCTGATGAAGCTTAGAACTGCAACGGAACTCTTCCATTGTTCTTCGGAATTCTGCTGAAGTTTAAAAATGCTACCGAACTTTTCCATTGTTCTTCAGAATTCAGCTGAAGTTTAAAAATGCTACGGAACTCTTCCATTGTTCTTGGAATTCTGGTGAAGTTTAAAAATGGTACGGAACTCTTCCATTGTTCTCGGAATTCTGGTGAAGTTAAAAACTGCTGCGGAACTCTTCCATTGTTCTTCGGAATTCTGCTGAAGTTTAAAAATGCTACGGAACTCTTCCATTGTTCTTCGGAATTCTGCTGAAGTTTAAAAATGCTACGGAACTCTTCCATTGTTCTTCTGAATTCTGCTGAAGTTTAAAAATGCTACGGAACTCTTCCATTGTTCTTCGGAATTCTGATGAAGCTTAAAACTGCAACGGAACTCTTCCATTGTTCTTCGGAATTCTGCTGAAGTTTACAAATACTACGGAACTCTTCCATTGTTCTTCGGAATTCTGCTGAAGTTTAAAAATGCTACGGAACTCTTCCATTGTTCTCGGAATTCTGCTGAAGTTTAAAAATGCTACGGAACTCTTCCATTGTTCTCGGAATTCTGGTGAAGTTTAAAAATGCTACGGAACTCTTCCATTGTTCTCGGAATTCTGCTGAAGTTTAAAAATGCTACGGAACTCTTCCATTGTTCTCGGAATTCTGGTGAAGTTTAAAAATGCTACGGAACTCATCCATTGTTCTCGGAATTCTGCTGAAGTTTAAAAATGCTACGGAACTCTTCCATTGTTCTTCGGAATTCTGCTGAAGTTTAAAAATGCTACGGAACTCTTCCATTATTCTTCGGAATTCTGCAGAAGTTTAAAAATGCTACGGAACTCTTCCATTGTTCTCGAAATTCTGGTGAAGTTTAAAAATGCTACGGAACTCTTCCATTGTTCTCAGAATTCTGCTGAAGCTTATAAATTCTACGGTGCTCTTCCATTGTTCTTGGGAATTCTGCTGAAGTTTAAAAATGTTACGGATCAATTCCATTGTTCTTCGGAATTCTGCTGAAGTTTAAAAATGCTACGGAACTCTTCCGTTGTTCTTTGGAATTCTGCTGAAGTTTAAAAATGCTACGGAACTCTTCCATTGTTTTGCGGAATTCTGCTGAAGTTTAAAAATGCTACGGAACTCTTCCATTTTTCTCGGAATTCTTCTGAAGTTTAAAAATGCTACAGAACTCTTCCATTGTTCTTCAGAATTCTGCTGAAGTTTAAAAATGCTACGGAACACTTCCTTTGTTATTCGGAATTCTGCTGAAGTTTAAAAATGCTACAGAACTCTTCCATTGTTCACGGTATTCTGGTGAAGTTTAAAAATGCTACGGAACTCTTCCATTGTTCTTCGGAATTCTGCTGAAGTTTAAAAATGCTACGGGACTCTTCCATTGTTCTTCTGAGTTCTGCTGAAGTTTAAAAAGGCTACGGAACTCTTCCATTGTTCTTCGGAATTCTGATGAAGTTTAAAACTGCAACAGAACTCTTCCATTGTTCTTTGGAATTCTGCTGAAGTTTAAAAATGCTACGGAACTCTTCCATTGTTCTTCGGAATTCTGCTGAAGTTTAAAAATGCTACGGAACTCTTCCATTGTTCTCGGAATTCTGGTGAAGTTTAAAAACGCTGCGGAACTCATCCATTGTTCTCGGAATTCTGCTGAAGTTTAAAAATGCTACGGAACTCTTCCATTGTTCTTCGGAATTCTGCTGTAATTTAAAAATGCTACGGAACTCTTCCATTGTTCTTCGGAATTCTGCTGAAGTTTAAAAATGCTACGGAACTCTTCCATTGTTCTTCGGAATTCTGCTGAAGTTTAAAAATGCTGTGGAACTCTTCCATTGTTCTCGGAATTCTTCTGAAGTTTGAAAATGCTACGGAACTCTTTCATTGTTCTCGGAATTCTTCTGAAGTTTGAAAATGCTACGGAACTCTTCCTTTGTTCTTCGGAATTCTGCTGAAGTTTAAAAATGCTACGGAACTCTTCCATTGTTCACGGAATTCTGGTGAAGTTTAAAAATGCTACGGAACTCTTCCATTGTTATTCTTAATTCTGCTGAAGTTTAAAAATGCTACGGAACTCTTCCATTGTTCTTCGGAATTCTGCTGAAGTTTAAAAATGCTACGGAACTCTTCCATTGTTCTTCTGAATTCTGCTGAAGTTTAAAAATGCTACGAAACTCTTCCATTGTACTTCGGAATTCTGATGAAGCTTAGAACTGCAACGGAACTCTTCCATTGTTCTTCGGAATTCTGCTTAAGTTTAAAAATGCTACGGAACTTTTCCATTGTTCTTCAGAATTCAGCTGAAGTTTAAAAATGCTACGGAACTCTTCCATTGTTCTCGGAATTCTGGTGAAGTTTAAAAATGGTACGGAACTCATCCATTGTTCTCGGAATTCTGGTGAAGTTAAAAACTGCTGCGGAACTCTTCCATTGTTCTTCGGAATTCTGCTGAAGTTTAAAAATGCTACGGAACTCTTCCATTGTTCTTCGGAATTCTGCTGAAGTTTAAAAATGCTACGGAACTCTTCCATTGTTCTTCTGAATTCTGCTGAAGTTTAAAAATGCTACGGAACTCTTCCATTGTTCTTCGGAATTCTGATGAAGCTTAAAACTGCAACGGAACTCTTCCATTGTTCTTCGGAATTCTGCTGAAGTTTAAAAATGCTACGGAACTCTTCCATTGTTCTCGGAATTCTGCTGAAGTTTAAAAATGCTACGGAACTCTTCCATTGTTCTCGGAATTCTGGTGAAGTTTAAAAATGCTACGGAACTCTTCCATTGTTTTCGGAATTCTGCTGAAGTTTAAAAATGCTACGGAACTCTTCCATTGTTCTCGGAATTCTGGTGAAGTTTAAAAATGCTACGGAACTCATCCATTGTTCTCGGAATTCTGCTGAAGTTTAAAAATGCTACGGAACTCTTCCATTGTTCTTCGGAAATCTGCTGAAGTTTAAAAATGGTACGGAACACTTCCTCTGTTCTTCGGAATTCTGCTGAAGTTTAAAAATGCTACGGAACTCTTCCATTGTTCTTCGGAATTCTGCTGAAGATTAAAAATGCTACGGAACTCTTCCATTGTTCTCGGAATTCTGGTGAAGTTTAAAAATGCTGCGGAACTCATCCATTGTTCTCGGAATTCTGCTGAAGTTTAAAAATGCTACGGAACTCTTCCATTGTCCTTCGGAATTCTGCTGTAATTTAAAAATGCTACGGAACTCTTCCATTGTTCTTCGGAATTCTGCTGAAGTTTAAAAATGCTACGGAACTCTTCCATTGTTCTTCGGAATTCTGCTGAAGTTTAAAAATGCTACGGAACTCTTCCATTGTTCTTCTGAATTCTGCTGAAGTTTAAAAATGCTACGAAACTCTTCCATTGTACTTCGGAATTCTGATGAAGCTTAGAACTGCAACGGAACTCTTCCATTGTTCTTCGGAATTCTGCTTAAGTTTAAAAATGCTACGGAACTTTTCCATTGTTCTTCAGAATTCAGCTGAAGTTTAAAAATGCTACGGAACTCTTCCATTGTTCTCGGAATTCTGGTGAAGTTTAAAAATGGTACGGAACTCATCCATTGTTCTCGGAATTCTGGTGAAGTTAAAAACTGCTGCGGAACTCTTCCATTGTTCTTCGGAATTCTGCTGAAGTTTAAAAATGCTACGGAACTCTTCCATTGTTCTTCGGAATTCTGCTGAAGTTTAAAAATGCTACGGAACTCTTCCATTGTTCTTCTGAATTCTGCTGAAGTTTAAAAATGCTACGGAACTCTTCCATTGTTCTTCGGAATTCTGATGAAGCTTAAAACTGCAACGGAACTCTTCCATTGTTCTTCGGAATTCTGCTGAAGTTTAAAAATGCTACGGAACTCTTCCATTGTTCTCGGAATTCTGCTGAAGTTTAAAAATGCTACGGAACTCTTCCATTGTTCTCGGAATTCTGGTGAAGTTTAAAAATGCTACGGAACTCTTCCATTGTTTTCGGAATTCTGCTGAAGTTTAAAAATGCTACGGAACTCTTCCATTGTTCTCGGAATTCTGGTGAAGTTTACAAATGCTACGGAACTCATCCATTGTTCTCGGAATTCTGCTGAAGTTTAAAAATGCTACGGAACTCTTCCATTGTTCTTCGGAAATCTGCTGAAGTTTAAAAATGGTACGGAACACTTCCTCTGTTCTTCGGAATTCTGCTGAAGTTTAAAAATGCTACGGAACTCTTCCATTGTTCTTCGGAATTCTGCTGAAGATTAAAAATGCTACGGAACTCTTCCATTGTTCTCGGAATTCTGGTGAAGTTTAAAAATGCTGCGGAACTCATCCATTGTTCTCGGAATTCTGCTGAAGTTTAAAAATGCTACGGAACTCTTCCATTGTCCTTCGGAATTCTGCTGTAATTTAAAAATGCTACGGAACTCTTCCATTGTTCTTCGGAATTCTGCTGAAGTTTAAAAATGCTACGGAACTCTTCCATTGTTCTTCGGAATTCTGCTGAAGTTTAAAAATGCTACGGAACTCTTCCATTGTTTTTCGGAATTCTGCTGAAGTTAAAAAATGCTGTGGAACTCTTCCATTGTTCTCGGAATTCTTCTGAAGTTTGAAAATGCTACAGAACTCTTCCATTGTTCTTCAGAATACTGCTGAAGTTTAAAAATGCTACGGAACACTTCCTTTGTTCTTCGGAATTCTGCTGAAGTTTGAAAATGCTACGGAACTCTTCCATTGTTCACGGAATTCTGGTGAAGTTTAAAAATGCTACAGAACTCTTCCATTGTTATTCTTAATTCTGCTGAAGTTTAAAAATGCTACTGAACTCTTCCATTGTTCTTCGGAATTCTGCTGAAGTTTAAAAATGCTACGGAACTCTTCCATTGTTCTTCTGAATTCTGCTGAAGTTTAAAAATGCTACGAAACTCTTCCATTGTTCTTCGGAATTCTGATGAAGCTTAGAACTGCAAAGGAACTCTTCCATTTTTCTTCGGAATTCTGCTGAAGTTTAAAAATGCTACGGAACTCTTCCATTGTTCTTCAGAATTCTGCTGTAGTTTAAAAATGGTACGGAACTCTTCCATTGTTCTCGGAATTCTGGTGAAGTTTAAAACTGCTGCGGAACTCTTCCATTGTTCTCGGATTTCTGCTGAAGTTTAAAAATGCTACGGAATTCTTCCATTGTTCTTGGAATTCTGCTGAAGTTTATAAATGCTACGGTACTCTTCCATTGTTCTTTGGAATTCTGCTGAAGTTTAAAAATGCTACGGAACTTTTCCATTGTTCTTTGGAATTCTGATGAATTTTAAAAATGCTACGGAACTCTTCCATTGTTCTTCGGAATTCTGCTGAAGTTTAAAAATGCTACGGAACTCTTCCATTGTTCTTCGGAATTCTGCAGAAGTTAAAAAATGCTACGGAACTCTTCCATTGTTCTCAGAATTCTTCTGAAGTTTATAAATTCTATGGTACTCTTCCATTGTTCTTGGGAATTCTGCTGAAGTTTAAAAATGTTACGGATCATTTCCATTGTTCTTCAGAATTCTGATGAAGTTTAAAAATGCTATGGAACACTTCCATTGTTCTTCGGAATTCTGCTGAAGTTTAAAAATGCTACGGAACTCTTCCATTGTTCTTCGGAATTCTGCTGAAGTTTAAAAATGCTACGGAACTTTTCCATTGTTCTTCGGAATTCTGCTGAAGTTTAAAAATTCTACGGAACTCTTCCATTGTTCTTCGGAATTCTGCTGAAGTTTAAAAATGCTACGGAACTCTTCCATTGTTCACGGAATTCTGGTGAAGTTTAAAAATGCTACGGAACTCTTCCATTGTTATTCTTAATTCTACTGAAGATTAAAAATGCTACGGATATCTTCCATTGTTCTTCGGAATTCTGCTGAAGTTTAAAAATGCTACGGAACTCTTCCATTGTTCTCGGAATTCTGGTGAAGTTTAAAAATGCTACGGAACTCTTCCATTGTTCTCGGAATTCTGGTGAAGCTTAAAAATGGTACGGAACTCTTCCATTGTTCTCGGAATTCTGGTGAAGTTTAAAACTGCTGCGGAACTCTTCCATTGTTCTCGGATTTCTGCTGAAGTTTAAAAATGCTACGGAACTCTTCCATTGTTCTTGGAATTCTGTTGAAGTTTAAAATGCTACGGAACTCTTCCATTGTTCTTGGAATTCTGCTGAAGTTTATAAATGCTACGGTACTCTTCCATTGTTCTTGGGTATTCTGCTTTAGTTTAAAAATGTTACGGATCACTTCCATTGTTCTTCAGAATTCTGATGAAGTTTAAAAATGCTATGGAACACTTCCATTGTTCTTCGCAATTCTGCTGAAGTTTAAAAATGCTACGGAACTCTTCCATTGTTCTTCGGAATTCTGCTGAAGTTTAAAAATGCTACGGAACTCTTCCATTGTTCTCGGAATTCTGTTGAAGTTTAAAAATGGTACGGAACTCTTCCATTGTTCTCGGAATTCTGGTGAAGTTTAAAAATGGTACGGAACTCTTCCATTGTTCTCGGAATTCTGGTGAAGTTTAAAACTGCTGCGGAACTCTTCCATTGTTCTCGGATTTCTGCTGAAGTTTAAAAATGCTACGGAACTCTTCCATTGTTCTTGGAATTCTGTTGAAGTTTAAAATGCTACGGAACTCTTCCATTGTTCTCAGAATTCTGCTGAAGTTTATAAATGCTACGGTACTCTTCCATTGTTCTTGGGTATTCTGCTGAAGTTTAAAAATGTTACGGATCACTTCCATTGTTCTTCAGAATTCTGATGAAGTTTAAAAATGCTATGGAACACTTCCATTGTTCTTCGGAATTCTGCTGAAGTTTAAAAATGCTACGGAACTCTTCCATTGTTCTTCGGAATTCTGCTGAAGTTTAAAAATGCTACGGAACTTTTCCATTGTTCTTCGGAATTCTGATGAAGTTTAAAAATGCTACGGAACTCTTCCATTGTTCTTCGGAATTCTGCTGAAGTTTAAAAATGCTACGGAACTCTTCCATTGTTCTCGGAATTCTGTTGAAGTTTAAAAATGCTACGGAACTCTTCCATTGTTCTCGTAATTCTGGTGAAGTTTAAAAATGCTACGGAACTCTTCCATTGTTCTCGGAATTCTGCTGAAGTTTAAAAATGCTACGGAACTCTTCCATTGTTCTTCGGAATTCTGCTGAAGTTTAAAAATGCTACGGAACTTTTCCATTGTTCTTTGGAATTCTGATGAATTTTAAAAATGCTACGGAACTCTTCCATTGTTCTTCGGAATTCTGCTGAAGTTTAAAAATGCTACGGAACTCTTCCATTGTTCTTCGGAATTCTGCAGAAGTTAAAAAATGCTACGGAACTCTTCCATTGTTCGTGGAATTCTGGTGAAGTTTAAAAATGCTACGGAACTCTTCCATTGTTCTCAGAATTCTTCTGAAGTTTATAAATTCTATGGTACTCTTCCATTGTTCTCGTAATTCTGGTGAAGTTTAAAAATGCTACGTAACTCTTCCATTGTTCTCGGAATTCTGCTGAAGTTTAAAAATGCTACGGAACTCTTCCATTGTTCTTTGGAATTCTGCTGAAGTTTAAAAATGCTACGGAACTTTTCCATTGTTCTTTGGAATTCTGATGAATTTTAAAAATGCTACGGAACTCTTCCATTGTTCTTCAGAATTCTGCTGAAGTTTAAAAATGCTACGGAACTCTTCCATTGTTCTCAGAATTCTTCTGAAGTTTATAAATTCTATGGTACTCTTCCATTGTTCTTGGGAATTCTGCTGAAGTTTAAAAATGTTACGGATCATTTCCATTGTTCTTCAGAATTCTGATGAAGTTTAAAAATGCTATGGAACACTTCCATTGTTCTTCGGAATTCTGCTGAAGTTTAAAAATGCTACGGAACTCTTCCATTGTTCTTCGGAATTCTGCTGAAGTTTAAAAATGCTACGGAACTTTTCCATTGTTCTTCGGAATTCTGCTGAAGTTTAAAAATGCTACGGAACTCTTCCATTGTTCTTCGGAATTCTGCTGAAGTTTAAAAATGCTACGGAACTCTTCCATTGTTCACGGAATTCTGGTGAAGTTTAAAAATGCTACGGAACTCTTCCATTGTTATTCTTAATTCTACTGAAGTTTAAAAATGCTACGGAAATCTTCCATTGTTCTTCGGAATTCTGCTGAAGTTTAAAAATGCTACGGAACTCTTCCATTGTTCTCGGAATTCTGGTGAAGTTTAAAAATGCTACGGAACTCTTCCATTGTTCTCGGAATTCTGGTGAAGCTTAAAAATGGTACGGAACTCTTCCATTGTTCTCGGAATTCTGGTGAAGTTTAAAACTGCTGCGGAACTCTTCCATTGTTCTCGGATTTCTGCTGAAGTTTAAAAATGCTACGGAACTCTTCCATTGTTCTTGGAATTCTGTTGAAGTTTAAAATGCTACGGAACTCTTCCATTGTTCTTGGAATTCTGCTGAAGTTTATAAATGCTACGGTACTCTTCCATTGTTCTTGGGTATTCTGCTGAAGTTTAAAAATGTTACGGATCACTTCCATTGTTCTTCAGAATTCTGATGAAGTTTAAAAATGCTATGGAACACTTCCATTGTTCTTCGCAATTCTGCTGAAGTTTAAAAATGCTACGGAACTCTTCCATTGTTCTTCAGAATTCTGCTGAAGTTTAAAAATGCTACGGAACTCTTCCATTGTTCTCGGAATTCTGGTGAAGTTTAAAAATGGTACGGAACTCTTCCATTGTTCTCGGAATTCTGGTGAAGTTTAAAAATGGTACGGAACTCTTCCATTGTTCTCGGAATTCTGGTGAAGTTTAAAACTGCTGCGGAACTCTTCCATTGTTCTCGGATTTCTGCTGAAGTTTAAAAATGCTACGGAACTCTTCCATTGTTCTTGGAATTCTGTTGAAGTTTAAAATGCTACGGAACTCTTCCATTGTTCTCAGAATTCTGCTGAAGTTTATAAATGCTACGGTACTCTTCCATTGTTCTTGGGTATTCTGCTGAAGTTTAAAAATGTTACGGATCACTTCCATTGTTCTTCAGAATTCTGATGAAGTTTAAAAATGCTATGGAACACTTCCATTGTTCTTCGGAATTCTGCTGAAGTTTAAAAATGCTACGGAACTCTTCCATTGTTCTTCGGAATTCTGCTGAAGTTTAAAAATGCTACGGAACTTTTCCATTGTTCTTCGGAATTCTGATGAAGTTTAAAAATGCTACGGAACTCTTCCATTGTTCTTCGGAATTCTGCTGAAGTTTAAAAATGCTACGGAACTCTTCCATTGTTCTCGGAATTCTGTTGAAGTTTAAAAATGCTACGGAACTCTTCCATTGTTCTCGTAATTCTGGTGAAGTTTAAAAATGCTACGGAACTCTTCCATTGTTCTCGGAATTCTGCTGAAGTTTAAAAATGCTACGGAACTCTTCCATTGTTCTTCGGAATTCTGCTGAAGTTTAAAAGTGCTACGGAACTTTTCCATTGTTCTTTGGAATTCTGATGAATTTTAAAAATGCTACGGAACTCTTCCATTGTTCTTCGGAATTCTGCTGAAGTTTAAAAATGCTACGGAACTCTTCCATTGTTCTTCGGAATTCTGCAGAAGTTAAAAAATGCTACGGAACTCTTCCATTGTTCGTGGAATTCTGGTGAAGTTTAAAAATGCTACGGAACTCTTCCATTGTTCTCAGAATTCTTCTGAAGTTTATAAATTCTATGGTACTCTTCCATTGTTCTTGGGAATTCTGCTGAAGTTTAAAAATGTTACGGATCATTTCCATTGTTCTTCGGAATTCTGCTGAAGTTTAAAAATGCTACGGAACTCTTCCATTGTTCTTCGGAATTCTGCTGAAGTTTAAAAATGCTACGGAACTCTTCGATTGTTCTTCGGAATTCTGCTGAAGTTTAAAAATGCTACGGAACTCTTCCATTGCTTTGCAGAATTCTGCTGAAGTTTAAAAATGCTACGGAACTCTTCCATTGTTCTTCGGAAATCTGCTGAAGTTTAAAAATGCTACGGAACACTTTCTTTGTTCTTCGGAATTCTGCTGAAGTTTAAAAATGCTACGGAACTCTTCCATTCTTCACGGAATTCTGGTGAAGTTTAAAAATGCTACGGAACTCTTCCATTGTTATTCTTAATTCTACTGAAGTTTAAAAATGCTACGGAACTCTTCCATTGTTCTTCGGAATTCTGCTGAAGTTTAAAAATGCTACGGAACTCTTCCATTGTTCTTCTGAGTTCTGCTGAAGTTTAAAAATGCTACGGAACTCTTCCATTGTTCTTCGGAATTCTGATGAAGTTTAAAACTGCAACGGAACTCTTCCATTGTTCTTCGGAATTCTGCTGAAGTTTAAAAATGCTACGGAACTCTTCCATTGTTCTTCGGAATTCTGCTGAAGTTTAAAAATGCTACGGAACTCTTACATTGTTCTTCTGAATTCTGCTGAAGTTTAAAAATGCTACGGAACTCTTCCATTGTTCTTCGGAATTCTGCTGAAGTTTAAAAATGCTACGGAACTCTTCCATTGTTCTTCGGAATTCTGCTGAAGTTTAAAAATGCTACGGAACTCTTCCATTGTTTACGGAATTCTGGTGAAGTTTAAAAATGCTACGGAACTCTTCCGTTGTTATTCTTAATTCTACTGAAGTTTAAAAATGCTACGGAACTCTTCCATTGTTCTTCGGAATTCTGCTGAAGTTTAAAAATTCTACGGAACTCTTCCATTGTTCTTCGGAATTCTGCTGAAGTTTAAAAATGCTACGGAACTCTTCCATTGTTCACGGAATTCTGGTGAAGTTTAAAAATGCTACGGAACTCTTCCATTGTTATTCTTAATTCTACTGAAGTTTAAAAATGCTACGGATATCTTCCATTGTTCTTCGGAATTCTGCTGAAGTTTAAAAATGCTACGGAACTCTTCCATTGTTCTCGGAATTCTGGTGAAGTTTAAAAATGCTACGGAACTCTTCCATTGTTCTCGGAATTCTGGTGAAGCTTAAAAATGGTACGGAACTCTTCCATTGTTCTCGGAATTCTGGTGAAGTTTAAAACTGCTGCGGAACTCTTCCATTGTTCTCGGATTTCTGCTGAAGTTTAAAAATGCTACGGAACTCTTCCATTGTTCTTGGAATTCTGTTGAAGTTTAAAATGCTACGGAACTCTTCCATTGTTCTTGGAATTCTGCTGAAGTTTATAAATGCTACGGTACTCTTCCATTGTTCTTGGGTATTCTGCTGAAGTTTAAAAATGTTACGGATCACTTCCATTGTTCTTCAGAATTCTGATGAAGTTTAAAAATGCTATGGAACACTTCCATTGTTCTTCGCAATTCTGCTGAAGTTTAAAAATGCTACGGAACTCTTCCATTGTTCTTCGGAATTCTGCTGAAGTTTAAAAATGCTACGGAACTCTTCCATTGTTCTCGGAATTCTGGTGAAGTTTAAAAATGGTACGGAACTCTTCCATTGTTCTCGGAATTCTGGTGAAGTTTAAAAATGGTACGGAACTCTTCCATTGTTCTCGGAATTCTGGTGAAGTTTAAATCTGCTGCGGAACTCTTCCATTGTTCTCGGATTTCTGCTGAAGTTTAAAAATGCTACGGAACTCTTCCATTGTTCTTGGAATTCTGTTGAAGTTTAAAATGCTACGGAACTCTTCCATTGTTCTCAGAATTCTGCTGAAGTTTATAAATGCTACGGTACTCTTCCATTGTTCTTGGGTATTCTGCTGAAGTTTAAAAATGTTACGGATCACTTCCATTGTTCTTCAGAATTCTGATGAAGTTTAAAAATGCTATGGAACACTTCCATTGTTCTTCGGAATTCTGCTGAAGTTTAAAAATGCTACGGAACTCTTCCATTGTTCTTCGGAATTCTGCTGAAGTTTAAAAATGCTACGGAACTTTTCCATTGTTCTTCGGAATTCTGATGAAGTTTAAAAATGCTACGGAACTCTTCCATTGTTCTTCGGAATTCTGCTGAAGTTTAAAAATGCTACGGAACTCTTCCATTGTTCTCGGAATTCTGTTGAAGTTTAAAAATGCTACGGAACTCTTCCATTGTTCTCGTAATTCTGGTGAAGTTTAAAAATGCTACGGAATTCTTCCATTGTTCTCGGAATTCTGCTGAAGTTTAAAAATGCTACGGAACTCTTCCATTGTTCTTCGGAATTCTGCTGAAGTTTAAAAATGCTACGGAACTTTTCCATTGTTCTTTGGAATTCTGATGAATTTTAAAAATGCTACGGAACTCTTCCATTGTTCTTCGGAATTCTGCTGAAGTTTAAAAATGCTACGGAACTCTTCCATTGTTCTTCGGAATTCTGCAGAAGTTAAAAAATGCTATGGAACTCTTCCATTGTTCGTGGAATTCTGGTGAAGTTTAAAAATGCTACGGAACTCTTCCATTGTTCTCAGAATTCTTCTGAAGTTTATAAATTCTATGGTACTCTTCCATTGTTCTCGTAATTCTGGTGAAGTTTAAAAATGCTACGGAACTCTTCCATTGTTCTCGGAATTCTGCTGAAGTTTAAAAATGCTACGGAACTCTTCCATTGTTCTTTGGAATTCTGCTGAAGTTTAAAAATGCTACGGAACTTTTCCATTGTTCTTTGGAATTCTGATGAATTTTAAAAATGCTACGGAACTCTTCCATTGTTCTTCAGAATTCTGCTGAAGTTTAAAAATGCTACGGAACTCTTCCATTGTTCTCAGAATTCTTCTGAAGTTTATAAATTCTATGGTACTCTTCCATTGTTCTTGGGAATTCTGCTGAAGTTTAAAAATGTTACGGATCATTTCCATTGTTCTTCAGAATTCTGATGAAGTTTAAAAATGCTATGGAACACTTCCATTGTTCTTCGGAATTCTGCTGAAGTTTAAAAATGCTACGGAACTCTTCCATTGTTCTTCGGAATTCTGCTGAAGTTTAAAAATGCTACGGAACTTTTCCATTGTTCTTCGGAATTCTGCTGAAGTTTAAAAATGCTACGGAACTCTTCCATTGTTCTTCGGAATTCTGCTGAAGTTTAAAAATGCTACGGAACTCTTCCATTGTTCACGGAATTCTGGTGAAGTTTAAAAATGCTACGGAACTCTTCCATTGTTATTCTTAATTCTACTGAAGTTTAAAAATGCTACGGAAATCTTCCATTGTTCTTCGGAATTCTGCTGAAGTTTAAAAATGCTACGGAACTCTTCCATTGTTCTCGGAATTCTGGTGAAGTTTAAAAATGCTACGGAACTCTTCCATTGTTCTCGGAATTCTGGTGAAGCTTAAAAATGGTACGGAACTCTTCCATTGTTCTCGGAATTCTGGTGAAGTTTAAAACTGCTGCGGAACTCTTCCATTGTTCTCGGATTTCTGCTGAAGTTTAAAAATGCTACGGAACTCTTCCATTGTTCTTGGAATTCTGTTGAAGTTTAAAATGCTACGGAACTCTTCCATTGTTCTTGGAATTCTGCTGAAGTTTATAAATGCTACGGTACTCTTCCATTGTTCTTGGGTATTCTGCTGAAGTTTAAAAATGTTACGGATCACTTCCATTGTTCTTCAGAATTCTGATGAAGTTTAAAAATGCTATGGAACACTTCCATTGTTCTTCGCAATTCTGCTGAAGTTTAAAAATGCTACGGAACTCTTCCATTGTTCTTCAGAATTCTGCTGAAGTTTAAAAATGCTACGGAACTCTTCCATTGTTCTCGGAATTCTGGTGAAGTTTAAAAATGGTACGGAACTCTTCCATTGTTCTCGGAATTCTGGTGAAGTTTAAAAATGGTACGGAACTCTTCCATTGTTCTCGGAATTCTGGTGAAGTTTAAAACTGCTGCGGAACTCTTCCATTGTTCTCGGATTTCTGCTGAAGTTTAAAAATGCTACGGAACTCTTCCATTGTTCTTGGAATTCTGTTGAAGTTTAAAATGCTACGGAACTCTTCCATTGTTCTCAGAATTCTGCTGAAGTTTATAAATGCTACGGTACTCTTCCATTGTTCTTGGGTATTCTGCTGAAGTTTAAAAATGTTACGGATCACTTCAATTGTTCTTCAGAATTCTGATGAAGTTTAAAAATGCTATGGAACACTTCCATTGTTCTTCGGAATTCTGCTGAAGTTTAAAAATGCTACGGAACTCTTCCATTGTTCTTCGGAATTCTGCTGAAGTTTAAAAATGCTACGGAACTTTTCCATTGTTCTTCGGAATTCTGATGAAGTTTAAAAATGCTACGGAACTCTTCCATTGTTCTTCGGAATTCTGCTGAAGTTTAAAAATGCTACGGAACTCTTCCATTGTTCTCGGAATTCTGTTGAAGTTTAAAAATGCTACGGAACTCTTCCATTGTTCTCGTAATTCTGGTGAAGTTTAAAAATGCTACGGAACTCTTCCATTGTTCTCGGAATTCTGCTGAAGTTTAAAAATGCTACGGAACTCTTCCATTGTTCTTCGGAATTCTGCTGAAGTTTAAAAATGCTACGGAACTTTTCCATTGTTCTTTGGAATTCTGATGAATTTTAAAAATGCTGCGGAACTCTTCCATTGTTCTTCGGAATTCTGCTGAAGTTTAAAAATGCTACGGAACTCTTCCATTGTTCTTCGGAATTCTGCAGAAGTTAAAAAATGCTACGGAACTCTTCCATTGTTCGTGGAATTCTGGTGAAGTTTAAAAATGCTACGGAACTCTTCCATTGTTCTCAGAATTCTTCTGAAGTTTATAAATTCTATGGTACTCTTCCATTGTTCTTGGGAATTCTGCTGAAGTTTAAAAATGTTACGGATCATTTCCATTGTTCTTCGGAATTCTGCTGAAGTTTAAAAATGCTACGGAACTCTTCCATTGTTCTTCGGAATTCTGCTGAAGTTTAAAAATGCTACGGAACTCTTCGATTGTTCTTCGGAATTCTGCTGAAGTTTAAAAATGCTACGGAACTCTTCCATTGCTTTGCAGAATTCTGCTGAAGTTTAAAAATGCTACGGAACTCTTCCATTGTTCTTCGGAAATCTGCTGAAGTTTAAAAATGCTACGGAACACTTTCTTTGTTCTTCGGAATTCTGCTGAAGTTTAAAAATGCTACGGAACTCTTCCATTCTTCACGGAATTCTGGTGAAGTTTAAAAATGCTACGGAACTCTTCCATTGTTATTCTTAATTCTACTGAAGTTTAAAAATGCTACGGAACTCTTCCATTGTTCTTCGGAATTCTGCTGAAGTTTAAAAATGCTACGGAACTCTTCCATTGTTCTTCTGAGTTCTGCTGAAGTTTAAAAATGCTACGGAACTCTTCCATTGTTCTTCGGAATTCTGATGAAGTTTAAAACTGCAACGAAACTCTTCCATTGTTCTTCGGAATTCTGCTGAAGTTTAAAAATGCTACGGAACTCTTCCATTGTTCTTCGGAATTCTGCTGAAGTTTAAAAATGCTACGGAACTCTTACATTGTTCTTCTGAATTCTGCTGAAGTTTAAAAATGCTACGGAACTCTTCCATTGTTCTTCGGAATTCTGCTGAAGTTTAAAAATGCTACGGAACTCTTCCATTGTTCTTCGGAATTCTGCTGAAGTTTAAAAATGCTACGGAACTCTTCCATTGTTCACGGAATTCTGGTGAAGTTTAAAAATGCTACGGAACTCTTCCGTTGTTATTCTTAATTCTACTGAAGTTTAAAAATGCTACGGAACTCTTCCATTGTTCTTCGGAATTCTGCTGAAGTTTAAAAATGCTACGGAACTCTTCCATTGTTCTCGGAATTCTGGTGAAGTTTAAAAATGCTACGGAACTCTTCCATTGTTCTCGGAATTCTGGTGAAGCTTAAAAATGGTACGGAACTCTTCCATTGTTCTCGGAATTCTGGTGAAGTTTAAAACTGCTGCGGAACTCTTCCATTGTTCTCGGATTTCTGCTGAAGTTTAAAAATGCTACGGAACTCTTCCATTGTTCTTGGAATTCTGTTGAAGTTTAAAATGCTACGGAACTCTTCCATTGTTCTTGGAATTCTGCTGAAGTTTATAAATGCTACGGTACTCTTCCATTGTTCTTGGGTATTCTGCTGAAGTTTAAAAATGTTACGGATCACTTCCATTGTTCTTCAGAATTCTGATGAAGTTTAAAAATGCTATGGAACACTTCCATTGTTCTTCGCAATTCTGCTGAAGTTTAAAAATGCTACGGAACTCTTCCATTGTTCTTCGGAATTCTGCTGAAGTTTAAAAATGCTACGGAACTCTTCCATTGTTCTCGGAATTCTGGTGAAGTTTAAAAATGGTACGGAACTCTTCCATTGTTCTCGGAATTCTGGTGAAGTTTAAAAATGGTACGGAACTCTTCCATTGTTCTCGGAATTCTGGTGAAGTTTAAATCTGCTGCGGAACTCTTCCATTGTTCTCGGATTTCTGCTGAAGTTTAAAAATGCTACGGAACTCTTCCATTGTTCTTGGAATTCTGTTGAAGTTTAAAATGCTACGGAACTCTTCCATTGTTCTCAGAATTCTGCTGAAGTTTATAAATGCTACGGTACTCTTCCATTGTTCTTGGGTATTCTGCTGAAGTTTAAAAATGTTACGGATCACTTCCATTGTTCTTCAGAATTCTGATGAAGTTTAAAAATGCTATGGAACACTTCCATTGTTCTTCGGAATTCTGCTGAAGTTTAAAAATGCTACGGAACTCTTCCATTGTTCTTCGGAATTCTGCTGAAGTTTAAAAATGCTACGGAACTTTTCCATTGTTCTTCGGAATTCTGATGAAGTTTAAAAATGCTACGGAACTCTTCCATTGTTCTTCGGAATTCTGCTGAAGTTTAAAAATGCTACGGAACTCTTCCATTGTTCTCGGAATTCTGTTGAAGTTTAAAAATGCTACGGAACTCTTCCATTGTTCTCGTAATTCTGGTGAAGTTTAAAAATGCTACGGAATTCTTCCATTGTTCTCGGAATTCTGCTGAAGTTTAAAAATGCTACGGAACTCTTCCATTGTTCTTCGGAATTCTGCTGAAGTTTAAAAATGCTACGGAACTTTTCCATTGTTCTTTGGAATTCTGATGAATTTTAAAAATGCTACGGAACTCTTCCATTGTTCTTCGGAATTCTGCTGAAGTTTAAAAATGCTACGGAACTCTTCCATTGTTCTTCGGAATTCTGCAGAAGTTAAAAAATGCTATGGAACTCTTCCATTGTTCGTGGAATTCTGGTGAAGTTTAAAAATGCTACGGAACTCTTCCATTGTTCTCAGAATTCTTCTGAAGTTTATAAATTCTATGGTACTCTTCCATTGTTCTCGTAATTCTGGTGAAGTTTAAAAATGCTACGGAACTCTTCCATTGTTCTCGGAATTCTGCTGAAGTTTAAAAATGCTACGGAACTCTTCCATTGTTCTTTGGAATTCTGCTGAAGTTTAAAAATGCTACGGAACTTTTCCATTGTTCTTTGGAATTCTGATGAATTTTAAAAATGCTACGGAACTCTTCCATTGTTCTTCAGAATTCTGCTGAAGTTTAAAAATGCTACGGAACTCTTCCATTGTTCTCAGAATTCTTCTGAAGTTTATAAATTCTATGGTACTCTTCCATTGTTCTTGGGAATTCTGCTGAAGTTTAAAAATGTTACGGATCATTTCCATTGTTCTTCAGAATTCTGATGAAGTTTAAAAATGCTATGGAACACTTCCATTGTTCTTCGGAATTCTGCTGAAGTTTAAAAATGCTACGGAACTCTTCCATTGTTCTTCGGAATTCTGCTGAAGTTTAAAAATGCTACGGAACTTTTCCATTGTTCTTCGGAATTCTGCTGAAGTTTAAAAATGCTACGGAACTCTTCCATTGTTCTTCGGAATTCTGCTGAAGTTTAAAAATGCTACGGAACTCTTCCATTGTTCACGGAATTCTGGTGAAGTTTAAAAATGCTACGGAACTCTTCCATTGTTATTCTTAATTCTACTGAAGTTTAAAAATGCTACGGAAATCTTCCATTGTTCTTCGGAATTCTGCTGAAGTTTAAAAATGCTACGGAACTCTTCCATTGTTCTCGGAATTCTGGTGAAGTTTAAAAATGCTACGGAACTCTTCCATTGTTCTCGGAATTCTGGTGAAGCTTAAAAATGGTACGGAACTCTTCCATTGTTCTCGGAATTCTGGTGAAGTTTAAAACTGCTGCGGAACTCTTCCATTGTTCTCGGATTTCTGCTGAAGTTTAAAAATGCTACGGAACTCTTCCATTGTTCTTGGAATTCTGTTGAAGTTTAAAATGCTACGGAACTCTTCCATTGTTCTTGGAATTCTGCTGAAGTTTATAAATGCTACGGTACTCTTCCATTGTTCTTGGGTATTCTGCTGAAGTTTAAAAATGTTACGGATCACTTCCATTGTTCTTCAGAATTCTGATGAAGTTTAAAAATGCTATGGAACACTTCCATTGTTCTTCGCAATTCTGCTGAAGTTTAAAAATGCTACGGAACTCTTCCATTGTTCTTCAGAATTCTGCTGAAGTTTAAAAATGCTACGGAACTCTTCCATTGTTCTCGGAATTCTGGTGAAGTTTAAAAATGGTACGGAACTCTTCCATTGTTCTCGGAATTCTGGTGAAGTTTAAAAATGGTACGGAACTCTTCCATTGTTCTCGGAATTCTGGTGAAGTTTAAAACTGCTGCGGAACTCTTCCATTGTTCTCGGATTTCTGCTGAAGTTTAAAAATGCTACGGAACTCTTCCATTGTTCTTGGAATTCTGTTGAAGTTTAAAATGCTACGGAACTCTTCCATTGTTCTCAGAATTCTGCTGAAGTTTATAAATGCTACGGTACTCTTCCATTGTTCTTGGGTATTCTGCTGAAGTTTAAAAATGTTACGGATCACTTCAATTGTTCTTCAGAATTCTGATGAAGTTTAAAAATGCTATGGAACACTTCCATTGTTCTTCGGAATTCTGCTGAAGTTTAAAAATGCTACGGAACTCTTCCATTGTTCTTCGGAATTCTGCTGAAGTTTAAAAATGCTACGGAACTTTTCCATTGTTCTTCGGAATTCTGATGAAGTTTAAAAATGCTACGGAACTCTTCCATTGTTCTTCGGAATTCTGCTGAAGTTTAAAAATGCTACGGAACTCTTCCATTGTTCTCGGAATTCTGTTGAAGTTTAAAAATGCTACGGAACTCTTCCATTGTTCTCGTAATTCTGGTGAAGTTTAAAAATGCTACGGAACTCTTCCATTGTTCTCGGAATTCTGCTGAAGTTTAAAAATGCTACGGAACTCTTCCATTGTTCTTCGGAATTCTGCTGAAGTTTAAAAATGCTACGGAACTTTTCCATTGTTCTTTGGAATTCTGATGAATTTTAAAAATGCTGCGGAACTCTTCCATTGTTCTTCGGAATTCTGCTGAAGTTTAAAAATGCTACGGAACTCTTCCATTGTTCTTCGGAATTCTGCAGAAGTTAAAAAATGCTACGGAACTCTTCCATTGTTCGTGGAATTCTGGTGAAGTTTAAAAATGCTACGGAACTCTTCCATTGTTCTCAGAATTCTTCTGAAGTTTATAAATTCTATGGTACTCTTCCATTGTTCTTGGGAATTCTGCTGAAGTTTAAAAATGTTACGGATCATTTCCATTGTTCTTCGGAATTCTGCTGAAGTTTAAAAATGCTACGGAACTCTTCCATTGTTCTTCGGAATTCTGCTGAAGTTTAAAAATGCTACGGAACTCTTCGATTGTTCTTCGGAATTCTGCTGAAGTTTAAAAATGCTACGGAACTCTTCCATTGCTTTGCAGAATTCTGCTGAAGTTTAAAAATGCTACGGAACTCTTCCATTGTTCTTCGGAAATCTGCTGAAGTTTAAAAATGCTACGGAACACTTTCTTTGTTCTTCGGAATTCTGCTGAAGTTTAAAAATGCTACGGAACTCTTCCATTCTTCACGGAATTCTGGTGAAGTTTAAAAATGCTACGGAACTCTTCCATTGTTATTCTTAATTCTACTGAAGTTTAAAAATGCTACGGAACTCTTCCATTGTTCTTCGGAATTCTGCTGAAGTTTAAAAATGCTACGGAACTCTTCCATTGTTCTTCTGAGTTCTGCTGAAGTTTAAAAATGCTACGGAACTCTTCCATTGTTCTTCGGAATTCTGATGAAGTTTAAAACTGCAACGAAACTCTTCCATTGTTCTTCGGAATTCTGCTGAAGTTTAAAAATGCTACGGAACTCTTCCATTGTTCTTCGGAATTCTGCTGAAGTTTAAAAATGCTACGGAACTCTTACATTGTTCTTCTGAATTCTGCTGAAGTTTAAAAATGCTACGGAACTCTTCCATTGTTCTTCGGAATTCTGCTGAAGTTTAAAAATGCTACGGAACTCTTCCATTGTTCTTCGGAATTCTGCTGAAGTTTAAAAATGCTACGGAACTCTTCCATTGTTCACGGAATTCTGGTGAAGTTTAAAAATGCTACGGAACTCTTCCGTTGTTATTCTTAATTCTACTGAAGTTTAAAAATGCTACGGAACTCTTCCATTGTTCTTCGGAATTCTGCTGAAGTTTAAAAATGCTACGGAACTCTTCCATTGTTCTCGGAATTCTGGTGAAGTTTAAAAATGCTACGGAACTCTTCCATTGTTCTCGGAATTCTGGTGAAGCTTAAAAATGGTACGGAACTCTTCCATTGTTCTCGGAATTCTGGTGAAGTTTAAAACTGCTGCGGAACTCTTCCATTGTTCTCGGATTTCTGCTGAAGTTTAAAAATGCTACGGAACTCTTCCATTGTTCTTGGGTATTCTGCTGAAGTTTAAAAATGTTACGGATCACTTCCATTGTTCTTCAGAATTCTGATGAAGTTTAAAAATGCTATAGAACACTTCCATTGTTCTTCGCAATTCTGCTGAAGTTTAAAAATGCTACGGAACGCTTCCATTGTTCTTCAGAATTCTGCTGAAGTTTAAAAATGCTACGGAACTCTTCCATTGTTCTCGGAATTCTGGTGAAGTTTAAAAATGATACGGAACTCTTCCATTGTTCTCGGAATTCTGGTGAAGTTTAAAAATGGTACGGCACTCTTCCATTGTTCTCGGAATTCTGGTGAAGTTTAAAACTGCTGCGGAACTCTTCCATTGTTCTCGGATTTCTGCTGAAGTTTAAAAATGCTACGGAACTCTTCCATTGTTCTTGGAATTCTGTTGAAGTTTAAAATGCTACGGATCTCTTCCATTGTTCTCAGAATTCTGCTGAAGTTTATAAATGCTACGGTACTCTTCCATTGTTCTTGGGTATTCTGCTGAAGTTTAAAAATGTTACGGATCACTTCCATTGTTCTTCAGAATTCTGATGAAGTTTAAAAATGCTATGGAACACTTCCATTGTTCTTCGGAATTCTGCTGAAGTTTAAAAATGCTACGGAACTCTTCCATTGTTCTTCGGAATTCTGCTGAAGTTTAAAAATTGCTACGGAACTTTTCCATTGTTCTTCGGAATTCTGATGAAGTTTAAAAATGCTACGGAACTCTTCCATTGTTCTTCGGAATTCTGCTGAAGTTTAAAAATGCTACGGAACTCTTCCATTGTTCTCGGAATTCTGTTGAAGTTCAAAAATGCTACGGAACTCTTCCATTGTTCTCGTAATTCTGGTGAAGTTTAAAAATGCTACGGAACTCTTCCATTGTTCTCGGAATTCTGCTGAAGTTTAAAAATGCTACGGAACTCTTCCATTGTTCTTCGGAATTCTGCTGAAGTTTAAAAATGCTACGGAACTTTTCCATTGTTCTTTGGAATTCTGATGAATTTTAAAAATGCTACGGAACTCTTCCATTGTTCTTCGGAATTCTGCTGAAGTTTAAAAATGCTACGGAACTCTTCCATTGTTCTTCGGAATTCTGCAGAAGTTAAAAAATGCTACGGAACTCTTAAATTGTTCGTGGAATTCTGGTGAAGTTTAAAAATGCTACGGAACTCTTCTGAGAACTTGTTCTCAGAATTCTTCTGAAGTTTATAAATTCTTTGGTACTCTTCCATTGTTCTTGGGAATTCTGCTGAAGTTTAAAAATGTTACGGATCATTTCCATTGTTCTTCGGAATTCTGCTGAAGTTTAAAAATGCTACGGAACTCTTCCATTGTTCTTCGGAATTCTGCTGAAGTTTAAAAATGCTACAGAACTCTTCGATTGTTCTTCGGAATTCTGCTGAAGTTTAAAAATGCTACGGAACTCTTCCATTGCTTTGCAGAATTCTGCTGAAGTTTAAAAATGCTACGGAACTCTTCCATTGTTCTTCGGAAATCTGCTGAAGTTTAAAAATGCTACGGAACACTTTCTTTGTTCTTCGGAATTCTGCTGAAGTTTAAAAATGCTACGGAACTCTTCCATTCTTCACGGAATTCTGGTGAAGTTTAAAAATGCTACGGAACTCTTCCATTGTTATTCTTAATTCTACTGAAGTTTAAAAATGCTACGGAACTCTTCCATTGTTCTTCGGAATTCTGCTGAAGTTTAAAAATGCTACGGAACTCTTCCATTGTTCTTCTGAGTTCTGCTGAAGTTTAAAAATGCTACGGAACTCTTCCATTGTTCTTCGGAATTCTGATGAAGTTTAAAACTGCAACGGAACTCTTCCATTGTTCTTCGGAATTCTGCTGAAGTTTAAAAATGCTACGGAACTCTTCCATTGTTCTTCGGAATTCTGCTGAAGTTTAAAAATGCTACGGAACTCTTACATTGTTCTTCTGAATTCTGCTGAAGTTTAAAAATGCTACGGAACTCTTCCATTGTTCTTCGGAATTCTGCTGAAGTTTAAAAATGCTACGGAACTCTTCCATTGTTCTTCGGAATTCTGCTGAAGTTTAAAAATGCTACGGAACTCTTCCATTGTTCACGGAATTCTGGTGAAGTTTAAAAATGCTACGGAACTCTTCCATTGTTATTCTTAATTCTACTGAAGTTTAAAAATGCTACGGAACTCTTCCATTGTTCTTCGGAATTCTGCTGAAGTTTAAAAATGCTACGGAACTCTTCCATTGTTCTCGGAATTCTGGTGAAGTTTAAAAATGCTACGGAACTCTTCCATTGTTCTCGGAATTCTGGTGAAGCTTAAAAATGGTACGGAACTCTTCCATTGTTCTAGGAATTCTGGTGAAGTTTAAAACTGCTGCGGAACTCTTCCATTGTTCTTGGATTTCTGCTGAAGTTTAAAAATGCTACGGAACTCTTCCATTGTTCTTGGGTATTCTGCTGAAGTTTAAAAATGTTACGGATCACTTCCATTGTTCTTCAGAATTCTGATGAAGTTTAAAAATGCTATGGAACACTTCCATTGTTCTTCGCAATTCTGCTGAAGTTTAAAAATGCTACGGAACTCTTCCATTGTTCTTCAGAATTCTGCTGAAGTTTAAAAATGCTACGGAACTCTTCCATTGTTCTCGGAATTCTGGTGAAGTTTAAAAATGGTACGGAACTCTTCCATTGTTCTCGGAATTCTGGTGAAGTTTAAAAATGGTACGGAACTCTTCCATTGTTCTCGGAATTCTGGTGAAGTTTAAAACTGCTGCGGAACTCTTCCATTGTTCTCGGATTTCTGCTGAAGTTTAAAAATGCTACGGAACTCTTCCATTGTTCTTGGAATTCTGTTGAAGTTTAAAATGCTACGGAACTCTTCCATTGTTCTCAGAATTCTGCTGAAGTTTATAAATGCTACGGTACTCTTCCATTGTTCTTGGGTATTCTGCTGAAGTTTAAAAATGTTACGGATCACTTCCATTGTTCTTCAGAATTCTGATGAAGTTTAAAAATGCTATGGAACACTTCCATTGTTCTTCGGAATTCTGCTGAAGTTTAAAAATGCTACGGAACTCTTCCATTGTTCTTCGGAATTCTGCTGAAGTTTAAAAATGCTACGGAACTTTTCCATTGTTCTTCGGAATTCTGATGAAGTTTAAAAATGCTACGGAACTCTTCCATTGTTCTTCGGAATTCTGCTGAAGTTTAAAAATGCTACGGAACTCTTCCATTGTTCTTGGAATTCTGTTGAAGTTTAAAAATGCTACGGAACTCTTCCATTGTTCTCGTAATTCTGGTGAAGTTTAAAAATGCTACGGAACTCTTCCATTGTTCTCGGAATTCTGGTGAAGTTTAAAAATGCTACGGAACTTTTCCATTGTTCTTCGGAATTCTGATGAAGTTTAAAAATGCTACGGAACTCTTCCATTGTTCTTCGGAATTCTGCTGAAGTTTAAAAATGCTACGGAACTCTTCCATTGTTCTCGGAATTCTGTTGAAGTTTAAAAATGCTACGGAACTCTTCCATTGTTCTCGTAATTCTGGTGAAGTTTAAAAATGCTACGGAACTCTTCCATTGTTCTCGGAATTCTGCTGAAGTTTAAAAATGCTACGGAACTCTTCCAATGTTCTTCGGAATTCTGCTGAAGTTTAAAAATGCTACGGAACTTTTCCATTGTTCTTTGGAATTCTGATGAATTTTAAAAATGCTACGGAACTCTTCCATTGTTCTCGGAATTCTGCTGAAGTTTAAAAATGCTACGGAACTCTTCCATTGTTCTTCGGAATTCTGCAGAAGTTAAAAAATGCTACGGAACTCTTCCATTGTTCGTGGAATTCTGGTGAAGTTTAAAAATGCTACGGAACTCTTCCATTGTTCTCAGAATTCTTCTGAAGTTTATAAATTCTATGGTACTCTTCCATTGTTCTTGGGAATTCTGCTGAAGTTTAAAAATGTTACGGATCATTTCCATTGTTCTTCGGAATTCTGCTGAAGTTTAAAAATGCTACGGAACTCTTCCATTGTTCTTCGGAATTCTGCTGAAGTTTAAAAATGCTACGGAACTCTTCGATTGTTCTTCGGAATTCTGCTGAAGTTTAAAAATGCTACGGAACTCTTCCATTGCTTTGCAGAATTCTGCTGAAGTTTAAAAATGCTACGGAACTCTTCCATTGTTCTTCGGAAATCTGCTGAAGTTTAAAAATGCTACGGAACACTTTCTTTGTTCTTCGGAATTCTGCTGAAGTTTAAAAATGCTACGGAACTCTTCCATTCTTCACGGAATTCTGGTGAAGTTTAAAAATGCTACGGAACTCTTCCATTGTTATTCTTAATTCTACTGAAGTTTAAAAATGCTACGGAACTCTACCATTGTTCTTCGGAATTCTGCTGAAGTTTAAAAATGCTACGGAACTCTTCCATTGTTCTTCTGAGTTCTGCTGAAGTTTAAAAATGCTACGGAACTCTTCCATTGTTCTTCAGAATTCTGATGAAGTTTAAAACTGCAACGGAACTCTTCCATTGTTCTTCGGAATTCTGCTGAAGTTTAAAAATGCTACGGAACTCTTCCATTGTTCTTCGGAATTCTGCTGAAGTTTAAAAATGCTACGGAACTCTTACATTGTTCTTCTGAATTCTGCTGAAGTTTAAAAATGCTACGGAACTCTTCCATTGTTCTTCGGAATTCTCATGAAGCCTAAAACTGCAACGGAACTCTTCCATTGTTCTTCGGAATTCTGCTGAAGTTTAAAAATGCTTCGGAACTCTTCCATTGTTCTTCGGAATTCTGCTGAAGTTTAAAAATGCTACGGAACTCTTCCATTTTTCTCGGAATTCTGCTGAAGTTTAAAAATGCTACGGAACTCTTCCATTGTTCTCGGAATTCTGGTGAAGCTTAAAAATGGTACGGAACTCTTCCATTGTTCTAGGAATTCTGGTGAAGTTTAAAACTGCTGCGGAACTCTTCCATTGTTCTTGGATTTCTGCTGAAGTTTAAAAATGCTACGGAACTCTTCCATTGTTCTTGGGTATTCTGCTGAAGTTTAAAAATGTTACGGATCACTTCCATTGTTCTTCAGAATTCTGATGAAGTTTAAAAATGCTATGGAACACTTCCATTGTTCTTCGGAATTCTGCTGAAGTTTAAAAATGCTACGGAACTCTTCCATTGTTCTTCAGAATTCTGCTGAAGTTTAAAAATGCTACGGAACTCTTCCATTGTTCTCGGAATTCTGGTGAAGTTTAAAAATGGTACGGAACTCTTCCATTGTTCTCGGAATTCTGGTGAAGTTTAAAAATGGTACGGAACTCTTCCATTGTTCTTGGAATTCTGGTGAAGTTTAAAACTGCTGCGGAACTCTTCCATTGTTCTCGGATTTCTGCTGAAGTTTAAAAATGCTACGGAACTCTTCCATTGTTCTTGGAATTCTGTTGAAGTTTAAAATGCTACGGAACTCTTCCATTGTTCTCAGAATTCTGCTGAAGTTTATAAATGCTACGGTACTCTTCCATTGTTCTTGGGTATTCTGCTGAAGTTTAAAAATGTTACGGATCACTTCCATTGTTCTTCAGAATTCTGATGAAGTTTAAAAATGCTATGGAACACTTCCATTGTTCTTCGGAATTCTGCTGAAGTTTAAAAATGCTACGGAACTCTTCCATTGTTCTTCGGAATTCTGCTGAAGTTTAAAAATGCTACGGAACTTTTCCATTGTTCTTCGGAATTCTGATGAAGTTTAAAAATGCTACGGAACTCTTCCATTGTTCTTCGGAATTCTGCTGAAGTTTAAAAATGCTACGGAACTCTTCCATTGTTCTTGGAATTCTGTTGAAGTTTAAAAATGCTACGGAACTCTTCCATTGTTCTCGTAATTCTGGTGAAGTTTAAAAATGCTACGGAACTCTTCCATTGTTCTCGGAATTCTGGTGAAGTTTAAAAATGCTACGGAACTTTTCCATTGTTCTTCGGAATTCTGATGAAGTTTAAAAATGCTACGGAACTTTTCCATTGTTCTTCGGAATTCTGCTGAAGTTTAAAAATGCTACGGAACTCTTCCATTGTTCTCGGAATTCTGTTGAAGTTTAAAAATGCTACGGAACTCTTCCATTGTTCTCGTAATTCTGGTGAAGTTTAAAAATGCTACGGAACTCTTCCATTGTTCTCGGAATTCTGCTGAAGTTTAAAAATGCTACGGAACTCTTCCATTGTTCTTCGGAATTCTGCTGAAGTTTAAAAATGCTACGGAACTTTTCCATTGTTCTTTGGAATTCTGATGAATTTTAAAAATGCTACGGAACTCTTCCATTGTTCTCGGAATTCTGATGAAGTTTAAAAATGCTACGGAACTCTTCCATTGTTCTTCGGAATTCTGCAGAAGTTAAAAAATGCTACGGAACTCTTCCATTGTTCGTGGAATTCTGGTGAAGTTTAAAAATGCTACGGAACTCTTCCATTGTTCTCAGAATTCTTCTGAAGTTTATAAATTCTATGGTACTCTTCCATTGTTCTTGGGAATTCTGCTGAAGTTTAAAAATGTTACGGATCATTTCCATTGTTCTTCGGAATTCTGCTGAAGTTTAAAAATGCTACGGAACTCTTCCATTGTTCTTCGGAATTCTGCTGAAGTTTAAAAATGCTACGGAACTCTTCGATTGTTCTTCGGAATTCTGCTGAAGTTTAAAAATGCTACGGAACTCTTCCATTGCTTTGCAGAATTCTGCTGAAGTTTAAAAATGCTACGGAACTCTTCCATTGTTCTTCGGAAATCTGCTGAAGTTTAAAAATGCTACGGAACACTTTCTTTGTTCTTCGGAATTCTGCTGAAGTTTAAAAATGCTACGGAACTCTTCCATTCTTCACGGAATTCTGGTGAAGTTTAAAAATGCTACGGAACTCTTCCATTGTTATTCTTAATTCTACTGAAGTTTAAAAATGCTACGGAACTCTACCATTGTTCTTCGGAATTCTGCTGAAGTTTAAAAATGCTACGGAACTCTTCCATTGTTCTTCTGAGTTCTGCTGAAGTTTAAAAATGCTACGGAACTCTTCCATTGTTCTTCAGAATTCTGATGAAGTTTAAAACTGCAACGGAACTCTTCCATTGTTCTTCGGAATTCTGCTGAAGTTTAAAAATGCTACGGAACTCTTCCATTGTTCTTCGGAATTCTGCTGAAGTTTAAAAATGCTACGGAACTCTTACATTGTTCTTCTGAATTCTGCTGAAGTTTAAAAATGCTACGGAACTCTTCCATTGTTCTTCGGAATTCTCATGAAGCCTAAAACTGCAACGGAACTCTTCCATTGTTCTTCGGAATTCTGCTGAAGTTTAAAAATGCTTCGGAACTCTTCCATTGTTCTTCGGAATTCTGCTGAAGTTTAAAAATGCTACGGAACTCTTCCATTTTTCTCGGAATTCTGCTGAAGTTTAAAAATGCTACGGAACTCTTCCATTGTTCTCGGAATTCTGGTGAAGCTTAAAAATGGTACGGAACTCTTCCATTGTTCTAGGAATTCTGGTGAAGTTTAAAACTGCTGCGGAACTCTTCCATTGTTCTTGGATTTCTGCTGAAGTTTAAAAATGCTACGGAACTCTTCCATTGTTCTTGGGTATTCTGCTGAAGTTTAAAAATGTTACGGATCACTTCCATTGTTCTTCAGAATTCTGATGAAGTTTAAAAATGCTATGGAACACTTCCATTGTTCTTCGCAATTCTACTGAAGTTTAAAAATGCTACGGAACTCTTCCATTGTTCTTCAGAATTCTGCTGAAGTTTAAAAATGCTACGGAACTCTTCCATTGTTCTCGGAATTCTGGTGAAGTTTAAAAATGGTACGGAACTCTTCCATTGTTCTCGGAATTCTGGTGAAGTTTAAAAATGGTACGGAACTCTTCCATTGTTCTTGGAATTCTGGTGAAGTTTAAAACTGCTGCGGAACTCTTCCATTGTTCTCGGATTTCTGCTGAAGTTTAAAAATGCTACGGAACTCTTCCATTGTTCTTGGAATTCTGTTGAAGTTTAAAATGCTACGGAACTCTTCCATTGTTCTCAGAATTCTGCTGAAGTTTATAAATGCTACGGTACTCTTCCATTGTTCTTGGGTATTCTGCTGAAGTTTAAAAATGTTACGGATCACTTCCATTGTTCTTCAGAATTCTGATGAAGTTTAAAAATGCTATGGAACACTTCCATTGTTCTTCGGAATTCTGCTGAAGTTTAAAAATGCTACGGAACTCTTCCATTGTTCTTCGGAATTCTGCTGAAGTTTAAAAATGCTACGGAACTTTTCCATTGTTCTTCGGAATTCTGATGAAGTTTAAAAATGCTACGGAACTCTTCCATTGTTCTTCGGAATTCTGCTGAAGTTTAAAAATGCTACGGAACTCTTCCATTGTTCTTGGAATTCTGTTGAAGTTTAAAAATGCTACGGAACTCTTCCATTGTTCTCGTAATTCTGGTGAAGTTTAAAAATGCTACGGAACTCTTCCATTGTTCTCGGAATTCTGGTGAAGTTTAAAAATGCTACGGAACTTTTCCATTGTTCTTCGGAATTCTGATGAAGTTTAAAAATGCTACGGAACTCTTCCATTGTTCTTCGGAATTCTGCTGAAGTTTAAAAATGCTACGGAACTCTTCCATTGTTCTCGGAATTCTGTTGAAGTTTAAAAATGCTACGGAACTCTTCCATTGTTCTCGTAATTCTGGTGAAGTTTAAAAATGCTACGGAACTCTTCCATTGTTCTCGGAATTCTGCTGAAGTTTAAAAATGCTACGGAACTCTTCCATTGTTCTTCGGAATTCTGCTGAAGTTTAGAAATGCTACGGAACTTTTCCATTGTTCTTTGGAATTCTGATGAATTTTAAAAATGCTACGGAACTCTTCCATTGTTCTCGGAATTCTGCTGAAGTTTAAAAATGCTACGGAACTCTTCCATTGTTTTTCGGAATTCTGCAGAAGTTAAAAAATGCTACGGAACTCTTCCATTGTTCGTGGAATTCTGGTGAAGTTTAAAAACGCTACGGAACTCTTCCATTGTTCTCAGAATTCTTCTGAAGTTTATAAATTCTATGGTACTCTTCCATTGTTCTTGGGAATTCTGCTGAAGTTTAAAAATGTTACGGATCATCTCCATTGTTCTTCGGAATTCTGCTGAAGTTTAAAAATGCTACGGAACTCTTCCATTGTTCTTCGGAATTCTGCTGAAGTTTAAAAATGCTACGGAACTCTTCGATTGTTCTTCGGAATTCTGCTGAAGTTTAAAAATGCTACGGAACTCTTCCATTGCTTTGCAGAATTCTGCTGAAGTTTAAAAATGCTACGGAACTCTTCCATTGTTCTTCGGAAATCTGCTGAAGTTTAAAAATGCTACGGAACACTTTCTTTGTTCTTCGGAATTCTGCTGAAGTTTAAAAATGCTACGGAACTCTTCCATTCTTCACGGAATTCTGGTGAAGTTTAAAAATGCTACGGAACTCTTCCATTGTTATTCTTAATTCTACTGAAGTTTAAAAATGCTACGGAACTCTACCATTGTTCTTCGGAATTCTGCTGAAGTTTAAAAATGCTACGGAACTCTTCCATTGTTCTTCTGAGTTCTGCTGAAGTTTAAAAATGCTACGGAACTCTTCCATTGTTCTTCAGAATTCTGATGAAGTTTAAAACTGCAACGGAACTCTTCCATTGTTCTTCGGAATTCTGCTGAAGTTTAAAAATGCTACGGAACTCTTCCATTGTTCTTCGGAATTCTGCTGAAGTTTAAAAATGCTACGGAACTCTTACATTGTTCTTCTGAATTCTGCTGAAGTTTAAAAATGCTACGGAACTCTTCCATTGTTCTTCGGAATTCTCATGAAGCCTAAAACTGCAACGGAACTCTTCCATTGTTCTTCGGAATTCTGCTGAAGTTTAAAAATGCTTCGGAACTCTTCCATTGTTCTTCGGAATTCTGCTGAAGTTTAAAAATGCTACGGAACTCTTCCATTGTTCTCGGAATTCTGCTGAAGTTTAAAAATGCTACGGAACTCTTCCATTGTTCTCGGAATTCTGGTGAAGTTTAAAAATGCTACGGAACTTATCCATTGTTCTTCGGAATTCTGATGAAGTTTAAAAATGCTACGGAACTCTTCCATTGTTCTTCGGAATTCTGCTGAAGTTTAAAAATGCTACGGAACTCTTCCATTGTTCTCGGAATCCTGTTGAAGTTTAAAAATGCTACGGAACTCTTCCATTGTTCTCGTAATTCTGGTGAAGTTTAAAAATGCTACGGAACTCTTCCATTGTTCTCGGAATTCTGGTGAAGTTTAAAAATGCTACGGAACTTTTCCATTATTCTTCGGAATTCTGATGAAGTTTAAAAATGCTACGGAACTCTTCCATTGTTCTTCGGAATTCTGCTGAAGTTTAAAAATGCTACGGAACTCTTCCATTGTTCTCGGAATTCTGTTGAAGTTTAAAAATGCTACGGAACTCTTCCATTGTTCTCGGAATTCTGGTGAAGTTTAAAAATGCTACGGAACTCTTCCATTGTTCTCGGAATTCTGCTGAAGTTTAAAAATGCTACGGAACTCTTCCATTGTTCTTCGGAATTCTGCTGAAGTTTAAAAATGCTACGGAACTCTTCCATTGTTCTTCGGAATTCTGCTGAAGTTTAAAAATGCTACGGAACTCTTCCATTGTTCACGGAATTCTGGTGAAGTTTAAAAATGCTACGGAACTCTTCCATTGTTATTCTTAATTCTACTGAAGTTTAAAAATGCTACGGAACTCTTCCATTGTTCTTCGGAATTCTGGTGAAGTTTAAAAATGCTTCGGAACTCTTCCACTGTTCTCGGAATTCTGGTGAAGTTTAAAAATGCTACGGAACTCTTCCATTGTTCTCGGAATTCTGGTGAAGCTTAAAAATGGTACGGAACTCTTCCATTGTTCTCGGAATTCTGGTGAAGTTTAAAACTGCTGCGGAACTCTTCCATTGTTCTCGGATTTCTGCTGAAGTTTAAAAATGCTACGGAACTCTTCCATTGTTCTTGGAATTCTGTTGAAATTTAAAATGCTACGGAACTCTTCCATTGTTCTCAGAATTCTGCTGAAGTTTATAAATGCTACGGTACTCTTCCATTGTTCTTGGGTATTCTGCTGAAGTTTAAAAATGTTACGGATCACTTCCATTGTTCTTCAGAATTCTGATGAAGTTTAAAAATGCTATGGAACACTTCCATTGTTCTTCGGAATTCTGCTGAAGTTTAAAAATGCTACGGAACTCTTCCATTGTTCTTCGGAATTCTGCTGAAGTTTAAAAATGCTACGGAACTTTTCCATTGTTCTTCGGAATTCTGATGAAGTTTAAAAATGCTACGGAACTCTTCCATTGTTCTTCGGAATTCTGCTGAAGTTTAAAAATGCTACGGAACTCTTCCATTGTTCTCGGAATTCTGTTGAAGTTTAAAAATGCTACGGAACTCTTCCATTGTTCTCGTAATTCTGGTGAAGTTTAAAAATGCTACGGAACTCTTCCATTGTTCTCGTAATTCTGGTGAAGTTTAAAAATGCTACGGAACTTTTCCATTGTTCTTCGGAATTCTGATGAAGTTTAAAAAGGCTACGGAACTCTTCCATTGTTCTTCGGAATTCTGCTGAAGTTTAAAAATGCTACGGAACTCTTCCATTGTTCTCGGAATTCTGTTGAAGTTTAAAAATGCTACGGAACTCTTCCATTGTTCTCGTAATTCTGGTGAAGTTTAAAAATGCTACGGAACTCTTCCATTGTTCTCGGAATTCTGCTGAAGTTTAAAAATGCTACGGAACTCTTCCATTGTTCTTCGGAATTCTGCTGAAGTTTAAAAATGCTACGGAACTTTTCCATTGTTCTTTGGAATTCTGATGAATTTTAAAAATGCTACGGAACTCTTCCATTGTTCTCGGAATTCTGCTGAAGTTTAAAAATGCTACGGAACTCTTCCATTGTTCTTCGGAATTCTGCAGAAGTTAAAAAATGCTACGGAACTCTTCCATTGTTCGTGGAATTCTAGTGAAGTTTAAAAATGCTACGGAACTCTTCCATTGTTCTCAGAATTCTTCTGAAGTTTATAAATTCTATGGTACTCTTCCATTGTTCTTGGGAATTCTGCTGAAGTTTAAAAATGTTACGGATCATTTCCATTGTTCTTCGGAATTCTGCTGTAGTTTAAAAATGCTACGGAACTCTTCCATTGTTCTTCGGAATTCTGCTGAAGTTTAAAAATGCTACGGAACTCTTCGATTGTTCTTCGGAATTCTGCTGAAGTTTAAAAATGCTACGGAACTCTTCCATTGCTTTGCAGAATTCTGCTGAAGTTTAAAAATGCTACGGAACTCTTCCATTGTTCTTCGGAAATCTGCTGAAGTTTAAAAATGCTACGGAACACTTTCTTTGTTCTTCGGAATTCTGCTGAAGTTTAAAAATGCTACGGAACTCTTCCATTCTTCACGGAATTCTGGTGAAGTTTAAAAATGCTACAGAACTCTTCCATTGTTATTCTTAATTCTACTGAAGTTTAAAAATGCTACGGAACTCTTCCATTGTTCTTCGGAATTCTGCTGAAGTTTAAAAATGCTACGGAACTCTTCCATTGTTCTTCTGAGTTCTGCTGAAGTTTAAAAATGCTACGGAACTCTTCCATTGTTCTTCGGAATTCTGATGAAGTTTAAAACTGCAACGGAACTCTTCCATTGTTCTTCGGAATTCTGCTGAAGTTTAAAAATGCTACGGAACTCTTCCATTGTTCTTCGGAATTCTGCTGAAGTTTAAAAATGCTACGGAACTCTTACATTGTTCTTCTGAATTCTGCTGAAGTTTAAAAATGCTACGGAACTCTTCCATTGTTCTTCGGAATTCTGATGAAGCCTAAAACTGCAACGGAACTCTTCCATTGTTCTTCGGAATTCTGCTGAAGTTTAAAAATGCTACGGAACTCTTCCATTGTTCTTCGGAATTCTGCTGAAGTTTAAAAATGCTACGGAACTCTTCCATTGTTCTCGGAATTCTGCTGAAGTTTAAAAATGCTACGGAACTCTTCCATTGTTCTCGGAATTCTGGTGAAGTTTAAAAATGCTACGGAACTCTTCCATTGTTCTCGGAATTCTGCTGAAGTTTAAAAATGCTACGGAACTCTTCCATTGTTCTCAGAATTCTTCTGAAGTTTATAAATTCTATGGTACTCTTCCATTGTTCTTGGGAATTCTGCTGAAGTTTAAAAATGTTACGGATCATTTCCATTGTTCTTCGGAATTCTGCTGAAGTTTAAAAATGCTACGGAACTCTTCCATTGTTCTTCGGAATTCTGCTGAAGTTTAAAAATGCTACGGAACTCTTCGATTGTTCTTCGGAATTCTGCTGAAGTTTAAAAATGCTACGGAACTCTTCCATTGCTTTGCAGAATTCTGCTGAAGTTTAAAAATGCTACGGAACTCTTCCATTGTTCTTCGGAAATCTGCTGAAGTTTAAAAATGCTACGGAACACTTTCTTTGTTCTTCGGAATTCTGCTGAAGTTTAAAAATGCTACGGAACTCTTCCATTCTTCACGGAATTCTGGTGAAGTTTAAAAATGCTACGGAACTCTTCCATTGTTATTCTTAATTCTACTGAAGTTTAAAAATGCTACGGAACTCTTCCATTGTTCTTCGGAATTCTGCTGAAGTTTAAAAATGCTACGGAACTCTTCCATTGTTCTTCTGAGTTCTGCTGAAGTTTAAAAATGCTACGGAACTCTTCCATTGTTCTTCGGAATTCTGATGAAGTTTAAAACTGCAACGGAACTCTTCCATTGTTCTTCGGAATTCTGCTGAAGTTTAAAAATGCTACGGAACTCTTCCATTGTTCTTCGGAATTCTGCTGAAGTTTAAAAATGCTACGGAACTCTTACATTGTTCTTCTGAATTCTGCTGAAGTTTAAAAATGCTACGGAACTCTTCCATTGTTCTTCGGAATTCTGATGAAGCCTAAAACTGCAACGGAACTCTTCCATTGTTCTTCGGAATTCTGCTGAAGTTTAAAAATGCTACGGAACTCTTCCATTGTTCTTCGGAATTCTGCTGAAGTTTAAAAATGCTACGGAACTCTTCCATTGTTCTCGGAATTCTGCTGAAGTTTAAAAATGCTACGGAACTCTTCCATTGTTCTCGGAATTCTGGTGAAGTTTAAAAATGCTACGGAACTCTTCCATTGTTCTCGGAATTCTGCTGAAGTTTAAAAATGCTACGGAACTCTTCCATTGTTCTCGGAATTCTGCTGAAGTTTAAAAATGCTACGGAACTCTTCCATTGTTCTTCGGAATTCTGCTGAAGTTTAAAAATTCTATGGAACTCTTCCATTGTTCTCGGAATTCTGCTGAAGTTTAAAAATGCTACGGAACTTTTCCATTGTTCTTCGGAATTTTGATGAAGTTTAAAAATGCTACGGAACTCTTCCATTGTTCTTCGGAATTCTGCTGAAGTTTAAAAATGCTACGGAACTCTTCCATTGTTCTCGGAATTCTGTTGAAGTTTAAAAATGCTACGGAACTCTTCCATTGTTCTCGTAATTCTGGTGAAGTTTAAAAATGCTACGGAACTCTTCCATTGTTCTCGGAATTCTGCTGAAGTTTAAAAATGCTACGGAACTCTTCCATTGTTCTTCGAAATTCTGCTGAAGTTTAAAAATGCTACGGAACTTTTCCATTGTTCTTTGGAATTCTGATGAATTTTAAAAATGCTACGGAACTCTTCCATTGTTCTTCGGAATTCTGCTGAAGTTTAAAAATGCTATGGAACTCTTCCATTGTTTTCGGAATTCTGCAGAAGTTAAAAAATGCTACGGAACTCTTCCATTGTTCTCAGAATTCTTCTGAAGTTTATAAATTCTATGGTACTCTTCCATTGTTCTTGGGAATTCTGCTGAAGTTTAAAAATGTTACCGATCATTTCCATTGTTCTTCAGAATTCTGATGAAGTTTAAAAATGCTATGGAACACTTCCATTGTTCTTCGGAATTCTGCTGAAGTTTAAAAATGCTACGGAACTCTTCCATTGTTCTTCAGAATTCTGCTGAAGTTTAAAAATGCTACGGAACTTTTCCATTGTTCTTCGGAATTCTGATGAAGTTTAAAAATGCTACGGAACTCTTACATTGTTCTTCTGAATTCTGCTGAAGTTTAAAAATGCTACGGAACTCTTCCATTGTTCTTCGGAATTCTGATGAAGCCTAAAACTGCAACGGAACTCTTCCATTGTTCTTCGGAATTCTGCTGAAGTTTAAAAATGCTTCGGAACTCTTCCATTGTTCTTCGGAATTCTGCTGAAGTTTAAAAATGCTACGGACCTCTTCCATTGTTCTCGGAATTCTGCTGAAGTTTAAAAATGCTACGGAACTCTTCCATTGTTCTCGGAATTCTGGTGAAGTTTAAAAATGCTACGGAATTCTTTCATTGTTCTCGGAATTCTGGTGAAGTTTAAAAATGGTACGGAACTCTTCTATTGTTCTCGGAATTCTGGTGAAGTTTAAAACTGCTGCGGAACTCTTCCATTGTTCTCGGATTTCTGCTGAAGTTTAAAAATGCTACGGAACTCTTCCATTGTTCTTGGAATTCTGCGGAAGTTTATAAATGCTACGGTACTCTTCCATTGTTCTTGGGTATTCTGCTGAAGTTTAAAAATGTTACGGGTCACTTCCATTGTTCTTCAGAATTCTGATGAAGTTTAAAAATGCTATGGAACGCTTCCATTGTTCTTCGGAATTCTGCTGAAGTTTAAAAATGCTACGGGACTCTTCCATTGTTCTTCGGAATTCTGCTGAAGTTTAAAAATGTTACGGAACTTTTCCATTGTTCTTCGGAATTTTGATGAAGTTTAAAAATGCTACGGAACTCTTCCATTGTTCTTCGGAATTCTGCTGAAGTTTAAAAATGCTACGGAACTCTTCCATTGTTCTCGGAATTCTGTTGAAGTTTAAAAATGCTACGGAACTATTCCATTGTTCTCGTAATTCTGGTGATGTTTAAAAATGCTACGGAACTCTTCCATTGTTCTCGGAATTCTGCTGAAGTTTAAAAATGCTACGGAACTCTTCCATTGTTCTTCGGAATTCTGCTGAAGTTTAAAAATGCTACGGAACTCTTCCATTGTTCTTCGGAATTCTGCTGAAGTTTAAAAATGCTACGGAACTTTTCCATTGTTCTTTGGAATTCTGATGAATTTTAAAAATGCTACGGAACTCTTCCATTGTTCTTCGGAATTCTGCAGAAGTTAAAAAATGCTACGGAACTCTTCCATTGTTCTCAGAATTCTTCTGAAGTTTATAAATTCTATGGTACTCTTCCATTGTTCTTCGGAATTCTGCTGAAGTTTAAAAATGTTACGGATCATTTCCATTGTTCTTCAGAATTCTGATGAAGTTTAAAAATGCTATGGAACACTTCCATTGTTCTTCGGAATTCTGCTGAAGTTTAAAAATGCTACGGAACTCTTCCATTGTTCTTCGGAATTCTGCTGAAGTTTAAAAATGCTACGGAACTTTTCCATTGTTCTTCGGAATTCTGATGAAGTTTAAAAATGCTACGGAACTCTTACATTGTTCTTCTGAATTCTGCTGAAGTTTAAAAATGCTACGGAACTCTTCCATTGTTCTTCGGAATTCTGATGAAGCCTAAAACTGCAACGGAACTCTTCCATTGTTCTTCGGAATTCTACTGAAGTTTAAAAATGCTTCGGAACTCTTCCATTGTTCTTCGGAATTCTGCTGAAGTTTAAAAATGCTACGGAACTCTTCCATTGTTCTCAGAATTCTGCTGAAGTTTAAAAATGCTACGGAACTCTTCCATTGTTCTCGGAATTCTGGTGAAGTTTAAAAATGCTACGGAACTCTTCCATTGTTCTCGGAATTCTGCTGAAGTTTAAAAATGCTACGGGACTCTTCCATTTTTCTTCGGAATTCTGCTGAAGTTTAAAAATGCTACGGAACTCTTCCATTGTTCTTCGGAATTCTGCTGAAGTTTAAAAATGCTATGGAACTCTTCCATTGTTCTCGGAATTCTGCTGAAGTATAAAAATGTTACGGAACTTTTCCATTGTTCTTCGGAATTCTGACGAAGTTTAAAAAGGCTACGGAACTCTTCCATTGTTCTTCGGAATTCTGCTGAAGTTTAAAAATGCTACGGAACTCTTCCATTGTTCTTCGGAATTCTGCAGAAGTTTAAAAATGCTACGGAACTCTACGATTGTTCTTCGGAATTCTGCTGAAGTTTAAAAATGCTACGGAACTCTTCCATTGTTCTTCGGAAATCTGCTGAAGTTTAAAAATGCTACGGAACACTTTCTTTGTTCTTCGGAATTCTGCTGAAGTTTAAAAATGCTATGGAACTCTTCCATTGTTCACGGAATTCTGGTGAAGTTTAAAAATGCTACGGAACTCTTCCATTGTTATTCTTAATTCTACTGAAGTTTAAAAATGCTACGGAACTCTTCCATTGTTCTTCAGAATTCTGCTGAAGTTTAAAAATGCTACGGAACTCTTCCATTGTTCTTCGGAATTCTGCTGAAGTTTAAAAATGCTATGGAACTCTTCCATTGTTCTCGGAATTCTGCTGAAGTATAAAAATGTTACGGAACTTTTCCATTGTTCTTCGGAATTCTGACGAAGTTTAAAAAGGCTACGGAACTCTTCCATTGTTCTTCGGAATTCTGCTGAAGTTTAAAAATGCTACGGAACTCTTCCATTGTTCTTCGGAATTCTGCAGAAGTTTAAAAATGCTACGGAACTCTTCGATTGTTCTTCGGAATTCTGCTGAAGTTTAAAAATGCTACGGAACTCTTCCATTGTTCTTCGGAAATCTGCTGAAGTTTAAAAATGCTACGGAACACTTTCTTTGTTCTTCGGAATTCTGCTGAAGTTTAAAAATGCTATGGAACTCTTCCATTGTTCACGGAATTCTGGTGAAGTTTAAAAATGCTACGGAACTCTTCCATTGTTATTCTTAATTCTACTGAAGTTTAAAAATGCTACGGAACTCTTCCATTGTTCTTCAGAATTCTGCTGAAGTTTAAAAATGCTACGGAACTCTTCCATTGTTCTCGGAATTCTGGTGAAGTTTAAAAATGGTACGGAACTCTTCCATTGTTCTCGGAATTCTGGTGAAATTTAAAACTGCTGCGGAACTCTTCCATTGTTCTCGGATTTCTGCTGAAGTTTAAAAATGCTACGGAACTCTTCCATTGTTCTTGGAATTCTACTGAAGTTTATAAATGCTACGGTACTCTTCCATTGTTCTTGGGTATTCTGCTGAAGTTTAAAAATGTTACGGATCACTTCCATTGTTCTTCAGAATTCTGATGAAGTTTAAAAATGCTATGGAACACTTCCATTGTTCTTCGGAATTCTGCTGAAGTTTAAAAATGCTACGGAACTCTTCCATTGTTCTTCGGAATTCTGCTGAAGTTTAAAAATGCTACGGAACTTTTCCATTGTTCTTCGGAATTTTGTGAAGTTTAAAAATGCTACGGAACTCTTTCATTGTTCTCGTAATTCTGTTGAAGTTTAAAAATGCTACGGAACTCTTCCATTGTTCTCGTAATTCTGGTGAAGTTTAAAAATGCTACGGAACTCTTCCATTGTTCTCGTAATTCTGGTGAAGTTTAAAAATGCTACGGCACTCTTCTATTGTTCTCAGAATTCTGCTGAAGTTTAAAAATGCTACGGAACTCTTCCATTGTTCTTCGGAATTCTGCTGAAGTTTAAAAATGCTACGGAACTTTTCCATTGTTCTTTGGAATTCTGATGAATTTTAAAAATGCTACGGAACTCTTCCATTGTTCTTCGGAATTCTGCTGAAGTTTAAAAATGCTACGGAACTCTTCCATTGTTCTTCGGAATTCTGCAGAAGTTAAAAAATGCTACGGAACTCTTCCATTGTTCTCAGAATTCTTCTGAAGTTTATAAATTCTATGGTACTCTTCCATTGTTCTTGGGAATTTTGCTGAAGTTTAAAAATGTTACGGATCATTTCCATTGTTCTTCAGAATTCTGATGAAGTTTAAAAATGCTATGGAACACTTCCATTGTTCTTCGGAATTCTGCTGAAGTTTAAAAATGCTACGGAACTCTTCCATTGTTCTTCGGAATTCTGCTGAAGTACAAAAATGCTACGGAACTTTTTCATTGTTCTTCGGAATTCTGATGAAGTTTAAAAATGCTACGGAACTCTTCCATTGTTCTTCGGAATTCTGCTGAAGTTTAAAAATGCTACGGAACTCTTCCATTGTTCTCGGAATTCTGTTGAAGTTTAAAAATGCTACGGAACTCTACCATTGTTCTCGTAATTCTGGTGAAGTTTAAAAATGCTACAGAACTCTTCCATTGTTCTCGGAATTCTGCTGAAGTTTAAAAATGCTACGGAACTTTTCCATTGTTCTTTGGAATTCTGATGATTTTTAAAAATGTTACGGAACTCTTCCATTGTTCTTCGGAATTCTGCTGAAGTTTAAAAATGCTACGGAACTCTTCCATTGTTCTTCAGAATTCTGCAGAAGTTAAAAAATGCTACCGAACTCTTCCATTGTTCGTGGAATTCTGGTGAAGTTTAAAAATGCTACGGAACTCTTCCATTGTTCTCAGAATTCTTCTGAAGTTTATAAATTCTATGGTACTCTTCCATTGTTCTTGGGAATTCTGCTGAAGTTTAAAAATGTTACGGATCATTTCCATTGTTCTTCGGAATTCTGCTGAAGTTTAAAAATGCTACGGAACTCTTCCATTGTTTTTCCGAATTCTGCTGAAGTTTAAAAATGCTACGGAACTCTTCGATTGTTCTTCGGAATTCTGCTGAAGTTTAAAAATGCTACGGAACTCTTCCATTGTTTTGCAGAATTCTGCTGAAGTTTAAAAATGCTACGGAACTCTTCCATTGTTCTTCGGAAATCTGCTGAAGTTTAAAAATGCTACGGAACACTTTCTTTGTTCTTCGGAATTCTGCTTAAGTTTAAAAATGCTACGGAACTCTTCCATTGTTCATGGAATTCTGGTGAAGTTTAAAAATGCTACGGAACTCTTCCATTGTTATTCTTAATTCTACTGAAGTTTAAAAATGCTACGGAACTCTTCCATTGTTCTCGGAATTCTGGTGAAGTTTAAAAATGCTACGGAACTCTTCCATTGTTCTCGGAATTCTGGTGAAGCTTAAAAATGGTACGGAACTCTTCCATTTTTCTCGGAATTCTGGTGAAGTTGAAAACTGCTGCGGAACTCTTCCATTGTTCTCGGATTTCTGCTGAAGTTTAAAAATGCTACGGAACTCTTCCATTGTTCTTGGAATTCTGTTGAAGTTTAAAATACTACGGAACTCTTCCATTTTTCTCAGAATTCTGCTGAAGTTTATAAATGCTACGGAAGTCTTCCATTGTTCTTGGAATTCTGCTGAAGTTTATAAATGCTACGGTACTCTTCCATTGTTCTTGGGTATTCTGCTGAAGTTTAAAAATGTTACGGATCACTTCCATTGTTCTTCAGAATTCTGATGAAGTTTAAAAATGCTATGGAACACTTCCATTGTTCTTCGGAATTCTGCTGAAGTTTAAAAATGCTACGGAACTCTTCCATTGTTCTTCGGAATTCTGCTGAAGTTTAAAAATGCTACGGAACTTTTCCATTGTTCTTCGGAATTTTGATGAAGTTTAAAAATGCTACGGAACTCTTCCATTGTTCTTCGGAATTCTGCTGAAGTTTAAAAATGCTACGGAACTCTTCCATTGTTCTCGGAATTCTGTTGAAGTTTAAAAATGCTACGGAACTCTTCCATTGTTCTCGTAATTCTGGTGAAGTTTAAAAATGCTACGGAACTCTTCCATTGTTCTCGGAATTCTGCTGAAGTTTAAAAATGCTACGGAACTCTTCCATTGTTCTTCGGAATTCTGCTGAAGTTTAAAAATGCTACGGAACTTTTCCATTGTTCTTTGGAATTCTGATGAATTTTAAAAATGCTACGGAACTCTTCCATTGTTCTTCGGAATTCTGCTGAAGTTTAAAAATGCTACGGAACTCTTCCATTGTTCTTCGGAATTCTGCAGAAGTTAAAAAATGCTACGGAACTCTTCCATTGTTCTCAGAATTCTTCTGAAGTTTATAAATTCTATGGTACTCTTCCATTGTTCTTGGGAATTATGCTGAAGTTTAAAAATGTTACGGATCATTTCCATTGTTCTTCAGAATTCTGATGAAGTTTAAAAATGCTATGGAACACTTCCATTGTTCTTCGGAGATCTGCTGAAGTTTAAAAATGCTACGGAACTCTTCCATTGTTCTTCGGAATTCTGCTGAAGTTTAAAAATGCTACGGAACTTTTCCATTGCTCTTCGGAATTCTGATGAAGTTTAAAAATGCTACGGAACTCTTCCATTGTTCTTCGGAATTCTGCTGAAGTTTAAAAATGCTACGGAACTCTTCCATTGTTATCGGAATTCTGTTGAAGTTTAAAAATGCTACGGAACTCTTCCATTGTTCTCGTAATTCTGGTGAAGTTTAAAAATGCTACGGAACTCTTCCATTGTTCTCGGAATTCTGCTGAAGTTTAAAAATGCTACGGAACTCTTCCATTGTTCTTCGGAATTCTGCTGAAGTTTAAAAATGCTACGGAACTTTTCCATTGTTCTTTGGAATTTGGATGAATTTTAAAAATGCTACGGAACTCTTCCATTGTTCTTCGGAATTCTGCTGAAGTTTAAAAATGCTACGGAACTCTTCCATTGTTCGTGGAATTCTGGTGAAGTTTAAAAATGCTACGGAACTCTTCCATTGTTCTCAGAATTCTTCTGAAGTTTATAAATTCTATGGTACTCTTCCATTGTTCTTGGGAATTCTGCTGAAGTTTAAAAATGTTACCGATCATTTCCATTGTTCTTCGGAATTCTGCTGAAGTTTAAAAATGCTACGGAACTCTTCCATTGTTTTTCGGAATTCTGCTGAAGTTTAAAAATGCTACGGAACACTTCGATTGTTCTTCGGAATTCTGCTGAAGTTTAAAAATGCTACGGAACTCTTCCATTGTTTTGCAGAATTCTGCTGAAGTTTAAAAATGCTACGGAACTCTTCCATTGTTCTTCGGAAATCTGCTGAAGTTTAAAAATGCTACGGAACACTTTCTTTGTTCTTCGGAATTCTGCTGAAGTTTAAAAATGCTACGGAACTCTTCCATTGTTATTCTTAATTCTACTGAAGTTTAAAAATGCTACGGAACTCTTCCATTGTTTTTCGGAATTCTGCTGAAGTTTAAAAATGCTACGGAACTTTTCCATTGTTCTTTGGAATTCTGATGAATTTTAAAAATGCTACGGAACTCTTCCATTGTTCTTCGGAATTCTGCTGAAGTTTAAAAATGCTACCGAACTCTTCCATTGTTCTTCGGAATTCTGCAGAAGTTAAAAAATGCTACGGAACTCTTCCATTGTTCTCAGAATTGTTCTGAAGTTTATAAATTCTATGGTACTCTTCCATTGTTCTTGGGAATTCTGCTGAAGTTTAAAAATGTTACGGATCATTTCCATTGTTCTTCAGAATTCTGATGAAGTTTAAAAATGCTATGGAACACTTCCATTGTTCTTCGGAATTCTGCTGAAGTTTAAAAATGCTACGGAACTCTTCCATTGTTCTTCGGAATTCTGCTGAAGTTTAAAAATGCTACGGAACTTTTCCATTGCTCTTCGGAATTCTGATGAAGTTTAAAAATGCTACGGAACTCTTCCATTGTTCTTCGGAATTCTGCTGAAGTTTAAAAATGCTACGGAACTCTTCCATTGTTATCGGAATTCTGTTGAAGTTTAAAAATGCTACGGAACTCTTCCATTGTTCTCGTAATTCTGGTGAAGTTTAAAAATGCTACGGAACTCTTCCATTGTTCTCGGAATTCTGCTGAAGTTTAAAAATGCTACGGAACTATTCCATTGTTCTTCGGAATTCTGCTGAAGTTTAAAAATGCTACGGAACTTTTCCATTGTTCTTTGGAATTTGGATGAATTTTAAAAATGCTACGGAACTCTTCCATTGTTCTTCGGAATTCTGCTGAAGTTTAAAAATGCTACGGAACTCTTCCATTGTTCGTGGAATTCTGGTGAAGTTTAAAAATGCTACGGAACTCTTCCATTGTTCTCAGAATTCTTCTGAAGTTTATAAATTCTATGGTACTCTTCCATTGTTCTTGGGAATTCTGCTGAAGTTTAAAAATGCTACGGAACTCTTCCATTGTTTTGCAGAATTCTGCTGAAGTTTAAAAATGCTACGGAACTCTTCCATTGTTCTTCGGAAATCTGCTGAAGTTTAAAAATGCTACGGAACACTTTCTTTGTTCTTCGGAATTCTGCTGAAGTTTAAAAATGCTACGGAACTCTTCCATTGTTATTCTTAATTCTACTGAAGTTTAAAAATGCTACGGAACTCTTCCATTGTTCTTCGGAATTCTGCTGAAGTTTAAAAATGCTACGGAACTCTTCCATTGTTCTTCGGAAATCTGCTGAAGTTTAAAAATGCTACGGAACACTTTCTTTGTTCTTCGGAATTCTGGTGAAGTTTAAAACTGCTGCGGAACTCTTCCATTGTTCTCGGATTTCTGCTGAAGTTTAAAAATGCTACGGAACTCTTCCATTGTTCTTGGAATTCTGTTGAAGTTTAAAATACTACGGAACTCTTCCATTGTTCTCAGAATTCTGCTGAAGTTTATAAATGCTACGGAACTCTTCCATTGTTCTTGGAATTCTGCTGAAGTTTATAAATGCTACGGTACTCTTCCATTGTTCTTGGGTATTCTGCTGAAGTTTAAAAATGTTACGGATCACTTCCATTATTGTTCAGAATTCTGATGAAGTTTAAAAATGCTATGGAACACTTCCATTGTTCTTCGGAATTCTGCTGAAGTTTAAAAATGCTGCGGAACTCTTCCATTGTTCTCGGAATCCTGTTGAAGTTTAAAAATGCTACGGAACTCTTCCATTGTTCTCGTAATTCTGGTGAAGTTTAAAAATGCTACGGAACTCTTCCATTGTTCTCGGAATTCTGGTGAAGTTTAAAAATGCTACGGAACTTTTCCATTATTCTTCGGAATTCTGATGAAGTTTAAAAATGCTACGGAACTCTTCCATTGTTCTTCGGAATTCTGCTGAAGTTTAAAAATGCTACGGAACTCTTCCATTGTTCTCGGAATTCTGTTGAAGTTTAAAAATGCTACGGAACTCTTCCATTGTTCTCGGAATTCTGGTGAAGTTTAAAAATGCTACGGAACTCTTCCATTGTTCTCGGAATTCTGCTGAAGTTTAAAAATACTACGGAACTCTTCCATTGTTCTTCGGAATTCTGCTGAAGTTTAAAAATGCTACGGAACTCTTCCATTGTTCTTCGGAATTCTGCTGAAGTTTAAAAATGCTACGGAACTCTTCCATTGTTCACGGAATTCTGGTGAAGTTTAAAAATGCTACGGAACTCTTCCATTGTTATTCTTAATTCTACTGAAGTTTAAAAATGCTACGGAACTCTTCCATTGTTCTTCGGAATTCTGGTGAAGTTTAAAAATGCTTCGGAACTCTTCCACTGTTCTCGGAATTCTGGTGAAGTTTAAAAATGCTACGGAACTCTTCCATTGTTCTCGGAATTCTGGTGAAGCTTAAAAATGGTACGGAACTCTTCCATTGTTCTCGGAATTCTGGTGAAGTTTAAAACTGCTGCGGAACTCTTCCATTGTTCTCGGATTTCTGCTGAAGTTTAAAAATGCTACGGAACTCTTCCATTGTTCTTGGAATTCTGTTGAAATTTAAAATGCTACGGAACTCTTCCATTGTTCTCAGAATTCTGCTGAAGTTTATAAATGCTACGGTACTCTTCCATTGTTCTTGGGTATTCTGCTGAAGTTTAAAAATGTTACGGATCACTTCCATTGTTCTTCAGAATTCTGATGAAGTTTAAAAATGCTATGGAACACTTCCATTGTTCTTCGGAATTCTGCTGAAGTTTAAAAATGCTACGGAACTCTTCCATTGTTCTTCGGAATTCTGCTGAAGTTTAAAAATGCTACGGAACTTTTCCATTGTTCTTCGGAATTCTGATGAAGTTTAAAAATGCTACGGAACTCTTCCATTGTTCTTCGGAATTCTGCTGAAGTTTAAAAATGCTACGGAACTCTTCCATTGTTCTCGGAATTCTGTTGAAGTTTAAAAATGCTACGGAACTCTTCCATTGTTCTCGTAATTCTGGTGAAGTTTAAAAATGCTACGGAACTCTTCCATTGTTCTCGTAATTCTGGTGAAGTTTAAAAATGCTACGGAACTTTTCCATTGTTCTTCGGAATTCTGATGAAGTTTAAAAAGGCTACGGAACTCTTCCATTGTTCTTCGGAATTCTGCTGAAGTTTAAAAATGCTACGGAACTCTTCCATTGTTCTCGGAATTCTGTTGAAGTTTAAAAATGCTACGGAACTCTTCCATTGTTCTCGTAATTCTGGTGAAGTTTAAAAATGCTACGGAACTCTTCCATTGTTCTCGGAATTCTGCTGAAGTTTAAAAATGCTACGGAACTCTTCCATTGTTCTTCGGAATTCTGCTGAAGTTTAAAAATGCTACGGAACTTTTCCATTGTTCTTTGGAATTCTGATGAATTTTAAAAATGCTACGGAACTCTTCCATTGTTCTCGGAATTCTGCTGAAGTTTAAAAATGCTACGGAACTCTTCCATTGTTCTTCGGAATTCTGCAGAAGTTAAAAAATGCTACGGAACTCTTCCATTGTTCGTGGAATTCTAGTGAAGTTTAAAAATGCTACGGAACTCTTCCATTGTTCTCAGAATTCTTCTGAAGTTTATAAATTCTATGGTACTCTTCCATTGTTCTTGGGAATTCTGCTGAAGTTTAAAAATGTTACGGATCATTTCCATTGTTCTTCGGAATTCTGCTGAAGTTTAAAAATGCTACGGAACTCTTCCATTGTTCTTCGGAATTCTGCTGAAGTTTAAAAATGCTACGGAACTCTTCGATTGTTCTTCGGAATTCTGCTGAAGTTTAAAAATGCTACGGAACTCTTCCATTGCTTTGCAGAATTCTGCTGAAGTTTAAAAATGCTACGGAACTCTTCCATTGTTCTTCGGAAATCTGCTGAAGTTTAAAAATGCTACGGAACACTTTCTTTGTTCTTCGGAATTCTGCTGAAGTTTAAAAATGCTACGGAACTCTTCCATTCTTCACGGAATTCTGGTGAAGTTTAAAAATGCTACGGAACTCTTCCATTGTTATTCTTAATTCTACTGAAGTTTAAAAATGCTACGGAACTCTTCCATTGTTCTTCGGAATTCTGCTGAAGTTTAAAAATGCTACGGAACTCTTCCATTGTTCTTCTGAGTTCTGCTGAAGTTTAAAAATGCTACGGAACTCTTCCATTGTTCTTCGGAATTCTGATGAAGTTTAAAACTGCAACGGAACTCTTCCATTGTTCTTCGGAATTCTGCTGAAGTTTAAAAATGCTACGGAACTCTTCCATTGTTCTTCGGAATTCTGCTGAAGTTTAAAAATGCTACGGAACTCTTACATTGTTCTTCTGAATTCTGCTGAAGTTTAAAAATGCTACGGAACTCTTCCATTGTTCTTCGGAATTCTGATGAAGCCTAAAACTGCAACGGAACTCTTCCATTGTTCTTCGGAATTCTGATGAAGTTTAAAACTGCAACGGAACTCTTCCATTGTTCTTCGGAATTCTGCTGAAGTTTAAAAATGCTACGGAACTCTTCCATTGTTCTTCGGAATTCTGCTGAAGTTTAAAAATGCTACGGAACTCTTCCATTGTTCTCGGAATTCTGCTGAAGTTTAAAAATGCTACGGAACTCTTCCATTGTTCTCGGAATTCTGGTGAAGTTTAAAAATGCTACGGAACTCTTCCATTGTTCTCGGAATTCTGCTGAAGTTTAAAAATGCTACGGAACTCTTCCATTGTTCTCGGAATTCTGCTGAAGTTTAAAAATGCTACGGAACTCTTCCATTGTTCTTCGGAATTCTGCTGAAGTTTAAAAATTCTATGGAACTCTTCCATTGTTCTCGGAATTCTGCTGAAGTTTAAAAATGCTACGGAACTTTTCCATTGTTCTTCGGAATTTTGATGAAGTTTAAAAATGCTACGGAACTCTTCCATTGTTCTTCGGAATTCTGCTGAAGTTTAAAAATGCTACGGAACTCTTCCATTGTTCTCGGAATTCTGTTGAAGTTTAAAAATGCTACGGAACTCTTCCATTGTTCTCGTAATTCTGGTGAAGTTTAAAAATGCTACGGAACTCTTCCATTGTTCTCGGAATTCTGCTGAAGTTTAAAAATGCTACGGAACTCTTCCATTGTTCTTCGAAATTCTGCTGAAGTTTAAAAATGCTACGGAACTTTTCCATTGTTCTTTGGAATTCTGATGAATTTTAAAAATGCTACGGAACTCTTCCATTGTTCTTCGGAATTCTGCTGAAGTTTAAAAATGCTATGGAACTCTTCCATTGTTTTCGGAATTCTGCAGAAGTTAAAAAATGCTACGGAACTCTTCCATTGTTCTCAGAATTCTTCTGAAGTTTATAAATTCTATGGTACTCTTCCATTGTTCTTGGGAATTCTGCTGAAGTTTAAAAATGTTACGGATCATTTCCATTGTTCTTCGGAATTCTGCTGAAGTTTAAAAATGCTACGGAACTCTTCCATTGTTTTTCCGAATTCTGCTGAAGTTTAAAAATGCTATGGAACACTTCCATTGTTCTTCGGAATTCTGCTGAAGTTTAAAAATGCTACGGAACTCTTCCATTGTTCTTCAGAATTCTGCTGAAGTTTAAAAATGCTACGGAACTTTTCCATTGTTCTTCGGAATTCTGATGAAGTTTAAAAATGCTACGGAACTCTTACATTGTTCTTCTGAATTCTGCTGAAGTTTAAAAATGCTACGGAACTCTTCCATTGTTCTTCGGAATTCTGATGAAGCCTAAAACTGCAACGGAACTCTTCCATTGTTCTTCGGAATTCTGCTGAAGTTTAAAAATGCTTCGGAATTCTTCCATTGTTCTTCGGAATTCTGCTGAAGTTTAAAAATGCTACGGAACTCTTCCATTGTTCTCGGAATTCTGCTGAAGTTTAAAAATGCTACGGAACTCTTCCATTGTTCTCGGAATTCTGGTGAAGTTTAAAAATGCTACGGAATTCTTTCATTGTTCTCGGAATTCTGGTGAAGTTTAAAAATGGTACGGAACTCTTCTATTGTTCTCGGAATTCTGGTGAAGTTTAAAACTGCTGCGGAACTCTTCCATTGTTCTCGGATTTCTGCTGAAGTTTAAAAATGCTACGGAACTCTTCCATTGTTCTTGGAATTCTGCGGAAGTTTATAAATGCTACGGTACTCTTCCATTGTTCTTGGGTATTCTGCTGAAGTTTAAAAATGTTACGGGTCACTTCCATTGTTCTTCAGAATTCTGATGAAGTTTAAAAATGCTATGGAACGCTTCCATTGTTCTTCGGAATTCTGCTGAAGTTTAAAAATGCTACGGGACTCTTCCATTGTTCTTCGGAATTCTGCTGAAGTTTAAAAATACTACGGAACTTTTCCATTGTTCTTCGGAATTTTGATGAAGTTTAAAAATGCTACGGAACTCTTCCATTGTTCTTCGGAATTCTGCTGAAGTTTAAAAATGCTACGGAACTCTTCCATTGTTCTCGGAATTCTGTTGAAGTTTAAAAATGCTACGGAACTATTCCATTGTTCTCGTAATTCTGGTGATGTTTAAAAATGCTACGGAACTCTTCCATTGTTCTCGGAATTCTGCTGAAGTTTAAAAATGCTACGGAACTCTTCCATTGTTCTTCGGAATTCTGCTGAAGTTTAAAAATGCTACGGAACTCTTCCATTGTTCTTCGGAGTTCTGCTGAAGTTTAAAAATGCTACGGAACTTTTCCATTGTTCTTTGGAATTCTGATGAATTTTAAAAATGCTACGGAACTCTTCCATTGTTCTTCGGAATTCTGCAGAAGTTAAAAAATGCTACGGAACTCTTCCATTGTTCTCAGAATTCTTCTGAAGTTTATAAATTCTATGGTACTCTTCCATTGTTCTTCGGAATTCTGCTGAAGTTTAAAAATGTTACGGATCATTTCCATTGTTCTTCAGAATTCTGATGAAGTTTAAAAATGCTATGGAACACTTCCATTGTTCTTCGGAATTCTGCTGAAGTTTAAAAATGCTACGGAACTCTTCCATTGTTCTTCGGAATTCTGCTGAAGTTTAAAAATGCTACGGAACTTTTCCATTGTTCTTCGGAATTCTGATGAAGTTTAAAAATGCTACGGAACTCTTACATTGTTCTTCTGAATTCTGCTGAAGTTTAAAAATGCTACGGAACTCTTCCATTGTTCTTCGGAATTCTGATGAAGCCTAAAACTGCAACGGAACTCTTCCATTGTTCTTCGGAATTCTACTGAAGTTTAAAAATGCTTCGGAACTCTTCCATTGTTCTTCGGAATTCTGCTGAAGTTTAAAAATGCTACGGAACTCTTCCATTGTTCTCAGAATTCTGCTGAAGTTTAAAAATGCTACGGAACTCTTCCATTGTTCTCGGAATTCTGGTGAAGTTTAAAAATGCTACGGGACTCTTCCATTTTTCTTCGGAATTCTGCTGAAGTTTAAAAATGCTACGGAACTCTTCCATTGTTCTTCGGAATTCTGCTGAAGTTTAAAAATGCTATGGAACTCTTCCATTGTTCTCGGAATTCTGCTGAAGTATAAAAATGTTACGGAACTTTTCCATTGTTCTTCGGAATTCTGACGAAGTTTAAAAAGGCTACGGAACTCTTCCATTGTTCTTCGGAATTCTGCTGAAGTTTAAAAATGCTACGGAACTCTTCCATTGTTCTTCGGAATTCTGCAGAAGTTTAAAAATGCTACGGAACTCTTCGATTGTTCTTCGGAATTCTGCTGAAGTTTAAAAATGCTACGGAACTCTTCCATTGTTCTTCGGAAATCTGCTGAAGTTTAAAAATGCTACGGAACACTTTCTTTGTTCTTCGGAATTCTGCTGAAGTTTAAAAATGCTATGGAACTCTTCCATTGTTCACGGAATTCTGGTGAAGTTTAAAAATGCTACGGAACTCTTCCATTGTTATTCTTAATTCTACTGAAGTTTAAAAATGCTACGGAACTCTTCCATTGTTCTTCAGAATTCTGCTGAAGTTTAAAAATGCTACGGAACTCTTCCATTGTTCTCGGAATTCTGGTGAAGTTTAAAAATGGTACGGAACTCTTCCATTGTTCTCGGAATTCTGGTGAAATTTAAAACTGCTGCGGAACTCTTCCATTGTTCTCGGATTTCTGCTGAAGTTTAAAAATGCTACGGAACTCTTCCATTGTTCTTGGAATTCTGCTGAAGTTTATAAATGCTACGGTACTCTTCCATTGTTCTTGGGTATTCTGCTGAAGTTTAAAAATGTTACGGATCACTTCCATTGTTCTTCAGAATTCTGATGAAGTTTAAAAATGCTATGGAACACTTCCATTGTTCTTCAGAATTCTGCTGAAGTTTAAAAATGCTACGGAACTCTTTCATTGTTCTTCGGAATTCTGCTGAAGTTTAAAAATGCTACGGAACTTTTCCATTGTTCTTCGGAATTTTGTGAAGTTTAAAAATGCTACGGAACTCTTTCATTGTTCTCGTAATTCTGTTGAAGTTTAAAAATGCTACGGAACTCTTCCATTGTTCTCGTAATTCTGGTGAAGTTTAAAAATGCTACGGAACTCTTCCATTGTTCTCGTAATTCTGGTGAAGTTTAAAAATGCTACGGAACTCTTCTATTGTTCTCGGAATTCTGCTGAAGTTTAAAAATGCTACGGAACTCTTCCATTGTTCTTCGGAATTCTGCTGAAGTTTAAAAATGCTACGGAACTTTTCCATTGTTCTTTGGAATTCTGATGAATTTTAAAAATGCTACGGAACTCTTCCATTGTTCTTCGGAATTCTGCTGAAGTTTAAAAATGCTACGGAACTCTTCCATTGTTCTTCGGAATTCTGCAGAAGTTAAAAAATGCTACGGAACTCTTCCATTGTTCTCAGAATTCTTCTGAAGTTTATAAATTCTATGGTACTCTTCCATTGTTCTTGGGAATTTTGCTGAAGTTTAAAAATGTTACGGATCATTTCCATTGTTCTTCAGAATTCTGATGAAGTTTAAAAATGCTATGGAACACTTCCATTGTTCTTCGGAATTCTGCTGAAGTTTAAAAATGCTACGGAACTCTTCCATTGTTCTTCGGAATTCTGCTGAAGTACAAAAATGCTACGGAACTTTTTCATTGTTCTTCGGAATTCTGATGAAGTTTAAAAATGCTACGGAACTCTTCCATTGTTCTTCGGAATTCTGCTGAAGTTTAAAAATGCTACGGAACTCTTCCATTGTTCTCGGAATTCTGTTGAAGTTTAAAAATGCTACGGAACTCTACCATTGTTCTCTTAATTCTGGTGAAGTTTAAAAATGCTACAGAACTCTTCCATTGTTCTCGGAATTCTGCTGAAGTTTAAAAATGCTACGGAACTTTTCCATTGTTCTTTGGAATTCTGATGATTTTTAAAAATGTTACGGAACTCTTCCATTGTTCTTCGGAATTCTGCTGAAGTTTAAAAATGCTACGGAACTCTTCCATTGTTCTTCAGAATTCTGCAGAAGTTAAAAAATGCTACCGAACTCTTCCATTGTTCGTGGAATTCTGGTGAAGTTTAAAAATGCTACGGAACTCTTCCATTGTTCTCAGAATTCTTCTGAAGTTTATAAATTCTATGGTACTCTTCCATTGTTCTTGGGAATTCTGCTGAAGTTTAAAAATGTTACGGATCATTTCCATTGTTCTTCGGAATTCTGCTGAAGTTTAAAAATGCTACGGAACTCTTCCATTGTTTTTCCGAATTCTGCTGAAGTTTAAAAATGCTACGGAACTCTTCGATTGTTCTTCGGAATTCTGCTGAAGTTTAAAAATGCTACGGAACTCTTCCATTGTTTTGCAGAATTCTGCTGAAGTTTAAAAATGCTACGGAACTCTTCCATTGTTCTTCGGAAATCTGCTGAAGTTTAAAAATGCTACGGAACACTTTCTTTGTTCTTCGGAATTCTGCTTAAGTTTAAAAATGCTACGGAACTCTTCCATTGTTCACGGAATTCTGGTGAAGTTTAAAAATGCTACGGAACTCTTCCATTGTTATTCTTAATTCTACTGAAGTTTAAAAATGCTACGGAACTCTTCCATTGTTCTCGGAATTCTGTTGAAGTTTAAAATACTACGGAACTCTTCCATTGTTCTCAGAATTCTGCTGAAGTTTATAAATGCTACGGAACTCTTCCATTGTTCTTGGAATTCTGCTGAAGTTTATAAATGCTACGGTACTCTTCCATTGTTCTTGGGTATTCTGCTGAAGTTTAAAAATGTTACGGATCACTTCCATTGTTCTTCAGAATTCTGATGAAGTTTAAAAATGCTATGGAACACTTCCATTGTTCTTCGGAATTCTGCTGAAGTTTAAAAATGCTACGGAACTCTTCCATTGTTCTTCGGAATTCTGCTGAAGTTTAAAAATGCTACGGAACTTTTCCATTGTTCTTCGGAATTTTGATGAAGTTTAAAAATGCTACGGAACTCTTCCATTGTTCTTCGGAATTCTGCTGAAGTTTAAAAATGCTACGGAACTCTTCCATTGTTCTCGGAATTCTGTTGAAGTTTAAAAATGCTACGGAACTCTTCCATTGTTCTCGTAATTCTGGTGAAGTTTAAAAATGCTACGGAACTCTTCCATTGTTCTCGGAATTCTGCTGAAGTTTAAAAATGCTACGGAACTCTTCCATTGTTCTTCGGAATTCTGCTGAAGTTTAAAAATGCTACGGAACTTTTCCATTGTTCTTTGGAATTCTGATGAATTTTAAAAATGCTACGGAACTCTTCCATTGTTCTTCGGAATTCTGCTGAAGTTTAAAAATGCTACGGAACTCTTCCATTGTTCTTCGGAATTCTGCAGAAGTTAAAAAATGCTACGGAACTCTTCCATTGTTCTCAGAATTCTTCTGAAGTTTATAAATTCTATGGTACTCTTCCATTGTTCTTGGGAATTATGCTGAAGTTTAAAAATGTTACGGATCATTTCCATTGTTCTTCAGAATTCTGATGAAGTTTAAAAATGCTATGGAACACTTCCATTGTTCTTCGGAGATCTGCTGAAGTTTAAAAATGCTACGGAACTCTTCCATTGTTCTTCGGAATTCTGCTGAAGTTTAAAAATGCTACGGAACTTTTCCATTGCTCTTCGGAATTCTGATGAAGTTTAAAAATGCTACGGAACTCTTCCATTGTTCTTCGGAATTCTGCTGAAGTTTAAAAATGCTACGGAACTCTTCCATTGTTATCGGAATTCTGTTGAAGTTTAAAAATGCTACGGAACTCTTCCATTGTTCTCGTAATTCTGGTGAAGTTTAAAAATGCTACGGAACTCTTCCATTGTTCTCGGAATTCTGCTGAAGTTTAAAAATGCTACGGAACTCTTCCATTGTTCTTCGGAATTCTGCTGAAGTTTAAAAATGCTACGGAACTTTTCCATTGTTCTTTGGAATTTGGATGAATTTTAAAAATGCTACGGAACTCTTCCATTGTTCTTCGGAATTCTGCTGAAGTTTAAAAATGCTACGGAACTCTTCCATTGTTCGTGGAATTCTGGTGAAGTTTAAAAATGCTACGGAACTCTTCCATTGTTCTCAGAATTCTTCTGAAGTTTATAAATTCTATGGTACTCTTCCATTGTTCTTGGGAATTCTGCTGAAGTTTAAAAATGTTACCGATCATTTCCATTGTTCTTCGGAATTCTGCTGAAGTTTAAAAATGCTACGGAACTCTTCCATTGTTTTTCGGAATTCTGCTGAAGTTTAAAAATGCTACGGAACACTTCGATTGTTCTTCGGAATTCTGCTGAAGTTTAAAAATGCTACGGAAATCTTCCATTGTTTTGCAGAATTCTGCTGAAGTTTAAAAATGCTACGGAACTCTTCCATTGTTCTTCGGAAATCTGCTGAAGTTTAAAAATGCTACGGAACACTTTCTTTGTTCTTCGGAATTCTGCTGAAGTTTAAAAATGCTACGGAACTCTTCCATTGTTATTCTTAATTCTACTGAAGTTTAAAAATGCTACGGAACTCTTCCATTGTTTTTCGGAATTCTGCTGAAGTTTAAAAATGCTACGGAACTTTTCCATTGTTCTTTGGAATTCTGATGAATTTTAAAAATGCTACGGAACTCTTCCATTGTTCTTCGGAATTCTGCTGAAGTTTAAAAATGCTACCGAACTCTTCCATTGTTCTTCGGAATTCTGCAGAAGTTAAAAAATGCTACGGAACTCTTCCATTGTTCTCAGAATTGTTCTGAAGTTTATAAATTCTATGGTACTCTTCCATTGTTCTTGGGAATTCTGCTGAAGTTTAAAAATGTTACGGATCATTTCCATTGTTCTTCAGAATTCTGATGAAGTTTAAAAATGCTATGGAACACTTCCATTGTTCTTCGGAATTCTGCTGAAGTTTAAAAATGCTACGGAACTCTTCCATTGTTCTTCGGAATTCTGCTGAAGTTTAAAAATGCTACGGAACTTTTCCATTGCTCTTCGGAATTCTGATGAAGTTTAAAAATGCTACGGAACTCTTCCATTGTTCTTCGGAATTCTGCTGAAGTTTAAAAATGCTACGGAACTCTTCCATTGTTATCGGAATTCTGTTGAAGTTTAAAAATGCTACGGAACTCTTCCATTGTTCTCGTAATTCTGGTGAAGTTTAAAAATGCTACGGAACTCTTCCATTGTTCTCGGAATTCTGCTGAAGTTTAAAAATGCTACGGAACTATTCCATTGTTCTTCGGAATTCTGCTGAAGTTTAAAAATGCTACGGAACTTTTCCATTGTTCTTTGGAATTTGGATGAATTTTAAAAATGCTACGGAACTCTTCCATTGTTCTTCGGAATTCTGCTGAAGTTTAAAAATGCTACGGAACTCTTCCATTGTTCGTGGAATTCTGGTGAAGTTTAAAAATGCTACGGAACTCTTCCATTGTTCTCAGAATTCTTCTGAAGTTTATAAATTCTATGGTACTCTTCCATTGTTCTTGGGAATTCTGCTGAAGTTTAAAAATGTTACCGATCATTTCCATTGTTCTTCGGAATTCTGCTGAAGTTTAAAAATGCTACGGAACTCTTCCATTGTTTTTCGGAATTCTGCTGAAGTTTAAAAATGCTACGGAACACTTCGATTGTTCTTCGGAATTCTGCTGAAGTTTAAAAATGCTACGGAACTCTTCCATTGTTTTGCAGAATTCTGCTGAAGTTTAAAAATGCTACGGAACTCTTCCATTGTTCTTCGGAAATCTGCTGAAGTTTAAAAATGCTACGGAACACTTTCTTTGTTCTTCGGAATTCTGCTGAAGTTTAAAAATGCTACGGAACTCTTCCATTGTTATTCTTAATTCTACTGAAGTTTAAAAATGCTACGGAACTCTTCCATTGTTCTTCGGAATTCTGCTGAAGTTTAAAAATGCTACGGAACTCTTCCATTGTTCTTCGGAAATCTGCTGAAGTTTAAAAATGCTACGGAACACTTTCTTTGTTCTTCGGAATTCTGGTGAAGTTTAAAACTGCTGCGGAACTCTTCCATTGTTCTCGGATTTCTGCTGAAGTTTAAAAATGCTACGGAACTCTTCCATTGTTCTTGGAATTCTGTTGAAGTTTAAAATACTACGGAACTCTTCCATTGTTCTCAGAATTCTGCTGAAGTTTATAAATGCTACGGAACTCTTCCATTGTTCTTGGAATTCTGCTGAAGTTTATAAATGCTACGGTACTCTTCCATTGTTCTTGGGTATTCTGCTGAAGTTTAAAAATGTTACGGATCACTTCCATTATTCTTCAGAATTCTGATGAAGTTTAAAAATGCTATGGAACACTTCCATTGTTCTTCGGAATTCTGCTGAAGTTTAAAAATGCTACGGAACTCTTCCATTGTTCTTCGGAATTCTGCTGAACTTTAAAAATGCTACGGAACTTTTCCATTGTTCTTCGGAATTTTGATGAAGTTTAAAAATGCTACGGAACTCTTCCATTGTTCTTCGGAATTCTGCTGAAGTTTAAAAATGCTACGGAACTCTTCCATTGTTCTCGGAATTCTGCTGAAGTTTAAAAATGCTACGGAACTCTTCCATTGTTCTTCGGAATTCTGCTGAAGTTTAAAAATGCTACGGAACTTTTCCATTGTTCTTTGGAATTCTGATGAATTTTAAAAATGCTACGGAACTCTTCCATTGTTCTTCGGAATTCTGCTGAAGTTTAAAAATGCTACGGAACTCTTCCATTGTTCTTCGGAATTCTGCAGAAGTTAAAAAATGCTACGGAACTCTTCCATTGTTCTCAGAATTCTTCTGAAGTTTATAGATTCTATGGTACTCTTCCATTTTTCTTGGGAATTCTGCTGAAGTTTAAAAATGTTACGGATCATTTCCATTGTTCTTCAGAATTCTGATGAAGTTTAAAAATGCTATGGAACACTTTCATTGTTCTTCGGAATTCTGCTGAAGTTTAAAAATGCTACGGAACTCTTCCATTGTTCTTCGGAATTCTGCTGAAGTTTAAAAATGTTACGGAACTTTTCCATTGTTCTTCGGAATTCTGATGAAGTTTAAAAATGCTACGGAACTCTTCCATTGTTCTTTGGAATTCTGCTGAAGTTTAAAAATGCTACGGAACTCTTCCATTGTTATCGGAATTCTGTTGAAGTTTAAAAATGCTACGGAACTCTTGCATTGTTCTCGTAATTCTGGTGAAGTTTAAAAATGCTACGGAACTCTTCCATTGTTCTCGTAATTCTGGTGAAGTTTAAAAATGCTACGGAACTCTTCCATTGTTCTCGGAATTCTGCTGAAGTTTAAAAATGCTACGGAACTCTTCCATTGTTCTTCGGAATTCTGCTGAAGTTTAAAAATGCTACGGAACTTTTCCATTGTTCTTTGGAATTTGGATGAATTTTAAAAATGCTACGGAACTCTTCCATTGTTCTTCGGAATTCTGCTGAAGTTTAAAAATGCTACGGAACTCTTCCATTGTTCGTGGAATTCTGGTGAAGTTTAAAAATGCTACGGAACTCTTCCATTGTTCTCAGAATTCTTCTGAAGTTTATAAATTCTATGGTACTCTTCCATTGTTCTTGGGAATTCTGCTGAAGTTTAAAAATGTTACCGATCATTTCCATTGTTCTTCGGAATTCTGCTGAAGTTTAAAAATGCTACGGAACTCTTCCATTGTTTTTCGGAATTCTGCTGAAGTTTAAAAATGCTACGGAACACTTCGATTGTTCTTCGGAATTCTGCTGAAGTTTAAAAATGCTACGGAACTCTTCCATTGTTTTGCAGAATTCTGCTGAAGTTTAAAAATGCTACGGAACTCTTCCATTGTTCTTCGGAAATCTGCTGAAGTTTAAAAATGCTACGGAACACTTTCTTTGTTCTTCGGAATTCTGCTGAAGTTTAAAAATGCTACGGAACTCTTCCATTGTTATTCTTAATTCTACTGAAGTTTAAAAATGCTACGGAACTCTTCCATTGTTTTTCGGAATTCTGCTGAAGTTTAAAAATGCTACGGAACTTTTCCATTGTTCTTTGGAATTCTGATGAATTTTAAAAATGCTACGGAACTCTTCCATTGTTCTTCGGAATTCTGCTGAAGTTTAAAAATGCTACCGAACTCTTCCATTGTTCTTCGGAATTCTGCAGAAGTTAAAAAATGCTACGGAACTCTTCCATTGTTCTCAGAATTGTTCTGAAGTTTATAAATTCTATGGTACTCTTCCATTGTTCTTGGGAATTCTGCTGAAGTTTAAAAATGTTACGGATCATTTCCATTGTTCTTCAGAATTCTGATGAAGTTTAAAAATGCTATGGAACACTTCCATTGTTCTTCGGAATTCTGCTGAAGTTTAAAAATGCTACGGAACTCTTCCATTGTTCTTCGGAATTCTGCTGAAGTTTAAAAATGCTACGGAACTTTTCCATTGCTCTTCGGAATTCTGATGAAGTTTAAAAATGCTACGGAACTCTTCCATTGTTCTTCGGAATTCTGCTGAAGTTTAAAAATGCTACGGAACTCTTCCATTGTTATCGGAATTCTGTTGAATTTTAAAAATGCTACGGAACTCTTCCATTGTTCTCGTAATTCTGGTGAAGTTTAAAAATGCTACGGAACTCTTCCATTGTTCTCAGAATTCTGCTGAAGTTTAAAAATGCTACGGAACTATTCCATTGTTCTTCGGAATTCTGCTGAAGTTTAAAAATGCTACGGAACTTTTCCATTGTTCTTTGGAATTTGGATGAATTTTAAAAATGCTACGGAACTCTTCCATTGTTCTTCGGAATTCTGCTGAAGTTTAAAAATGCTACGGAACTCTTCCATTGTTCGTGGAATTCTGGTGAAGTTTAAAAATGCTACGGAACTCTTCCATTATTCTCAGAATTCTTCTGAAGTTTATAAATTCTATGGTACTCTTCCATTGTTCTTGGGAATTCTGCTGAAGTTTAAAAATGTTACCGATCATTTCCATTGTTCTTCGGAATTCTGCTGAAGTTTAAAAATGCTACGGAACTCTTCCATTGTTTTTCGGAATTCTGCTGAAGTTTAAAAATGCTACGGAACACTTCGATTGTTCTTCGGAATTCTGCTGAAGTTTAAAAATGCTACGGAACTCTTCCATTGTTTTGCAGAATTCTGCTGAAGTTTAAAAATGCTACGGAACTCTTCCATTGTTCTTCGGAAATCTGCTGAAGTTTAAAAATGCTACGGAACACTTTCTTTGTTCTTCGGAATTCTGCTGAAGTTTAAAAATGCTACGGAACTCTTCCATTGTTATTCTTAATTCTACTGAAGTTTAAAAATGCTACGGAACTCTTCCATTGTTCTTCGGAATTCTGCTGAAGTTTAAAAATGCTACGGAACTCTTCCATTGTTCTTCGGAAATCTGCTGAAGTTTAAAAATGCTACGGAACACTTTCTTTGTTCTTCGGAATTCTGGTGAAGTTTAAAACTGCTGCGGAACTCTTCCATTGTTCTCGGATTTCTGCTGAAGTTTAAAAATGCTACGGAACTCTTCCATTGTTCTTGGAATTCTGTTGAAGTTTAAAATACTACGGAACTCTTCCATTGTTCTCAGAATTCTGCTGAAGTTTATAAATGCTACGGAACTCTTCCATTGTTCTTGGAATTCTGCTGAAGTTTATAAATGCTACGGTACTCTTCCATTGTTCTTGGGTATTCTGCTGAAGTTTAAAAATGTTACGGATCACTTCCATTATTCTTCAGAATTCTGATGAAGTTTAAAAATGCTATGGAACACTTCCATTGTTCTTCGGAATTCTGCTGAAGTTTAAAAATGCTACGGAACTCTTCCATTGTTCTTCGGAATTCTGCTGAACTTTAAAAATGCTACGGAACTTTTCCATTGTTCTTCGGAATTTTGATGAAGTTTAAAAATGCTACGGAACTCTTCCATTGTTCTTCGGAATTCTGCTGAAGTTTAAAAATGCTACGGAACTCTTCCATTGTTCTCGGAATTCTGCTGAAGTTTAAAAATGCTACGGAACTCTTCCATTGTTCTTCGGAATTCTGCTGAAGTTTAAAAATGCTACGGAACTTTTCCATTGTTCTTTGGAATTCTGATGAATTTTAAAAATGCTACGGAACTCTTCCATTGTTCTTCGGAATTCTGCTGAAGTTTAAAAATGCTACGGAACTCTTCCATTGTTCTTCGGAATTCTGCAGAAGTTAAAAAATGCTACGGAACTCTTCCATTGTTCTCAGAATTCTTCTGAAGTTTATAGATTCTATGGTACTCTTCCATTTTTCTTGGGAATTCTGCTGAAGTTTAAAAATGTTACGGATCATTTCCATTGTTCTTCAGAATTCTGATGAAGTTTAAAAATGCTATGGAACACTTCCATTGTTCTTCGGAATTCTGCTGAAGTTTAAAAATGCTACGGAACTCTTCCATTGTTCTTCGGAATTCTGCTGAAGTTTAAAAATGTTACGGAACTTTTCCATTGTTCTTCGGAATTCTGATGAAGTTTAAAAATGCTACGGAACTCTTCCATTGTTCTTTGGAATTCTGCTGAAGTTTAAAAATGCTACGGAACTCTTCCATTGTTATCGGAATTCTGTTGAAGTTTAAAAATGCTACGGAACTCTTGCATTGTTCTCGTAATTCTGGTGAAGTTTAAAAATGCTACGGAACTCTTCCATTGTTCTCGGAATTCTGCTGAAGTTTAAAAATGCTACGGAACTCTTCCATTGTTCTTCGGAATTCTGCTGAAGTTTAAAAATGCTACGGAACTTTTCCATTGTTCTTTGGAATTTGGATGAATTTTAAAAATGCTACGGAACTCTTCCATTGTTCTTCGGAATTCTGCTGAAGTTTAAAAATGCTACGGAACTCTTCCATTGTTCTCGGAATTCTGTTGAAGTTTAAAAATGCTACGGAACTCTTCCATTGTTCTCGTAATTCTGGTGAAGTTTAAAAATGCTACGGAACTCTTCCATTGTTATTCTTAATTCTACTGAAGTTTAAAAATGCTACGGAACTCTTCCATTGTTTTTCGGAATTCTGCTGAAGTTTAAAAATGCTACGGAACTTTTCCATTGTTCTTTGGAATTCTGATGAATTTTAAAAATGCTACGGAACTCTTCCATTGTTCTTCGGAATTCTGCTGAAGTTTAAAAATGCTACCGAACTCTTCCATTGTTCTTCGGAATTCTGCAGAAGTTAAAAAATGCTACGGAACTCTTCCATTGTTCTCAGAATTGTTCTGAAGTTTATAAATTCTATGGTACTCTTCCATTGTTCTTGGGAATTCTGCTGAAGTTTAAAAATGTTACGGATCATTTCCATTGTTCTTCAGAATTCTGATGAAGTTTAAAAATGCTATGGAACACTTCCATTGTTCTTCGGAATTCTGCTGAAGTTTAAAAATGCTACGGAACCCTTCCATTGTTCTTCGGAATTCTGCTGAAGTTTAAAAATGCTACGGAACTTTTCCATTGCTCTTCGGAATTCTGATGAAGTTTAAAAATGCTACGGAACTCTTCCATTGTTCTTCGGAATTCTGCTGAAGTTTAAAAATGCTACGGAACTCTTCCATTGTTATCGGAATTCTGTTGAAGTTTAAAAATGCTACGGAACTCTTCCATTGTTCTCGTAATTCTGGTGAAGTTTAAAAATGCTACGGAACTCTTCCATTGTTCTCGGAATTCTGCTGAAGTTTAAAAATGCTACGGAACTATTCCATTGTTCTTCGGAATTCTGCTGAAGTTTAAAAATGCTACGGAACTTTTCCATTGTTCTTTGGAATTTGGATGAATTTTAAAAATGCTACGGAACTCTTCCATTGTTCTTCGGAATTCTGCTGAAGTTTAAAAATGCTACGGAACTCTTCCATTGTTCGTGGAATTCTGGTGAAGTTTAAAAATGCTACGGAACTCTTCCATTGTTCTCAGAATTCTTCTGAAGTTTATAAATTCTATGGTACTCTTCCATTGTTCTTGGGAATTCTGCTGAAGTTTAAAAATGTTACCGATCATTTCCATTGTTCTTCGGAATTCTGCTGAAGTTTAAAAATGCTACGGAACTCTTCCATTGTTTTTCGGAATTCTGCTGAAGTTTAAAAATGCTACGGAACACTTCGATTGTTCTTCGGAATTCTGCTGAAGTTTAAAAATGCTACGGAACTCTTCCATTGTTTTGCAGAATTCTGCTGAAGTTTAAAAATGCTACGGAACTCTTCCATTGTTCTTCGGAAATCTGCTGAAGTTTAAAAATGCTACGGAACACTTTCTTTGTTCTTTGGAATTCTGCTGAAGTTTAAAAATGCTACGGAACTCTTCCATTGTTATTCTTAATTCTACTGAAGTTTAAAAATGCTACGGAACTCTTCCATTGTTCTTCGGAATTCTGCTGAAGTTTAAAAATGCTACGGAACTCTTCCATTGTTCTTCGGAAATCTGCTGAAGTTTAAAAATGCTACGGAACACTTTCTTTGTTCTTCGGAATTCTGGTGAAGTTTAAAACTGCTGCGGAACTCTTCCATTGTTCTCGGATTTCTGCTGAAGTTTAAAAATGCTACGGAACTCTTCCATTGTTCTTGGAATTCTGTTGAAGTTTAAAATACTACGGAACTCTTCCATTGTTCTCAGAATTCTGCTGAAGTTTATAAATGCTACGGAACTCTTCCATTGTTCTTGGAATTCTGCTGAAGTTTATAAATGCTACGGTACTCTTCCATTGTTCTTGGGTATTCTGCTGAAGTTTAAAAATGTTACGGATCACTTCCATTATTCTTCAGAATTCTGATGAAGTTTAAAAATGCTATGGAACACTTCCATTGTTCTTCGGAATTCTGCTGAAGTTTAAAAATGCTACGGAACTCTTCCATTGTTCTTCGGAATTCTGCTGAACTTTAAAAATGCTACGGAACTTTTCCATTGTTCTTCGGAATTTTGATGAAGTTTAAAAATGCTACGGAACTCTTCCATTGTTCTTCGGAATTCTGCTGAAGTTTAAAAATGCTACGGAACTCTTCCATTGTTCTCGGAATTCTGCTGAAGTTTAAAAATGCTACGGAACTCTTCCATTGTTCTTCGGAATTCTGCTGAAGTTTAAAAATGCTACGGAACTTTTCCATTGTTCTTTGGAATTCTGATGAATTTTAAAAATGCTACGGAACTCTTCCATTGTTCTTCGGAATTCTGCTGAAGTTTAAAAATGCTACGGAACTCTTCCATTGTTCTTCGGAATTCTGCAGAAGTTAAAAAATGCTACGGAACTCTTCCATTGTTCTCAGAATTCTTCTGAAGTTTATAGATTCTATGGTACTCTTCCATTTTTCTTGGGAATTCTGCTGAAGTTTAAAAATGTTACGGATCATTTCCATTGTTCTTCAGAATTCTGATGAAGTTTAAAAATGCTATGGAACACTTCCATTGTTCTTCGGAATTCTGCTGAAGTTTAAAGATGCTACGGAACTCTTCCATTGTTCTTCGGAATTCTGCTGAAGTTTAAAAATGTTACGGAACTTTTCCATTGTTCTTCGGATTTCTGATGAAGTTTAAAAATGCTACGGAACTCTTCCATTGTTCTTTGGAATTCTGCTGAAGTTTAAAAATGCTACGGAACTCTTCCATTGTTATCGGAATTCTGTTGAAGTTTAAAAATGCTACGGAACTCTTGCATTGTTCTCGTAATTCTGGTGAAGTTTAAAAATGCTACGGAACTCTTCCATTGTTCTCGTAATTCTGGTGAAGTTTAAAAATGCTACGGAACTCTTCCATTGTTCTCGGAATTCTGCTGAAGTTTAAAAATGCTACGGAACTCTTCCATTGTTCTTCGGAATTCTGCTGAAGTTTAAAAATGCTACGGAACTTTTCCATTGTTCTTTGGAATTTGGATGAATTTTAAAAATGCTACGGAACTCTTCCATTGTTCTTCGGAATTCTGCTGAAGTTTAAAAATGCTACGGAACTCTTCCATTGTTCGTGGAATTCTGGTGAAGTTTAAAAATGCTACGGAACTCTTCCATTGTTCTCAGAATTCTTCTGAAGTTTATAAATTCTATGGTACTCTTCCATTGTTCTTGGGAATTCTGCTGAAGTTTAAAAATGTTACCGATCATTTCCATTGTTCTTCGGAATTCTGCTGAAGTTTAAAAATGCTACGGAACTCTTCCATTGTTTTTCGGAATTCTGCTGAAGTTTAAAAATGCTACGGAACACTTCGAATGTTCTTCGGAATTCTGCTGAAGTATAAAAATGCTACGGAACTCTTCCATTGTTTTGCAGAATTCTGCTGAAGTTTAAAAATGCTACGGAACTCTTCCATTGTTCTTCGGAAATCTGCTGAAGTTTAAAAATGCTACGGAACACTTTCTTTGTTCTTCGGAATTCTGCTGAAGTTTAAAAATGCTACGGAACTCTTCCATTGTTATTCTTAATTCTACTGAAGTTTAAAAATGCTACGGAACTCTTCCATTGTTTTTCGGAATTCTGCTGAAGTTTAAAAATGCTACGGAACTTTTCCATTGTTCTTTGGAATTCTGATGAATTTTAAAAATGCTACGGAACTCTTCCATTGTTCTTCGGAATTCTGCTGAAGTTTAAAAATGCTACCGAACTCTTCCATTGTTCTTCGGAATTCTGCAGAAGTTAAAAAATGCTACGGAACTCTTCCATTGTTCTCAGAATTGTTCTGAAGTTTATAAATTCTATGGTACTCTTCCATTGTTCTTGGGAATTCTGCTGAAGTTTAAAAATGTTACGGATCATTTCCATTGTTCTTCAGAATTCTGATGAAGTTTAAAAATGCTATGGAACACTTCCATTGTTCTTCGGAATTCTGCTGAAGTTTAAAAATGCTACGGAACTCTTCCATTGTTCTTCGGAATTCTGCTGAAGTTTAAAAATGCTACGGAACTTTTCCATTGCTCTTCGGAATTCTGATGAAGTTTAAAAATGCTACGGAACTCTTCCATTGTTCTTCGGAATTCTGCTGAAGTTTAAAAATGCTACGGAACTCTTCCATTGTTATCGGAATTCTGTTGAAGTTTAAAAATGCTACGGAACTCTTCCATTGTTCTCGTAATTCTGGTGAAGTTTAAAAATGCTACGGAACTCTTCCATTGTTCTCAGAATTCTGCTGAAGTTTAAAAATGCTACGGAACTATTCCATTGTTCTTCGGAATTCTGCTGAAGTTTAAAAATGCTACGGAACTTTTCCATTGTTCTTTGGAATTTGGATGAATTTTAAAAATGCTACGGAACTCTTCCATTGTTCTTCGGAATTCTGCTGAAGTTTAAAAATGCTACGGAACTCTTCCATTGTTCGTGGAATTCTGGTGAAGTTTAAAAATGCTACGGAACTCTTCCATTGTTCTCAGAATTCTTCTGAAGTTTATAAATTCTATGGTACTCTTCCATTGTTCTTGGGAATTCTGCTGAAGTTTAAAAATGTTACCGATCATTTCCATTGTTCTTCGGAATTCTGCTGAAGTTTAAAAATGCTACGGAACTCTTCCATTGTTTTTCGGAATTCTGCTGAAGTTTAAAAATGCTACGGAACACTTCGATTGTTCTTCGGAATTCTGCTGAAGTTTAAAAATGCTACGGAACTCTTCCATTGTTTTGCAGAATTCTGCTGAAGTTTAAAAATGCTACGGAACTCTTCCATTGTTCTCGGAATTCTGTTGAAGTTTAAAAATGCTACGGAACTCTTCCATTGTTCTCGTAATTCTGGTGAAGTTTAAAAATGCTACAGAACTCTTCCATTGTTCTCGGAATTCTGCTGAAGTTTAAAAATGCTACGGAACTCTTCCATTGTTATTCTTAATTCTACTGAAATTTAAAAATGCTACGGAACTATTCCATTGTTCTTCGGAATTCTGCTGAAGTTTAAAAATGCTACGGAACTTTTCCATTGCTCTTCGGAATTCTGATGAAGTTTAAAAATGCTACGGAACTCTTCCATTGTTCTTCGGAATTCTGCTGAAGTTTAAAAATGCTACGGAACTCTTCCATTGTTATCGGAATTCTGTTGAAGTTTAAAAATGCTACGGAACTCTTCCATTGTTCTCGTAATTCTGGTGAAGTTTAAAAATGCTACGGAACTCTTCCATTGTTCTCGGAATTCTGCTGAAGTTTAAAAATGCTACGGAACTCTTCCATTGTTATTCTTAATTCTACTGAAGTTTAAAAATGCTACGGAACTCTTCCATTGTTTTTCGGAATTCTGCTGAAGTTTAAAAATGCTACGGAACTTTTCCATTGTTCTTTGGAATTCTGATGAATTTTAAAAATGCTACGGAACTCTTCCATTGTTCTTCGGAATTCTGCTGAAGTTTAAAAATGCTACCGAACTCTTCCATTGTTCTTCGGAATTCTGCAGAAGTTAAAAAATGCTACGGAACTCTTCCATTGTTCTCAGAATTGTTCTGAAGTTTATAAATTCTATGGTACTCTTCCATTGTTCTTGGGAATTCTGCTGAAGTTTAAAAATGTTACGGATCATTTCCATTGTTCTTCAGAATTCTGATGAAGTTTAAAAATGCTATGGAACACTTCCATTGTTCTTCGGAATTCTGCTGAAGTTTAAAAATGCTACGGAACACTTTCTTTGTTCTTCGGAATTCTGGTGAAGTTTAAAACTGCTGCGGAACTCTTCCATTGTTCTCGGATTTCTGCTGAAGTTTAAAAATGCTACGGAACTCTTCCATTGTTCTTGGAATTCTGTTGAAGTTTAAAATACTACGGAACTCTTCCATTGTTCTCAGAATTCTGCTGAAGTTTATAAATGCTACGGAACTCTTCCATTGTTCTTGGAATTCTGCTGAAGTTTATAAATGCTACGGTACTCTTCCATTGTTCTTGGGTATTCTGCTGAAGTTTAAAAATGTTACGGATCACTTCCATTATTCTTCAGAATTCTGATGAAGTTTAAAAATGCTATGGAACACTTCCATTGTTCTTCGGAATTCTGCTGAAGTTTAAAAATGCTACGGAACTCTTCCATTGTTCTTCGGAATTCTGCTGAACTTTAAAAATGCTACGGAACTTTTCCATTGTTCTTCGGAATTTTGATGAAGTTTAAAAATGCTACGGAACTCTTCCATTGTTCTTCGGAATTCTGCTGAAGTTTAAAAATGCTACGGAACTCTTCCATTGTTCTCGGAATTCTGCTGAAGTTTAAAAATGCTACGGAACTCTTCCATTGTTCTTCGGAATTCTGCTGAAGTTTAAAAATGCTACGGAACTTTTCCATTGTTCTTTGGAATTCTGATGAATTTTAAAAATGCTACGGAACTCTTCCATTGTTCTTCGGAATTCTGCTGAAGTTTAAAAATGCTACGGAACTCTTCCATTGTTCTTCGGAATTCTGCAGAAGTTAAAAAATGCTACGGAACTCTTCCATTGTTCTCAGAATTCTTCTGAAGTTTATAGATTCTATGGTACTCTTCCATTTTTCTTGGGAATTCTGCTGAAGTTTAAAAATGTTACGGATCATTTCCATTGTTCTTCAGAATTCTGATGAAGTTTAAAAATGCTATGGAACACTTCCATTGTTCTTCGGAATTCTGCTGAAGTTTAAAAATGCTACGGAACTCTTCCATTGTTCTTCGGAATTCTGCTGAAGTTTAAAAATGTTACGGAACTTTTCCATTGTTCTTCGGAATTCTGATGAAGTTTAAAAATGCTACGGAACTCTTCCATTGTTCTTTGGAATTCTGCTGAAGTTTAAAAATGCTACGGAACTCTTCCATTGTTATCGGAATTCTGTTGAAGTTTAAAAATGCTACGGAACTCTTGCATTGTTCTCGTAATTCTGGTGAAGTTTAAAAATGCTACGGAACTCTTCCATTGTTCTCGGAATTCTGCTGAAGTTTAAAAATGCTACGGAACTCTTCCATTGTTCTTCGGAATTCTGCTGAAGTTTAAAAATGCTACGGAACTTTTCCATTGTTCTTTGGAATTTGGATGAATTTTAAAAATGCTACGGAACTCTTCCATTGTTCTTCGGAATTCTGCTGAAGTTTAAAAATGCTACGGAACTCTTCCATTGTTCTCGGAATTCTGTTGAAGTTTAAAAATGCTACGGAACTCTTCCATTGTTCTCGTAATTCTGGTGAAGTTTAAAAATGCTACGGAACTCTTCCATTGTTCTCGGAATTCTGCTGAAGTTTAAAAATGCTACGGAACTCTTCCATTGTTATTCTTAATTCTACTGAAGTTTAAAAATGCTACGGAACTCTTCCATTGTTCTTCGGAATTCTGCTGAAGTTTAAAAATGCTACGGAACTTTTCCATTGCTCTTCGGAATTCTGATGAAGTTTAAAAATGCTACGGAACTCTTCCATTGTTCTTCGGAATTCTGCTGAAGTTTAAAAATGCTACGGAACTCTTCCATTGTTATCGGAATTCTGTTTAAGTTTAAAAATGCTACGGAACTCTTCCATTGTTCTCGTAATTCTGGTGAAGTTTAAAAATGCTACGGAACTCTTCCATTGTTCTCGGAATTCTGCTGAAGTTTAAAAATGCTACGGAACTCTTCCATTGTTATTCTTAATTCTACTGAAGTTTAAAAATGCTACGGAACTCTTCCATTGTTTTTCGGAATTCTGCTGAAGTTTAAAAATGCTACGGAACTTTTCCATTGTTCTTTGGAATTCTGATGAATTTTAAAAATGCTACGGAACTCTTCCATTGTTCTTCGGAATTCTGCTGAAGTTTAAAAATGCTACCGAACTCTTCCATTGTTCTTCGGAATTCTGCAGAAGTTAAAAAATGCTACGGAACTCTTCCATTGTTCTCAGAATTGTTCTGAAGTTTATAAATTCTATGGTACGCTTCCATTGTTCTTGGGAATTCTGCTGAAGTTTAAAAATGTTACGGATCATTTCCATTGTTCTTCAGAATTCTGATGAAGTTTAAAAATGCTATGGAACACTTCCATTGTTCTTCGGAATTCTGCTGAAGTTTAAAAATGCTACGGAACACTTTCTTTGTTCTTCGGAATTCTGGTGAAGTTTAAAACTGCTGCGGAACTCTTCCATTGTTCTCGGATTTCTGCTGAAGTTTAAAAATGCTACGGAACACTTCCATTGTTCTTGGAATTCTGTTGAAGTTTAAAATACTACGGAACTCTTCCATTGTTCTCAGAATTCTGCTGAAGTTTATAAATGCTACGGAACTCTTCCATTGTTCTTGGAATTCTGCTGAAGTTTATAAATGCTACGGTACTCTTCCATTGTTCTTGGGTATTCTGCTGAAGTTTAAAAATGTTACGGATCACTTCCATTATTCTTCAGAATTCTGATGAAGTTTAAAAATGCTATGGAACACTTCCATTGTTCTTCGGAATTCTGCTGAAGTTTAAAAATGCTACGGAACTCTTCCATTGTTCTTCGGAATTCTGCTGAACTTTAAAAATGCTACGGAACTTTTCCATTGTTCTTCGGAATTTTGATGAAGTTTAAAAATGCTACGGAACTCTTCCATTGTTCTTCGGAATTCTGCTGAAGTTTAAAAATGCTACGGAACTCTTCCATTGTTCTTCGGAATTCTGCTGAAGTTTAAAAATGCTACGGAACTTTTCCATTGTTCTTTGGAATTCTGATGAATTTTAAAAATGCTACGGAACTCTTCCATTGTTCTTCGGAATTCTGCTGAAGTTTAAAAATGCTACGGAACTCTTCCATTGTTCTTCGGAATTCTGCAGAAGTTAAAAAATGCTACGGAACTCTTCCATTGTTCTCAGAATTCTTCTGAAGTTTATAGATTCTATGGTACTCTTCCATTTTTCTTGGGAATTCTGCTGAAGTTTAAAAATGTTACGGATCATTTCCATTGTTCTTCAGAATTCTGATGAAGTTTAAAAATGCTATGGAACACTTCCATTGTTCTTCGGAATTCTGCTGAAGTTTAAAAATGCTACGGAACTCTTCCATTGTTCTTCGGAATTCTGCTGAAGTTTAAAAATGTTACGGAACTTTTCCATTGTTCTTCGGAATTCTGATGAAGTTTAAAAATGCTACGGAACTCTTCCATTGTTCTTTGGAATTCTGCTGAAGTTTAAAAATGCTACGGAACTCTTCCATTGTTATCGGAATTCTGTTGAAGTTTAAAAATGCTACGGAACTCTTGCATTGTTCTCGTAATTCTGGTGAAGTTTAAAAATGCTACGGAACTCTTCCATTGTTCTCGGAATTCTGCTGAAGTTTAAAAATGCTACGGAACTCTTCCATTGTTCTTCGGAATTCTGCTGAAGTTTAAAAATGCTACGGAACTTTTCCATTGTTCTTTGGAATTTGGTTGAATTTTAAAAATGCTACGGAACTCTTCCATTGTTCTTCGGAATTCTGCTGAAGTTTAAAAATGCTACGGAACTCTTCCATTGTTCGTGGAATTCTGGTGAAGTTTAAAAATGCTACGGAACTCTTCCATTGTTCTCAGAATTCTTCTGAAGTTTATAAATTCTATGGTACTCTTCCATTGTTCTTGGGAATTCTGCTGAAGTTTAAAAATGTTACGGATCATTTCCATTGTTCTTCGGAATTCTGCTAAAGTTTAAAAATGCTACGGAACTCTTCCATTGTTTTTCGGAATTCTGCTGAAGTTTAAAAATGCTACGGAACTCTTCGATTGTTCTTCGGAATTCTGCTGAAGTTTAAAAATGCTACGGAACTCTTCCATTGTTTTGCAGAATTCTGCTGAAGTTTAAAAATGCTACGGAACTCTTCCATTGTTCTTCGGAAATCTGCTGAAGTTTAAAAATGCTACGGAACACTTTCTTTGTTCTTCGGAATTCTGCTGAAGTTTAAAAATGCTACGGAACTCTTCCATTGTTATTCTTAATTCTACTGAAGTTTAAAAATGCTACGGAACTCTTCCATTGTTCTTCGGAATTCTGCTGAAGTTTAAAAATGTTACGGAACTTTTCCATTGTTCTTCGGAATTCTGATGAAGTTTAAAAATGCTACGGAACTCTTCCATTGTTCTTTGGAATTCTGCTGAAGTTTAAAAATGCTACGGAACTCTTCCATTGTTATCGGAATTCTGTTGAAGTTTAAAAATGCTACGGAACTCTTGCATTGTTCTCGTAATTCTGGTGAAGTTTAAAAATGCTACGGAACTCTTCCATTGTTCTCGGAATTCTGCTGAAGTTTAAAAATGCTACGGAACTCTTCCATTGTTCTTCGGAATTCTGCTGAAGTTTAAAAATGCTACGGAACTTTTCCATTGTTCTTTGGAATTTGGATGAATTTTAAAAATGCTACGGAACTCTTCCATTGTTCTTCGGAATTCTGCTGAAGTTTAAAAATGCTACGGAACTCTTCCATTGTTCTCGTAATTCTGGTGAAGTTTAAAAATGCTACGGAACTCTTCCATTGTTCTCGGAATTCTGCTGAAGTTTAAAAATGCTACGGAACTCTTCCATTGTTATTCTTAATTCTACTGAAGTTTAAAAATGCTACGGAACTCTTCCATTGTTCTTCGGAATTCTGCTGAAGTTTAAAAATGCTACAGAACTTTTCCATTGCTCTTCGGAATTCTGATGAAGTTTAAAAATGCTACGGAACTCTTCCATTGTTCTTCGGAATTCTGCTGAAGTTTAAAAATGCTACGGAACTCTTCCATTGTTATCGGAATTCTGTTTAAGTTTAAAAATGCTACGGAACTCTTCCATTGTTCTCGTAATTCTGGTGAAGTTTAAAAATGCTACGGAACTCTTCCATTGTTCTCGGAATTCTGCTGAAGTTTAAAAATGCTACGGAACTCTTCCATTGTTATTCTTAATTCTACTGAAGTTTAAAAATGCTACGGAACTCTTCCATTGTTTTTCGGAATTCTGCTGAAGTTTAAAAATGCTACGGAACTTTTCCATTGTTCTTTGGAATTCTGATGAATTTTAAAAATGCTACGGAACTCTTCCATTGTTCTTCGGAATTCTGCTGAAGTTTAAAAATGCTACCGAACTCTTCCATTGTTCTTCGGAATTCTGCAGAAGTTAAAAAATGCTACGGAACTCTTCCATTGTTCTCAGAATTGTTCTGAAGTTTATAAATTCTATGGTACGCTTCCATTGTTCTTGGGAATTCTGCTGAAGTTTAAAAATGTTACGGATCATTTCCATTGTTCTTCAGAATTCTGATGAAGTTTAAAAATGCTATGGAACACTTCCATTGTTCTTCGGAATTCTGCTGAAGTTTAAAAATGCTACGGAACACTTTCTTTGTTCTTCGGAATTCTGGTGAAGTTTAAAACTGCTGCGGAACTCTTCCATTGTTCTCGGATTTCTGCTGAAGTTTAAAAATGCTACGGAACACTTCCATTGTTCTTGGAATTCTGTTGAAGTTTAAAATACTACGGAACTCTTCCATTGTTCTCTGAATTCTGCTGAAGTTTATAAATGCTACGGAACTCTTCCATTGTTCTTGGAATTCTGCTGAAGTTTATAAATGCTACGGTACTCTTCCATTGTTCTTGGGTATTCTGCTGAAGTTTAAAAATGTTACGGATCACTTCCATTATTCTTCAGAATTCTGATGAAGTTTAAAAATGCTATGGAACACTTCCATTGTTCTTCGGAATTCTGCTGAAGTTTAAAAATGCTACGGAACTCTTCCATTGTTCTTCGGAATTCTGCTGAACTTTAAAAATGCTACGGAACTTTTCCATTGTTCTTCGGAATTTTGATGAAGTTTAAAAATGCTACGGAACTCTTCCATTGTTCTTCGGAATTCTGCTGAAGTTTAAAAATGCTACGGAACTCTTCCATTGTTCTTCGGAATTCTGCTGAAGTTTAAAAATGCTACGGAACTTTTCCATTGTTCTTTGGAATTCTGATGAATTTTAAAAATGCTACGGAACTCTTCCATTGTTCTTCGGAATTCTGCTGAAGTTTAAAAATGCTACGGAACTCTTCCATTGTTCTTCGGAATTCTGCAGAAGTTAAAAAATGCTACGGAACTCTTCCATTGTTCTCAGAATTCTTCTGAAGTTTATAGATTCTATGGTACTCTTCCATTTTTCTTGGGAATTCTGCTGAAGTTTAAAAATGTTACGGATCATTTCCATTGTTCTTCAGAATTCTGATGAAGTTTAAAAATGCTATGGAACACTTCCATTGTTCTTCGGAATTCTGCTGAAGTTTAAAAATGCTACGGAACTCTTCCATTGTTCTTCGGAATTCTGCTGAAGTTTAAAAATGTTACGGAACTTTTCCATTGTTCTTCGGAATTCTGATGAAGTTTAAAAATGCTACGGAACTCTTCCATTGTTCTTTGGAATTCTGCTGAAGTTTAAAAATGCTACGGAACTCTTCCATTGTTATCGGAATTCTGTTGAAGTTTAAAAATGCTACGGAACTCTTGCATTGTTCTCGTAATTCTGGTGAAGTTTAAAAATGCTACGGAACTCTTCCATTGTTCTCGGAATTCTGCTGAAGTTTAAAAATGCTACGGAACTCTTCCATTGTTCTTCGGAATTCTGCTGAAGTTTAAAAATGCTACGGAACTTTTCCATTGTTCTTTGGAATTTGGTTGAATTTTAAAAATGCTACGGAACTCTTCCATTGTTCTTCGGAATTCTGCTGAAGTTTAAAAATGCTACGGAACTCTTCCATTGTTCGTGGAATTCTGGTGAAGTTTAAAAATGCTACGGAACTCTTCCATTGTTCTCAGAATTCTTCTGAAGTTTATAAATTCTATGGTACTCTTCCATTGTTCTTGGGAATTCTGCTGAAGTTTAAAAATGTTACGGATCATTTCCATTGTTCTTCGGAATTCTGCTAAAGTTTAAAAATGCTACGGAACTCTTCCATTGTTTTTCGGAATTCTGCTGAAGTTTAAAAATGCTACGGAACTCTTCGATTGTTCTTCGGAATTCTGCTGAAGTTTAAAAATGCTACGGAACTCTTCCATTGTTTTGCAGAATTCTGCTGAAGTTTAAAAATGCTACGGAACTCTTCCATTGTTCTTCGGAAATCTGCTGAAGTTTAAAAATGCTACGGAACACTTTCTTTGTTCTTCGGAATTCTGCTGAAGTTTAAAAATGCTACGGAACTCTTCCATTGTTATTCTTAATTCTACTGAAGTTTAAAAATGCTACGGAACTCTTCCATTGTTCTTCGGAATTCTGCTGAAGTTTAAAAATGCTACGGAACTCTTCCATTGTTCTTCGGAAATCTGCTGAAGTTTAAAAATGCTACGGAACACTTTCTTTGTTCTTCGGAATTCTGGTGAAGTTTAAAAATGCTACGGAACTCTTCCATTGTTATTCTTAATTCTACTGAAGTTTAAAAATGCTACGGAACTCTTCCATTGTTCTCGGAATTCTGCTGAAGTTTAAAAATGCTACGGAACTCTTCCATTGTTCTTCGGAATTCTGCTGAAGTTTAAAAATGCTACGGAACTTTTCCATTGTTCTTTGGAATTCTGATGAATTTTAAAAATGCTACGGAACTCTTCCATTGTTCTTCGGAATTCTGCTGAAGTTTAAAAATGCTACAGAACTCTTCCATTGTTCTTCGGAATTCTGCAGAAGTTAAAAAATGCTACGGAACTCTTCCATTGTTCTCAGAATTCTTCTGAAGTTTATAAATTCTATGGTACTCTTCCATTTTTCTTGGGAATTCTGCTGAAGTTTAAAAATGTTACGGATCATTTCCATTGTTCTTCAGAATTCTGATGAAGTTTAAAAATGCTATGGAACACTTCCATTGTTCTTCGGAATTCTGCTGAAGTTTAAAAATGCTACGGAACTCTTCCATTGTTCTTCGGAATTCCGCTGAAGTTTAGAAATGCTACGGAACTTTTCCATTGTTCTTCGGAATTCTGATGAAGTTTAAAAATGCTACGGAACTCTTCCATTGTTCTTTGGAATTCTGCTGAAGTTTAAAAATGCTACGGAACTCTTCCATTGTTATCGGAATTCTGTTGAAGTTTAAAAATGCTACGGAACTCTTCCATTGTTCTCGTAATTCTGGTGAAGTTTAAAAATGCTACGGAACTCTTCCATTGTTCTCGGAATTCTGCTGAAGTTTAAAAATGCTACGGAACTCTTCCATTGTTCTTCGGAATTCTGCTGAAGTTTAAAAATGCTACGGAACTTTTCCATTGTTCTTTGGAATTTGGATGAATTTTAAAAATGCTACGGAACTCTTCCATTGTTCTTCGGAATTCTGCTGAAGTTTAAAAATGCTACGGAACTCTTCCATTGTTCGTGGAATTCTGGTGAAGTTTAAAAATGCTACGGAACTCTTCCATTGTTCTCAGAATTCTTCTGAAGTTTATAAATTCTATGGTACTCTTCCATTGTTCTTGGGAATTCTGCTGAAGTTTAAAAATGTTACGGATCATTTCCATTGTTCTTCGGAATTCTGCTGAAGTTTAAAAATGCTACGGAACTCTTCCATTGTTTTTCGGAATTCTGCTGAAGTTTAAAAATGCTACGGAACTCTTCGATTGTTCTTCGGAATTCTGCTGAAGTTTAAAAATGCTACGGAACTCTTCCATTGTTTTGCAGAATTCTGCTGAAGTTTAAAAATGCTACGGAACTCTTCCATTGTTCTTCGGAAATCTGCTGAAGTTTAAAAATGCTACGGAACACTTTCTTTGTTCTTCGGAATTCTGCTGAAGTTTAAAAATGCTACGGAACTCTTCCATTGTTATTCTTAATTCTACTGAAGTTTAAAAATGCTACGGAACTCTTCCATTGTTCTTCGGAATTCTGCTGACGTTTAAAAATGCTACGGAACTCTTCCATTGTTCTTCGGAAATCTGCTGAAGTTTAAAAATGCTACGGAACACTTTCTTTGTTCTTCGGAATTCTGGTGAAGTTTAAAAATGCTACGGAACTCTTCCATTGTTATTCTTAATTCTACTGAAGTTTAAAAATGCTACGGAACTCTTCCATTGTTCTTCGGAATTCTGCTGAAGTTTAAAAATGCTACGGAACACTTCCATTGTTCTCGGAATTCTGGTGAAGTTTAAAAATGCTACGGAACTCTTCCATTGTTCTCGGAATTCTGGTGAAGCTTAAAAATGGTACGGAACTCTTCCATTGTTCTCGGAATTCTGGTGAAGTTTAAAACTGCTGCGGAACTCTTCCATTGTTCTCGGATTTCTGCTGAAGTTTAAAAATGCTACGGAACTCTTCCATTGTTCTTGGAATTCTGTTGAAGTTTAAAATGCTACGGAACTCTTCCATTGTTCTCAGAATTCTGCTGAAGTTTATAAATGCTACGGTACTCTTCCATTGTTCTTGGGTATTCTGCTGAAGTTTAAAAATGTTACGGATCACTTCCATTGTTCTTCAGAATTCTGATGAAGTTTAAAAATGCTATGGAACACTTCCATTGTTCTTCGCAATTCTGCTGAAGTTTAAAAATGCTATGGAACTCTTCCATTGTTCTTCAAAATTCTGCTGAAGTTTAAAAATGCTACGGAACTCTTCCATTGTTCTGGGAATTCTGGTGAAGTTTAAAAATGGTACGGAACTCTTCCATTGTTCTCGGAATTCTGCTGAAGTTTAAAAATGCTACGGAACTCTTCCATTGTTCTTCGGAATTCTGCAGAAGTTAAAAAATGCTACGGAACTCTTCCATTGTTCTTCGGAATTCTGCTGAAGTTTAAAAATGCTACGGAACTTTTCCATTGCTCTTCGGAATTCTGATGAAGTTTAAAAATGCTACGGAACTCTTCCATTGTTCTTCGGAATTCTGCTGAAGTTTAAAAATGCTACGGAACTCTTCCATTGTTCTTCGGAATTCTGCAGAAGTTAAAAAATGCTACGGAACTCTTCCATTGTTCTCAGAATTCTTCTGAAGTTTATAAATTCTATGGTACTCTTCCATTTTTCTTGGGAATTCTGCTGAAGTTTAAAAATGTTACGGATCATTTCCATTGTTCTTCAGAATTCTGATGAAGTTTAAAAATGCTATGGAACACTTCCATTGTTCTTCGGAATTCTGCTGAAGTTTAAAAATGCTACGGAACTCTTCCATTGTTCTTCGGAATTCCGCTGAAGTTTAGAAATGCTACGGAACTTTTCCATTGTTCTTCGGAATTCTGATGAAGTTTAAAAATGCTACGGAACTCTTCCATTGTTCTTTGGAATTCTGCTGAAGTTTAAAAATGCTACGGAACTCTTCCATTGTTATCGGAATTCTGTTGAAGTTTAAAAATGCTACGGAACTCTTCCATTGTTCTCGTAATTCTGGTGAAGTTTAAAAATGCTACGGAACTCTTCCATTGTTCTCGGAATTCTGCTGAAGTTTAAAAATGCTACGGAACTCTTCCATTGTTCTTCGGAATTCTGCTGAAGTTTAAAAATGCTACGGAACACTTTCTTTGTTCTTCGGAATTCTGGTGAAGTTTAAAAATGCTACGGAACTCTTCCATTGTTATTCTTAATTCTACTGAAGTTTAAAAATGCTACGGAACTCTTCCATTGTTCTCGGAATTCTGCTGAAGTTTAAAAATGCTACGGAACTCTTCCATTGTTCTTCGGAAATCTGCTGAAGTTTAAAAATGCTACGGAACACTTTCTTTGTTCTTCGGAATTCTGGTGAAGTTTAAAAATGCTACGGAACTCTTCCATTGTTATTCTTAATTCTACTGAAGTTTAAAAATGCTACGGAACTCTTCCATTGTTCTCGGAATTCTGCTGAAGTTTAAAAATGCTACGGAACTCTTCCATTGTTCTTCGGAATTCTGCTGAAGTTTAAAAATGCTACGGAACTTTTCCATTGTTCTTTGGAATTCTGATGAATTTTAAAAATGCTACGGAACTCTTCCATTGTTCTCGGAATTCTGCTGAAGTTTAAAAATGCTACGGAACTCTTCCATTGTTCTTCGGAATTCTGCTGAAGTTTAAAAATGCTACGGAACTCTTCCATTGTTCTTCGGAATTCTGCTGAAGTTTAAAAATGCTACGGAACTTTTCCATTGTTCTTTGGAATTCTGATGAATTTTAAAAATGCTACGGAACTCTTCCATTGTTCTTCGGAATTCTGCTGAAGTTTAAAAATGCTACGGAACTCTTCCATTGTTCTTCGGAATTCTGCAGAAGTTAAAAAATGCTACGGAACTCTTCCATTGTTCTCAGAATTCTTCTGAAGTTTATAGATTCTATGGTACTCTTCCATTTTTCTTGGGAATTCTGCTGAAGTTTAAAAATGTTACGGATCATTTCCATTGTTCTTCAGAATTCTGATGAAGTTTAAAAATGCTATGGAACACTTCCATTGTTCTTCGGAATTCTGCTGAAGTTTAAAAATGCTACGGAACTCTTCCATTGTTCTTCGGAATTCTGCTGAAGTTTAAAAATGTTACGGAACTTTTCCATTGTTCTTCGGAATTCTGATGAAGTTTAAAAATGCTACGGAACTCTTCCATTGTTCTTTGGAATTCTGCTGAAGTTTAAAAATGCTACGGAACTCTTCCATTGTTATCGGAATTCTGTTGAAGTTTAAAAATGCTACGGAACTCTTGCATTGTTCTCGTAATTCTGGTGAAGTTTAAAAATGCTACGGAACTCTTCCATTGTTCTCGGAATTCTGCTGAAGTTTAAAAATGCTACGGAACTCTTCCATTGTTCTTCGGAATTCTGCTGAAGTTTAAAAATGCTACGGAACTTTTCCATTGTTCTTTGGAATTTGGTTGAATTTTAAAAATGCTACGGAACTCTTCCATTGTTCTTCGGAATTCTGCTGAAGTTTAAAAATGCTACGGAACTCTTCCATTGTTCGTGGAATTCTGGTGAAGTTTAAAAATGCTACGGAACTCTTCCATTGTTCTCAGAATTCTTCTGAAGTTTATAAATTCTATGGTACTCTTCCATTGTTCTTGGGAATTCTGCTGAAGTTTAAAAATGTTACGGATCATTTCCATTGTTCTTCGGAATTCTGCTAAAGTTTAAAAATGCTACGGAACTCTTCCATTGTTTTTCGGAATTCTGCTGAAGTTTAAAAATGCTACGGAACTCTTCGATTGTTCTTCGGAATTCTGCTGAAGTTTAAAAATGCTACGGAACTCTTCCATTGTTTTGCAGAATTCTGCTGAAGTTTAAAAATGCTACGGAACTCTTCCATTGTTCTTCGGAAATCTGCTGAAGTTTAAAAATGCTACGGAACACTTTCTTTGTTCTTCGGAATTCTGCTGAAGTTTAAAAATGCTACGGAACTCTTCCATTGTTATTCTTAATTCTACTGAGGTTTAAAAATGCTACGGAACTGTTCCATTGTTCTTCGGAATTCTGCTGAAGTTTAAAAATGCTACGGAACTCTTCCATTGTTCTTCGGAAATCTGCTGAAGTTTAAAAATGCTACGGAACACTTTCTTTGTTCTTCGGAATTCTGGTGAAGTTTAAAAATGCTACGGAACTCTTCCATTGTTATTCTTAATTCTACTGAAGTTTAAAAATGCTACGGAACTCTTCCATTGTTCTCGGAATTCTGCTGAAGTTTAAAAATGCTACGGAACTCTTCCATTGTTCTTCGGAATTCTGCTGAAGTTTAAAAATGCTACGGAACTTTTCCATTGTTCTTTGGAATTCTGATGAATTTTAAAAATGCTACGGAACTCTTCCATTGTTCTTCGGAATTCTGCTGAAGTTTAAAAATGCTACGGAACTCTTCCATTGTTCTTCGGAATTCTGCAGAAGTTAAAAAATGCTACGGAACTCTTCCATTGTTCTCAGAATTCTTCTGAAGTTTATAAATTCTATGGTACTCTTCCATTTTTCTTGGGAATTCTGCTGAAGTTTAAAAATGTTACGGATCATTTCCATTGTTCTTCAGAATTCTGATGAAGTTTAAAAATGCTATGGAACACTTCCATTGTTCTTCGGAATTCTGCTGAAGTTTAAAAATGCTACGGAACTCTTCCATTGTTCTTCGGAATTCCGCTGAAGTTTAGAAATGCTACGGAACTTTTCCATTGTTCTTCGGAATTCTGATGAAGTTTAAAAATGCTACGGAACTCTTCCATTGTTCTTTGGAATTCTGCTGAAGTTTAAAAATGCTACGGAACTCTTCCATTGTTATCGGAATTCTGTTGAAGTTTAAAAATGCTACGGAACTCTTCCATTGTTCTCGTAATTCTGGTGAAGTTTAAAAATGCTACGGAACTCTTCCATTGTTCTCGGAATTCTGCTGAAGTTTAAAAATGCTACGGAACTCTTCCATTGTTCTTCGGAATTCTGCTGAAGTTTAAAAATGCTACGGAACTCTTCCATTGTTCGTGGAATTCTGGTGAAGTTTAAAAATGCTACGGAACTCTTCCATTGTTCTCAGAATTCTTCTGAAGTTTATAAATTCTATGGTACTCTTCCATTGTTCTTGGGAATTCTGCTGAAGTTTAAAAATGTTACGGATCATTTCCATTGTTCTTCGGAATTCTGCTGAAGTTTAAAAATGCTACGGAACTCTTCCATTGTTTTTCGGAATTCTGCTGAAGTTTAAAAATGCTACGGAACTCTTCGATTGTTCTTCGGAATTCTGCTGAAGTTTAAAAATGCTACGGAACTCTTCCATTGTTTTGCAGAATTCTGCTGAAGTTTAAAAATGCTACGGAACTCTTCCATTGTTCTTCGGAAATCTGCTGAAGTTTAAAAATGCTACGGAACACTTTCTTTGTTCTTCGGAATTCTGCTGAAGTTTAAAAATGCTACGGAACTCTTCCATTGTTATTCTTAATTCTACTGAAGTTTAAAAATGCTACGGAACTCTTCCATTGTTCTTCGGAATTCTGCTGAAGTTTAAAAATGCTACGGAACTCTTCCATTGTTCTTCGGAAATCTGCTGAAGTTTAAAAATGCTACGGAACACTTTCTTTGTTCTTCGGAATTCTGGTGAAGTTTAAAAATGCTACGGAACTCTTCCATTGTTATTCTTAATTCTACTGAAGTTTAAAAATGCTACGGAACTCTTCCATTGTTCTTCGGAATTCTGCTGAAGTTTAAAAATGCTACGGAACACTTCCATTGTTCTCGGAATTCTGGTGAAGTTTAAAAATGCTATGGAACTCTTCCATTGTTCTCGGAATTCTGGTGAAGCTTAAAAATGGTACGGAACTCTTCCATTGTTCTCGGAATTCTGGTGAAGTTTAAAACTGCTGCGGAACTCTTCCATTGTTCTCGGATTTCTGCTGAAGTTTAAAAATGCTACGGAACTCTTCCATTGTTCTTGGAATTCTGTTGAAGTTTAAAATGCTACGGAACTCTTCCATTGTTCTCAGAATTCTGCTGAAGTTTATAAATGCTACGGTACTCTTCCATTGTTCTTGGGTATTCTGCTGAAGTTTAAAAATGTTACGGATCACTTCCATTGTTCTTCAGAATTCTGATGAAGTTTAAAAATGCTATGGAACACTTCCATTGTTCTTCGCAATTCTGCTGAAGTTTAAAAATGCTATGGAACTCTTCCATTGTTCTTCAGAATTCTGCTGAAGTTTAAAAATGCTACGGAACTCTTCCATTGTTCTGGGAATTCTGGTGAAGTTTAAAAATGGTACGGAACTCTTCCATTGTTCTCGGAATTCTGGTGAAGTTTAAAAATGGTACGGAACTCTTCCATTGTTCTCGGAATTCTGGTGAAGTTTAAAACTGCTGCGGAACTCTTCCATTGTTCTCGGATTTCTGCTGAAGTTTAAAAATGCTACGGAACTCTTCCATTGTTCTTGGAATTCTGTTGAAGTTTAAAATGCTACGGAACTCTTCCATTGTTCTCAGAATTCTGCTGAAGTTTATAAATGCTACGGTACTCTTCCATTGTTCTTGGGTATTCTGCTGAAGTTTAAAAATGTTACGGATCACTTCCATTGTTCTTCAGAATTCTGATGAAGTTTAAAAATGCTATGGAACACTTCCATTGTTCTTCGGAATTCTGCTGAAGTTTAAAAATGCTACGGAACTCTTCCATTGTTCTTCGGAATTCTGCTGAACTTTAAAAATGCTACGGAACTTTTCCATTGTTCTTCGGAATTTTGATGAAGTTTAAAAATGCTACGGAACTCTTCCATTGTTCTTCGGAATTCTGCTGAAGTTTAAAAATGCTACGGAACTCTTCCATTGTTCTCGGAATTCTGTTGAAGTTTAAAAATGCTACGGAACTCTTCCATTGTTCTCGTAATTCTGGTGAAGTTTAAAAATGCTACGGAACTCTTCCATTGTTCTCGGAATTCTGCTGAAGTTTAAAAATGCTACGGAACTCTTCCATTGTTCTTCGGAATTCTGCTGAAGTTTAAAAATGCTACGGAACTTTTCCATTGTTCTTTGGAATTCTGATGAATTTTAAAAATGCTACGGAACTCTTCCATTGTTCTTCGGAATTCTGCTGAAGTTTAAAAATGCTACGGAACTCTTCCATTGTTCTTCGGAATTCTGCAGAAGTTAAAAAATGCTACGGAACTCTTCCATTGTTCTCAGAATTCTTCTGAAGTTTATAAATTCTATGGTACTCTTCCATTGTTCTTGGGAATTATGCTGAAGTTTAAAAATGTTACGGATCATTTCCATTGTTCTTCAGAATTCTGATGAAGTTTAAAAATGCTATGGAACACTTCCATTGTTCTTCGGAGATCTGCTGAAGTTTAAAAATGCTACGGAACTCTTCCATTGTTCTTCGGAATTCTGCTGAAGTTTAAAAATGCTACGGAACTTTTCCATTGCTCTTCGGAATTCTGATGAAGTTTAAAAATGCTACGGAACTCTTCCATTGTTCTTCGGAATTCTGCTGAAGTTTAAAAATGCTACGGAACTCTTCCATTGTTATCGGAATTCTGTTGAAGTTTAAAAATGCTACGGAACTCTTCCATTGTTCTCGTAATTCTGGTGAAGTTTAAAAATGCTACGGAACTCTTCCATTGTTCTCGGAATTCTGCTGAAGTTTAAAAATGCTACGGAACTCTTCCATTGTTCTTCGGAATTCTGCTGAAGTTTAAAAATGCTACGGAACTTTTCTATTGTTCTTTGGAATTTGGATGAATTTTAAAAATGCTACGGAACTCTTCCATTGTTCTTCGGAATTCTGCTGAAGTTTAAAAATGCTACGGAACTCTTCCATTGTTCGTGGAATTCTGGTGAAGTTTAAAAATGCTACGGAACTCTTCCATTGTTCTCAGAATTCTTCTGAAGTTTATAAATTCTATGGTACTCTTCCATTGTTCTTGGGAATTCTGCTGAAGTTTAAAAATGTTACCGATCATTTCCATTGTTCTTCGGAATTCTGCTGAAGTTTAAAAATGCTACGGAACTCTTCCATTGTTTTTCGGAATTCTGCTGAAGTTTAAAAATGCTACGGAACACTTCGATTGTTCTTCGGAATTCTGCTGAAGTTTAAAAATGCTACGGAACTCTTCCATTGTTTTGCAGAATTCTGCTGAAGTTTAAAAATGCTACGGAACTCTTCCATTGTTCTTCGGAAATCTGCTGAAGTTTAAAAATGCTACGGAACACTTTCTTTGTTCTTCGGAATTCTGCTGAAGTTTAAAAATGCTACGGAACTCTTCCATTGTTATTCTTAATTCTACTGAAGTTTAAAAATGCTACGGAACTCTTCCATTGTTTTTCGGAATTCTGCTGAAGTTTAAAAATGCTACGGAACTTTTCCATTGTTCTTTGGAATTCTGATGAATTTTAAAAATGCTACGGAACTCTTCCATTGTTCTTCGGAATTCTGATGAAGTTTAAAAATGCTACCGAACTCTTCCATTGTTCTTCGGAATTCTGCAGAAGTTAAAAAATGCTACGGAACTCTTCCATTGTTCTCAGAATTGTTCTGAAGTTTATAAATTCTATGGTACTCTTCCATTGTTCTTGGGAATTCTGCTGAAGTTTAAAAATGTTACGGATCATTTCCATTGTTCTTCAGAATTCTGATGAAGTTTAAAAATGCTATGGAACACTTCCATTGTTCTTCGGAATTCTGCTGAAGTTTAAAAATGCTACGGAACTCTTCCATTGTTCTTCGGAATTCTGCTGAAGTTTAAAAATGCTACGGAACTTTTCCATTGCTCTTCGGAATTCTGATGAAGTTTAAAAATGCTACGGAACTCTTCCATTGTTCTTCGGAATTCTGCTGAAGTTTAAAAATGCTACGGAACTCTTCCATTGTTCTCGTAATTCTGGTGAAGTTTAAAAATGCTACGGAACTCTTCCATTGTTCTCGGAATTCTGCTGAAGTTTAAAAATGCTACGGAACTATTCCATTGTTCTTCGGAATTCTGCTGAAGTTTAAAAATGCTACGGAACTTTTCCATTGTTCTTTGGAATTTGGATGAATTTTAAAAATGCTACGGAACTCTTCCATTGTTCTTCGGAATTCTGCTGAAGTTTAAAAATGCTACGGAACTCTTCCATTGTTCGTGGAATTCTGGTGAAGTTTAAAAATGCTACGGAACTCTTCCATTGTTCTCAGAATTCTTCTGAAGTTTATAAATTCTATGGTACTCTTCCATTGTTCTTGGGAATTCTGCTGAAGTTTAAAAATGTTACCGATCATTTCCATTGTTCTTCGGAATTCTGCTGAAGTTTAAAAATGCTACGGAACTCTTCCATTGTTTTTCGGAATTCTGCTGAAGTTTAAAAATGCTACGGAACACTTCGATTGTTCTTCGGAATTCTGCTGAAGTTTAAAAATGCTACGGAACTCTTCCATTGTTTTGCAGAATTCTGCTGAAGTTTAAAAATGCTACGGAACTCTTCCATTGTTCTTCGGAAATCTGCTGAAGTTTAAAAATGCTACGGAACACTTTCTTTGTTCTTCGGAATTCTGCTGAAGTTTAAAAATGCTACGGAACTCTTCCATTGTTATTCTTAATTCTACTGAAGTTTAAAAATGCTACGGAACTCTTCCATTGTTCTTCGGAATTCTGCTGAAGTTTAAAAATGCTACGGAACTCTTCCATTGTTCTTCGGAAATCTGCTGAAGTTTAAAAATGCTACGGAACACTTTCTTTGTTCTTCGGAATTCTGGTGAAGTTTAAAACTGCTGCGGAACTCTTCCATTGTTCTCGGATTTCTGCTGAAGTTTAAAAATGCTACGGAACTCTTCCATTGTTCTTGGAATTCTGTTGAAGTTTAAAATACTACGGAACTCTTCCATTGTTCTCAGAATTCTGCTGAAGTTTATAAATGCTACGGAACTCTTCCATTGTTCTTGGAATTCTGCTGAAGTTTATAAATGCTACGGTACTCTTCCATTGTTCTTGGGTATTCTGCTGAAGTTTAAAAATGTTACGGATCACTTCCATTATTCTTCAGAATTCTGATGAAGTTTAAAAATGCTATGGAACACTTCCATTGTTCTTCGGAATTCTGCTGAAGTTTAAAAATGCTACGGAACTCTTCCATTGTTCTTCGGAATTCTGCTGAACTTTAAAAATGCTACGGAACTTTTCCATTGTTCTTCGGAATTTTGATGAAGTTTAAAAATGCTACGGAACTCTTCCATTGTTCTTCGGAATTCTGCTGAAGTTTAAAAATGCTACGGAACTCTTCCATTGTTCTCGGAATTCTGCTGAAGTTTAAAAATGCTACGGAACTCTTCCATTGTTCTTCGGAATTCTGCTGAAGTTTAAAAATGCTACGGAACTTTTCCATTGTTCTTTGGAATTCTGATGAATTTTAAAAATGCTACGGAACTCTTCCATTGTTCTTCGGAATTCTGCTGAAGTTTAAAAATGCTACGGAACTCTTCCATTGTTCTTCGGAATTCTGCAGAAGTTAAAAAATGCTACGGAACTCTTCCATTGTTCTCAGAATTCTTCTGAAGTTTATAGATTCTATGGTACTCTTCCATTTTTCTTGGGAATTCTGCTGAAGTTTAAAAATGTTACGGATCATTTCCATTGTTCTTCAGAATTCTGATGAAGTTTAAAAATGCTATGGAACACTTCCATTGTTCTTCGGAATTCTGCTGAAGTTTAAAAATGCTACGGAACTCTTCCATTGTTCTTCGGAATTCTGCTGAAGTTTAAAAATGTTACGGAACTTTTCCATTGTTCTTCGGAATTCTGATGAAGTTTAAAAATGCTACGGAACTCTTCCATTGTTCTTTGGAATTCTGCTGAAGTTTAAAAATGCTACGGAACTCTTCCATTGTTATCGGAATTCTGTTGAAGTTTAAAAATGCTACGGAACTCTTGCATTGTTCTCGTAATTCTGGTGAAGTTTAAAAATGCTACGGAACTCTTCCATTGTTCTCGTAATTCTGGTGAAGTTTAAAAATGCTACGGAACTCTTCCATTGTTCTCGGAATTCTGCTGAAGTTTAAAAATGCTACGGAACTCTTCCATTGTTCTTCGGAATTCTGCTGAAGTTTAAAAATGCTACGGAACTTTTCCATTGTTCTTTGGAATTTGGATGAATTTTAAAAATGCTACGGAACTCTTCCATTGTTCTTCGGAATTCTGCTGAAGTTTAAAAATGCTACGGAACTCTTCCATTGTTCGTGGAATTCTGGTGAAGTTTAAAAATGCTACGGAACTCTTCCATTGTTCTCAGAATTCTTCTGAAGTTTATAAATTCTATGGTACTCTTCCATTGTTCTTGGGAATTCTGCTGAAGTTTAAAAATGTTACCGATCATTTCCATTGTTCTTCGGAATTCTGCTGAAGTTTAAAAATGCTACGGAACTCTTCCATTGTTTTTCGGAATTCTGCTGAAGTTTAAAAATGCTACGGAACACTTCGATTGTTCTTCGGAATTCTGCTGAAGTTTAAAAATGCTACGGAACTCTTCCATTGTTTTGCAGAATTCTGCTGAAGTTTAAAAATGCTACGGAACTCTTCCATTGTTCTTCGGAAATCTGCTGAAGTTTAAAAATGCTACGGAACACTTTCTTTGTTCTTCGGAATTCTGCTGAAGTTTAAAAATGCTACGGAACTCTTCCATTGTTATTCTTAATTCTACTGAAGTTTAAAAATGCTACGGAACTCTTCCATTGTTTTTCGGAATTCTGCTGAAGTTTAAAAATGCTACGGAACTTTTCCATTGTTCTTTGGAATTCTGATGAATTTTAAAAATGCTACGGAACTCTTCCATTGTTCTTCGGAATTCTGCTGAAGTTTAAAAATGCTACCGAACTCTTCCATTGTTCTTCGGAATTCTGCAGAAGTTAAAAAATGCTACGGAACTCTTCCATTGTTCTCAGAATTGTTCTGAAGTTTATAAATTCTATGGTACTCTTCCATTGTTCTTGGGAATTCTGCTGAAGTTTAAAAATGTTACGGATCATTTCCATTGTTCTTCAGAATTCTGATGAAGTTTAAAAATGCTATGGAACACTTCCATTGTTCTTCGGAATTCTGCTGAAGTTTAAAAATGCTACGGAACTCTTCCATTGTTCTTCGGAATTCTGCTGAAGTTTAAAAATGCTACGGAACTTTTCCATTGCTCTTCGGAATTCTGATGAAGTTTAAAAATGCTACGGAACTCTGCCATTGTTCTTCGGAATTCTGCTGAAGTTTAAAAATGCTACGGAACTCTTCCATTGTTATCGGAATTCTGTTGAAGTTTAAAAATACTACGGAACTCTTCCATTGTTCTCGTAATTCTGGTGAAGTTTAAAAATGCTACGGAACTCTTCCATTGTTCTCAGAATTCTGCTGAAGTTTAAAAATGCTACGGAACTATTCCATTGTTCTTCGGAATTCTGCTGAAGTTTAAAAATGCTACGGAACTTTTCCATTGTTCTTTGGAATTTGGATGAATTTTAAAAATGCTACGGAACTCTTCCATTGTTCTTCGGAATTCTGCTGAAGTTTAAAAATGCTACGGAACTCTTCCATTGTTCGTGGAATTCTGGTGAAGTTTAAAAATGCTACGGAACTCTTCCATTGTTCTCAGAATTCTTCTGAAGTTTATAAATTCTATGGTACTCTTCCATTGTTCTTGGGAATTCTGCTGAAGTTTAAAAATGTTACCGATCATTTCCATTGTTCTTCGGAATTCTGCTGAAGTTTAAAAATGCTACGGAACTCTTCCATTGTTTTTCGGAATTCTGCTGAAGTTTAAAAATGCTACGGAACACTTCGATTGTTCTTCGGAATTCTGCTGAAGTTTAAAAATGCTACGGAACTCTTCCATTGTTTTGCAGAATTCTGCTGAAGTTTAAAAATGCTACGGAACTCTTCCATTGTTCTTCGGAAATCTGCTGAAGTTTAAAAATGCTACGGAACACTTTCTTTGTTCTTCGGAATTCTGCTGAAGTTTAAAAATGCTACGGAACTCTTCCATTGTTATTCTTAATTCTACTGAAGTTTAAAAATGCTACGGAACTCTTCCATTGTTCTTCGGAATTCTGCTGAAGTTTAAAAATGCTACGGAACTCTTCCATTGTTCTTCGGAAATCTGCTGAAGTTTAAAAATGCTACGGAACACTTTCTTTGTTCTTCGGAATTCTGGTGAAGTTTAAAACTGCTGCGGAACTCTTCCATTGTTCTCGGATTTCTGCTGAAGTTTAAAAATGCTACGGAACTCTTCCATTGTTCTTGGAATTCTGTTGAAGTTTAAAATACTACGGAACTCTTCCATTGTTCTCAGAATTCTGCTGAAGTTTATAAATGCTACGGAACTTTTCCATTGTTCTTGGAATTCTGCTGAAGTTTATAAATGCTACGGTACTCTTCCATTGTTCTTGGGTATTCTGCTGAAGTTTAAAAATGTTACGGATCACTTCCATTATTCTTCAGAATTCTGATGAAGTTTAAAAATGCTATGGAACACTTCCATTGTTCTTCGGAATTCTGCTGAAGTTTAAAAATGCTACGGAACTCTTCCATTGTTCTTCGGAATTCTGCTGAACTTTAAAAATGCTACGGAACTTTTCCATTGTTCTTCGGAATTTTGATGAAGTTTAAAAATGCTACGGAACTCTTCCATTGTTCTTCGGAATTCTGCTGAAGTTTAAAAATGCTACGGAACTCTTCCATTGTTCTCGGAATTCTGCTGAAGTTTAAAAATGCTACGGAACTCTTCCATTGTTCTTCGGAATTCTGCTGAAGTTTAAAAATGCTACGGAACTTTTCCATTGTTCTTTGGAATTCTGATGAATTTTAAAAATGCTACGGAACTCTTCCATTGTTCTTCGGAATTCTGCTGAAGTTTAAAAATGCTACGGAACTCTTCCATTGTTCTTCGGAATTCTGCAGAAGTTAAAAAATGCTACGGAACTCTTCCATTGTTCTCAGAATTCTTCTGAAGTTTATAGATTCTATGGTACTCTTCCATTTTTCTTGGGAATTCTGCTGAAGTTTAAAAATGTTACGGATCATTTCCATTGTTCTTCAGAATTCTGATGAAGTTTAAAAATGCTATGGAACACTTCCATTGTTCTTCGGAATTCTGCTGAAGTTTAAAAATGCTACGGAACTCTTCCATTGTTCTTCGGAATTCTGCTGAAGTTTAAAAATGTTACGGAACTTTTCCATTGTTCTTCGGAATTCTGATGAAGTTTAAAAATGCTACGGAACTCTTCCATTGTTCTTTGGAATTCTGCTGAAGTTTAAAAATGCTACGGAACTCTTCCATTGTTATCGGAATTCTGTTGAAGTTTAAAAATGCTACGGAACTCTTGCATTGTTCTCGTAATTCTGGTGAAGTTTAAAAATGCTACGGAACTCTTCCATTGTTCTCGGAATTCTGCTGAAGTTTAAAAATGCTACGGAACTCTTCCATTGTTCTTCGGAATTCTGCTGAAGTTTAAAAATGCTACGGAACTTTTCCATTGTTCTTTGGAATTTGGATGAATTTTAAAAATGCTACGGAACTCTTCCATTGTTCTTCGGAATTCTGCTGAAGTTTAAAAATGCTACGGAACTCTTCCATTGTTCTCGGAATTCTGTTGAAGTTTAAAAATGCTACGGAACTCTTCCATTGTTCTCGTAATTCTGGTGAAGTTTAAAAATGCTACGGAACTCTTCCATTGTTATTCTTAATTCTACTGAAGTTTAAAAATGCTACGGAACTCTTCCATTGTTTTTCGGAATTCTGCTGAAGTTTAAAAATGCTACGGAACTTTTCCATTGTTCTTTCGAATTCTGATGAATTTTAAAAATGCTACGGAACTCTTCCATTGTTCTTCGGAATTCTGCTGAAGTTTAAAAATGCTACCGAACTCTTCCATTGTTCTTCGGAATTCTGCAGAATTTAAAAAATGCTACGGAACTCTTCCATTGTTCTCAGAATTGTTCTGAAGTTTATAAATTCTATGGTACTCTTCCATTGTTCTTGGGAATTCTGCTGAAGTTTAAAAATGTTACGGATCATTTCCATTGTTCTTCAGAATTCTGATGAAGTTTAAAAATGCTATGGAACACTTCCATTGTTCTTCGGAATTCTGCTGAAGTTTAAAAATGCTACGGAACTCTTCCATTGTTCTTCGGAATTCTGCTGAAGTTTAAAAATGCTACGGAACTTTTCCATTGCTCTTCGGAATTCTGATGAAGTTTAAAAATGCTACGGAACTCTTCCATTGTTCTTCGGAATTCTGCTGAAGTTTAAAAATGCTACGGAACTCTTCCATTGTTATCGGAATTCTGTTGAAGTTTAAAAATGCTACGGAACTCTTCCATTGTTCTCGTAATTCTGGTGAAGTTTAAAAATGCTACGGAACTCTTCCATTGTTCTCGGAATTCTGCTGAAGTTTAAAAATGCTACGGAACTATTCCATTGTTCTTCGGAATTCTGCTGAAGTTTAAAAATGCTACGGAACTTTTCCATTGTTCTTTGGAATTTGGATGAATTTTAAAAATGCTACGGAAATCTTCCATTGTTCTTCGGAATTCTGCTGAAGTTTAAAAATGCTACGGAACTCTTCCATTGTTCGTGGAATTCTGCTGAAGTTTAAAAATGCTACGGAACTCTTCCATTGTTCTCAGAATTCTTCTGAAGTTTATAAATTCTATGGTACTCTTCCATTGTTCTTGGGAATTCTGCTGAAGTTTAAAAATGTTACCGATCATTTCCATTGTTCTTCGGAATTCTGCTGAAGTTTAAAAATGCTACGGAACTCTTCCATTGTTTTTCGGAATTCTGCTGAAGTTTAAAAATGCTACGGAACACTTCGATTGTTCTTCGGAATTCTGCTGAAGTTTAAAAATGCTACGGAACTCTTCCATTGTTTTGCAGAATTCTGCTGAAGTTTAAAAATGCTACGGAACTCTTCCATTGTTCTTCGGAAATCTGCTGAAGTTTAAAAATGCTACGGAACACTTTCTTTGTTCTTCGGAATTCTGCTGAAGTTTAAAAATGCTACGGAACTCTTCCATTGTTATTCTTAATTCTACTGAAGTTTAAAAATGCTACGGAACTCTTCCATTGTTCTTCGGAATTCTGCTGAAGTTTAAAAATGCTACGGAACTCTTCCATTGTTCTTCGGAAATCTGCTGAAGTTTAAAAATGCTACGGAACACTTTCTTTGTTCTTCGGAATTCTGGTGAAGTTTAAAACTGCTGCGGAACTCTTCCATTGTTCTCGGATTTCTGCTGAAGTTTAAAAATGCTACGGAACTCTTCCATTGTTCTTGGAATTCTGTTGAAGTTTAAAATACTACGGAACTCTTCCATTGTTCTCAGAATTCTGCTGAAGTTTATAAATGCTACAGAACTCTTCCATTGTTCTTGGAATTCTGCTGAAGTTTATAAATGCTACGGTACTCTTCCATTGTTCTTGGGTATTCTGCTGAAGTTTAAAAATGTTACGGATCACTTCCATTATTCTTCAGAATTCTGATGAAGTTTAAAAATGCTATGGAACACTTCCATTGTTCTTCGGAATTCTGCTGAAGTTTAAAAATGCTACGGAACTCTTCCATTGTTCTTCGGAATTCTGCTGAACTTTAAAAATGCTACGGAACTTTTCCATTGTTCTTCGGAATTTTGATGAAGTTTAAAAATGCTACGGAACTCTTCCATTGTTCTTCGGAATTCTGCTGAAGTTTAAAAATGCTACGGAACTCTTCCATTGTTCTCGGAATTCTGCTGAAGTTTAAAAATGCTACGGAACTCTTCCATTGTTCTTCGGAATTCTGCTGAAGTTTAAAAATGCTACGGAACTTTTCCATTGTTCTTTGGAATTCTGATGAATTTTAAAAATGCTACGGAACTCTTCCATTGTTCTTCGGAATTCTGCTGAAGTTTAAAAATGCTACGGAACTCTTCCATTGTTCTTCGGAATTCTGCAGAAGTTAAAAAATGCTACGGAACTCTTCCATTGTTCTCAGAATTCTTCTGAAGTTTATAGATTCTATGGTACTCTTCCATTTTTCTTGGGAATTCTGCTGAAGTTTAAAAATGTTACGGATCATTTCCATTGTTCTTCAGAATTCTGATGAAGTTTAAAAATGCTATGGAACACTTCCATTGTTCTTCGGAATTCTGCTGAAGTTTAAAAATGCTACGGAACTCTTCCATTGTTCTTCGGAATTCTGCTGAAGTTTAAAAATGTTACGGAACTTTTCCATTGTTCTTCGGAATTCTGATGAAGTTTAAAAATGCTACGGAACTCTTCCATTGTTCTTTGGAATTCTGCTGAAGTTTAAAAATGCTACGGAACTCTTCCATTGTTATCGGAATTCTGTTGAAGTTTAAAAATGCTACGGAACTCTTGCATTGTTCTCGTAATTCTGGTGAAGTTTAAAAATGCTACGGAACTCTTCCATTGTTCTCGTAATTCTGGTGAAGTTTAAAAATGCTACGGAACTCTTCCATTGTTCTCGGAATTCTGCTGAAGTTTAAAAATGCTACGGAACTCTTCCATTGTTCTTCGGAATTCTGCTGAAGTTTAAAAATGCTACGGAACTTTTCCATTGTTCTTTGGAATTTGGATGAATTTTAAAAATGCTACGGAACTCTTCCATTGTTCTTCGGAATTCTGCTGAAGTTTAAAAATGCTACGGAACTCTTCCATTGTTCGTGGAATTCTGGTGAAGTTTAAAAATGCTACGGAACTCTTCCATTGTTCTCAGAATTCTTCTGAAGTTTATAAATTCTATGGTACTCTTCCATTGTTCTTGGGAATTCTGCTGAAGTTTAAAAATGTTACCGATCATTTCCATTGTTCTTCGGAATTCTGCTGAAGTTTAAAAATGCTACGGAACTCTTCCATTGTTTTTCGGAATTCTGCTGAAGTTTAAAAATGCTACGGAACACTTCGATTGTTCTTCCGAATTCTGCTGAAGTTTAAAAATGCTACGGAACTCTTCCATTGTTTTGCAGAATTCTGCTGAAGTTTAAAAATGCTACGGAACTCTTCCATTGTTCTTCGGAAATCTGCTGAAGTTTAAAAATGCTACGGAACACTTTCTTTGTTCTTCGGAATTCTGCTGAAGTTTAAAAATGCTACGGAACTCTTCCATTGTTATTCTTAATTCTACTGAAGTTTAAAAATGCTACGGAACTCTTCCATTGTTTTTCGGAATTCTGCTGAAGTTTAAAAATGTTACGGAACTTTTCCATTGTTCTTCGGAATTCTGATGAAGTTTAAAAATGCTACGGAACTCTTCCATTGTTCTTTGGAATTCTGCTGAAGTTTAAAAATGCTACGGAACTCTTCCATTGTTATCGGAATTCTGTTGAAGTTTAAAAATGCTACGGAACTCTTGCATTGTTCTCGTAATTCTGGTGAAGTTTAAAAATGCTACGGATCTCTTCCATTGTTCTCGGAATTCTGCTGAAGTTTAAAAATGCTACGGAACTCTTCCATTGTTCTTCGGAATTCTGCTGAAGTTTAAAAATGCTACGGAACTTTTCCATTGTTCTTTGGAATTTGGATGAATTTTAAAAATGCTACGGAACTCTTCCATTGTTCTTCGGAATTCTGCTGAAGTTTAAAAATGCTACGGAACTCTTCCATTGTTCTCGGAATTCTGTTGAAGTTTAAAAATGCTACGGAACTCTTCCATTGTTCTCGTAATTCTGGTGAAGTTTAAAAATGCTACGGAACTCTTCCATTGTTCTCGGAATTCTGCTGAAGTTTAAAAATGCTACGGAACTCTTCCATTGTTATTCTTATTTCTACTGAAATTTAAAAATGCTACGGAACTCTTCCATTGTTCTTCGGAATTCTGCTGAAGTTTAAAAATGCTACGGAACTTTTCCATTGCTCTTCGGAATTCTGATGAAGTTTAAAAATGCTACGGAACTCTTCCATTGTTCTTCGGAATTCTGCTGAAGTTTAAAAATGCTACGGAACTCTTCCATTGTTATCGGAATTCTGTTGAAGTTTAAAAATGCTACGGAACTCTTCCATTGTTCTCGTAATTCTGGTGAAGTTTAAAAATGCTATGGAACTCTTCCATTGTTCTCGGAATTCTGCTGAAGTTTAAAAATGCTACGGAACTCTTCCATTGTTATTCTTAATTCTACTGAAGTTTAAAAATGCTACGGAACTCTTCCATTGTTTTTCGGAATTCTGCTGAAGTTTAAAAATGCTACGGAACTTTTCCATTGTTCTTTGGAATTCTGATGAATTTTAAAAATGCTACGGAACTCTTCCATTGTTCTTCGGAATTCTGCTGAAGTTTAAAAATGCTACCGAACTCTTCCATTGTTCTTCGGAATTCTGCAGAAGTTAAAAAATGCTACGGAACTCTTCCATTGTTCTCAGAATTGTTCTGAAGTTTATAAATTCTATGGTACTCTTCCATTGTTCTTGGGAATTCTGCTGAAGTTTAAAAATGTTACGGATCATTTCCATTGTTCTTCAGAATTCTGATGAAGTTTAAAAATGCTATGGAACACTTCCATTGTTCTTCGGAATTCTGCTGAAGTTAAAAAATGCTACGGAACACTTTCTTTGTTCTTCGGAATTCTGGTGAAGTTTAAAACTGCTGCGGAACTCTTCCATTGTTCTCGGATTTCTGCTGAAGTTTAAAAATGCTACGGAACTCTTCCATTGTTCTTGGAATTCTGTTGAAGTTTAAAATACTACGGAACTCTTCCATTGTTCTCAGAATTCTGCTGAAGTTTATAAATGCTACGGAACTCTTCCATTGTTCTTGGAATTCTGCTGAAGTTTATAAATGCTACGGTACTCTTCCATTGTTCTTGGGTATTCTGCTGAAGTTTAAAAATGTTACGGATCACTTCCATTATTCTTCAGAATTCTGATGAAGTTTAAAAATGCTATGGAACACTTCCATTGTTCTTCGGAATTCTGCTGAAGTTTAAAAATGCTACGGAACTCTTCCATTGTTCTTCGGAATTCTGCTGAACTTTAAAAATGCTACGGAACTTTTCCATTGTTCTTCGGAATTTTGATGAAGTTTAAAAATGCTACGGAACTCTTCCATTGTTCTTCGGAATTCTGCTGAAGTTTAAAAATGCTACGGAACTCTTCCATTGTTCTCGGAATTCTGCTGAAGTTTAAAAATGCTACGGAACTCTTCCATTGTTCTTCGGAATTCTGCTGAAGTTTAAAAATGCTACGGAACTTTTCCATTGTTCTTTGGAATTCTGATGAATTTTAAAAATGCTACGGAACTCTTCCATTGTTCTTCGGAATTCTGCTGAAGTTTAAAAATGCTACGGAACTCTTCCATTGTTCTTCGGAATTCTGCAGAAGTTAAAAAATGCTACGGAACTCTTCCATTGTTCTCAGAATTCTTCTGAAGTTTATAGATTCTATGGTACTCTTCCATTTTTCTTGGGAATTCTGCTGAAGTTTAAAAATGTTACGGATCATTTCCATTGTTCTTCAGAATTCTGATGAAGTTTAAAAATGCTATGGAACACTTCCATTGTTCTTCGGAATTCTGCTGAAGTTTAAAAATGCTACGGAACTCTTCCATTGTTCTTCGGAATTCTGCTGAAGTTTAAAAATGTTACGGAACTTTTCCATTGTTCTTCGGAATACTGATGAAGTTTAAAAATGCTACGGAACTCTTCCATTGTTCTTTGGAATTCTGCTGAAGTTTAAAAATGCTACGGAACTCTTCCATTGTTATCGGAATTCTGTTGAAGTTTAAAAATGCTACGGAACTCTTGCATTGTTCTCGTAATTCTGGTGAAGTTTAAAAATGCTACGGAACTCTTCCATTGTTCTCGGAATTCTGCTGAAGTTTAAAAATGCTACGGAACTCTTCCATTGTTCTTCGGAATTCTGCTGAAGTTTAAAAATGCTACGGAACTTTTCCATTGTTCTTTGGAATTTGGATGAATTTTAAAAATGCTACGGAACTCTTCCATTGTTCTTCGGAATTCTGCTGAAGTTTAAAAATGCTACGGAACTCTTCCATTGTTCTCGGAATTCTGTTGAAGTTTAAAAATGCTACGGAACTCTTCCATTGTTCTCGTAATTCTGGTGAAGTTTAAAAATGCTACGGAACTCTTCCATTGTTCTCGGAATTCTGCTGAAGTTTAAAAATGCTACGGAACTCTTCCATTGTTATTCTTAATTCTACTGAAGTTTAAAAATGCTACGGAACTCTTCCATTGTTCTTCGGAATTCTGCTGAAGTTTAAAAATGCTACGGAACTTTTCCATTGCTCTTCGGAATTCTGATGAAGTTTAAAAATGCTACGGAACTCTTCCATTGTTCTTCGGAATTCTGCTGAAGTTTAAAAATGCTACGGAACTCTTCCATTGTTATCGGAATTCTGTTGAAGTTTAAAAATGCTACGGAACTCTTCCATTGTTCTCGTAATTCTGGTGAAGTTTAAAAATGCTACGGAACTCTTCCATTGTTCTCGGAATTCTGCTGAAGTTTAAAAATGCTACGGAACTCTTCCATTGTTATTCTTAATTCTACTGAAGTTTAAAAATGCTACGGAACTCTTCCATTGTTTTTCGGAATTCTGCTGAAGTTTAAAAATGCTACGGAACTTTTCCATTGTTCTTTGGAATTCTGATGAATTTTAAAAATGCTACGGAACTCTTCCATTGTTCTTCGGAATTCTGCTGAAGTTTAAAAATGCTACCGAACTCTTCCATTGTTCTTCGGAATTCTGCAGAAGTTAAAAAATGCTACGGAACTCTTCCATTGTTCTCAGAATTGTTCTGAAGTTTATAAATTCTATGGTACTCTTCCATTGTTCTTGGGAATTCTGCTGAAGTTTAAAAATGTTACGGATCATTTCCATTGTTCTTCAGAATTCTGATGAAGTTTAAAAATGCTATGGAACACTTCCATTGTTCTTCGGAATTCTGCTGAAGTTTAAAAATGCTACGGAACACTTTCTTTGTTCTTCGGAATTCTGGTGAAGTTTAAAACTGCTGCGGAACTCTTCCATTGTTCTCGGATTTCTGCTGAAGTTTAAAAATGCTACGGAACTCTTCCATTGTTCTTGGAATTCTGTTGAAGTTTAAAATACTACGGAACTCTTCCATTGTTCTCAGAATTCTGCTGAAGTTTATAAATGCTACGGAACTCTTCCATTGTTCTTGGAATTCTGCTGAAGTTTATAAATGCTACGGTACTCTTCCATTGTTCTTGGGTATTCTGCTGAAGTTTAAAAATGTTACGGATCACTTCCATTATTCTTCAGAATTCTGATGAAGTTTAAAAATGCTATGGAACACTTCCATTGTTCTTCGGAATTCTGCTGAAGTTTAAAAATGCTACGGAACTCTTCCATTGTTCTTCGGAATTCTGCTGAACTTTAAAAATGCTACGGAACTTTTCCATTGTTCTTCGGAATTTTGATGAAGTTTAAAAATGCTACGGAACTCTTCCATTGTTCTTCGGAATTCTGCTGAAGTTTAAAAATGCTACGGAACTCTTCCATTGTTCTTCGGAATTCTGCTGAAGTTTAAAAATGCTACGGAACTTTTCCATTGTTCTTTGGAATTCTGATGAATTTTAAAAATGCTACGGAACTCTTCCATTGTTCTTCGGAATTCTGCTGAAGTTTAAAAATGCTACGGAACTCTTCCATTGTTCTTCGGAATTCTGCAGAAGTTAAAAAATGCTACGGAACTCTTCCATTGTTCTCAGAATTCTTCTGAAGTTTATAGATTCTATGGTACTCTTCCATTTTTCTTGGGAATTCTGCTGAAGTTTAAAAATGTTACGGATCATTTCCATTGTTCTTCAGAATTCTGATGAAGTTTAAAAATGCTATGGAACACTTCCATTGTTCTTCGGAATTCTGCTGAAGTTTAAAAATGCTACGGAACTCTTCCATTGTTCTTCGGAATTCTGCTGAAGTTTAAAAATGTTACGGAACTTTTCCATTGTTCTTCGGAATACTGATGAAGTTTAAAAATGCTACGGAACTCTTCCATTGTTCTTTGGAATTCTGCTGAAGTTTAAAAATGCTACGGAACTCTTCCATTGTTATCGGAATTCTGTTGAAGTTTAAAAATGCTACGGAACTCTTGCATTGTTCTCGTAATTCTGGTGAAGTTTAAAAATGCTACGGAACTCTTCCATTGTTCTCGGAATTCTGCTGAAGTTTAAAAATGCTACGGAACTCTTCCATTGTTCTTCGGAATTCTGCTGAAGTTTAAAAATGCTACGGAACTTTTCCATTGTTCTTTGGAATTTGGATGAATTTTAAAAATGCTACGGAACTCTTCCATTGTTCTTCGGAATTCTGCTGAAGTTTAAAAATGCTACGGAACTCTTCCATTGTTCTCGGAATTCTGTTGAAGTTTAAAAATGCTACGGAACTCTTCCATTGTTCTCGTAATTCTGGTGAAGTTTAAAAATGCTACGGAACTCTTCCATTGTTCTCGGAATTCTGCTGAAGTTTAAAAATGCTACGGAACTCTTCCATTGTTATTCTTAATTCTACTGAAGTTTAAAAATGCTACGGAACTCTTCCATTGTTCTTCGGAATTCTGCTGAAGTTTAAAAATGCTACGGAACTTTTCCATTGCTCTTCGGAATTCTGATGAAGTTTAAAAATGCTACGGAACTCTTCCATTGTTCTTCGGAATTCTGCTGAAGTTTAAAAATGCTACGGAACTCTTCCATTGTTATCGGAATTCTGTTGAAGTTTAAAAATGCTACGGAACTCTTCCATTGTTCTCGTAATTCTGGTGAAGTTTAAAAATGCTACGGAACTCTTCCATTGTTCTCGGAATTCTGCTGAAGTTTAAAAATGCTACGGAACTCTTCCATTGTTATTCTTAATTCTACTGAAGTTTAAAAATGCTACGGAACTCTTCCATTGTTTTTCGGAATTCTGCTGAAGTTTAAAAATGCTACGGAACTTTTCCATTGTTCTTTGGAATTCTGATGAATTTTAAAAATGCTACGGAACTCTTCCATTGTTCTTCGGAATTCTGCTGAAGTTTAAAAATGCTACCGAACTCTTCCATTGTTCTTCGGAATTCTGCAGAAGTTAAAAAATGCTACGGAACTCTTCCATTGTTCTCAGAATTGTTCTGAAGTTTATAAATTCTATGGTACTCTTCCATTGTTCTTGGGAATTCTGCTGAAGTTTAAAAATGTTACGGATCATTTCCATTGTTCTTCAGAATTCTGATGAAGTTTAAAAATGCTATGGAACACTTCCATTGTTCTTCGGAATTCTGCTGAAGTTTAAAAATGCTACGGAACACTTTCTTTGTTCTTCGGAATTCTGGTGAAGTTTAAAACTGCTGCGGAACTCTTCCATTGTTCTCGGATTTCTGCTGAAGTTTAAAAATGCTACGGAACTCTTCCATTGTTCTTGGAATTCTGTTGAAGTTTAAAATACTACGGAACTCTTCCATTGTTCTCAGAATTCTGCTGAAGTTTATAAATGCTACGGAACTCTTCCATTGTTCTTGGAATTCTGCTGAAGTTTATAAATGCTACGGTACTCTTCCATTGTTCTTGGGTATTCTGCTGAAGTTTAAAAATGTTACGGATCACTTCCATTATTCTTCAGAATTCTGATGAAGTTTAAAAATGCTATGGAACACTTCCATTGTTCTTCGGAATTCTGCTGAAGTTTAAAAATGCTACGGAACTCTTCCATTGTTCTTCGGAATTCTGCTGAACTTTAAAAATGCTACGGAACTTTTCCATTGTTCTTCGGAATTTTGATGAAGTTTAAAAATGCTACGGAACTCTTCCATTGTTCTTCGGAATTCTGCTGAAGTTTAAAAATGCTACGGAACTCTTCCATTGTTCTTCGGAATTCTGCTGAAGTTTAAAAATGCTACGGAACTTTTCCATTGTTCTTTGGAATTCTGATGAATTTTAAAAATGCTACGGAACTCTTCCATTGTTCTTCGGAATTCTGCTGAAGTTTAAAAATGCTACGGAACTCTTCCATTGTTCTTCGGAATTCTGCAGAAGTTAAAAAATGCTACGGAACTCTTCCATTGTTCTCAGAATTCTTCTGAAGTTTATAGATTCTATGGTACTCTTCCATTTTTCTTGGGAATTCTGCTGAAGTTTAAAAATGTTACGGATCATTTCCATTGTTCTTCAGAATTCTGATGAAGTTTAAAAATGCTATGGAACACTTCCATTGTTCTTCGGAATTCTGCTGAAGTTTAAAAATGCTACGGAACTCTTCCATTGTTCTTCGGAATTCTGCTGAAGTTTAAAAATGTTACGGAACTTTTCCATTGTTCTTCGGAATTCTGATGAAGTTTAAAAATGCTACGGAACTCTTCCATTGTTCTTTGGAATTCTGCTGAAGTTTAAAAATGCTACGGAACTCTTCCATTGTTATCGGAATTCTGTTGAAGTTTAAAAATGCTACGGAACTCTTGCATTGTTCTCGTAATTCTGGTGAAGTTTAAAAATGCTACGGAACTCTTCCATTGTTCTCGGAATTCTGCTGAAGTTTAAAAATGCTACGGAACTCTTCCATTGTTCTTCGGAATTCTGCTGAAGTTTAAAAATGCTACCGAACTTTTCCATTGTTCTTTGGAATTTGGTTGAATTTTAAAAATGCTACGGAACTCTTCCATTGTTCTTCGGAATTCTGCTGAAGTTTAAAAATGCTACGGAACTCTTCCATTGTTCGTGGAATTCTGGTGAAGTTTAAAAATGCTACGGAACTCTTCCATTGTTCTCAGAATTCTTCTGAAGTTTATAAATTCTATGGTACTCTTCCATTGTTCTTGGGAATTCTGCTGAAGTTTAAAAATGTTACGGATCATTTCCATTGTTCTTCGGAATTCTGCTAAAGTTTAAAAATGCTACGGAACTCTTCCATTGTTTTTCGGAATTCTGCTGAAGTTTAAAAATGCTACGGAACTCTTCGATTGTTCTTCGGAATTCTGCTGAAGTTTAAAAATGCTACGGAACTCTTCCATTGTTTTGCAGAATTCTGCTGAAGTTTAAAAATGCTACGGAACTCTTCCATTGTTCTTCGGAAATCTGCTGAAGTTTAAAAATGCTACGGAACACTTTCTTTGTTCTTCGGAATTCTGCTGAAGTTTAAAAATGCTACGGAACTCTTCCATTGTTATTCTTAATTCTACTGAAGTTTAAAAATGCTACGGAACTCTTCCATTGTTCTTCGGAATTCTGCTGAAGTTTAAAAATGCTACGGAACTCTTCCATTGTTCTTCGGAAATCTGCTGAAGTTTAAAAATGCTACGGAACACTTTCTTTGTTCTTCGGAATTCTGGTGAAGTTTAAAAATGCTACGGAACTCTTCCATTGTTATTCTTAATTCTACTGAAGTTTAAAAATGCTACGGAACTCTTCCATTGTTCTCGGAATTCTGCTGAAGTTTAAAAATGCTACGGAACTCTTCCATTGTTCTTCGGAATTCTGCTGAAGTTTAAAAATGCTACGGAACTCTTCCATTGTTCTTCGGAATTCTGCAGAAGTTAAAAAATGCTACGGAACTCTTCCATTGTTCTCAGAATTCTTCTGAAGTTTATAAATTCTATGGTACTCTTCCATTTTTCTTGGGAATTCTGCTGAAGTTTAAAAATGTTACGGATCATTTCCATTGTTCTTCAGAATTCTGATGAAGTTTAAAAATGCTATGGAACACTTCCATTGTTCTTCGGAATTCTGCTGAAGTTTAAAAATGCTACGGAACTCTTCCATTGTTCTTCGGAATTCCGCTGAAGTTTAGAAATGCTACGGAACTTTTCCATTGTTCTTCGGAATTCTGATGAAGTTTAAAAATGCTACGGAACTCTTCCATTGTTCTTTGGAATTCTGCTGAAGTTTAAAAATGCTACGGAACTCTTCCATTGTTATCGGAATTCTGTTGAAGTTTAAAAATGCTACGGAACTCTTCCATTGTTCTCGTAATTCTGGTGAAGTTTAAAAATGCTACGGAACTCTTCCATTGTTCTCGGAATTCTGCTGAAGTTTAAAAATGCTACGGAACTCTTCCATTGTTCTTCGGAATTCTGCTGAAGTTTAAAAATGCTACGGAACTTTTCCATTGTTCTTTGGAATTTGGATGAATTTTAAAAATGCTACGGAACTCTTCCATTGTTCTTCGGAATTCTGCTGAAGTTTAAAAATGCTACGGAACTCTTCCATTGTTCGTGGAATTCTGGTGAAGTTTAAAAATGCTACGGAACTCTTCCATTGTTCTCAGAATTCTTCTGAAGTTTATAAATTCTATGGTACTCTTCCATTGTTCTTGGGAATTCTGCTGAAGTTTAAAAATGTTACGGATCATTTCCATTGTTCTTCGGAATTCTGCTGAAGTTTAAAAATGCTACGGAACTCTTCCATTGTTTTTCGGAATTCTGCTGAAGTTTAAAAATGCTACGGAACTCTTCGATTGTTCTTCGGAATTCTGCTGAAGTTTAAAAATGCTACGGAACTCTTCCATTGTTTTGCAGAATTCTGCTGAAGTTTAAAAATGCTACGGAACTCTTCCATTGTTCTTCGGAAATCTGCTGAAGTTTAAAAATGCTATGGAACACTTTCTTTGTTCTTCGGAATTCTGCTGAAGTTTAAAAATGCTACGGAACTCTTCCATTGTTATTCTTAATTCTACTGAAGTTTAAAAATGCTACGGAACTCTTGCATTGTTCTTCGGAATTCTGCTGAAGTTTAAAAATGCTACGGAACTCTTCCATTGTTCTTCGGAAATCTGCTGAAGTTTAAAAATGCTACGGAACACTTTCTTTGTTCTTCGGAATTCTGGTGAAGTTTAAAAATGCTACGGAACTCTTCCATTGTTATTCTTAATTCTACTGAAGTTTAAAAATGCTACGGAACTCTTCCATTGTTCTTCGGAATTCTGCTGAAGTTTAAAAATGCTACGGAACACTTCCATTGTTCTCGGAATTCTGGTGAAGTTTAAAAATGCTACGGAACTCTTCCATTGTTCTCGGAATTCTGGTGAAGCTTAAAAATGGTACGGAACTCTTCCATTGTTCTCGGAATTCTGGTGAAGTTTAAAACTGCTGCGGAACTCTTCCATTGTTCTCGGATTTCTGCTGAAGTTTAAAAATGCTACGGAACTCTTCCATTGTTCTTGGAATTCTGTTGAAGTTTAAAATGCTACGGAACTCTTCCATTGTTCTCAGAATTCTGCTGAAGTTTATAAATGCTACGGTACTCTTCCATTGTTCTTGGGTATTCTGCTGAAGTTTAAAAATGTTACGGATCACTTCCATTGTTCTTCAGAATTCTGATGAAGTTTAAAAATGCTATGGAACACTTCCATTGTTCTTCGCAATTCTGCTGAAGTTTAAAAATGCTATGGAACTCTTCCATTGTTCTTCAGAATTCTGCTGAAGTTTAAAAATGCTACGGAACTCTTCCATTGTTCTGGGAATTCTGGTGAAGTTTAAAAATGGTACGGAACTCTTCCATTGTTCTCGGAATTCTGCTGAAGTTTAAAAATGCTACGGAACTCTTCCATTGTTCTTCGGAATTCTGCAGAAGTTAAAAAATGCTACGGAACTCTTCCATTGTTCTTCGGAATTCTGCTGAAGTTTAAAAATGCTACGGAACTTTTCCATTGCTCTTCGGAATTCTGATGAAGTTTAAAAATGCTACGGAACTCTTCCATTGTTCTTCGGAATTCTGCTGAAGTTTAAAAATGCTACGGAACTCTTCCATTGTTCTTCGGAATTCTGCAGAAGTTAAAAAATGCTACGGAACTCTTCCATTGTTCTCAGAATTCTTCTGAAGTTTATAAATTCTATGGTACTCTTCCATTTTTCTTGGGAATTCTGCTGAAGTTTAAAAATGTTACGGATCATTTCCATTGTTCTTCAGAATTCTGATGAAGTTTAAAAATGCTATGGAACACTTCCATTGTTCTTCGGAATTCTGCTGAAGTTTAAAAATGCTACGGAACTCTTCCATTGTTCTTCGGAATTCCGCTGAAGTTTAGAAATGCTACGGAACTTTTCCATTGTTCTTCGGAATTCTGATGAAGTTTAAAAATGCTACGGAACTCTTCCATTGTTCTTTGGAATTCTGCTGAAGTTTAAAAATGCTACGGAACTCTTCCATTGTTATCGGAATTCTGTTGAAGTTTAAAAATGCTACGGAACTCTTCCATTGTTCTCGTAATTCTGGTGAAGTTTAAAAATGCTACGGAACTCTTCCATTGTTTTGCAGAATTCTGCTGAAGTTTAAAAATGCTACGGAACTCTTCCATTGTTCTTCGGAAATCTGCTGAAGTTTAAAAATGCTACGGAACACTTTCTTTGTTCTTCGGAATTCTGCTGAAGTTTAAAAATGCTACGGAACTCTTCCATTGTTATTCTTAATTCTACTGAAGTTTAAAAATGCTACGGAACTCTTCCATTGTTCTTCGGAATTCTGCTGAAGTTTAAAAATGCTACGGAACTCTTCCATTGTTCTTCGGAAATCTGCTGAAGTTTAAAAATGCTACGGAACACTTTCTTTGTTCTTCGGAATTCTGGTGAAGTTTAAAACTGCTGCGGAACTCTTCCATTGTTCTCGGATTTCTGCTGAAGTTTAAAAATGCTACGGAACTCTTCCATTGTTCTTGGAATTCTGTTGAAGTTTAAAATACTACGGAACTCTTCCATTGTTCTCAGAATTCTGCTGAAGTTTATAAATGCTACGGAACTCTTCCATTGTTCTTGGAATTCTGCTGAAGTTTATAAATGCTACGGTACTCTTCCATTGTTCTTGGGTATTCTGCTGAAGTTTAAAAATGTTACGGATCACTTCCATTATTCTTCAGAATTCTGATGAAGTTTAAAAATGCTATGGAACACTTCCATTGTTCTTCGGAATTCTGCTGAAGTTTAAAAATGCTACGGAACTCTTCCATTGTTCTTCGGAATTCTGCTGAACTTTAAAAATGCTACGGAACTTTTCCATTGTTCTTCGGAATTTTGATGAAGTTTAAAAATGCTACGGAACTCTTCCATTGTTCTTCGGAATTCTGCTGAAGTTTAAAAATGCTACGGAACTCTTCCATTGTTCTCGGAATTCTGCTGAAGTTTAAAAATGCTACGGAACTCTTCCATTGTTCTTCGGAATTCTGCTGAAGTTTAAAAATGCTACGGAACTTTTCCATTGTTCTTTGGAATTCTGATGAATTTTAAAAATGCTACGGAACTCTTCCATTGTTCTTCGGAATTCTGCTGAAGTTTAAAAATGCTACGGAACTCTTCCATTGTTCTTCGGAATTCTGCAGAAGTTAAAAAATGCTACGGAACTCTTTCATTGTTCTCAGAATTCTTCTGAAGTTTATAGATTCTATGGTACTCTTCCATTTTTCTTGGGAATTCTGCTGAAGTTTAAAAATGTTACGGATCATTTCCATTGTTCTTCAGAATTCTGATGAAGTTTAAAAATGCTATGGAACACTTCCATTGTTCTTCGGAATTCTGCTGAAGTTTAAAAATGCTACGGAACTCTTCCATTGTTCTTCGGAATTCTGCTGAAGTTTAAAAATGTTACGGAACTTTTCCATTGTTCTTCGGAATTCTGATGAAGTTTAAAAATGCTACGGAACTCTTCCATTGTTCTTTGGAATTCTGCTGAAGTTTAAAAATGCTACGGAACTCTTCCATTGTTATCGGAATTCTGTTGAAGTTTAAAAATGCTACGGAACTCTTGCATTGTTCTCGTAATTCTGGTGAAGTTTAAAAATGCTACGGATCTCTTCCATTGTTCTCGGAATTCTGCTGAAGTTTAAAAATGCTACGGAACTCTTCCATTGTTCTTCGGAATTCTGCTGAAGTTTAAAAATGCTACGGAACTTTTCCATTGTTCTTTGGAATTTGGATGAATTTTAAAAATGCTACGGAACTCTTCCATTGTTCTTCGGAATTCTGCTGAAGTTTAAAAATGCTACGGAACTCTTCCATTGTTCTCGGAATTCTGTTGAAGTTTAAAAATGCTACGGAACTCTTCCATTGTTCTCGTAATTCTGGTGAAGTTTAAAAATGCTACGGAACTCTTCCATTGTTCTCGGAATTCTGCTGAAGTTTAAAAATGCTACAGAACTCTTCCATTGTTATTCTTAATTCTACTGAAATTTAAAAATGCTACGGAACTCTTCCATTGTTCTTCGGAATTCTGCTGAAGTTTAAAAATGCTACGGAACTTTTCCATTGCTCTTCGGAATTCTGATGAAGTTTAAAAATGCTACGGAACTCTTCCATTGTTCTTCGGAATTCTGCTGAAGTTTAAAAATGCTACGGAACTCTTCCATTGTTATCGGAATTCTGTTGAAGTTTAAAAATGCTACGGAACTCTTCCATTGTTCTCGTAATTCTGGTGAAGTTTAAAAATGCTACGGAACTCTTCCATTGTTCTCGGAATTCTGCTGAAGTTTAAAAATGCTACGGAACTCTTCCATTGTTATTCTTAATTCTACTGAAGTTTAAAAATGCTACGGAACTCTTCCATTGTTTTTCGGAATTCTGCTGAAGTTTAAAAATGCTACGGAACTTTTCCATTGTTCTTTGGAATTCTGATGAATTTTAAAAATGCTACGGAACTCTTCCATTGTTCTTCGGAATTCTGCTGAAGTTTAAAAATGCTACCGAACTCTTCCATTGTTCTTCGGAATTCTGCAGAAGTTAAAAAATGCTACGGAACTCTTCCATTGTTCTCAGAATTGTTCTGAAGTTTATAAATTCTATGGTACTCTTCCATTGTTCTTGGGAATTCTGCTGAAGTTTAAAAATGTTACGGATCATTTCCATTGTTCTTCAGAATTCTGATGAAGTTTAAAAATGCTATGGAACACTTCCATTGTTCTTCGGAATTCTGCTGAAGTTTAAAAATGCTACGGAACACTTTCTTTGTTCTTCGGAATTCTGGTGAAGTTTAAAACTGCTGCGGAACTCTTCCATTGTTCTCGGATTTCTGCTGAAGTTTAAAAATGCTACGGAACTCTTCCATTGTTCTTGGAATTCTGTTGAAGTTTAAAATACTACGGAACTCTTCCATTGTTCTCAGAATTCTGCTGAAGTTTATAAATGCTACGGAACTCTTCCATTGTTCTTGGAATTCTGCTGAAGTTTATAAATGCTACGGTACTCTTCCATTGTTCTTGGGTATTCTGCTGAAGTTTAAAAATGTTACGGATCACTTCCATTATTCTTCAGAATTCTGATGAAGTTTAAAAATGCTATGGAACACTTCCATTGTTCTTCGGAATTCTGCTGAAGTTTAAAAATGCTACGGAACTCTTCCATTGTTCTTCGGAATTCTGCTGAACTTTAAAAATGCTACGGAACTTTTCCATTGTTCTTCGGAATTTTGATGAAGTTTAAAAATGCTACGGAACTCTTCCATTGTTCTTCGGAATTCTGCTGAAGTTTAAAAATGCTACGGAACTCTTCCATTGTTCTCGGAATTCTGCTGAAGTTTAAAAATGCTACGGAACTCTTCCATTGTTCTTCGGAATTCTGCTGAAGTTTAAAAATGCTACGGAACTTTTCCATTGTTCTTTGGAATTCTGATGAATTTTAAAAATGCTACGGAACTCTTCCATTGTTCTTCGGAATTCTGCTGAAGTTTAAAAATGCTACGGAACTCTTCCATTGTTCTTCGGAATTCTGCAGAAGTTAAAAAATGCTACGGAACTCTTCCATTGTTCTCAGAATTCTTCTGAAGTTTATAGATTCTATGGTACTCCTCCATTTTTCTTGGGAATTCTGCTGAAGTTTAAAAATGTTACGGATCATTTCCATTGTTCTTCAGAATTCTGATGAAGTTTAAAAATGCTATGGAACACTTCCATTGTTCTTCGGAATTCTGCTGAAGTTTAAAAATGCTACGGAACTCTTCCATTGTTCTTCGGAATTCTGCTGAAGTTTAAAAATGTTACGGAACTTTTCCATTGTTCTTCGGAATTCTGATGAAGTTTAAAAATGCTACGGAACTCTTCCATTGTTCTTTGGAATTCTGCTGAAGTTTAAAAATGCTACGGAACTCTTCCATTGTTATCGGAATTCTGTTGAAGTTTAAAAATGCTACGGAACTCTTGCATTGTTCTCGTAATTCTGGTGAAGTTTAAAAATGCTACGGAACTCTTCCATTGTTCTCGGAATTCTGCTGAAGTTTAAAAATGCTACGGAACTCTTCCATTGTTCTTCGGAATTCTGCTGAAGTTTAAAAATGCTACGGAACTTTTCCATTGTTCTTTGGAATTTGGATCAATTTTAAAAATGCTACGGAACTCTTCCATTGTTCTTCGGAATTCTGCTGAAGTTTAAAAATGCTACGGAACTCTTCCATTGTTCTCGGAATTCTGTTGAAGTTTAAAAATGCTACGGAACTCTTCCATTGTTCTCGTAATTCTGGTGAAGTTTAAAAATGCTACGGAACTCTTCCATTGTTCTCGGAATTCTGCTGAAGTTTAAAAATGCTACGGAACTCTTCCATTGTTATTCTTAATTCTACTGAAGTTTAAAAATGCTACGGAACTCTTCCATTGTTCTTCGGAATTCTGCTGAAGTTTAAAAATGCTCCGGAACTTTTCCATTGCTCTTCGGAATTCTGATGAAGTTTAAAAATGCTACGGAACTCTTCCATTGTTCTTCGGAATTCTGCTGAAGTTTAAAAATGCTACGGAACTCTTCCATTGTTATCGGAATTCTGTTGAAGTTTAAAAATGCTACGGAACTCTTCCATTGTTCTCGTAATTCTGGTGAAGTTTAAAAATGCTACGGAACTCTTCCATTGTTCTCGGAATTCTGCTGAAGTTTAAAAATGCTACGGAACTCTTCCATTGTTATTCTTAATTCTACTGAAGTTTAAAAATGCTACGGAACTCTTCCATTGTTTTTCGGAATTCTGCTGAAGTTTAAAAATGCTACGGAACTTTTCCATTGTTCTTTGGAATTCTGATGAATTTTAAAAATGCTACGGAACTCTTCCATTGTTCTTCGGAATTCTGCTGAAGTTTAAAAATGCTACCGAACTCTTCCATTGTTCTTCGGAATTCTGCAGAAGTTAAAAAATGCTACGGAACTCTTCCATTGTTCTCAGAATTGTTCTGAAGTTTATAAATTCTATGGTACTCTTCCATTGTTCTTGGGAATTCTGCTGAAGTTTAAAAATGTTACGGATCATTTCCATTGTTCTTCAGAATTCTGATGAAGTTTAAAAATGCTATGGAACACTTCCATTGTTCTTCGGAATTCTGCTGAAGTTTAAAAATGCTACGGAACACTTTCTTTGTTCTTCTGAATTCTGGTGAAGTTTAAAACTGCTGCGGAACTCTTCCATTGTTCTCGGATTTCTGCTGAAGTTTAAAAATGCTACGGAACTCTTCCATTGTTCTTGGAATTCTGTTGAAGTTTAAAATACTACGGAACTCTTCCATTGTTCTCAGAATTCTGCTGAAGTTTATAAATGCTACGGAACTCTTCCATTGTTCTTGGAATTCTGCTGAAGTTTATAAATGCTACGGTACTCTTCCATTGTTCTTGGGTATTCTGCTGAAGTTTAAAAATGTTACGGATCACTTCCATTATTCTTCAGAATTCTGATGAAGTTTAAAAATGCTATGGAACACTTCCATTGTTCTTCGGAATTCTGCTGAAGTTTAAAAATGCTACGGAACTCTTCCATTGTTCTTCGGAATTCTGCTGAACTTTAAAAATGCTACGGAACTTTTCCATTGTTCTTCGGAATTTTGATGAAGTTTAAAAATGCTACGGAACTCTTCCATTGTTCTTCGGAATTCTGCTGAAGTTTAAAAATGCTACGGAACTCTTCCATTGTTCTTCGGAATTCTGCAGAAGTTAAAAAATGCTACGGAACTCTTCCATTGTTCTCAGAATTCTTCTGAAGTTTATAGATTCTATGGTACTCTTTCATTTTTCTTGGGAATTCTGCTGAAGTTTAAAAATGTTACGGATCATTTCCATTGTTCTTCAGAATTCTGATGAAGTTTAAAAATGCTATGGAACACTTCCATTGTTCTTCGGAATTCTGCTGAAGTTTAAAAATGCTACGGAACTCTTCCATTGTTCTTCGGAATTCTGCTGAAGTTTAAAAATGTTACGGAACTTTTCCATTGTTCTTCGGAATTCTGATGAAGTTTAAAAATGCTACGGAACTCTTCCATTGTTCTTTGGAATTCTGCTGAAGTTTAAAAATGCTACGGAACTCTTCCATTGTTATCGGAATTCTGTTGAAGTTTAAAAATGCTACGGAACTCTTGCATTGTTCTCGTAATTCTGGTGAAGTTTAAAAATGCTACGGAACTCTTCCATTGTTCTCGGAATTCTGCTGAAGTTTAAAAATGCTACGGAACTCTTCCATTGTTCTTCGGAATTCTGCTGAAGTTTAAAAATGCTACGGAACTTTTCCATTGTTCTTTGGAATTTGGTTGAATTTTAAAAATGCTACGGAACTCTTCCATTGTTCTTCGGAATTCTGCTGAAGTTTAAAAATGCTACGGAACTCTTCCATTGTTCGTGGAATTCTGGTGAAGTTTAAAAATGCTACGGAACTCTTCCATTGTTCTCAGAATTCTTCTGAAGTTTATAAATTCTATGGTACTCTTCCATTGTTCTTGGGAATTCTGCTGAAGTTTAAAAATGTTACGGATCATTTCCATTGTTCTTCGGAATTCTGCTAAAGTTTAAAAATGCTACGGAACTCTTCCATTGTTATTCTTAATTCTACTGAAGTTTAAAAATGCTACGGAACTCTTCCATTGTTTTTCGGAATTCTGCTGAAGTTTAAAAATGCTACGGAACTTTTCCATTGTTCTTTGGAATTCTGATGAATTTTAAAAATGCTACGGAACTCTTCCATTGTTCTTCGGAATTCTGCTGAAGTTTAAAAATGCTACCGAACTCTTCCATTGTTCTTCGGAATTCTGCAGATGTTAAAACATGCTACGGAACTCTTCCATTGTTCTCAGAATTGTTCTGAAGTTTATAAATTCTATGGTACTCTTCCATTGTTCTTGGGAATTCTGCTGAAGTTTAAAAATGTTACGGATCATTTCCATTGTTCTTCAGAATTCTGATGAAGTTTAAAAATGCTATGGAACACTTCCATTGTTCTTCGGAATTCTGCTGAAGTTTAAAAATGCTACGGAACACTTTCTTTGTTCTTCGGAATTCTGGTGAAGTTTAAAACTGCTGCGGAACTCTTCCATTGTTCTCGGATTTCTGCTGAAGTTTAAAAATGCTACGGAACTCTTCCATTGTTCTTGGAATTCTGTTGAAGTTTAAAATACTACGGAACTCTTCCATTGTTCTCAGAATTCTGCTGAAGTTTATAAATGCTACGGAACTCTTCCATTGTTCTTGGAATTCTGCTGAAGTTTATAAATGCTACGGTACTCTTCCATTGTTCTTGGGTATTCTGCTGAAGTTTAAAAATGTTACGGATCACTTCCATTATTCTTCAGAATTCTGATGAAGTTTAAAAATGCTATGGAACACTTCCATTGTTCTTCGGAATTCTGCTGAAGTTTAAAAATGCTACGGAACTCTTCCATTGTTCTTCGGAATTCTGCTGAACTTTAAAAATGCTACGGAACTTTTCCATTGTTCTTCGGAATTTTGATGAAGTTTAAAAATGCTACGGAACTCTTCCATTGTTCTTCGGAATTCTGCTGAAGTTTAAAAATGCTACGGAACTCTTCCATTGTTCTTCGGAATTCTGCTGAAGTTTAAAAATGCTACGGAACTTTTCCATTGTTCTTTGGAATTCTGATGAATTTTAAAAATGCTACGGAACTCTTCCATTGTTCTTCGGAATTCTGCTGAAGTTTAAAAATGCTACGGAACTCTTCCATTGTTCTTCGGAATTCTGCAGAAGTTAAAAAATGCTACGGAACTCTTCCATTGTTCTCAGAATTCTTCTGAAGTTTATAGATTCTATGGTACTCTTTCATTTTTCTTGGGAATTCTGCTGAAGTTTAAAAATGTTACGGATCATTTCCATTGTTCTTCAGAATTCTGATGAAGTTTAAAAATGCTATGGAACACTTCCATTGTTCTTCGGAATTCTGCTGAAGTTTAAAAATGCTACGGAACTCTTCCATTGTTCTTCGGAATTCTGCTGAAGTTTAAAAATGTTACGGAACTTTTCCATTGTTCTTCGGAATTCTGATGAAGTTTAAAAATGCTACGGAACTCTTCCATTGTTCTTTGGAATTCTGCTGAAGTTTAAAAATGCTACAGAACTCTTCCATTGTTATCGGAATTCTGTTGAAGTTTAAAAATGCTACGGAACTCTTCCATTGTTCTCGTAATTCTGGTGAAGTTTAAAAATGCTACGGAACTCTTCCATTGTTCTCGGAATTCTGCTGAAGTTTAAAAATGCTACGGAACTCTTCCATTGTTCTTCGGAATTCTGCTGAAGTTTAAAAATGCTACGGAACTTTTCCATTGTTCTTTGGAATTTGGTTGAATTTTAAAAATGCTACGGAACTCTTCCATTGTTCTTCGGAATTCTGCTGAAGTTTAAAAATGCTACGGAACTCTTCCATTGTTCGTGGAATTCTGGTGAAGTTTAAAAATGCTACGGAACTCTTCCATTGTTCTCAGAATTCTTCTGAAGTTTATAAATTCTATGGTACTCTTCCATTGTTCTTGGGAATTCTGCTGAAGTTTAAAAATGTTACGGATCATTTCCATTGTTCTTCGGAATTCTGCTAAAGTTTAAAAATGCTACGGAACTCTTCCATTGTTTTTCGGAATTCTGCTGAAGTTTAAAAATGCTACGGAACTCTTCGATTGTTCTTCGGAATTCTGCTGAAGTTTAAAAATGCTACGGAACTCTTCCATTGTTTTGCAGAATTCTGCTGAAGTTTAAAAATGCTACGGAACTCTTCCATTGTTCTTCGGAAATCTGCTGAAGTTTAAAAATGCTACGGAACACTTTCTTTGTTCTTCGGAATTCTGCTGAAGTTTAAAAATGCTACGGAACTCTTCCATTGTTATTCTTAATTCTACTGAAGTTTAAAAATGCTACGGAACTCTTCCATTGTTCTTCGGAATTCTGCTTAAGTTTAAAAATGCTACGGAACTCTTCCATTGTTCTTCGGAAATCTGCTGAAGTTTAAAAATGCTACGGAACACTTTCTTTGTTCTTCGGAATTCTGGTGAAGTTTAAAAATGCTACGGAACTCTTCCATTGTTATTCTTAATTCTACTGAAGTTTAAAAATGCTACGGAACTCTTCCATTGTTCTCAGAATTCTGCTGAAGTTTAAAAATGCTACGGAACTCTTCCATTGTTCTTCGGAATTCTGCTGAAGTTTAAAAATGCTACGGAACTTTTCCATTGTTCTTTGGAATTCTGATGAATTTTAAAAATGCTACGGAACTCTTCCATTGTTCTTCGGAATTCTGCTGAAGTTTAAAAATGCTACGGAACTCTTCCATTGTTCTTCGGAATTCTGCAGAAGTTAAAAAATGCTACGGAACTCTTCCATTGTTCTCAGAATTCTTCTGAAGTTTATAAATTCTATGGTACTCTTCCATTTTTCTTGGGAATTCTGCTGAAGTTTAAAAATGTTACGGATCATTTCCATTGTTCTTCAGAATTCTGATGAAGTTTAAAAATGCTATGGAACACTTCCATTGTTCTTCGGAATTCTGCTGAAGTTTAAAAATGCTACGGAACTCTTCCATTGTTCTTCGGAATTCCGCTGAAGTTTAGAAATGCTACGGAACTTTTCCATTGTTCTTCGGAATTCTGATGAAGTTTAAAAATGCTACGGAACTCTTCCATTGTTCTTTGGAATTCTGCTGAAGTTTAAAAATGCTACGGAACTCTTCCATTGTTATCGGAATTCTGTTGAAGTTTAAAAATGCTACGGAACTCTTCCATTGTTCTCGTAATTCTGGTGAAGTTTAAAAATGCTACGGAACTCTTCCATTGTTCTCGGAATTCTGCTGAAGTTTAAAAATGCTACGGAACTCTTCCATTGTTCTTCGGAATTCTGCTGAAGTTTAAAAATGCTACGGAACTTTTCCATTGTTCTTTGGAATTTGGATGAATTTTAAAAATGCTACGGAACTCTTCCATTGTTCTTCGGAATTCTGCTGAAGTTTAAAAATGCTACGGAACTCTTCCATTGTTCGTGGAATTCTGGTGAAGTTTAAAAATGCTACGGAACTCTTCCATTGTTCTCAGAATTCTTCTGAAGTTTATAAATTCTATGGTACTCTTCCATTGTTCTTGGGAATTCTGCTGAAGTTTAAAAATGTTACGGATCATTTCCATTGTTCTTCGGAATTCTGCTGAAGTTTAAAAATGCTACGGAACTCTTCCATTGTTTTTCGGAATTCTGCTGAAGTTTAAAAATGCTACGGAACTCTTCGATTGTTCTTCGGAATTCTGCTGAAGTTTAAAAATGCTACGGAACTCTTCCATTGTTTTGCAGAATTCTGCTGAAGTTTAAAAATGCTACGGAACTCTTCCATTGTTCTTCGGAAATCTGCTGAAGTTTAAAAATGCTACGGAACACTTTCTTTGTTCTTCGGAATTCTGCTGAAGTTTAAAAATGCTACGGAACTCTTCCATTGTTATTCTTAATTCTACTGAAGTTTAAAAATGCTACGGAACTCTTCCATTGTTCTTCGGAATTCTGCTGAAGTTTAAAAATGCTACGGAACTCTTCCATTGTTCTTCGGAAATCTGCTGAAGTTTAAAAATGCTACGGAACACTTTCTTTGTTCTTCGGAATTCTGGTGAAGTTTAAAAATGCTACGGAACTCTTCCATTGTTATTCTTAATTCTACTGAAGTTTAAAAATGCTACGGAACTCTTCCATTGTTCTTCGGAATTCTGCTGAAGTTTAAAAATGCTACGGAACACTTCCATTGTTCTCGGAATTCTGGTGAAGTTTAAAAATGCTACGGAACTCTTCCATTGTTCTCGGAATTCTGGTGAAGCTTAAAAATGGTACGGAACTCTTCCATTGTTCTCGGAATTCTGGTGAAGTTTAAAACTGCTGCGGAACTCTTCCATTGTTCTCGGATTTCTGCTGAAGTTTAAAAATGCTACGGAACTCTTCCATTGTTCTTGGAATTCTGTTGAAGTTTAAAATGCTACGGAACTCTTCCATTGTTCTCAGAATTCTGCTGAAGTTTATAAATGCTACGGTACTCTTCCATTGTTCTTGGGTATTCTGCTGAAGTTTAAAAATGTTACGGATCACTTCCATTGTTCTTCAGAATTCTGATGAAGTTTAAAAATGCTATGGAACACTTCCATTGTTCTTCGCAATTCTGCTGAAGTTTAAAAATGCTATGGAACTCTTCCATTGTTCTTCAGAATTCTGCTGAAGTTTAAAAATGCTACGGAACTCTTCCATTGTTCTGGGAATTCTGGTGAAGTTTAAAAATGGTACGGAACTCTTCCATTGTTCTCGGAATTCTGCTGAAGTTTAAAAATGCTACGGAACTCTTCCATTGTTCTTCGGAATTCTGCAGAAGTTAAAAAATGCTACGGAACTCTTCCATTGTTCTTCGGAATTCTGCTGAAGTTTAAAAATGCTACGGAACTTTTCCATTGCTCTTCGGAATTCTGATGAAGTTTAAAAATGCTACAGAACTCTTCCATTGTTCTTCGGAATTCTGCTGAAGTTTAAAAATGCTACGGAACTCTTCCATTGTTCTTCGGAATTCTGCAGAAGTTAAAAAATGCTACGGAACTCTTCCATTGTTCTCAGAATTCTTCTGAAGTTTATAAATTCTATGGTACTCTTCCATTTTTCTTGGGAATTCTGCTGAAGTTTAAAAATGTTACGGATCATTTCCATTGTTCTTCAGAATTCTGATGAAGTTTAAAAATGCTATGGAACACTTCCATTGTTCTTCGGAATTCTGCTGAAGTTTAAAAATGCTACGGAACTCTTCCATTGTTCTTCGGAATTCCGCTGAAGTTTAGAAATGCTACGGAACTTTTCCATTGTTCTTCGGAATTCTGATGAAGTTTAAAAATGCTACGGAACTCTTCCATTGTTCTTTGGAATTCTGCTGAAGTTTAAAAATGCTACGGAACTCTTCCATTGTTATCGGAATTCTGTTGAAGTTTAAAAATGCTACGGAACTCTTCCATTGTTCTCGTAATTCTGGTGAAGTTTAAAAATGCTACGGAACTCTTCCATTGTTCTCGGAATTCTGCTGAAGTTTAAAAATGCTACGGAACTCTTCCATTGTTCTTCGGAATTCTGCTGAAGTTTAAAAATGCTACGGAACACTTTCTTTGTTCTTCGGAATTCTGGTGAAGTTTAAAAATGCTACGGAACTCTTCCATTGTTATTCTTAATTCTACTGAAGTTTAAAAATGCTACGGAACTCTTCCATTGTTCTCGGAATTTTGCTGAAGTTTAAAAATGCTACGGAACTCTTCCATTGTTCTTCGGAAATCTGCTGAAGTTTAAAAATGCTACGGAACACTTTCTTTGTTCTTCGGAATTCTGGTGAAGTTTAAAAATGCTACGGAACTCTTCCATTGTTATTCTTAATTCTACTGAAGTTTAAAAATGCTACGGAACTCTTCCATTGTTCTCGGAATTCTGCTGAAGTTTAAAAATGCTACGGAACTCTTCCATTGTTCTTCGGAATTCTGCTGAAGTTTAAAAATGCTACGGAACTTTTCCATTGTTCTTTGGAATTCTGATGAATTTTAAAAATGCTACGGAACTCTTCCATTGTTCTTCGGAATTCTGCTGAAGTTTAAAAATGCTACGGAACTCTTCCATTGTTCTTCGGAATTCTGCTGAAGTTTAAAAATGCTACGGAACTCTTCCATTGTTCTTCGGAATTCTGCTGAAGTTTAAAAATGCTACGGAACTTTTCCATTGTTCTTTGGAATTCTGATGAATTTTAAAAATGCTACGGAACTCTTCCATTGTTCTTCGGAATTCTGCTGAAGTTTAAAAATGCTACGGAACTCTTCCATTGTTCTTCGGAATTCTGCAGAAGTTAAAAAATGCTACGGAACTCTTCCATTGTTCTCAGAATTCTTCTGAAGTTTATAGATTCTATGGTACTCTTCCATTTTTCTTGGGAATTCTGCTGAAGTTTAAAAATGTTACGGATCATTTCCATTGTTCTTCAGAATTCTGATGAAGTTTAAAAATGCTATGGAACACTTCCATTGTTCTTCGGAATTCTGCTGAAGTTTAAAAATGCTACGGAACTCTTCCATTGTTCTTTGGAATTCTGCTGAAGTTTAAAAATGCTACGGAACTCTTCCATTGTTATCGGAATTCTGTTGAAGTTTAAAAATGCTACGGAACTCTTGCATTGTTCTCGTAATTCTGGTGAAGTTTAAAAATGCTACGGAACTCTTCCATTGTTCTCGGAATTCTGCTGAAGTTTAAAAATGCTACGGAACTCTTCCATTGTTCTTCGGAATTCTGCTGAAGTTTAAAAATGCTACGGAACTTTTCCATTGTTCTTTGGAATTTGGTTGAATTTTAAAAATGCTACGGAACTCTTCCATTGTTCTTCGGAATTCTGCTGAAGTTTAAAAATGCTACGGAACTCTTCCATTGTTCGTGGAATTCTGGTGAAGTTTAAAAATGCTACGGAACTCTTCCATTGTTCTCAGAATTCTTCTGAAGTTTATAAATTCTATGGTACTCTTCCATTGTTCTTGGGAATTCTGCTGAAGTTTAAAAATGTTACGGATCATTTCCATTGTTCTTCGGAATTCTGCTAAAGTTTAAAAATGCTACGGAACTCTTCCATTGTTTTTCGGAATTCTGCTGAAGTTTAAAAATGCTACGGAACTCTTCGATTGTTCTTCGGAATTCTGCTGAAGTTTAAAAATGCTACGGAACTCTTCCATTGTTTTGCAGAATTCTGCTGAAGTTTAAAAATGCTACGGAACTCTTCCATTGTTCTTCGGAAATCTGCTGAAGTTTAAAAATGCTACGGAACACTTTCTTTGTTCTTCGGAATTCTGCTGAAGTTTAAAAATGCTACGGAACTCTTCCATTGTTATTCTTAATTCTACTGAAGTTTAAAAATGCTACGGAACTCTTCCATTGTTCTTCGGAATTCTGCTGAAGTTTAAAAATGCTACGGAACTCTTCCATTGTTCTTCGGAAATCTGCTGAAGTTTAAAAATGCTACGGAACACTTTCTTTGTTCTTCGGAATTCTGGTGAAGTTTAAAAATGCTACGGAACTCTTCCATTGTTATTCTTAATTCTACTGAAGTTTAAAAATGCTACGGAACTCTTCCATTGTTCTCGGAATTCTGCTGAAGTTTAAAAATGCTACGGAACTCTTCCATTGTTCTTCGGAATTCTGCTGAAGTTTAAAAATGCTACGGAACTTTTCCATTGTTCTTTGGAATTCTGATGAATTTTAAAAATGCTACGGAACTCTTCCATTGTTCTTCGGAATTCTGCTGAAGTTTAAAAATGCTACGGAACCCTTCCATTGTTCTTCGGAATTCTGCAGAAGTTAAAAAATGCTACGGAACTCTTCCATTGTTCTCAGAATTCTTCTGAAGTTTATAAATTCTATGGTACTCTTCCATTTTTCTTGGGAATTCTGCTGAAGTTTAAAAATGTTACGGATCATTTCCATTGTTCTTCAGAATTCTGATGAAGTTTAAAAATGCTATGGAACACTTCCATTGTTCTTCGGAATTCTGCTGAAGTTTAAAAATGCTACGGAACTCTTCCATTGTTCTTCGGAATTCCGCTGAAGTTTAGAAATGCTACGGAACTTTTCCATTGTTCTTCGGAATTCTGATGAAGTTTAAAAATGCTACGGAACTCTTCCATTGTTCTTTGGAATTCTGCTGAATTTTAAAAATGCTACGGAACTCTTCCATTGTTATCGGAATTCTGTTGAAGTTTAAAAATGCTACGGAACTCTTCCATTGTTCTCGTAATTCTGGTGAAGTTTAAAAATGCTACGGAACTCTTCCATTGTTCTCGGAATTCTGCTGAAGTTTAAAAATGCTACGGAACTCTTCCATTGTTCTTCGGAATTCTGCTGAAGTTTAAAAATGCTACGGAACTTTTCCATTGTTCTTTGGAATTTGGATGAATTTTAAAAATGCTACGGAACTCTTCCATTGTTCTTCGGAATTCTGCTGAAGTTTAAAAATGCTACGGAACTCTTCCATTGTTCGTGGAATTCTGGTGAAGTTTAAAAATGCTACGGAACTCTTCCATTGTTCTCAGAATTCTTCTGAAGTTTATAAATTCTATGGTACTCTTCCATTGTTCTTGGGAATTCTGCTGAAGTTTAAAAATGTTACGGATCATTTCCATTGTTCTTCGGAATTCTGCTGAAGTTTAAAAATGCTACGGAACTCTTCCATTGTTTTTCGGAATTCTGCTGAAGTTTAAAAATGCTACGGAACTCTTCGATTGTTCTTCGGAATTCTGCTGAAGTTTAAAAATGCTACGGAACTCTTCCATTGTTTTGCAGAATTCTGCTGAAGTTTAAAAATGCTACGGAACTCTTCCATTGTTCTTCGGAAATCTGCTGAAGTTTAAAAATGCTACGGAACACTTTCTTTGTTCTTCGGAATTCTGCTGAAGTTTAAAAATGCTACGGAACTCTTCCATTGTTATTCTTAATTCTACTGAAGTTTAAAAATGCTACGGAACTCTTCCATTGTTCTTCGGAATTCTGCTGAAGTTTAAAAATGCTACGGAACTCTTCCATTGTTCTTCGGAAATCTGCTGAAGTTTAAAAATGCTACGGAACACTTTCTTTGTTCTCGGAATTCTGGTGAAGTTTAAAAATGCTACGGAACTCTTCCATTGTTATTCTTAATTCTACTGAAGTTTAAAAATGCTACGGAACTCTTCCATTGTTCTTCGGAATTCTGCTGAAGTTTAAAAATGCTACGGAACACTTCCATTGTTCTCGGAATTCTGGTGAAGTTTAAAAATGCTACGGAACTCTTCCATTGTTCTCGGAATTCTGGTGAAGCTTAAAAATGGTACGGAACTCTTCCATTGTTCTCGGAATTCTGGTGAAGTTTAAAACTGCTGCGGAACTCTTCCATTGTTCTCGGATTTCTGCTGAAGTTTAAAAATGCTACGGAACTCTTCCATTGTTCTTGGAATTCTGTTGAAGTTTAAAATGCTACGGAACTCTTCCATTGTTCTCAGAATTCTGCTGAAGTTTATAAATGCTACGGTACTCTTCCATTGTTCTTGGGTATTCTGCTGAAGTTTAAAAATGTTACGGATCACTTCCATTGTTCTTCAGAATTCTGATGAAGTTTAAAAATGCTATGGAACACTTCCATTGTTCTTCGCAATTCTGCTGAAGTTTAAAAATGCTATGGAACTCTTCCATTGTTCTTCAGAATTCTGCTGAAGTTTAAAAATGCTACGGAACTCTTCCATTGTTCTGGGAATTCTGGTGAAGTTTAAAAATGGTACGGAACTCTTCCATTGTTCTCGGAATTCTGGTGAAGTTTAAAAATGGTACGGAACTCTTCCATTGTTCTCGGAATTCTGGTGAAGTTTAAAACTGCTGTGGAACTCTTCCATTGTTCTCGGATTTCTGCTGAAGTTTAAAAATGCTACGGAACTCTTCCATTGTTCTTGGAATTCTGTTGAAGTTTAAAATGCTACGGAACTCTTCCATTGTTCTCAGAATTCTGCTGAAGTTTATAAATGCTACGGTACTCTTCCATTGTTCTTGGGTATTCTGCTGAAGTTTAAAAATGTTACGGATCACTTCCATTGTTCTTCAGAATTCTGATGAAGTTTAAAAATGCTATGGAACACTTCCATTGTTCTTCGGAATTCTGCTGAAGTTTAAAAATGCTACGGAACTCTTCCATTGTTCTTCGGAATTCTGCTGAAGTTTAAAAATGCTACGGAACTTTTCCATTGTTCTTCGGAATTCTGATGAAGTTTAAAAATGCTACGGAACTCTTCCATTGTTCTTCGGAATTCTGCTGAAGTTTAAAAATGCTACGGAACTCTTCCATTGTTCTCGGAATTCTGTTGAAGTTTAAAAATGCTACGGAACTCTTCCATTGTTCTCGTAATTCTGGTGAAGTTTAAAAATGCTACGGAACTCTTCCATTGTTCTTCGGAATTCTGCTGAAGTTTAAAAATGCTACGGAACTCTTCCATTGTTCTCGTAATTCTGGTGAAGTTTAAAAATGCTACGGAACTCTTCCATTGTTCTCGGAATTCTGCTGAAGTTTAAAAATGCTACGGAACTCTTCCATTGTTCTTCGGAATTCTGCTGAAGTTTAAAAATGCTACGGAACTTTTCCATTGTTCTTTGGAATTTGGATGAATTTTAAAAATGCTACGGAACTCTTCCATTGTTCTTCGGAATTCTGCTGAAGTTTAAAAATGCTACGGAACTCTTCCATTGTTCGTGGAATTCTGGTGAAGTTTAAAAATGCTACGGAACTCTTCCATTGTTCTCAGAATTCTTCTGAAGTTTATAAATTCTATGGTACTCTTCCATTGTTCTTGGGAATTCTGCTGAAGTTTAAAAATGTTACGGATCATTTCCATTGTTCTTCGGAATTCTGCTGAAGTTTAAAAATGCTACTGAACTCTTCCATTGTTTTTCGGAATTCTGCTGAAGTTTAAAAATGCTACGGAACTCTTCGATTGTTCTTCGGAATTCTGCTGAAGATTAAAAATGCTACGGAACTCTTACATTGTTTTGCAGAATTCTGCTGAAGTTTAAAAATGCTACGGAACTCTTCCATTGTTCTTCGGAAATCTGCTGAAGTTTAAAAATGCTACGGAACACTTTCTTTGTTCTTCGGAATTCTGCTGAAGTTTAAAAATGCTACGGAACTTTTCCATTGTTATTCTTAATTCTACTGAAGTTTAAAAATGCTACGGAACTCTTCCATTGTTCTTCGGAATTCTGCTGAAGTTTAAAAATGCTACGGAACTCTTCCATTGTTCTTCGGAAATCTGCTGAAGTTTAAAAATGCTACGGAACACTTTCTTTGTTCTTCGGAATTCTGGTGAAGTTTAAAAATGCTACGGAACTCTTCCATTGTTATTCTTAATTCTACTGAAGTTTAAAAATGCTACGGAACTCTTCCATTGTTCTTCGGAATTCTGCTGAAGTTTAAAAATGCTACGGAACACTTCCATTGTTCTCGGAATTCTGGTGAAGTTTAAAAATGCTACGGAACTCTTCCATTGTTCTCGGAATTCTGGTGAAGCTTAAAAATGGTACGGAACTCTTCCATTGTTCTCGGAATTCTGGTGAAGTTTAAAACTGCTGCGGAACTCTTCCATTGTTCTCGGATTTCTGCTGAAGTTTAAAAATGCTACGGAACTCTTCCATTGTTCTTGGAATTCTGTTGAAGTTTAAAATGCTACGGAACTCTTCCATTGTTCTCAGAATTCTGCTGAAGTTTATAAATGCTACGGTACTCTTCCATTGTTCTTGGGTATTCTGCTGAAGTTTAAAAATGTTACGGATCACTTCCATTGTTCTTCAGAATTCTGATGAAGTTTAAAAATGCTATGGAACACTTCCATTGTTCTTCGCAATTCTGCTGAAGTTTAAAAATGCTATGGAACTCTTCCATTGTTCTTCAGAATTCTGCTGAAGTTTAAAAATGCTACGGAACTCTTCCATTGTTCTGGGAATTCTGGTGAAGTTTAAAAATGGTACGGAACTCTTCCATTGTTCTCGGAATTCTGGTGAAGTTTAAAAATGGTACGGAACTCTTCCATTGTTCTCGGAATTCTGGTGAAGTTTAAAATTGCTGCGGAACTCTTCCATTGTTCTCGGATTTCTGCTGAAGTTTAAAAATGCTACGGAACTCTTCCATTGTTCTTGGAATTCTGTTGAAGTTTAAAATGCTACGGAACTCTTCCATTGTTCTCAGAATTCTGCTGAAGTTTATAAATGCTACGCTACTCTTCCATTGTTCTTGGGTATTCTGCTGAAGTTTAAAAATGTTACGGATCACTTCCATTGTTCTTCAGAATTCTGATGAAGTTTAAAAATGCTATGGAACACTTCCATTGTTCTTCGGAATTCTGCTGAAGTTTAAAAATGCTACGGAACTCTTCCATTGTTCTTCGGAATTCTGCTGAAGTTTAAAAATACTACGGAACTTTTCCATTGTTCTTCGGAATTCTGATGAAGTTTAAAAATGCTACGGAACTCTTCCATTGTTCTTCGGAATTCTGCTGAAGTTTAAAAATGCTACGGAACTCTTCCATTGTTCTCGGAATTCTGTTGAAGTTTAAAAATGCTACGGAACTCTTCCATTGTTCTCGTAATTCTGGTGAAGTTTAAAAATGCTACGGAACTCTTCCATTGTTCTTCGGAATTCTGCTGAAGTTTAAAAATGCTACGGAACTCTTCCATTGTTCTCGGAATTCTGTTGAAGTTTAAAAATGCTACGGAACTCTTCCATTGTTCTCGGAATTCTGGTGAAGCTTAAAAATGGTACGGAACTCTTCCATTGTTCTCGGAATTCTGGTGAAGTTTAAAACTGCTGCGGAACTCTTCCATTGTTCTCGGATTTCTGCTGAAGTTTAAAAATGCTACGGAACTCTTCCATTGTTCTTGGAATTCTGTTGAAGTTTAAAATGCTACGGAACTTTTCCATTGTTCTCAGAATTCTGCTGAAGTTAATAAATGCTACGGTACTCTTCCATTGTTCTTGGGTATTCTGCTGAAGTTTAAAAATGTTACGGATCACTTCCATTGTTCTTCAGAGTTCTGATGAAGTTTAAAAATGCTATGGAACACTTCCATTGTTCTTCACAATTCTGCTGAAGTTTAAAAATGCTACGGAACTCTTCCATTGTTCTTCAGAATTCTGCTGAAGTTTAAAAATGCTACGGAACTCTTCCATTGTTCTGGGAATTCTGGTGAAGTTTAAAAATGGTACGGAACTCTTCCATTGTTCTCGGAATTCTGGTGAAGTTTAAAAATGGTACGGAACTCTTCCATTGTTCTCGGAATTCTGGTGAAGTTTAAAACTGCTGCGGAACTCTTCCATTGTTCTCGGATTTCTGCTGAAGTTTAAAAATGCTACGGAACTCTTCCATTGTTCTTGGAATTCTGTTGAAGTTTAAAATGCTACGGAACTCTTCCATTGTTCTCAGAATTCTGCTGAAGTTTATAAATGCTACGGTACTCTTCCATTGTTCTTGGGTATTCTGCTGAAGTTTAAAAATGTTAGGGATCACTTCCATTGTTCTTCAGAATTCTGATGAAGTTTAAAAATGCTATGGAACACTTCCATTGTTCTTGGAATTCTGCTGAAGTTTAAAAATGCTACGGAACTCTTCCATTGTTCTTCGGAATTCTGCTGAAGTTTAAAAATGCTACGGAACTTTTCCATTGTTCTTCGGAATTCTGATGAAGTTTAAAAATGCTACGGAACTCTTCCATTGTTCTTCGGAATTCTGCTGAAGTTTAAAAATGCTACGGAACTCTTCCATTGTTCTCGGAATTCTGTTGAAGTTTAAAAATGCTACGGAACTCTTCCATTGTTCTCGTAATTCTGGTGAAGTTTAAAAATGCTACGGAACTCTTCCATTGTTCTTCGGAATTCTGCTGAAGTTTAAAAATGCTACGGAACTCTTCCATTGTTCTCGGAATTCTGTTGAAGTTTAAAAATGCTACGGAACTCTTCCATTGTTCTCGGAATTCTGGTGAAGCTTAAAAATGGTACGGAACTCTTCCATTGTTCTCGGAATTCTGGTGAAGTTTAAAACTGCTGCGGAACTCTTCCATTGTTCTCGGATTTCTGCTGAAGTTTAAAAATGCTACGGAACTCTTCCATTGTTCTTGGAATTCTGTTGAAGTTTAAAATACTACGGAACTCTTCCATTGTTCTCAGAATTCTGCTGAAGTTTATAAATGCTACGGTACTCTTCCATTGTTCTTGGGTATTCTGCTGAAGTTTAAAAATGTTACGGATCACTTCCATTGTTCTTCAGAATTCTGATGAAGTTTAAAAATGCTATGGAACACTTCCATTGTTCTTCGCAATTCTGCTGAAGTTTAAAAATGCTACGGAACTCTTCCATTGTTCTTCAGAATTCTGCTGAAGTTTAAAAATGCTACTGAACTCTTCCATTGTTCTGGGAATTCTGGTGAAGTTTAAAAATGGTACGGAACTCTTCCATTGTTCTCGGAATTCTGGTGAAGTTTAAAAATGGTACGGAACTCTTCCATTGTTCTCGGAATTCTGGTGAAGTTTAAAACTGCTGCGGAACTCTTCCATTGTTCTCGGATTTCTGCTGAAGTTTAAAAATGCTGCGGAACTCTTCCATTGTTCGTGGAATTCTGTTGAAGTTTAAAATGCTACGGAACTCTTCCATTGTTCTCAGAATTCTGCTGAAGTTTATAAATGCTACGGTACTCTTCCATTGTTCTTGGGTATTCTGCTGAAGTTTAAAAATGTTACGGATCACTTCCATTGTTCTTCAGAATTCTGATGAAGTTTAAAAATGCTATGGAACACTTCCATTGTTCTTCGGAATTCTGCTGAAGTTTAAAAATGCTACGGAACTCTTCCATTGTTCTTCGGAATTCTGCTGAAGTTTAAAAATGATACGGAACTTTTCCATTGTTCTTCGGAATTCTGATGAAGTTTAAAAATGCTACGGAACTCTTCCATTGTTCTTCGGAATTCTGCTGAAGTTTAAAAATGCTACGGAACTCTTCCATTGTTCTCGGAATTCTGTTGAAGTTTAAAAATGCTACAGAACTTTTCCATTGTTCTCGTAATTCTGGTGAAGTTTAAAAATGCTACGGAACTCTTCCATTGTTCTCGGAATTCTGGTGAAGTTTAAAAATGCTACGGAACTTTTCCATTGTTCTTCGGAATTCTGATGAAGTTTAAAAATGCTACGGAACTCTTCCATTGTTCTTCGGAATTCTGCTGAAGTTTAAAAATGCTACGGAACTCTTCCACTGTTCTCGGAATTCTGTTGAAGTTTAAAAATGCTACGGAACTCTTCCATTGTTCTAGTAATTCTGGTGAAGTTTAAAAATGCTACGGAACTCTTCCATTGTTCTCGGAATTCTGCTGAAGTTTAAAAATGCTACGGAACTCTTCCATTGTTCTTCGGAATTCTGCTGAAGTTTAAAAATGCTACGGAACTTTTCCATTGTTCTTTGGAATTCTGATGAATTTTAAAAATGCTACGGAACTCTTCCATTGTTCTTCGGAATTCTGCTGAAGTTTAAAAATGCTACGGAACTCTTCCATTGTTCTTCGGAATTCTGCAGAAGTTAAAAAATGCTACGGAACTCTTCCATTGTTCGTGGAATTCTTGTGAAGTTTAAAAATGCTACGGAACTCTTCCATTGTTCTCAGAATTCTTCTGAAGTTTATAAATTCTATGGTACTCTTCCATTGTTCTTGGGAATTCTGCTGAAGTTTAAAAATGTTACGGATCATATCCATTGTTCTTCGGAATTCTGCTGAAGTTTAAAAATGCTACGGAACTCCTCCATTGTTCTTCGGAATTCTGCTGAAGTTTAAAAATGCTACGGAACTCTTCGATTTTTCTTCGGAATTCTGCTGAAGTTTAAAAATGCTACGGAACTCTTCCATTGCTTTGCAGAATTCTGCTGAAGTTTAAAAATGCTACGGAACTCTTCCATTGTTATTCTTAATTCTACTGAAGTTTAAAAAGGCTACGGAACTCTTCCATTGTTCTTCGGAATTCTGCTGAAGTTTAAAAATGCTACGGAACTCTTCCATTGTTCTTCTGAGTTCTGCTGAAGTTTAAAAATGCTACGGAACTCTTCCATTGTTCTTCGGAATTCTGATGAAGTTTAAAACTGCAACGGAACTCTTCCATTTTTCTTCGGAATTCTGCTGAAGTTTAAAAATGCTACGGAACTCTTCCATTGTTCTTCGGAAAAATGCTGAAGTTTAAAAATGCTACGGAACTCTTACATTGTTCTTCTGAATTCTGCTGAAGTTTAAAAATGCTACGGAACTCTTCCATTGTTCTTCGGAATTCTGATGAAGCCTAAAACTGCAACGCAACTCTTCCATTGTTCTTCGGAATTCTGCTGAAGTTTAAAAATGCTACGGAACTCTTCCATTGTTCTTCGGAATTCTGCTGAAGTTTAAAAATGCTACGGAACTTTTCCATTGTTCTTTGGAATTCTGATGAATTTTAAAAATGCTACGGAACTCTTCCATTGTTCTTCGGAATTCTGCTGAAGTTTAAAAATGCTACGGAACTCTTCCATTGTTCTTCGGAATTCTGCAGAAGTTAAAAAATGCTACGGAACTCTTCCATTGTTCTCAGAATTCTTCTGAAGTTTATAAATTCTATGGTACTCTTCCATTGTTCTTGGGAATTCTGCTGAAGTTTAAAAATGTTACGGATCATTTCCATTGTTCTTCAGAATTCTGATGAAGTTTAAAAATGCTATGGAACACTTCCATTGTTCTTCGGAATTCTGCTGAAGTTTAAAAATGCTACGGAACTCTTCCATTGTTCTTCGGAATTCTGATGAAGTTTAAAAATGCTACGGAACTTTTCCATTGTTCTTCGGAATTCTGATGAAGTTTAAAAATGCTATGGAACTCTTACATTGTTCTTCTGAATTCTGCTGAAGTTTAAAAATGCTACGGAACTCTTCCATTGTTCTTCGGAATTCTGATGAAGCCTAAAACTGCAACGGAACTCTTCCATTGTTCTTCGGAATTCTGCTGAAGTTTAAAAATGCTTCGGAACTCTTCTATTGTTCTTCGGAATTCTGCTGAAGTTTAAAAATGCTACGGAACTCTTCCATTGTTCTCGGAATTCTGCTGAAGTTTAAAAATGCTACGGAACTCTTCCATTGTTCTCGGAATTCTGGTGAAGTTTAAAAATGCTACGGAACTCTTTCATTGTTCTCGGAATTCTGGTGAAGTTTAAAAATGGTACGGAACTCTTCTATTGTTCTCGGAATTCTGGTGAAGTTTAAAACTGCTGCGGAACTCTTCCATTGTTCTCGGATTTCTGCTGAAGTTTAAAAATGCTACGGAACTCTTCCATTGTTCTTGGAATTCTGCGGAAGTTTATAAATGCTACGGTACTCTTCCATTGTTCTTGGGTATTCTGCTGAAGTTTAAAAATGTTACGGATCACTTCCATTGTTCTTCAGAATTCTGATGAAGTTTAAAAATGCTATGGAACACTTCCATTGTTCTTCGGAATTCTGCTGAAGTTTAAAAATGCTACGGAACTCTTCCATTGTTCTTCGGAATTCTGCTGAAGTTTAAAAATGCTACGGAACTTTTCCATTGTTCTTCGGAATTTTGATGAAGTTTCAAAATGCTACGGAACTCTTCCATTGTTCTTCGGAATTCTGCTGAAGTTTAAAAATGCTACGGAACTCTTCCATTGTTCTCGGAATTCTGTTGAAGTTTAAAAATGCTACGGAACTCTTCCATTGTTCTCGTAATTCTGGTGAAGTTTAAAAATGCTACGGAACTCTTCCATTGTTCTCGGAATTCTGCTGAAGTTTAAAAATGCTACGGAACTCTTCCATTGTTCTTCGGAATTCTGCTGAAGTTTAAAAATGCTACGGAACTTTTCCATTGTTCTTTGGAATTCTGATGAATTTTAAAAATGCTACGGAACTCTTCCATTGTTCTTCGGAATTCTGCAGAAGTTAAAAAATGCTACGGAACTCTTCCATTGTTCTCAGAATTCTTCTGAAGTTTATAAATTCTATGGTACTCTTCCATTGTTCTTGGGAATTCTGCTGAAGTTTAAAAATGTTACGGATCATTTCCATTGTTCTTCAGAATTCTGATGAAGTTTAAAAATGCTATGGAACACTTCCATTGTTCTTCGGAATTCTGCTGAAGTTTAAAAATGCTACGGAACTCTTCCATTGTTCTTTGGAATTCTGCTGAAGTTTAAAAATGCTACGGAACTTTTCCATTGTTCTTCGGAATTCTGATGAAGTTTAAAAATGCTACGGAACTCTTACATTGTTCTTCTGAATTCTGCTGAAGTTTAAAAATGCTACGGAACTCTTCCATTTTTCTTCGGAATTCTGATGAAGCCTAAAACTGCACCGGAACTCTTCCATTGTTCTTCGGAATTCTGCTGAAGTTTAAAAATGCTTCGGAACTCTTCCATTGTTCTTCGGAATTCTGCTGAAGTTTAAAAATGCTACGGAACTCTTCCATTGTTCTCAGAATTCTGCTGAAGTTTAAAAATGCTACGGAACTCTTCCATTGTTCTCGGAATTCTGGTGAAGTTTAAAAATGCTACGGAACTCTTCCATTGTTCTCGGAATTCTGCTGAAGTTTAAAAATGCTACGGAACTCTTCCATTGTTCTTCGGAATTCTGCTGAAGTTTAAAAATGCTACGGAACTCTTCCATTGTTCTTCGGAATTCTGCTGAAGTTTAAAAATGCTATGGAACTCTTCCATTGTTCTCGGAATTCTGCTGAAGTATAAAAATGTTACGGAACTTTTCCATTGTTCTTCGGAATTCTGACGAAGTTTAAATAGGCTACGGAACTCTTCCATTGTTCTTCAGAATTCTGCTGAAGTTTAAAAATGCTACGGAACTCTTCCATTGTTCTTCGGAATTCTGCAGAAGTTTAAAAATGCTACGGATCTCTTCGATTGTTCTTCGGAATTCTGCTGAAGTTTAAAAATGCTACGGAACTCTTCCATTGCTTTGCAGAATTCTGCTGAAGTTTAAAAATGCTACGGAACTCTTCCATTGTTCTTCGGAAATCTGCTGAAGTTTAGAAATGCTACGGAACACTTTCTTTGTTCTTCGGAATTCTGCTGAAGTTTAAAAATGCTACGGTACTCTTCCATTGTTCACGGAATTCTGGTGAAGTTTAAAAATGCTACGGAACTCTTCCATTGTTATTCTTAATTCTACTGAAGTTTAAAAATGCTACGGAACTCTTCCATTGTTCTTCAGAATTCTGCTGAAGTTTAAAAATGCTACGGAACTCTTCCATTGTTCTTCGGAATTCTGCTGAAGTTTAAAAATGCTACGGAACACTTCCATTGTTCTTCGGAATTCTGATGAAGTTTAAAAATGCTACGGACATCTTCCATTGTTCTTCGGAATTCTGCTGAAGTTTAAAAATGCTACGGAACTCTTCCATTGTTCTCGGAATTCTGTTGAAGTTTAAAAATGCTACGGAACTCTTCCATTGTTCTCGTAATTCTGGTGAAGTTTAAAAATGCTACGGAACTCTTTCATTGTTCTTCGGAATTCTGCTGAAGTTTAAAAATGCTACGGAACTCTTTCATTGTTCTCGGAATTCTGTTGAAGTTTAAAAATGCTACGGAACTCTTCCATTGTTCTCGGAATTCTGGTGAAGCTTAAAAATGGTACGGAACTCTTCCATTGTTCTCGGAATTCTGGTGAAGTTTAAAACTGCTGCGGAACTCTTCCATTGTTCTCGGATTTCTGCTGAAGTTTAAAAATGCTACGGAACTCTTCCATTGTTCTTGGAATTCTGTTGAAGTTTAAAATGCTACGGAACTCTTCCATTGTTCTCAGAATTCTGCTGAAGTTTATAAATGCTACGGTACTCTTCCATTGTTCTTGGGTATTCTGCTGAAGTTTAAAAATGTTACGGATCACTTCCATTGTTCTTCAGAATTCTGATGAAGTTTAAAAATGCTATGGAACACTTCCATTGTTCTTCACAATTCTGCTGAATTTTAAAAATGCTACGGAACTCTTCCATTGTTCTTCAGAATTCTGCTGAAGTTTAAAAATGCTACGGAACTCTTCCATTGTTCTGGGAATTCTGGTGAAGTTTAAAAATGGTACGGAACTCTTCCATTGTTCTCGGAATTCTGGTGAAGTTTAAAAATGGTACGGAACTCTTCCATTGTTCTCGGAATTCTGGTGAAGTTTAAAACTGCTGCGGAACTCTTCCATTGTTCTCGGATTTCTGCTGAAGTTTAAAAATGCTGCGGAACTCTTCCATTGTTCGTGGAATTCTGTTGAAGTTTAAAATGCTACGGAACTCTTCCATTGTTCTCAGAATTCTGCTGAAGTTTATAAATGCTACGGTACTCTTCCATTGTTCTTTGGTATTCTGCTGAAGTTTAAAAATGTTACGGATCACTTCCATTGTTCTTCAGAATTCTGATGAAGTTTAAAAATGCTATGGAACACTTCCATTGTTCTTCGGAATTCTGCTGAAGTTTAAAAATGCTACGGAACTCTTCCATTGTTCTTCGGAATTCTGCTGAAGTTTAAAAATGATACGGAACTTTTCCATTGTTCTTCGGAATTCTGATGAAGTTTAAAAATGCTACGGAACTCTTCCATTGTTCTTCGGAATTCTGCTGAAGTTTAAAAATGCTACGGAACTCTTCCATTGTTCTCGGAATTCTGTTGAAGTTTAAAAATGCTACAGAACTCTTCCATTGTTCTCGTAATTCTGGTGAAGTTTAAAAATGCTACGGAACTCTTCCATTGTTCTCGGAATTCTGGTGAAGTTTAAAAATGCTACGGAACTTTTCCATTGTTCTTCGGAATTCTGATGAAGTTTAAAAATGCTACGGAACTCTTCCATTGTTCTTCGGAATTCTGCTGAAGTTTAAAAATGCTACGGAACTCTTCCATTGTTCTCGGAATTCTGTTGAAGTTTAAAAATGCTACGGAACTCTTCCATTGTTCTAGTAATTCTGGTGAAGTTTAAAAATGCTACGGAACTCTTCCATTGTTCTCGGAATTCTGCTGAAGTTTAAAAATGCTACGGAACTCTTCCATTGTTCTTCGGAATTCTGCTGAAGTTTAAAAATGCTACGGAACTTTTCCATTGTTCTTTGGAATTCTGATGAATTTTAAAAATGCTACGGAACTCTTCCATTGTTCTTCGGAATTCTGCTGAAGTTTAAAAATGCTACGGAACTCTTCCATTGTTCTTCGGAATTCTGCAGAAGTTAAAAAATGCTACGGAACTCTTCCATTGTTCGTGGAATTCTTGTGAAGTTTAAAAATGCTACGGAACTCTTCCATTGTTCTCAGAATTCTTCTGAAGTTTATAAATTCTATGGTACTCTTCCATTGTTCTTGGGAATTCTGCTGAAGTTTAAAAATGTTACGGATCATTTCCATTGTTCTTCGGAATTCTGCTGAAGTTTAAAAATGCTACGGAACTCCTCCATTGTTCTTCGGAATTCTGCTGAAGTTTAAAAATGCTACGGAACTCTTCGATTTTTCTTCGGAATTCTGCTGAAGTTTAAAAATGCTACGGAACTCTTCCATTGCTTTGCAGAATTCTGCTGAAGTTTAAAAATGCTACGGAACTCTTCCATTGTTATTCTTAATTCTACTGAAGTTTAAAAATGCTACGGAACTCTTCCATTGTTCTTCGGAATTCTGCTGAAGTTTAAAAATGCTACGGAACTCTTCCATTGTTCTTCTGAGTTCTGCTGAAGTTTAAAAATGCTACGGAACTCTTCCATTGTTCTTCGGAATTCTGATGAAGTTTAAAACTGCAACGGAACTCTTCTATTGTTCTTCGGAATTCTGCTGAAGTTTAAAAATGCTACGGAACTCTTCCATTGTTCTTCGGAATTCTGCTGAAGTTTAAAAATGCTACGGAACTCTTACATTGTTCTTCTGAATTCTGCTGAAGTTTAAAAATGCTACGGAACTCTTCCATTGTTCTTCGGAATTCTGATGAAGCCTAAAACTGCAACGCAACTCTTCCATTGTTCTTCGGAATTCTGCTGAAGTTTAAAAATGCTACGGAACTCTTCCATTGTTCTTCGGAATTCTGCTGAAGTTTAAAAATGCTACGGAACTTTTCCATTGTTCTTTGGAATTCTGATGAATTTTAAAAATGCTACGGAACTCTTCCATTGTTCTTCGGAATTCTGCTGAAGTTTAAAAATGCTACGGAACTCTTCCATTGTTCTTCGGAATTCTGCAGAAGTTAAAAAATGCTACGGAACTCTTCCATTGTTCTCAGAATTCTTCTGAAGTTTATAAATTCTATGGTACTCTTCCATTGTTCTTGGGAATTCTGCTGAAGTTTAAAAATGTTACGGATCATTTCCATTGTTCTTCAGAATTCTGATGAAGTTTAAAAATGCTATGGAACACTTCCATTGTTCTTCGGAATTCTGCTGAAGTTTAAAAATGCTACGGAACTCTTCCATTGTTCTTCGGAATTCTGATGAAGTTTAAAAATGCTACGGAACTTTTCCATTGTTCTTCGGAATTCTGATGAAGTTTAAAAATGCTATGGAACTCTTACATTGTTCTTCTGAATTCTGCTGAAGTTTAAAAATGCTACGGAACTCTTCCATTGTTCTTCGGAATTCTGATGAAGCCTAAAACTGCAACGGAACTCTTCCATTGTTCTTCGGAATTCTGCTGAAGTTTAAAAATGCTTCGGAATTCTTCTATTGTTCTTCGGAATTCTGCTGAAGCTTAAAAATGCTACGGAACTCTTCCATTGTTCTCGGAATTCTGCTGAAGTTTAAAAATGCTACGGAACTCTTCCATTGTTCTCGGAATTCTGGTGAAGTTTAAAAATGGTACGGAACTCTTCCATTGTTCTCGGAATTCTGGTGAAGTTTAAAAATGGTACGGAACTCTTCCATTGTTCTCGGAATTCTGGTGAAGTTTAAAACTGCTGCGGAACTCTTCCATTGTTCTCGGATTTCTGCTGAAGTTTAAAAATGCTGCGGAACTCTTCCATTGTTCGTGGAATTCTGTTGAAGTTTAAAATGCTACGGAACTCTTCCATTGTTCTCAGAATTCTGCTGAAGTTTATAAATGCTACGGTACTCTTCCATTGTTCTTTGGTATTCTGCTGAAGTTTAAAAATGTTACGGATCACTTCCATTGTTCTTCAGAATTCTGATGAAGTTTAAAAATGCTATGGAACACTTCCATTGTTCTTCGGAATTCTGCTGAAGTTTAAAAATGCTACGGAACTCTTCCATTGTTCTTCGGAATTCTGCTGAAGTTTAAAAATGATACGGAACTTTTCCATTGTTCTTCGGAATTCTGATGAAGTTTAAAAATGCTACGGAACTCTTCCATTGTTCTTCGGAATTCTGCTGAAGTTTAAAAATGCTACGGAACTCTTCCATTGTTCTCGGAATTCTGTTGAAGTTTAAAAATGCTACAGAACTCTTCCATTGTTCTCGTAATTCTGGTGAAGTTTAAAAATGCTACGGAACTCTTCCATTGTTCTCGGAATTCTGGTGAAGTTTAAAAATGCTACGGAACTTTTCCATTGTTCTTCGGAATTCTGATGAAGTTTAAAAATGCTACGGAACTCTTCCATTGTTCTTCGGAATTCTGCTGAAGTTTAAAAATGCTACGGAACTCTTCCATTGTTCTCGGAATTCTGTTGAAGTTTAAAAATGCTACGGAACTCTTCCATTGTTCTAGTAATTCTGGTGAAGTTTAAAAATGCTACGGAACTCTTCCATTGTTCTCGGAATTCTGCTGAAGTTTAAAAATGCTACGGAACTCTTCCATTGTTCTTCGGAATTCTGCTGAAGTTTAAAAATGCTACGGAACTTTTCCATTGTTCTTTGGAATTCTGATGAATTTTAAAAATGCTACGGAACTCTTCCATTGTTCTTCGGAATTCTGCTGAAGTTTAAAAATGCTACGGAACTCTTCCATTGTTCTTCGGAATTCTGCAGAAGTTAAAAAATGCTACGGAACTCTTCCATTGTTCGTGGAATTCTTGTGAAGTTTAAAAATGCTACGGAACTCTTCCATTGTTCTCAGAATTCTTCTGAAGTTTATAAATTCTATGGTACTCTTCCATTGTTCTTGGGAATTCTGCTGAAGTTTAAAAATGTTACGGATCATTTCCATTGTTCTTCGGAATTCTGCTGAAGTTTAAAAATGCTACGGAACTCCTCCATTGTTCTTCGGAATTCTGCTGAAGTTTAAAAATGCTACGGAACTCTTCGATTTTTCTTCGGAATTCTGCTGAAGTTTAAAAATGCTACGGAACTCTTCCATTGCTTTGCAGAATTCTGCTGAAGTTTAAAAATGCTTCGGAACTCTTCTATTGTTCTTCGGAATTCTGCTGAAGCTTAAAAATGCTACGGAACTCTTCCATTGTTCTCGGAATTCTGCTGAAGTTTAAAAATGCTACGGAACTCTTCCATTGTTCTCGGAATTCTGGTGAAGTTTAAAAATGCTACGGAACTCTTTCATTGTTCTCGGAATTCTGGTGAAGTTTAAAAATGGTACGGAACTCTTCTATTGTTCTCGGAATTCTGGTGAAGTTTAAAACTGCTGCGGAACTCTTCCATTGTTCTCGGATTTCTGCTGAAGTTTAAAAATGCTACGGAACTCTTCCATTGTTCTTCGGAATTCTGCTGAAGTTTAAAAATGCTTCGGAACTCTTCCATTGTTCTTCGGAATTCTGCTGAAGTTTAAAAATGCTACGGAACTCTTCCATTGTTCTCAGAATTCTGCTGAAGTTTAAAAATGCTACGGAACTCTTCCATTGTTCTCGGAATTCTGCTGAAGTTTAAAAATGCTACGGAACTCTTCCATTGTTCTCGGAATTCTGCTGAAGTTTAAAAATGCTACGGAACTCTTCCATTGTTCTTCGGAATTCTGCTGAAGTTTAAAAATGCTATGGAACTCTTCCATTGTTCTCGGAATTCTGCTGAAGTATAAAAATGTTACGGAACTTTTCCATTGTTCTTCGGAATTCTGACGAAGTTTAAAAAGGCTACGGAACTCTTCCATTGTTCTTCAGAATTCTGCTGAAGTTTAAAAATGCTACGGAACTCTTCCATTGTTCTTCGGAATTCTGCAGAAGTTTAAAAATGCTACGGATCTCTTCGATTGTTCTTCGGAATTCTGCTGAAGTTTAAAAATGCTACGGAACTCTTCCATTGCTTTGCAGAATTCTGCTGAAGTTTAAAAATGCTACGGAACTCTTCCATTGTTCTTCGGAAATCTGCTGAAGTTTAAAAATGCTACGGAACACTTTCTTTGTTCTTCGGAATTCTGCTGAAGTTTAAAAATGCTACGGTACTCTTCCATTGTTCACGGAATTCTGGTGAAGTTTAAAAATGCTACGGAACTCTTCCATTGTTATTCTTAATTCTACTGAAGTTTAAAAATGCTACGGAACTCTTCCATTGTTCTTCAGAATTCTGCTGAAGTTTAAAAATGCTACGGAACTCTTCCATTGTTCTTCGGAATTCTGCTGAAGTTTAAAAATGCTACGGAACACTTCCATTGTTCTCGGAATTCTGGTGAAGTTTAAAAATGCTACGGAACTCTTCCATTGTTCTCGGAATTCTGGTGAAGCTTAAAAATGGTACGGAACTCTTCCATTGTTCTCGGAATTCTGGTGAAGTTTAAAACTGCTGCGGAACTCTTCCATTGTTCTCGGATTTCTGCTGAAGTTTAAAAATGCTACGGAACTCTTCCATTGTTCTTGGAATTCTGTTGAAGTTTAAAATGCTACGGAACTCTTCCATTGTTCTCAGAATTCTGCTGAAGTTTATAAATGCTACGGTACTCTTCCATTGTTCTTGGGTATTCTGCTGAAGTTTAAAAATGTTACGGATCACTTCCATTGTTCTTCAGAATTCTGATGAAGTTTAAAAATGCTATGGAACACTTCCATTGTTCTTCGCAATTCTGCTGAAGTTTAAAAATGCTACGGAACTCTTCCATTGTTCTTCAGAATTCTGCTGAAGTTTAAAAATGCTACGGAACTCTTCCATTGTTCTGGGAATTCTGGTGAAGTTTAAAAATGGTACGGAACTCTTCCATTGTTCTCGGAATTCTGGTGAAGTTTAAAAATGGTACGGAACTCTTCCATTGTTCTCGGAATTCTGGTGAAGTTTAAAACTGCTGCGGAACTCTTCCATTGTTCTCGGATTTCTGCTGAAGTTTAAAAATGCTACGGAACTCTTCCATTGTTCTTGGAATTCTGTTGAAGTTTAAAATGCTACGGAACTCTTCCATTGTTCTCAGAATTCTGCTGAAGTTTATAAATGCTACGGTACTCTTCCATTGTTCTTGGGTATTCTGCTGAAGTTTAAAAATGTTACGGATCACTTCCATTGTTCTTCAGAATTCTGATGAAGTTTAAAAATGCTATGGAACACTTCCATTGTTCTTCGGAATTCTGCTGAAGTTTAAAAATGCTACGGAACTCTTCCATTGTTCTTCGGAATTCTGCTGAAGTTTAAAAATGCTACGGAACTTTTCCATTGTTCTTCAGAATTCTGATGAAGTTTAAAAATGCTACGGAACTCTTCCATTGTTCTTCGGAATTCTGCTGAAGTTTAAAAATGCTACGGAACTCTTCCATTGTTCTCGGAATTCTGTTGAAGTTTAAAAATGCTACGGAACTCTTCCATTGTTCTCGTAATTCTGGTGAAGTTTAAAAATGCTACGGAACTCTTCCATTGTTCTTCGGAATTCTGCTGAAGTTTAAAAATGCTACGGAACTCTTACATTGTTCTCGGAATTCTGTTGAAGTTTAAAAATGCTACGGAACTCTTCCATTGTTCTCGGAATTCTGGTGAAGCTTAAAAATGGTACGGAACTCTTCCATTGTTCTCGGAATTCTGGTGAAGTTTAAAACTGCTGCGGAACTCTTCCATTGTTCTCGGATTTCTGCTGAAGTTTAAAAATGCTACGGAACTCTTCCATTGTTCTTGGAATTCTGTTGAAGTTTAAAATGCTACGGAACTTTTCCATTGTTCTCAGAATTCTGCTGAAGTTTATAAATGCTACGGTACTCTTCCATTGTTCTTGGGTATTCTGCTGAAGTTTAAAAATGTTACGGATCACTTCCATTGTTCTTCAGAATTCTGATGAAGTTTAAAAATGCTATGGAACACTTCCATTGTTCTTCACAATTCTGCTGAAGTTTAAAAATGCTACGGAACTCTTCCATTGTTCTTCAGAATTCTGCTGAAGTTTAAAAATGCTACGGAACTCTTCCATTGTTCTGGGAATTCTGGTGAAGTTTAAAAATGGTACGGAACTCTTCCATTGTTCTCGGAATTCTGGTGAAGTTTAAAAATGGTACGGAACTCTTCCATTGTTCTCGGAATTCTGGTGAAGTTTAAAACTGCTGCGGAACTCTTCCATTGTACTCGGATTTCTGCTGAAGTTTAAAAATGCTACGGAACTCTTCCATTGTTCTTGGAATTCTGTTGAAGTTTAAAATGCTACGGAACTCTTCCATTGTTCTCAGAATTCTGCTGAAGTTTATAAATGCTACGGTACTCTTCCATTGTTCTTGGGTATTCTGCTGAAGTTTAAAAATGTTACGGATCACTTCCATTGTTCTTCAGAATTCTGATGAAGTTTAAAAATGCTATGGAACACTTCCATTGTTCTTGGAATTCTGCTGAAGTTTAAAAATGCTACGGAACTCTTCCATTGTTCTTCGGAATTCTGCTGAAGTTTAAAAATGCTACGGAACTTTTCCATTGTTCTTCGGAATTCTGATGAAGTTTAAAAATGCTACGGAACTCTTCCATTGTTCTTCGGAATTCTGCTGAAGTTTAAAAATGCTACGGAACTCTTCCATTGTTCTCGGAATTCTGTTGAAGTTTAAAAATGCTACGGAACTCTTCCATTGTTCTCGTAATTCTGGTGAAGTTTAAAAATGCTACGGAACTCTTCCATTGTTCTTCGGAATTCTGCTGAAGTTTAAAAATGCTACGGAACTCTTCCATTGTTCTCGGAATTCTGTTGAAGTTTAAAAATGCTACGGAACTCTTCCATTGTTCTCGGAATTCTGGTGAAGCTTAAAAATGGTACGGAACTCTTCCATTGTTCTCGGAATTCTGGTGAAGTTTAAAACTGCTGCGGAACTCTTCCATTGTTCTCGGATTTCTGCTGAAGTTTAAAAATGCTACGGAACTCTTCCATTGTTCTTGGAATTCTGTTGAAGTTTAAAATGCTACGGAACTCTTCCATTGTTCTCAGAATTCTGCTGAAGTTTATAAATGCTACGGTACTCTTCCATTGTTCTTGGGTATTCTGCTGAAGTTTAAAAATGTTACGGATCACTTCCATTGTTCTTCAGAATTCTGATGAAGTTTAAAAATGCTATGGAACACTTCCATTGTTCTTCGCAATTCTGCTGAAGTTTAAAAATGCTACGGAACTCTTCCATTGTTCTTCAGAATTCTGCTGAAGTTTAAAAATGCTACGGAACTCTTCCATTGTTCTGGGAATTCTGGTGAAGTTTAAAAATGGTACGGAACTCTTCCATTGTTCTCGGAATTCTGGTGAAGTTTAAAAATGGTACGGAACTCTTCCATTGTTCTCGGAATTCTGGTGAAGTTTAAAACTGCTGCGGAACTCTTCCATTGTTCTCGGATTTCTGCTGAAGTTTAAAAATGCTGCGGAACTCTTCCATTGTTCGTGGAATTCTGTTGAAGTTTAAAATGCTACGGAACTCTTCCATTGTTCTCAGAATTCTGCTGAAGTTTATAAATGCTACGGTACTCTTCCATTGTTCTTTGGTATTCTGCTGAAGTTTAAAAATGTTACGGATCACTTCTATTGTTCTTCAGAATTCTGATGAAGTTTAAAAATGCTATGGAACACTTCCATTGTTCTTCGGAATTCTGCTGAAGTTTAAAAATGCTACGGAACTCTTCCATTGTTCTTCGGAATTCTGCTGAAGTTTAAAAATGATACGGAACTTTTCCATTGTTCTTCGGAATTCTGATGAAGTTTAAAAATGCTACGGAACTCTTCCATTGTTCTTCGGAATTCTGCTGAAGTTTAAAAATGCTACGGAACTCTTCCATTGTTCTCGGAATTCTGTTGAAGTTTAAAAATGCTACAGAACTCTTCCATTGTTCTCGTAATTCTGGTGAAGTTTAAAAATGCTACGGAACTCTTCCATTGTTCTCGGAATTCTGGTGAAGTTTAAAAATGCTACGGAACTTTTCCATTGTTCTTCGGAATTCTGATGAAGTTTAAAAATGCTACGGAACTCTTCCATTGTTCTTCGGAATTCTGCTGAAGTTTAAAAATGCTACGGAACTCTTCCATTGTTCTCGGAATTCTGTTGAAGTTTAAAAATGCTACGGAACTCTTCCATTGTTCTAGTAATTCTGGTGAAGTTTAAAAATGCTACGGAACTCTTCCATTGTTCTCGGAATTCTGCTGAAGTTTAAAAATGCTACGGAACTCTTCCATTGTTCTTCGGAATTCTGCTGAAGTTTAAAAATGCTACGGAACTTTTCCATTGTTCTTTGGAATTCTGATGAATTTTAAAAATGCTACGGAACTCTTCCATTGTTCTTCGGAATTCTGCTGAAGTTTAAAAATGCTACGGAACTCTTCCATTGTTCTTCGGAATTCTGCAGAAGTTAAAAAATGCTACGGAACTCTTCCATTGTTCGTGGAATTCTTGTGAAGTTTAAAAATGCTACGGAACTCTTCCATTGTTCTCAGAATTCTTCTGAAGTTTATAAATTCTATGGTACTCTTCCATTGTTCTTGGGAATTCTGCTGAAGTTTAAAAATGTTACGGATCATTTCCATTGTTCTTCGGAATTCTGCTGAAGTTTAAAAATGCTACGGAACTCCTCCATTGTTCTTCGGAATTCTGCTGAAGTTTAAAAATGCTACGGAACTCTTCGATTTTTCTTCGGAATTCTGCTGAAGTTTAAAAATGCTACGGAACTCTTCCATTGCTTTGCAGAATTCTGCTGAAGTTTAAAAATGCTACGGAACTCTTCCATTGTTATTCTTAATTCTACTGAAGTTTAAAAATGCTACGGAACTCTTCCATTGTTCTTCGGAATTCTGCTGAAGTTTAAAAATGCTACGGAACTCTTCCATTGTTCTTCTGAGTTCTGCTGAAGTTTAAAAATTCTATGGAACTCTTCCATTGTTCTTCGGAATTCTGATGAAGTTTAAAACTGCAACGGAACTCTTCCATTGTTCTTCGGAATTCTGCTGAAGTTTAAAAATGCTACGGAACTCTTCCATTGTTCTTCGGAATTCTGCTGAAGTTTAAAAATGCTACGGAACTCTTACATTGTTCTTCTGAATTCTGCTGAAGTTTAAAAATGCTACGGAACTCTTCCATTGTTCTTCGGAATTCTGATGAAGCCTAAAACTGCAACGCAACTCTTCCATTGTTCTCGGAATTCTGCTGAAGTTTAAAAATGCTACGGAACTCTTCCATTGTTCTTCGGAATTCTGCTGAAGTTTAAAAATGCTACGGAACTTTTCCATTGTTCTTTGGAATTCTGATGAATTTTAAAAATGCTACGGAACTCTTCCATTGTTCTTCGGAATTCTGCTGAAGTTTAAAAATGCTACGGAACTCTTCCATTGTTCTTCGGAATTCTGCAGAAGTTAAAAAATGCTACGGAACTCTTCCATTGTTCTCAGAATTCTTCTGAAGTTTATAAATTCTATGGTACTCTTCCATTGTTCTTGGGAATTCTGCTGAAGTTTAAAAATGTTACGGATCATTTCCATTGTTCTTCAGAATTCTGATGAAGTTTAAAAATGCTATGGAACACTTCCATTGTTCTTCGGAATTCTGCTGAAGTTTAAAAATGCTACGGAACTCTTCCATTATTCTTCGGAATTCTGATGAAGTTTAAAAATGCTACGGAACTTTTCCATTGTTCTTCGGAATTCTGATGAAGTTTAAAAATGCTATGGAACTCTTACATTGTTCTTCTGAATTCTGCTGAAGTTTAAAAATGCTACGGAACTCTTCCATTGTTCTTCGGAATTCTGATGAAGCCTAAAACTGCAACGGAACTCTTCCATTGTTCTTCGGAATTCTGCTGAAGTTTAAAAATGCTTCGGAACTCTTCTATTGTTCTTCGGAATTCTGCTGAAGTTTAAAAATGCTACGGAACTCTTCCATTGTTCTCGGAATTCTGCTGAAGTTTAAAAATGCTACGGAACTCTTCCATTGTTCTCGGAATTCTGGTGAAGTTTAAAAATGCTACGGAACTCTTTCATTGTTCTCGGAATTCTGGTGAAGTTTAAAAATGGTACGGAACTCTTCTATTGTTCTCGGAATTCTGGTGAAGTTTAAAACTGCTGCGGAACTCTTCCATTGTTCTCGGATTTCTGCTGAAGTTTAAAAATGCTACGGAACTCTTCCATTGTTCTTGGAATTCTGAGGAAGTTTATAAATGCTACGGTACTCTTCCATTGTTCTTGGGTATTCTGCTGAAGTTTAAAAATGTTACGGATCACTTCCATTGTTCTTCAGAATTCTGATGAAGTTTAAAAATGCTATGGAACACTTCCATTGTTCTTCGGAATTCTGCTGAAGTTTAAAAATGCTACGGAACTCTTCCATTGTTCTTCGGAATTCTGCTGAAGTTTAAAAATGCTACGGAACTTTTCCATTGTTCTTCGGAATTTTGATGAAGTTTAAAAATGCTACGGAACTCTTCCATTGTTCTTCGGAATTCTGCTGAAGTTTAAAAATGCTACGGAACTCTTCCATTGTTCTCGGAATTCTGTTGAAGTTTAAAAATGCTACGGAACTCTTCCATTGTTCTCGTAATTCTGGTGAAGTTTAAAAATGCTACGGAACTCTTCCATTGTTCTCGGAATTCTGCTGAAGTTTAAAAATGCTACGGAACTCTTCCATTGTTCTTCGGAATTCTGCTGAAGTTTAAAAATGCTACGGAACTTTTCCATTGTTCTTTGGAATTCTGATGAATTTTAAAAATGCTACGGAACTCTTCCATTGTTCTTCGGAATTCTGCAGAAGTTAAAAAATGCTACGGAACTCTTCCATTGTTCTCAGAATTCTTCTGAAGTTTATAAATTCTATGGTACTCTTCCATTGTTCTTGGGAATTCTGCTGAAGTTTAAAAATGTTACGGATCATTTCCATTGTTCTTCAGAATTCTGATGAAGTTTAAAAATGCTATGGAACACTTCCATTGTTCTTCGGAATTCTGCTGAAGTTTAAAAATGCTACGGAACTCTTCCATTGTTCTTCGGAATTCTGCTGAAGTTTCAAAATGCTACGGAACTTTTCCATTGTTCTTCGGAATTCTGATGAAGTTTAAAAATGCTACGGAACTCTTACATTGTTCTTCTGAATTCTGCTGAAGTTTAAAAATGCTACGGAACTCTTCCATTTTTCTTCGGAATTCTGATGAAGCCTAAAACTGCACCGGAACTCTTCCATTGTTCTTCGGAATTCTGCTGAAGTTTAAAAATGCTTCGGAACTCTTCCATTGTTCTTCGGAATTCTGCTGAAGTTTAAAAATGCTACGGAACTCTTCCATTGTTCTCAGAATTCTGCTGAAGTTTAAAAATGCTACGGAACTATTCCATTGTTCTCGGAATTCTGGTGAAGTTTAAAAATGCTACGGAACTCTTCCATTGTTCTCGGAATTCTGCTGAAGTTTAAAAATGCTACGGAACTCTTCCATTGTTCTTCGGAATTCTGCTGAAGTTTAAAAATGCTACGGAAATCTTCCATTGTTCTTCGGAATTCTGCTGAAGTTTAAAAATGCTATGGAACTCTTCCATTGTTCTCGGAATTCTGCTGAAGTATAAAAATGTTATGGAACTTTTCCATTGTTCTTCGGAATTCTGACGAAGTTTAAAAAGGCTACGGAACTCTTCCATTGTTCTTCGGAATTCTGCTGAAGTTTAAAAATGCTACGGAACTCTTCCATTGTTCTTCGGAATTCTGCAGAAGTTTAAAAATGCTACGGATCTCTTCGATTGTTCTTCGGAATTCTGCTGAAGTTTAAAAATGCTACGGAACTCTTCCATTGCTTTGCAGAATTCTGCTGAAGTTTAAAAATGCTACGGAACTCTTCCATTGTTCTTCGGAAATCTGCTGAAGTTTAAAAATGCTACGGAACACTTTCTTTGTTCTTCGGAATTCTGCTGAAGTTTAAAAATGCTACGGAACTCTTCCATTGTTCACGGAATTCTGGTGAAGTTTAAAAATGCTACGGAACTCTTCCATTGTTATTCTTAATTCTACTGAAGTTTAAAAATGCTACGGAACTCTTCCATTGTTCTTCAGAATTCTGCTGAAGTTTAAAAATGCTACGGAACTCTTCCATTGTTCTCGGAATTCTGGTGAAGTTTAAAAATGGTACGGAACTCTTCCATTGTTCTCGGAATTCTGGTGAAGTTTAAAACTGCTGCGGAACTCTTCCATTGTTCTCGGATTTCTGCTGAAGTTTAAAAATGCTACGGAACTCTTCCATTGTTCTTGGAATTCTGCTGAAGTTTATAAATGCTACAGTACTCTTCCATTGTTCTTGGGTATTCTGCTGAAGTTTAAAAATGTTACGGATCACTTCCATTGTTCTTCAGAATTCTGCTGAAGTTTAAAAATGCTACGGAACTCTTCCATTGTTCTTCGGAATTCTGCTGAAGTTTAAAAATGCTACGGAACTTTTCCATTGTTCTTCGGAATTTTGATGAAGTTTAAAAATGCTACGGAACTCTTCCATTGTTCTCGTAATTCTGTTGAAGTTTAAAAATGCTACGGAACTCTTCCATTGTTCTCGGAATTCTGGTGAAGTTTAAAAATGCTACGGAACTCTTTCATTGTTCTCGGAATTCTGGTGAAGTTTAAAAATGGTACGGAACTCTTCTATTGTTCTCGGAATTCTGGTGAAGTTTAAAACTGCTGCGGAACTCTTCCATTGTTCTCGGATTTCTGCTGAAGTTTAAAAATGCTACGGAACTCTTCCATTGTTCTTGGAATTCTGCGGAAGTTTATAAATGCTACGGTACTCTTCCATTGTTCTTGGGTATTCTGCTGAAGTTTAAAAATGTTACGGATCACTTCCATTGTTCTTCAGAATTAAGATGAAGTTTAAAAATGCTATGGAACACTTCCATTGTTCTTCGGAATTCTGCTGAAGTTTAAAAATGCTATGGAACTCTTCCATTGTTCTTCGGAATTCTGCTGAAGTTTAAAAATGCTACGGAACTTTTCCATTGTTCTTCAGAATTTTGATGAAGTTTAAAAATGCTACGGAACTCTTCCATTGTTCTTCGGAATTCTGCTGAAGTTTAAAAATGCTACGGAACTCTTCCATTGTTCTCGGAATTCTGTTGAAGTTTAAAAATGCTACGGAACTCTTCCATTGTTCTCGTAATTCTGGTGAAGTTTAAAAATGCTACGGAACTCTTCCATTGTTCTCAGAATTCTGCTGAAGTTTAAAAATGCTACGGAACTCTTCCATTGTTCTTCGGAATTCTGCTGAAGTTTAAAAATGCTACGGAACTTTTCCATTGTTCTTTGGAATTCTGCAGAAGTTAAAAAATGCTACGGAACTCTTCCATTGTTCTCAGAATTCTTCTGAAGTTTATAAATTCTATGGTACTCTTCCATTGTTCTTGGGAATTCTGCTGAAGTTTAAAAATGTTACGGATCATTTCCATTGTTCTTCAGAATTCTGATGAAGTTTAAAAATGCTATGGAACACTTCCATTGTTCTTCGGAATTCTGCTGAAGTTTAAAAATGCTACGGAACTCTTCCATTGTTCTTCGGAATTCTGCTGAAGTTTAAAAATGCTACGGAACTTTTCCATTGTTCTTCGGAATTCTGATGAAGTTTAAAAATGCTACGGAACTCTTACATTGTTCTTCTGAATTCTGCTGAAGTTTAAAAATGCTACGGAACTCTTCCATTGTTCTTCGGAATTCTGATGAAGCCTAAAACTGCACCGGAACTCTTCCATTGTTCTTCGGAATTCTGCTGAAGTTTAAAAATGCTTCGGAACTCTTCCGTTGTTCTTCGGAATTCTGCTGAAGTTTAAAAATGCTACGGAACTCTTCCATTGTTCTCAGAATTCTGCTGAAGTTTAAAAATGCTACGGAACTCTTCCATTGTTCTCGGAATTCTGGTGAAGTTTAAAAATGCTACGGAACTCTTCCATTGTTCTCGGAATTCTGCTGAAGTTTAAAAATGCTACGGAACTCTTCTATTGTTCTTCGGAATTCTGCTGAAGTTTAAAAATGCTACGGAACTCTTCCATTGTTCTTCGGAATTCTGCTGAAGTTTAAAAATGCTATGGAACTCTTCCATTGTTCTCGGAATTCTGCTGAAGTATAAAAATGTTACGGAACTTTTCCATTGTTCTTCGGAATTCTGACGAAGTTTAAAAAGGCTACGGAACTCTTCCATTGTTCTTCGGAATTCTGCTGAAGTTTAAAAATGCTACGGAACTCTTCCATTGTTCTTCGGAATTCTGCAGAAGTTTAAAAATGCTACGGAACTCTTCGATTGTTCTTCGGAATTCTGCTGAAGTTTAAATATGCTACGGAACTCTTCCATTGCTTTGCAGAATTCTGCTGAAGTTTAAAAATGCTACGGAACTCTTCCATTGTTCTTCGGAAATCTGCTGAAGTTTAAAAATGCTACGGAACACTTTCTTTGTTCTTCGGAATTCTGCTGAAGTTTAAAAATGCTACGGAACTCTTCCATTGTTCACGGAATTCTGGTGAAGTTTAAAAATGCTACGGAACTCTTCCATTGTTATTCTTAATTCTACTGAAGTTTAAAAATGCTACGGAACTCTTCCATTGTTCTTCAGAATTCTGCTGAAGTTTAAAAATGCTACGGAACTCTTCCATTGTTCTCGGAATTCTGGTGAAGTTTAAAAATGGTACGGAACTCTTCCATTGTTCTCGGAATTCTGGTGAAGTTTAAAACTGCTGCGGAACTCTTCCATTGTTCTCGGATTTCTGCTGAAGTTTAAAAATGCTACGGAACTCTTCCATTGTTCTTGGAATTCTGCTGAAGTTTATAAATGCTACGGTACTCTTCCATTGTTCTTGGGTATTCTGCTGAAGTTTAAAAATGCTACGGATCACTTCCATTGTTCTTCAGAATTCTGATGAAGTTTAAAAATGCTATGGAACACTTCCATTGTTCTTCGGAATTCTGCTGAAGTTTAAAAATGCTACGGAACTCTTTCATTGTTCTTCGGAATTCTGCTGAAGTTTAAAAATGCTACGGAACTTTTCCATTGTTTTCGTAATTCTGTTGAAGTTTAAAAATGCTACGGAACTCTTCCATTGTTCTCGTAATTCTGGTGAAGTTTAAAAATGCTAAGGAACTCTTCCATTGTTCTCGTAATTCTGGTGAAGTTTAAAAATGCTACGGAACTCTTCTATTGTTCTCGGAATTCTGCTGAAGTTTAAAAATGCTACGGAACTCTTCCATTGTTCTTCGGAATTCTGCTGAAGTTTAAAAATGCTACGGAACTTTTCCATTGTTCTTTGGAATTCTGATGAATTTTAAAAATGCTACGGAACTCTTCCATTGTTCTTCGGAATTCTGCTGAAGTTTAAAAATGCTACGGAACTCTTCCATTGTTCTTCGGAATTCTGCAGAAGTTAAAAAATGCTACGGAAGTCTTCCATTGTTCTCAGAATTCTTCTGAAGTTTATAAATTCTATGGTACTCTTCCATTGTTCTTCGGAATTCTGCTGAAGTATAAAAATGCTACGGAACTTTTCCATTGTTCTTCGGAATTCTGATGAAGTTTAAAAATGCTACGGAACTCTTCCATTGTTCTTCGGAATTCTGCTGAAGTTTAAAAATGCTACGGAACTCTTCCATTGTTCTCGGAATTCTGTTGAAGTTTAAAAATGCTACGGAACTCTTCCATTGTTCTCGTAATTCTGGTGAAGTTTAAAAATGCTACGGAACTCTTCCATTGTTCTCGGAATTCTGCTGAAGTTTAAAAATGCTACGGAACTCTTCCATTGTTCTTCGGAATTCTGCTGAAGTTTAAAAATGCTACGGAACTTTTCCATTGTTCTTTGGAATTCTGATGAATTTTAAAAATGCTACGGAACTCTTCCATTGTTCTTCGGAATTCTGCTGAAGTTTAAAAATGCTACGGAACTCTTCCATTGTTCTTCGGAATTCTGCAGAAGTTAAAAAATGCTACCGAACCCTTCCATTGTTCGTGGAATTCTGGTGAAGTTTAAAAATGCTACGGAACTCTTCCATTGTTCTCAGAATTCTTCTGAAGTTTATAAATTCTATGGTACTCTTCCATTGTTCTTGGGAATTCTGCTGAAGTTTAAAAATGTTACGGATCATTTCCATTGTTCTTCGGAATTCTGCTGAAGTTTAAAAATGCTACGGAACTCTTCCATTGTTTTTCGGAATTCTGCTGAAGTTTAAAAATGCTACGGAACTCTTCGATTGTTCTTCGGAATTCTGCTGAAGTTTAAAAATGCTACGGAACTCTTCCATTGTTTTGCATAATTCTGCTGAAGTTTAAAAATGCTACGGAACTCTTCCATTGTTCTTCGGAAATCTGCTGAAGTTTAAAAATGCTACGGAACACTTTCTTTGTTCTTCGGAATTCTGCTGAAGTTTAAAAATGCTACGGAACTCTTCCATTGTTCACGGAATTCTGGTGAAGTTTAAAAATGCTACGGAACTCTTCCATTGTTCTCGGAATTCTGGTGAAGCTTAAAAATGGTACGGAACTCTTCCATTGTTATTCTTAATTCTACTGAAGTTTAAAAATGCTACGGAACTCTTCCATTGTTCTCGGAATTCTGGTGAAGTTTAAAAATGCTACGGAACTCTTCCATTGTTCTCGGAATTCTGGTGAAGCTTAAAAATGGTACGGAACTCTTCCATTGTTCTCGGAATTCTGGTGAAGTTTAAAACTGCTGCGGAACTCTTCCATTGTTCTCGGATTTCTGCTGAAGTTTAAAAATGCTACGGAACTCTTCCATTGTTCTTGGAATTCTGTTGAAGTTTAAAATACTACGGAGCTCTTCCATTGTTCTCAGAATTCTGCTGAAGTTTATAAATGCTACGGAACTCTTCCATTGTTCTTGGAATTCTGCTGAAGTTTATAAATGCTACGGTACTCTTCCATTGTTCTTGGGTATTCTGCTGAAGTTTAAAAATGTTACGGATCACTTCCATTGTTCTTCAGAATTCTGATGAAGTTTAAAAATGCTATGGAACACTTCCATTGTTCTTCGGAATTCTGCTGAAGTTTAAAAATGCTACGGAACTCTTCCATTGTTCTTCGGAATTCTGCTGAAGTTTAAAAATGCTACGGAACTTTTCCATTGTTCTTCGGAATTTTGATGAAGTTTAAAAATGCTACGGAACTCTTCCATTGTTCTTCGGAATTCTGCTGAAGTTTAAAAATGCTACGGAACTCTTCCATTGTTCTCGGAATTCTGTTGAAGTTTAAAAATGCTACGGAACTCTTCCATTGTTCTCGTAATTCTGGTGAAGTTTAAAAATGCTACGGAACTCTTCCATTGTTCTCGGAATTCTGCTGAAGTTTAAAAATGCTACGGAACTCTTCCATTGTTCTTCGGAATTCTGCTGAAGTTTAAAAATGCTACGGAACTTTTCCATTGTTCTTTGGAATTCTGATGAATTTTAAAAATGCTACGGAACTCTTCCATTGTTCTTCGGAATTCTGCTGAAGTTTAAAAATGCTACGGAACTCTTCCATTGTTCTTCGGAATTCTGCAGAAGTTAAAAAATGCTACGGAACTCTTCCATTGTTCTCAGAATTCTTCTGAAGTTTATAAATTCTATGGTACTCTTCCATTGTTCTTGGGAATTCTGCTGAAGTTTAAAAATGTTACGGATCATTTCCATTGTTCTTCAGAATTCTGATGAAGTTTAAAAATGCTATGGAACACTTCCATTGTTCTTCGGAATTCTGCTGAAGTTTAAAAATGCTACGGAACTCTTCCATTGTTCTTCAGAATTCTGCTGAAGTTTAAAAATGCTACGGAACTTTTCCATTGTTCTTCGGAATTCTGCTGAAGTTTAAAAATGCTACGGAACTTTTCCATTGTTCTTTGGAATTCTGATGAATTTTAAAAATGCTACGGAACTCTTCCATTGTTCTTCGGAATTCTGCTGAAGTTTAAAAATGCTACGGAACTCTTCCATTGTTCTTCGGAATTCTGCAGAAGTTAAAAAATGCTACGGAAGTCTTCCATTGTTCTCAGAATTCTTCTGAAGTTTATAAATTCTATGGTACTCTTCCATTGTTCTTCGGAATTCTGCTGAAGTATAAAAATGCTACGGAACTTTTCCATTGTTCTTCGGAATTCTGATGAAGTTTAAAAATGCTACGGAACTCTTCCATTGTTCTTCGGAATTCTGCTGAAGTTTAAAAATGCTACGGAACTCTTCCATTGTTCTCGGAATTCTGTTGAAGTTTAAAAATGCTACGGAACTCTTCCATTGTTCTCGTAATTCTGGTGAAGTTTAAAAATGCTACGGAACTCTTCCATTGTTCTCGGAATTCTGCTGAAGTTTAAAAATGCTACGGAACTCTTCCATTGTTCTTCGGAATTCTGCTGAAGTTTAAAAATGCTACGGAACTTTTCCATTGTTCTTTGGAATTCTGATGAATTTTAAAAATGCTACGGAACTCTTCCATTGTTCTTCGGAATTCTGCTGAAGTTTAAAAATGCTACGGAACTCTTCCATTGTTCTTCGGAATTCTGCAGAAGTTAAAAAATGCTACCGAACCCTTCCATTGTTCGTGGAATTCTGGTGAAGTTTAAAAATGCTACGGAACTCTTCCATTGTTCTCAGAATTCTTCTGAAGTTTATAAATTCTATGGTACTCTTCCATTGTTCTTGGGAATTCTGCTGAAGTTTAAAAATGTTACGGATCATTTCCATTGTTCTTCGGAATTCTGCTGAAGTTTAAAAATGCTACGGAACTCTTCCATTGTTTTTCGGAATTCTGCTGAAGTTTAAAAATGCTACGGAACTCTTCGATTGTTCTTCGGAATTCTGCTGAAGTTTAAAAATGCTACGGAACTCTTCCATTGTTTTGCATAATTCTGCTGAAGTTTAAAAATGCTACGGAACTCTTCCATTGTTCTTCGGAAATCTGCTGAAGTTTAAAAATGCTACGGAACACTTTCTTTGTTCTTCGGAATTCTGCTGAAGTTTAAAAATGCTACGGAACTCTTCCATTGTTCACGGAATTCTGGTGAAGTTTAAAAATGCTACGGAACTCTTCCATTGTTCTCGGAATTCTGGTGAAGCTTAAAAATGGTACGGAACTCTTCCATTGTTATTCTTAATTCTACTGAAGTTTAAAAATGCTACGGAACTCTTCCATTGTTCTCGGAATTCTGGTGAAGTTTAAAAATGCTACGGAACTCTTCCATTGTTCTCGGAATTCTGGTGAAGCTTAAAAATGGTACGGAACTCTTCCATTGTTCTCGGAATTCTGGTGAAGTTTAAAACTGCTGCGGAACTCTTCCATTGTTCTCGGATTTCTGCTGAAGTTTAAAAATGCTACGGAACTCTTCCATTGTTCTTGGAATTCTGTTGAAGTTTAAAATACTACGGAGCTCTTCCATTGTTCTCAGAATTCTGCTGAAGTTTATAAATGCTACGGAACTCTTCCATTGTTCTTGGAATTCTGCTGAAGTTTATAAATGCTACGGTACTCTTCCATTGTTCTTGGGTATTCTGCTGAAGTTTAAAAATGTTACGGATCACTTCCATTGTTCTTCAGAATTCTGATGAAGTTTAAAAATGCTATGGAACACTTCCATTGTTCTTCGGAATTCTGCTGAAGTTTAAAAATGCTACGGAACTCTTCCATTGTTCTTCGGAATTCTGCTGAAGTTTAAAAATGCTACGGAACTTTTCCATTGTTCTTCGGAATTTTGATGAAGTTTAAAAATGCTACGGAACTCTTCCATTGTTCTTCGGAATTCTGCTGAAGTTTAAAAATGCTACGGAACTCTTCCATTGTTCTCGGAATTCTGTTGAAGTTTAAAAATGCTACGGAACTCTTCCATTGTTCTCGTAATTCTGATGAAGTTTAAAAATGCTACGGAACTCTTCCATTGTTCTCGGAATTCTGCTGAAGTTTAAAAATGCTACGGAACTCTTCCATTGTTCTTCGGAATTCTGCTGAAGTTTAAAAATGCTACGGAACTTTTCCATTGTTCTTTGGAATTCTGATGAATTTTAAAAATGCTACGGAACTCTTCCATTGTTCTTCGGAATTCTGCTGAAGTTTAAAAATGCTACGGAACTCTTCCATTGTTCTTCGGAATTCTGCAGAAGTTAAAAAATGCTACGGAACTCTTCCATTGTTCTCAGAATTCTTCTGAAGTTTATAAATTCTATGGTACTCTTCCATTGTTCTTGGGAATTCTGCTGAAGTTTAAAAATGTTACGGATCATTTCCATTGTTCTTCAGAATTCTGATGAAGTTTAAAAATGCTATGGAACACTTCCATTGTTCTTCGGAATTCTGCTGAAGTTTAAAAATGCTACGGAACTCTTCCATTGTTCTTCAGAATTCTGCTGAAGTTTAAAAATGCTACGGAACTTTTCCATTGTTCTTCGGAATTCTGATGAAGTTTAAAAATGCTACGGAACTCTTCCATTGTTCTTCGGAATTCTGCTGAAGTTTAAAAATGCTACGGAACTCTTCCATTGTTATCGGAATTCTGTTGAAGTTTAAAAATGCTACGGAACTCTTCCATTGTTCTCGTAATTCTGGTGAAGTTTAAAAATGCTACGGAACTCTTCCATTGTTCTCGGAATTCTGCTGAAGTTTAAAAATGCTACAGAACTTTTCCATTGTTCTTTGGAATTTGGATGAATTTTAAAAATGCTACGGAACTCTTCCATTGTTCTTCGGAATTCTGCTGAAGTTTAAAAATGCTACGGAACTCTTCCATTGTTTTTTGGAATTCTGCAGAAGTTAAAAAATGCTACGGAACTCTTCCATTGTTCGTGGAATTCTGGTGAAGTTTAAAAATGCTACGGAACTTTTCCATTGTTCTTTGGAATTTGGATGAATTTTAAAAATGCTACGGAACTCTTCCATTGTTCTTCGGAATTCTGCTGAAGTTTAAAAATGCTACGGAACTCTTCCATTGTTTTTTGGAATTCTGCAGAAGTTAAAAAATGCTACGGAACTCTTCCATTGTTCGTGGAATTCTGGTGAAGTTTAAAAATGCTACGGAACTCTTCCATTGTTCTCAGAATTCTTCTGAAGTTTATAAATTCTATGGTACTCTTCCATTGTTCTTGTGAATTCTGCTGAAGTTTAAAAATGTTACGGATCATTTCCATTGTTCTTCGGAATTCTCCTGAAGTTTAAAAATGCTACGGAACTCTTCCATTGTTTTTCGGAATTCTGCTGAAGTTTAAAAATGCTACGGAACTCTTCGATTGTTCTTTGGAATTCTGCTGAAGTTTAAAAATGCTACGGAACTCTTCCATTGTTTTGCAGAATTCTGCTGAAGTTTAAAAATGCTACGGAACTCTTCCATTGTTCTTCGGAAATCTGCTGAAGTTTAAAAATGCTACGGAACACTTTCTTTGTTCTTCGGAATTCTGCTGAAGTTTAAAAATGCTACGGAACTCTTCCATTGTTATTCTTAATTCTACTGAAGTTTAAAAATGCTACGGAACTCTTCCATTGTTCTTCGGAATTCTGCTGAAGTTTAAAAATGCTACGGAACTCTTCCATTGTTCTTCGGAAATCTGCTGAAGTTTAAAAATGCTACGGAACACTTTCTTTGTTCTTCGGAATTCTGGTGAAGTTTAAAAATGCTACGGAACTCTTCCATTGTTATTCTTAATTCTACTGAAGTTTAAAAATGCTACGGAACTCTTCCATTGTTCTTCGGAATTCTGCTGAAGTTTAAAAATGCTACGGAACTCTTCCATTGTTCTCGGAATTCTGGTGAAGTTTAAAAATGCTACGGAACTCTTCCATTGTTCTCGGAATTCTGGTGAAGCTTAAAAATGGTACGGAACTCTTCCATTGTTCTCGGAATTCTGGTGAAGTTTAAAACTGCTGCGGAACTCTTCCATTGTTCTCGGATTTCTGCTGAAGTTTAAAAATGCTACGGAACTCTTCCATTGTTCTTGGAATTCTGTTGAAGTTTAAAATGCTACGGAACTCTTCCATTGTTCTCAGAAATCTGCTGAAGTTTATAAATGCTACGGTACTCTTCCATTGTTCTTGGGTATTCTGCTGAAGTTTAAAAATGTTACGGATCACTTCCATTGTTCTTCAGAATTCTGATGAAGTTTAAAAATGCTATGGAACACTTCCATTGTTCTTCGCAATTCTGCTGAAGTTTAAAAATGCTACGGAACTCTTCCATTGTTCTTCAGAATTCTGCTGAAGTTTAAAAATGCTACGGAACTCTTCCATTGTTCTGGGAATTCTGGTGAAGTTTAAAAATGGTACGGAACTCTTCCATTGTTCTCGGAATTCTGGTGAAGTTTAAAACTGCTGCGGAACTCTTCCATTGTTCTCGGATTTCTGCTGAAGTTTAAAAATGCTATGGAACTCTTCCATTGTTCTTGGAATTCTGTTGAAGTTTAAAATGCTACGGAACTCTTCCATTGTTCTCAGAATTCTGCTGAAGTTTATAAATGCTAGGGTACTCTTCCATTGTTCTTGGGTATTCTGCTGAAGTTTAAAAATGTTACGGATCACTTCCATTGTTCTTCAGAATTCTGATGAAGTTTAAAAATGCTATGGAACACTTCCATTGTTCTTCGGAATTCTGCTGAAGTTTAAAAATGCTACGGAACTCTTCCATTGTTCTTCGGAATTCTGCTGAAGTTTAAAAATGCTACGGAACTTTTCCATTGTTCTTCGGAATTCTGATGAAGTTTAAAAATGCTACGGAACTCTTCCATTGTTCTTCGGAATTCTGCTGAAGTTTAAAAATGCTAAGGAACTCTTCCATTGTTCTCGGAATTCTGTTGAAGTTTAAAAATGCTACGGAACTCTTCCATTGTTCTCGTAATTCTGGTGAAGTTTAAAAATGCTACGGAACTCTTCCATTGTTCTTCGGAATTCTGCTGAAGTTTAAAAATGCTACGGAACTCTTCCATTGTTCTCGGAATTCTGTTGAAGTTTAAAAATGCTACGGAACTCTTCCATTGTTCTCGGAATTCTGGTGAAGCTTAAAAATGGTACGGAACTCTTCCATTGTTCTCGGAATTCTGGTGAAGTTTAAAAATGCTGCGGAACTCTTCCATTGTTCTCGGATTTCTGCTGAAGTTTAAAAATGCTACGGAACTCTTCCATTGTTCTTGGAATTCTGTTGAAGTTTAAAATGCTACGGAACTCTTCCATTGTTCTCAGAATTCTGCTGAAGTTTATAAATGCTACGGTACTCTTCCATTGTTCTTGGGTATTCTGCTGAAGTTTAAAAATGTTACGGATCACTTCCATTGTTCTTCAGAATTCTGATGAAGTTTAAAAATGCTATGGAACACTTCCATTGTTCTTCGCAATTCTGCTGAAGTTTAAAAATGCTACGGAACTCTTCCATTGTTCTTCAGAATTCTGCTGAAGTTTAAAAATGCTACGGAACTCTTCCATTGTTCTGGGAATTCTGGTGAAGTTTAAAAATGGTACGGAACTCTTCCATTGTTCTCGGAATTCTGGTGAAGTTTAAAAATGGTACGGAACTCTTCCATTGTTCTCGGAATTCTGGTGAAGTTTAAAACTGCTGCGGAACTCTTCCATTGTTCTCGGATTTCTGCTGAAGTTTAAAAATGCTGCGGAACTCTTCCATTGTTCTTGGAATTCTGTTGAAGTTTAAAATGCTACGGAACTCTTCCATTGTTCTCAGAATTCTGCTGAAGTTTATAAATGCTACGGTACTCTTCCATTGTTCTTGGGTATTCTGCTGAAGTTTAAAAATGTTACGGATCACTTCCATTGTTCTTCAGAATTCTGATGAAGTTTAAAAATGCTATGGAACACTTCCATTGTTCTTCACAATTCTGCTGAAGTTTAAAAATGCTACGGAACTCTTCCATTGTTCTTCAGAATTCTGCTGAAGTTTAAAAATGCTACGGAACTCTTCCATTGTTCTGGGAATTCTGGTGAAGTTTAAAAATGGTACGGAACTCTTCCATTGTTCTCGGAATTCTGGTGAAGTTTAAAAATGGTACGGAACTCTTCCATTGTTCTCGGAATTCTGGTGAAGTTTAAAACTGCTGCGGAACTCTTCCATTGTTCTCGGATTTCTGCTGAAGTTTAAAAATGCTACGGAACTCTTCCATTGTTCTTGGAATTCTGTTGAAGTTTAAAATGCTACGGAACTCTTCCATTGTTCTCAGAATTCTGCTGAAGTTTATAAATGCTACGGTACTCTTCCATTGTTCTTGGGTATCCTGCTGAAGTTTAAAAATGTTACGGATCACTTCCATTGTTCTTCAGAATTCTGATGAAGTTTAAAAATGCTATGGAACACTTCCATTGTTCTTCGGAATTCTGCTGAAGTTTAAAAATGCTACGGAACTCTTCCATTGTTCTTCGGAATTCTGCTGAAGTTTAAAAATGCTACGGAACTTTTCCATTGTTCTTCGGAATTCTGATGAAGTTTAAAAATGCTACGGAACTCTTCCATTGTTCTTCGGAATTCTGCTGAAGTTTAAAAATGCTACGGAACTCTTCCATTGTTCTCGGAATTCTGTTGAAGTTTAAAAATGCTACGGAACTCTTCCATTGTTCTCGTAATTCTGGTGAAGTTTAAAAATGCTACGGAACTCTTCCATTGTTCTTCGGAATTCTGCTGAAGTTTAAAAATGCTACGGAACTCTTCCATTGTTCTCGGAATTCTGTTGAAGTTTAAAAATGCTACGGAACTCTTCCATTGTTCTCGGAATTCTGGTGAAGCTTAAAAATGGTACGGAACTTTTCCATTGTTCTCGGAATTCTGGTGAAGTTTAAAACTGCTGCGGAACTCTTCCATTGTTCTCGGATTTCTGCTGAAGTTTAAAAATGCTACGGAACTCTTCCATTGTTCTTGGAATTCTGTTGAAGTTTAAAATGCTACGGAACTCTTCCATTGTTCTTGGAATTCTGTTGAAGTTTAAAATGCTACGGAACTCTTCCATTGTTCTCAGAATTCTGCTGAAGTTTATAAATGCTACGGAACTCTTCCATTGTTCTCGTAATTCTGGTGAAGTTTAGAAATGCTACGGAACTCTTCCATTGTTCTCGGAATTCTGCTGAAGTTTAAAAATGCTACGGAACTCTTCCATTGTTCTTCGGAATTCTGCTGAAGTTTAAAAATGCTACGGAACTTTTCCATTGTTCTTTGGATTTCTGATGAATTTTAAAAATGCTACGGAACTCTTCCATTGTTCTTCGGAATTCTGCTGAAGTTTAAAAATGCTACGGAACTCTTCCATTGTTCTTCGGAATTCTGCAGAAGTTAAAAAATGCTACGGAACTCTTCCATTGTTCGTGGAATTCTGGTGAAGTTTAAAAATGCTACGGAACTCTTCCATTGTTCTCAGAATTCTTCTGAAGTTTATAAATTCTATGGTACTCTTCCATTGTTCTTGGGAATTCTGCTGAAGTTTAAAAATGTTACGGATCATTTCCATTGTTCTTCGGAATTCTGCTGAAGATTAAAAATGCTACGGAACTCTTCCATTGTTCTTCGGAATTCTGCTGAAGTTTAAAAATGCTACGGAACTCTTCGATTTTTCTTCGGAATTCTGCTGAAGTTTAAAAATGCTACGGAACTCTTCCAGTGTTTTGCAGAATTCTGCTGAAGTTTAAAAATGCTACGGAACTCTTCCATTGTTATTCTTAATTCTACTGAAGTTTAAAAATGCTACGGAACTCTTCCATTGTTCTTCGGAATTCTGCTGAAGTTTAAAAATGCTACGGAACTCTTCCATTGTTCTTCTGAGTTCTGCTGAAGTTTAAAAATGCTACGGAACTCTTCCATTGTTCTTCGGAATTCTGATGAAGTTTAAAACTGCAACGGAACTCTTCCATTGTTCTTCGGAATTCTGCTGAAGTTTAAAAATGCTACGGAACTCTTCCATTGTTCTTCGGAATTCTGCTGAAGTTTAAAAATGCTACGGAACTCTTACATTGTTCTTCTGAATTCTGCTGAAGTTTAAAAATGCTACGGAACTCTTCCATTGTTCTTCGGAATTCTGATGAAGCCTAAAACTGCAACGCAACTCTTCGATTGTTCTTCGGAATTCTGCTGAAGTTTAAAAATGCTTCGGAACTCTTCCATTGTTCTTCGGAATTCTGCTGCAGTTTAAAAATGCTACGGAACTCTTCCATTGTTCTCGGAATTCTGCTGAAGTTTAAAAATCCTACGGAACTCTTCCATTGTTCTCGGAATTCTGGTGAAGTTTAAAAATGCTACGGAACCTTCCAATGTTCTCGGAATTCTGCTGAAGTTTAAAAATGCTACGGAACTCTTCCATTGTTCTTCGGAATTCTGCTGAAGTTTAAAAATGCTACGGAACTCTTCCATTGTTCTTCGGAATTCTGCTGAAGTTTAAAAATACTATGGAACTCTTCCATTGTTCTCGGAATTCTGCTGAAGTATAAAAATGGTACGGAACTTTTCCATTGTTCTTCGGAATTCTGACGAAGTTTAAAAAGGCTACGGAACTCTTCCATTGTTCTTCGGAATTCTGCTGAAGTTTAAAAATGCTACGGAACTCTTCCATTGTTCTTCGGAATTCTGCAGAAGTTTAAAAATGCTACGGAACTCTTCGATTGTTCTTCGGAATTCTGCTGAAGTTTAAAAATGTTACGGAACTCTTCCATTGCTTTGCAGAATTCTGCTTAAGTTTAAAAATGCTACGGAACTCTTCCATTGTTCTTCGGAAATCTGCTGAAGTTTAAAAATGCTACGGAACACTTTCTTTGTTCTTCGGAATTCTGCTGAAGTTTAAAAATGCTACGGAACTCTTCCATTGTTCACGGAATTCTGGTGAAGTTTAAAAATGCTACGGAACTCTTCCATTGCTATTCTTAATTCTACTGAAGTTTAAAAATGCTACGGAACTCTTCCATTGTTCTTCGGAATTCTGCTGAAGTTTAAAAATGCTACGGAACTCTTCCATTGTTCCTCTGAGTTCTGCTGAAGTATAAAAATGCTACGGAACTCTTCCATTGTTCTTCGGAATTCTGATGAAGTTTAAAACTGCAACGAAACTCTTCCATTGTTCTTCGGAATTCTGCTGAAGTTTAAAAATGCAACGGAACTCTTCCATTGTTCTTCGGAATTCTGCTGAAGTTTAAAAATGCTATGGAACTCTTCCATTGTTCTTCTGAATTCTGCTGAAGTTTAAAAATGCTACGGAACTCTTCCATTGTTCTTCGGAATTCTGATGAAGCCTAAAACTGCTACGGAACTCTTCCTTTGTTCTTCGGAATTCTGCAGAAGTTTAAAAATGCTACGGAACTCTTCCATTGTTCTTGGAATTCTGGTGAAGTTTAAAAATGCTACGGAACTCTTCCATTGTTCTCAGAATTCTGCTGAAGCTTATAATTTCTACGGTGCTCTTCCATTGTTCTTGGGAATTCTGCTGAAGTTTAAAAATGTTACGGATCAATTCCATTGTTCTTCGGAATTCTGCTGAAGTTTAAAAATGCTATGGAACTCTTCCATTGTTCTTCGGAATTCTGCTGAAGTTTAAAAATGCTACGGAACTCTTCCATTGTTCTTCGGAATTCTGCTGAAGTTCAAAAATGTTACGGATCATTTCCATTTTTCTTCAGAATTCTGCTGAAGTTTAAAACTGCAACGGAACTCTTCCATTGTTCTCGGAATTCTGGTGAAGTTTAAAAATGGTACGGAACTCTTCCATTGTTCTCGGAATTCTGGTGAAGTTTAAAACTGCTGCGGAACTCTTCCATTGTTCTCGGATTTGTGCTGAAGTTTAAAAATGCTACGGAACTCTTCCATTGTTCGTGGAATTCTGTTGAAGTTTAAAATGCTACGGAACTCTTCCATTGTTCTCAGAATTCTGCTGAAGTTTATAAATGCTACGGTACTCTTCCATTGTTCTTCGGTATTCTGCTGAAGTTTAAAAATGTTACGGATCACTTCCATTGTTCTTCAGAATTCTGATGAAGTTTAAAAATGCTATGGAACTCTTCCATTGTTCTCGGAATTCTGGTGAAGTTTAAAAATGCTACGGAACTCTTCCATTGTTCTCGGAATTCTGGTGAAGTTTAAAAATGCTACTGAACTCATCCATTGTTCTCGGAATTCTGCTGAAGTTTATAAATGCTACGGAACTCTTCCATTGTTCTTCGGAATTCTGCTGAAGTATAAAAATGGTACGGAACTTTTCCATTGTTCTTCGGAATTCTGACAAAGTTTAAAAAGGCTACGGAACTCTTCCATTGTTCTTCGGAATTCTGCTGAAGTTTAAAAATGCTACGGAACTCTTACATTGTTCTTCGGAATTCTGCAGAAGTTTAAAAATGCTACGGAACACTTCCATTGTTCTTGGAATTCTGGTGAAGTTTAAAAATGCTACGGAACTCTTCCATTGTTCTCAGAATTCTGCTGAAGCTTATAAATTCTACGGTGCTCTTCCATTGCTTTTGGGAATTCTGCTGAAGTTTAAAAATGTTACGGATCAATTCCATTGTTCTTCGGAATTCTGCTGAAGTTTAAAAATGCAACGGAACTCTTCCATTGTTCTTCGGAATTCTGATGAAGTTTAAAAATGCTACGGAACTCTTCCATTGTTCTTCGGAATTCTGCTGAAGTTTAAAGATGTTACGGATCATTTCCATTGTTCTTCAGAATTGTGCTGAAGTTTCAATATGCTACGGAACTCATCCATTGTTCTTCGGAATTCTGCTGAAGTTCAAAAATGTTACGGATCATTTCCATTTTTCTTCAGAATTCTGCTGAAGTTTAAAACTGCAACGGAACTCTTCCATTGTTCTCGGAATTCTGGTGAAGTTTAAAAATGGTACGGAACTCTTCCATTGTTCTCGGAATTCTGGTGAAGTTTAAAACTGCTGCGGAACTCTTCCATTGTTCTCGGATTTGTGCTGAAGTTTAAAAATGCTACGGAACTCTTCCATTGTTCGTGGAATTCTGTTGAAGTTTAAAATGCTACGGAACTCTTCCATTGTTCTCAGAATTCTGCTGAAGTTTATAAATGCTACGGTACTCTTCCATTGTTCTTCGGTATTCTGCTGAAGTTTAAAAATGTTACGGATCACTTCCATTGTTCTTCAGAATTCTGATGAAGTTTAAAAATGCTATGGAACTCTTCCATTGTTCTCGGAATTCTGGTGAAGTTTAAAAATGCTACGGAACTCTTCCATTGTTCTCGGAATTCTGGTGAAGTTTAAAAATGCTACTGAACTCATCCATTGTTCTCGGAATTCTGCTGAAGTTTATAAATGCTACGGAACTCTTCCATTGTTCTTCGGAATTCTGCTGAAGTATAAAAATGGTACGGAACTTTTCCATTGTTCTTCGGAATTCTGACAAAGTTTAAAAAGGCTACGGAACTCTTCCATTGTTCTTCGGAATTCTGCTGAAGTTTAAAAATGCTACGGAACTCTTACATTGTTCTTCGGAATTCTGCAGAAGTTTAAAAATGCTACGGAACACTTCCATTGTTCTTGGAATTCTGGTGAAGTTTAAAAATGCTACGGAACTCTTCCATTGTTCTCAGAATTCTGCTGAAGCTTATAAATTCTACGGTGCTCTTCCATTGCTTTTGGGAATTCTGCTGAAGTTTAAAAATGTTACGGATCAATTCCATTGTTCTTCGGAATTCTGCTGAAGTTTAAAAATGCAACGGAACTCTTCCATTGTTCTTCGGAATTCTGATGAAGTTTAAAAATGCTACGGAACTCTTCCATTGTTCTTCGGAATTCTGCTGAAGTTTAAAGATGTTACGGATCATTTCCATTGTTCTTCAGAATTGTGCTGAAGTTTCAATATGCTACGGAACTCATCCATTGTTCTTCGGAATTCTGCTGAAGTTTAAAAATGCTACGGAACTCTTCGATTGTTCTTCGGAATTCTGCTGAAGTTTAAAAATCCTACGGAACTCTTCCATTTTTCTTCTGAGTTCTGCTGAAGTTTAAAAATGCTGCGGAACTCTTCCATTGTTCTTCGGAATTCTGATGAAGTTTAAAACTGCAACGGAACTCTTCCATTGTTCTCGGAATTCTGGTGAAGTTTAAAAATGGTACGGAACTCTTCCATTGTTCTCGGAATTCTGGTGAAGTTTAAAACTGCTGCGGAACTCTTCCATTGTTCTCGGATTTCTGCTGAAGTTTAAAAATGCTACGGAAATCTTCCATTGTTCTTGGAATTCTGTTGAAGTTTAAAATGCTACGGAACTCTTCCATTGTTCTCAGAATTCTGCTGAAGTTTATAAATGCTACGGTACTCTTCCATTGTTCTTGGGTATTCTGCTGAAGTTTAAAAATGTTACGGATCACTTCCATTGTTCTTCAGAATTCTGATGAAGTTTAAAAATGCTATGGAACTCTTCCATTGTTCTCGGAATTCTGGTGAAGTTTAAAAATGCTACGGAACTCTTCCATTGTTCTCGGAATTCTGGTGAAGTTTAAAACTGCTGCGGAACTCTTCCATTGTTCTCGGATTTCTGCTGAAGTTTAAAAATGCTACGGAACTCTTCCATTGTTCTTGGAATTCTGTTGAAATTTAAAATGCTACGGAACTCTTCCATTGTTCTCAGAATTCTGCTGAAGTTTATAAATGCTACGGTACTCTTCCATTGTTCTTGGGTATTCTGCTGAAGTTTAAAAATGTTACGGATCACTTCCATTGTTCTTCAGAATTCTGATGAAAATTAAAAATGCTATGGAACTCTTCTATTGTTCTCGGAATTTTGGTGAAGTTTAAAAATGCTACGGAACTCTTCCATTGTTCTCGGAATTCTGGTGAAGTTTAAAAATGCTACTGAACTCATCCATTGTTCTCGGAATTCTGCTGAAGTTTAAAAATGCTACGGAACTCTTCCATTGTTCTTCAGAATTCTGCTGAAGTATAAAAATGGTACGGAACTTTTCCATTGTTCTTCGGAATTCTGACAAAGTTTAAAAAGGCTACGGAACTCTTCCATTGTTCTTCGGAATTCTGCTGAAGTTTAAAAATGCTACGGAACTCTTCCATTGTTCTTCGGAATTCTCCAGAAGTTTAAAAATGCTACGGAACTCTTCCATTGTTCTTGGAATTCTGGTGAAGTTTAAAAATGCTACGGAACACTTTCATTGTTCTCGGAATTCTGCTGAAGTTTAAAAATGCTACGGAACTCTTCCATTGTTCTTCGGAATTCTGCTGAAGTTTAAAAATGCTACGGAACTCTTCCATTGTTCTTCAGAATTCTGCTGAAGTTTAAAAATGCTATGGAACTCTTCCATTGTTCTTGGAATTCTGGTGAAGTTTAAAAATGCTACGGAACTCTTCCATTGTTCTCGGAATTCTGGTGAAGTTTAAAAATGCTACGGAACTCATCCATTGTTCTCGGAATTCTGCTGAAGTTTAAAAATGCTACGGAACTCTTCCATTGTTCTTCGGAATTCTGCTGAAGTATAAAAATGGTACGGAACTTTTCCATTGTTCTTCGGAATTCTGACGAAGTTTAAAAAGGCTACGGAACTCTTCCATTGTTCTTCGGAATTCTGCTGAAGTTTAAAAATGCTACGGAACTCTTCCATTGTTCTTCGGAATTCTGACGAAGTTTAAAAAGGCTACGGAACTCTTCCATTGTTCTTCGGAATTCTGCTGAAGTTTAAAAATGCTACGGAACTCTTCCATTGTTCTTCGGAATTCTGCAGAAGTTTAAAAATGCTACGTAACTCTTCCATTGTTCTTGGAATTCTGGTGAAGTTTAAAAATGCTACGGAACTCTTCCATTGTTCTCAGAATTCTGCTGAAGCTTATAAATTCTACGGTGCTCTTCCATTGTTCTTGGGAATTCTGCTGAAGTTTAAAAATGTTACGGATCAATTCCATTGTTCTTCGGAATTCTGCTGAAGTTTAGAAATGCTACGGAACTCTTCCATTGTTCTTCGGAATTCTGCTGTAGTTTAAAAATGCTACGGAACTCTTCCATTGTTCTTCGGAATTCTGCTGAAGTTTAAAAATGTTACGGATCATTTCCATTGTTCTTCAGAATTCTGCTGAAGTTTAAATATGCTACGGAACTCTTCCATTGTTCTTCGGAATTCTGCTGAAGTTTAAAAATGCTACGGAACTCTTCGATTGTTCTTCGGAATTCTGCTGAAGTTTAAAAATGCTACGGAACTCTTCCATTGTTCTTCTGAGTTCTGCTGAAGTTTAAAAATGCTGCGGAACTCTTCCTTTGTTCTTCGGAATTCTGATGAAGTTTAAAACTGCTACGGAACTCTTCCATTGTTCTCGGAATTCTGGTGAAGTTTAAAAATGGTACGGAACTCTTCCATTGTTCTCGGAATTCTGGTGAAGTTTAAAACTGCTGCGGAACTCTTCCATTGTTTTCGGATTTCTGCTGAAGTTTAAAAATGCTACGGAACTCTTCCATTGTTCTTGGAATTCTGCTGAAGTTTAAAAATGCTACGGTACTCTTCCATTGTTCTTGGGTATTCTGCTGAAGTTTAAAAATGTTACGGATCACTTCCATTGTTCTTCAGAATTCTGATGTAGTTTAAAAATGCTATGGAACACTTCCATTGTTCTTCGGAATTCTGCTGAAGTTTAAAAATGCTACGGAACTCTTCCATTGTTCTTCGGAATTTTGCTGAAGTTTAAAAATGCTACGGAACTTTTCCATTGTTCTTTGGAATTCTGATGAATTTTAAAAATGCTACGGAACTCTTCCATTGTTCTTCGGAATTCTGCTGAAGTTTAAAAATGCTACAGAACTCTTCCATTGTTCTTCGAAATTCTGCAGAAGTTAAAAAATGCTACGGAACTCTTCCATTGTTCGTGGAATTCTGGTGAAGTTTAAAAATGCTACGGAACTCTTCCATTGTTCTCAGAATTCTTCTGACGTTTATAAATTCTATGGTACTCTTCCATTGTTCTTGGGAATTCTGCTGAAGTTTAAAAATGTTACGGATCATTTCCATTGTTCTTCGGAATTCTGCTGAAGTTTAAATATGCTACGGAACTCTTCCATTGTTCTTCGGAATTCTGCTGAAGTTTAAAAATGCTACGGAACTCTTCCATTGTTCTTCGGAATTCTGCTGAAGTTTAAAAATGCTACGGAACTCTTCCATTGTTTTGCAGAATTCTGCTGAAGTTTAAAAATGCTACGGAACTCTTCCATTGTTCACGGAATTCTAGTGAAGTTTAAAAATGCTACGGAACTCTTCCATTGTCATACTTAATTCTACTGAAGCTTAAAAATGCTACGGAACTCTTCCATTGTTCTTCGGAATTCTGCTGAAGTTTAAAAATGCTACGGAACGCTTCCATTGTTCTCGGAATTCTGGTGAAGTTTAAAAATGCTACGGAACTCTTCCATTGTTCTCGGAATTCTGGTGAAGTTTAAAAATGGTACGGAACTCTTCCATTGTTCTCGGAATTCTGGTGAAGTTTAAAACTGCTGCGGAACTCTTCCATTGTTCTCAGATTTCTGCTGAAGTTTAAAAATGCTACGGAACTCTTCCATTGTTCTTGGAATTCTGTTGAAGTTTAAAATGCTACGGAACTCTTCCATTGTTCTAAGAATTCTGCTGAAGTTTATAAATGCTACGGTACTCTTCCATTGTTCTTGGGTATTCTGCTGAAGTTTAAAAATGTTACGGATCACTTCCATTGTTCTTCAGAATTCTGATGAAGTTTAAAAATGCTATGGAACACTTCCATTGTTCTTCGCAATTCTGCTGAAGTTTAAAAATGCTACGGAACTCTTCCATTTTTCTTCGGAATTCTGCTGAAGTTTAAAAATGCTACGGAACTCTTCCATTGTTCTTCGGAATTCTGATGAAGTTTAAAAATGCTACGGAACTCTTCCATTGTTCTTCGGAATTCTGCTGAAGTTTAAAAATGCTACGGAACTCTTCCATTGTTCTCGGAATTCTGTTGAAGTTTAAAAATGCTACGGAACTCTTCCATTGTTCTCGTAATTCTGGTGAAGTTTAAAAATGCTACGGAACTCTTCCATTGTTCTCGGAATTCTGCTGAAGTTTAAAAATGCTACGGAACTCTTCCATTGTTCTCGGAATTCTGGTGAAGTTTAAAAATGCTGCGGAACTCATCCATTGTTCTCGGAATTCTGCTGAAGTTTAAAAATGCTACGGAACTCTTCCATTGTTCTTCGGAATTCTGCTGTAATTTAAAAATGCTACGGAACTCTTCCATTGTTCTTCGGAATTCTGACGAAGTTTAAAAATGCTACGGAACTCTTCCATTGTTCTTCGGAATTCTGCTGAAGTTTAAAAATGCTACGGAACTCTTCCATTGTTTTTTGGAATTCTGTTGAAGTTTAAAAATGCTGTGGAACTCTTCCATTGTTCTCGGAATTCTTCTGAAGTTTGAAAATGCTACGGAACTCTTCCATTGTTCTTCAAAATACTGCTGAAGTTTAAAAATGCTACGGAACACTTCCTTTGTTCTTCGGAATTCTGCTGAAGTTTAAAAATGCTACGGAACTCTTCCATTGTTCACGGAATTCTGGTGAAGTTTAAAAATGCTACGGAACTCTTCCATTGTTATTCTTAATTCTGCTGAAGTTTAAAAATGCTACGGAACTCTTCCATTGTTCTTCGGAATTCTGCTGAAGTTTAAAAATGCTACGGAACTCTTCCATTGTTCTTCTGAATTCTGCTGAAGTTTAAAAATGCTACGAAACTCTTCCATTGTTCTTCGGAATTCTGATGAAGCCTAGAACTGCAAAGGAACTCTTCCATTGTTCTTCGGAATTCTGCTGAAGTTTAAAAATGCTACGGAACTCTTCCATTGTTCTTCAGAATTCTGCTGAAGTTTAAAAATGCTACGGAACTCTTCCATTGTTCTCGGAATTCTGTTGAAGTTTAAAAATGCTACGGAACTCTTCCATTGTTCTCGTAATTCTGGTGAAGTTTAAAAATGCTACGGAACTCTTCCATTGTTCTCGTTATTCTGCTGAAGTTTAAAAATGCTACGGACCTCTTCCATTGTTCTTCGGAATTCTGCTGAAGTTTAAAAATGCTACGGAACTTTTCCATTGTTCTTTGGAATTCTGATGAATTTTAAAAATGCTACGGAACTCTTCCATTGTTCTTCGGAATTCTGCTGAAGTTTAAAAATGCTACGGAACTCTTCCATTGTTCTTCGGAATTCTGCAGAAGTTAAAAAATGCTACAGAACTCTTCCATTGTTCGTGGAATTCTGGTGAAGTTTAAAAATGCTACGGAACTCTTCCATTGTTCTCAGAATTCTTCTGAAGTTTATAAATTCTATGGTACTCTTCCATTGTTCTTGGGAATTCTGCTGAAGTTTAAAAATGTTACGGATCATTTCCATTGTTCTTCGGAATTCTGCTGAAGTTTAAAAATGCCACGGAACTCTTCCATTGTTCTTCGGAATTCTGCTAAAGTTTAAAAATGCTACGGAACTCTTTGATTGTTCTTCGGAATTCTGCTGAAGTTTAAAAATGCTACGGAACTCTTCCATTGTTTTGCAGAATTCTGCTGAAGTTTAAAAATGCTACGGAACTCTTCCATTGTTCTTCGGAAATCTGCTGAAGTTTAAAAATTCTACGGAACACTTTCTTTGTTCTTCGGAATTCTGCTGAAGTTTAAAAATGCTACGGAACTCTTCCATTGTTCACGGAATTCTGGTGAAGTTTAAAAATGCTACGGAACTCTTCCATTGTTATTCTTAATTCTACTGAAGTTTAAAAATGCTACGGCACTCTTCCATTGTTCTTCGGAATTCTGCTGTAGTTTAAAAATGCTACGGAACTCTTCCATTGTTCTCGGAATTCTGGTGAAGTTTAAAAATGCTATGGAACTCTTCCATTGTTCTCGGAATTCTGGTGAAGTTTAAAAATGGTACGGAACTCTTCCATTGTTCTCGGAATTCTGGTGAAGTTTAAAACTGCTGCGGAACTCTTCCATTGTTCTCGGATTTCTGCTGAAGTTTAAAAATGCTACGGAACTCTTCCATTGTTCTTGGAATTCTGTTGAAGTTTAAAATGCTACGGAACTCTTCCATTGTTCTCAGAATTCTGCTGAAGTTTATAAATGCTACGGTACTCTTCCATTGTTCTTGGGTAATCTGCTGAAGTTTAAAAATGTTACGGATCACTTCCATTGTTCTTCAGAATTCTGATGAAGTTTAAAAATGCTATGGAACACTTCCATTCTTCTTCGTAATTCTGCTGAAGTTTAAAAATGCTACGGAACTCTTCCATTGTTCTTCGGAATTCTGCTGAAGTTTAAAAATGCTCTATGTGCAGACTCATATTGTATCTAAGTAACTATGTAGGGGCTCATACTGTATGTAGGTGGCAGTGTGTGGGCTCATACTGTATGTACAGGGCTATGCGGGGGCTCATACTGTATGTAGGTGGCAGTGTGTGGGCTCATACTGTATGTACAGGGCTATGTGGGGGCTCATACTGTATGTAGGTGGCAGTGTGTGGGCTCATACTGTATGTACAGGGCTCTGCGGGGGCTCATACTGTATCTAGACCGCTATGTGCGGGCTCATACTGTATATAGGGAGCTATGTGCGGGCTCATACTGTATATAGGGAGCTATGTGCGGGCTCATACTGTATATAGGGAGCTATGTGCGGGCTCACACTGTATATAGGGAGCTATGTGCAGGCTCATATTGTATATAAGGAGCTATGTGCGGGCTCATACTGTATATAGGGGCTATGTGCAGACTCATTTTGTATCTAAATAACTATGTAGGGGCTCATACTGTATGTAGGTGGCAGTGTGTGGGCTCATACTGTATGTACAGGGCTATGTGGGGGCTCATACTGTATGTAGGGGGCTGTGTGGGGGCTCATACTATATGTACAGGGCTCTGCAGGGGCTCATACTGTATCTAGGGAGCTATGCGGGGCTCATACTGTATATAGGAGGCTATGTGGGGGCTCATACTGTATATAGAGGGGCTATGCGGGGGCTCATACTGTATCTAGGGAGCTATGCGGGCGCTCATACTGTATCTAGGGAGCTATGCGGGGGCTCATACTGTATATAGAGGGATGTCAGCATACTTAATTCTGCTCAATATTAAGTCATACAATTAATATAATTTTTTTAATTATTTTGTTAATATTAATATGGAGCAGAATTAATTTCAGCCTATTGGATCGGCCTCCATAACAGTCACGATCTCTCATGTGGCCCCTCCGGAAAATTAATCTGCCACCCTGATCTACTATATATAGTGCTATGTTATGGAAATTTTTTTTCCTCATTCTCTGTCTATAGATGTGATCAGAACATCTGTGTGTTGATCACATGACCAATCACATGATCTATCAAAGGGGATCATGTGACATGTCACGTGATACATCCGATACCTGGGGGGGGGCCACACCTTTTAAACTGCCCGGGGCCCTGGCTACTCTTAATCCACCCCTGTGTATATACATCATATAGGATACGTTGGGGACAATGTATATACATCACATAGGATACATTGGGGACGATGTATATACATCACATGGGATACGTTGGGGACGATGTATATACATCATATAGGATACGTTGGGAACAATGTATATACATCACATAGGATACGTTGGGGACGATGTATATACATCATATAGCATACGTTGGGAACAATGTATATACATCACATAGGATACGTTGGGGACGATGTATATACATCACATGGGATACACTGGGGCCGATGTATATATAGGTGCATCTCACTAAATTATAATATCATCAAGAAGTTAATTTATTTCAGTTCTTCAATACAAAAAGTGAAACTCATATATTATATAGAGTCATTAATATAATTTTCTTATCCCATCTGTCTATCTGTCTGTCCTTCTGTCCAGGAAATCCTGCGTCGCTGATTGGTCCGGCGCGGCCAATCAGCGACGCGGCATTTCAGAAAAAGATGGCGGCCGTTAGCAGCTCATCTGCCGCACGGAGGTCAGCGGCGATGCAGCCGGGAGATGCAGCCGGCTGCTCGCAGCATAAGTCCCCCGACCGGAGGCGCCGCTGACCTCCATGCGGCTACCGTCGGGAGATCAGCGGCTACGGCCGCTTATCTCCCGACGACAAGTGTGACACCCCCCTCCCCTCTCCTCTCCTCCCCTCCCCCCACTTGCTCAGGGCCCCGGCACCCGGCGCCATACTTACCCCACCCTGTGCCTCCGCAGCAGCTCCTGTGTCTTCCACTGCTGCTCTGTGACGTCTCAGGTCAGAGGGCTTGGTGACGTCTTTACACTGCACTCTCTCCTGAGCGGTCACAGCGCGCAGCGGGAAGATGCCGGCTACGCTGGAGTCCGGAGCAGCAGCTGAGAATTGAGGTGAGTATAGGATTTTTTTCTTTATTGTATGGGGGCATAGGGCATTAAATGGTGGGGTGGGGGTTTGTGACATCGTGGAGGGGCCATTATAAGCGAGGGGGGATGTGACTTCCTGCATGGGGCATTCTATAGGAGGGATGTGACTTCCTGCATGGTGCATTATAAGGGAAGGGGGGATGTGACATCCTGCATGGGGCATTATAAGGAAGGGGGGGATGTGACATCCTACATGGGGCATTATAAGGGAGGGGGGATGTGACATCCTGCATGGGCCATTATATGGGGGGGATGTGACATCCTTCTTGGGGCATTATAAGGGAGGGGGGATGTGACATCCTGCATGGGGCATTATAAAGGAGGGGGGATGTGACATCCTGCATGGGGCATTATATGGGGGGGAGTGACATCCTGCATGGGGCATTATAAGGGAGGGGGGGTGACATCCTGCATGGGGCATTATATGGGGGAGGGGGAAGTGACAACCTGCATGGGGCATTATAAGGCAGGTGGATGATCCCCGGTCCTCACTAACACGGTTCGCTGATTGGTCACAGCAACCGGCCGCGACCAATCAGCTATTTCAGCGCCAAATTTAAACCCCGCTCTGCTGATTGCTCGCGGCCGCCCATGGCGACCAATCTGCGATTGTGGCGCCAAATTTAAACACGGTCTCCGGCCAATTGGCGGCAGATTTAATATAAGTACGCCACCGTCGGGAGACATATTCTAGAATACCCGATGCGTTAGAATCGGGCCACCATCTAGTATATTATATAGAGTCATTACAAACAGAGTGATCTATTTCACGTGTTTATTTCTGTTAATGTTGATGATTATGGCTTACAGCCAATGAAAACACAAAAGCCATTATCTCAGTGAATTAAAATAATTAACAAAAAAACACATGCAAAGGCTTCCTAAGCATTTAAAAGGTCCCTTAGTCTGTTTCAGAAGGCTCCACAATCATAGGGAAAATTGCTGACATGACAGATGTCCAGAAGGCAGTCATTGACACACTCCACAAGGTCCCAGAGTTCCAATTTTCATTTGGAAATCATGGTCCCAGAGTCTCGAGGAAGAGTGGAGAGGCCACAATCCAAGCTGCTTGCGGTCTAGTGTGAAGTCTCCACAATCGGTGATGGTTTGGGGAGCCATGTCATCTGCTGGTGTAGGTCCACTGCGTTTTATCAAGACCAAAGTCAGCGCAGCCTTCTACCAGGACATTTTACAGCACTTCATGCTTCCCTCTGCCGACAAGCTTTTTGGAGATGGAAATTTCATTCTCCAGCAGGACTTGACACTAGTGTTGAGCGAATATGTTCTATTAACCCTTTCGCCGACTATGCTCGGGCCGAACTCCGAGTATTTACAGCTGCTCGGTGATAAGGTTAAATCGCTCCTGTGTGCATGATTTGCAACTGTTTGACAGCTTTATTACATGTGAGGAATGTCTATTTCTTACACATTCCTCACATTAGAAAAAAGATTAGAACCGAAAAATAAATTACCAAACAAATATATAAAGGAGATAACAAGTATCTCCATATTGGAAACTATTCAGAGGACTATGTATATAGGGCCATTCGTATAAATAGCATATATCACGAAGTGCCTAAGCAAGAAACAATACGAATATAAGGCCAAAAAATATAATAAAAAGTATCTTTATTATTTAATGTTTTATTATTCTCATCAAGAGAATGCCAGGAGTGTGCAAAGCAGTCATCAAAGCAAAAGGTGGCTACTTTGAAGGACCTAGAATATAAGACATATTTTCAGTTGTTTCACACTTTTTTGTTAAGTATATAATTCCACATGTGTTAATTCATAGTTTTGATGCCTTCAGTGTGAATGTACAATTTTCATAGTCAAGAAAATACAGAAAAATCTTTAAATGAGAAGGTGTGTCCAAACTTTTGGTCTGTACTGTACGTCATGTAGGATACACTGGTGATGATGTACATACATTACATAGGATATGCTGGAGACTATGTATATACATCATATAGGATACGCTTGTGCCAGTGTATATGCATCATATAGGATACCTTGGGAGCGATGTACATAGATCATATAGGATACGCTGGGGCCGATATATATATATCATATAGAATACACTGGGGCTGTGTCATGGTGTGACTGTGGGATAGCAAGTGTGCTCCTATTCTGACCCTCAGGCTCGGGGTCCCTAGCTATTTCTGTTCCCAGGATTACTCCTGAATGTGGAGATGCCCGAGCCTCGTTCCTTACTATGCTCCTAAGCAGCACTAGTTTGTAAAGTGTATGGGGGGAATACAAAACAAGATAGGACAGAACTGAAGCACAGTCACACAACACGCTCTCAGGGAAATACACAAAGGAATATAAAGTCTAAAACCCGAGAGGCAACAAAGTAATATAAAGACACCTAGGGAAAAAGGAAAGGGTTACCAAACAACGCTTGCAACAACTTTAGCAATAACCACTAAACCAGTATGGGTTCACCTTTCCAGAACAGGATAGAGAAAAACTATACTGGCATTGCCAGCAAAGCACAGCCGGCTTAAATGGAGAAACAGCAGACACGACTGGTTCTCCTCTAGCATGTGATCAAAGGCAGTCAACAACCTCAGCCCAGCAAAGACTAACTTTTGCTCACCTGCCAAGGAGCTGCAGCTCTAAGAGTCGATGCCCTAGTCACCCTGCACTGACCATAGCTATCAATGGAGTTACAAGGAGCAGTATATGAATCTGTGGAATCCACAGACTTGGACGCCGCCATCACAGTTTGTGATGTTAGAGAAAACCTCCTTGTGACATGCTGATGTACAAACATCATATAGGATACACTAGGGCTGATGTATATATAGTACATCTTAAAGGATATACGGGTGCTAAAGTAGAGTATATACATCATATAGGATACACTGGGGCTGATGTATATACATCGTATAGGATACACTAGGGCTGATGTATATATATCATATAAGAGATACTGGAGCTAATGTACAGTATATACATCGTATAGGATACACTGGGGCTGATGTATATACATCGTATAGGATACACTAGGGCTGACGTATATATATCATATAAGAGATACTGGTGCTAATGTACAGTATATACATCGTATAGGATACACTGGGGCTGATGTATATACATCATATAGATATACAGGTGCTGATGTACAGTATGTACATCACATAGGATATACTGGGGCTGATGTATATACATCGTATAGGATACACTAGGGCTGATGTATATATATCATATAAGAGATACTGGTGCTAATGTACAGTGTATACATCGTATAGGATACACTGGGGCTGATGTATATACATCATATAGGATATACAGGTGCTGATGTACAGTATGTACATCACATAGGATACACTGGGGCTGATGTATATACATCGTATAGGATACACTAGGGCTGATGTATATACATCATATAGGATACACTAGGGCTGATGTATATACATCATATAGGATATACAGGTGCTGATGTACAGTATGTACATCACATAGGATACACTGGGGCTGATGTATACACATCATATACAGTAGGATACACTAGGGCTGATGTACATACATTACATGGCCTCAGCTTGTTAACTCATCCATAGCCTGGAGATGAATCAGTGTAGCATGCAGCCCTCCCAGAGCTTGAAGATGAGCCTGCAGGAAAGTAAGGAGCCGGCGCGCAGAGAGCGGTAGCCCCTCCTACCAAGAACATCCTGATAACACTATCTGGCACTAGGCCTGACAAAGAGTACGCCACTGCGGTGTACTGAACGCTGTGCGTGTGCGTCGTGCATGGGCGCGCATGGGCGGGTACACACGACATGGACATGAAAAAATATTAAAAGGCCAGCAGCTGCAAAACCACGGCCGATGGCCCACAATGTAGGTGAGGGCTGCAGCCCAGTGAGCATGTGCCTGTTGGGCTTGTAGTAGTGGCATGGTTCTAGAGGTCAATATATCTTTGAACATAAGTATGAGATATACAACCAATACCATTTTAATGGCAACTCTCGTATATATATATAGACAGTGTCGGACTGGGGTGTCTGGGGCCCACAGGAGGAATTGATCCTCAGGGCCCACCCTACAGCTATATGTAAATACCTGATAGCCGATATCCCTGTTATAGTGGAGCGTCTGCTGTAAATCACAGGCGGCTCCTGCACATCTACTGTGCACATGCTATAACTAGGATGTACAATTACGGTAGTTTGCAGTAAAGGGGTTCTTTGGTTAAAACAAGTTATCACCGATCCAAGGGCTCCACGGGATAGGTGATAACTGACTGATCGTTTGGGTCCGAACATTGGAAACCGCACCGATCAGAAGAATGGGGAAGTTTTATCCCTGTCAGGACACTTATCCCTATTTTAAAATGCAGCGGTAGGTGGGACATCTGACTGCAGCTCCCTTCATTCTCTTTGGGGTTTCCAGAAAAAAAACAAGAACAGCCACTGAGGGAATGAATGGATCAGTGGTCAAGTCGCACATGAGCTCCAGTCTAATGGGGATAAAAGCTCCACATTCTACCAATCGGTGCAGGTCCCAGCATTCAGACCCCCACTAATCAATAACTTATCACTTATCCTGTGGAGAGGTGATTACTTGGTTTCATCGGAGAACCCCTGTAAGTGCATCTTGTTCCAAGTATTTAATTAATCACTAATGGAAACAAAGAATCTTCTCCTAATTAATATCAGAGAGAACAGATGACTGCCATACACAACACAATCCACTGTACCAACACAAACAGTACCACATACAAGGGAGAAATACTGCCACACCATGACTGGACTACATATTACCACCACATAGTGACCGAATAATACTATATACAAGGGAGAAATACCACCACACCATGACCAGACCACATATTACACCACATAGTGACCGAATAATAACACATACAAGGGAGAAATACCACTAAACCATGACCAGACCACATATTACCACCACATAGTGACCGAATAATACTACATACAAGGTAGAAATATCACCACACCTTGACCAGACCAGATATTACCACCCCATAGTAACCGAATATTACTACATACAAGGGAGAAATACCACCATGCCATGACCAGACCAGATATTAACAGCAAATAGCGACCAAATAATTCCTCATCATTTCTCTCTCCTACCTCCATAATTGCTCTTCCCCATCCATATCATAGCTCTCCCCAACCTTCTCCAACATTGTCATATCTCCCCCACCTTCTCCATCATTGCCATATCTCCCCCCACCACCTCCATCATCATTGCCATATCTCCCCCCACCACCTCCATCATTGCCATATCTCCCCCATCTGCTCCGTCATCATCATTGCCATATCTCCCCCCACCTACTCCATCATCATTGCCATTTCTCCCCCCACCTGCTCCATCACTAATGCCATGTCATATCTCCCCCTACTTCCTCCATCACCATGCCATGCATATCTCCCCCCACCTCCCCCATTGCCATGCCATATATCCCCCACCATGTCATATCTCCACCCACCTCCTCAATCACCATTGCTCTCCCTAAAAAAAAAAAAAAACTTATCTCTCAGCGCGCTCCCCCGCAGCACTGTCCTCTGCTTCCTGCCCGGCATCTTTCTCCCTGACAGGCCCATGCTGTATGATGACGTCATCAAGCAGCGCGAGCCTGTGTGAGGGAGGAAACGCCGGGCAGAAAGCAGAGGTGAGGACGGATCCCTGCAGCTACGCTGCCATTTTCCTCCTGTCGGCAGTGGAGCTGGAGGGATCGCTCCTTGCCTGCCGCACAGGATGAGGGCAATCTGCCCATGGGACCGAGAAGCAGGTCCTTGCAGTGCGGAGCATGTTAACCAGGGGCACCCGTATGTCCTGCTCGGGAGCCCGCTGAGGACCCGGGCCCACCGGTGTCCCGGTGCCCCAGTCCGACCCTGTATATAGACACATTTACACATTGGTGTGTACATACAGTACATGTGCATGTGTGTGAGTATATACAGTATGTGTATATGTGTATAGTGGCGTTTCTTGAAGTTTACAGGCCCTGTAAGGCAGCGCTAGTCATCATGCTGGGGGACACTCGCTGCATCGGGTCAATTAAAGCACACCAGCCACGTTTTCCAGTATTTCACAATCCAGCAGTTTATTACACTTCACTACTGCTTATCACCGAGTCCAACTCAGTGGCTCGCCGACATACACATATAATGTCCAGGAGCCTTTCAAGTGGCAGACAGGCCCACTTGGCTCCAGTTACAGCCATCAGCAAAGTCACTTATATCAACGTCCATATAATGCAGTGCTTTACCTTTGCCGGGTTTTAGCTGCTTCAGTCAGATTTGTTCTGCCACCACTGTGGCTTTACAGCGGCCCAGATGGGGGTCTCCAGCCCTCGTTCCTTCAAAGGCTACTGGTATGTTTTCTCACCTAACATCCAGCCTCTGCCTTCCAGGACTCTTGCCTTCCAAGCCTCTGGCCCTCCAAGGCTACTGGTATCGCTTACACGTAAGGATCCAGCCTCTGCCTTTCAGGCTTCACTAGGCCTCACTAAGCCTCTCCAGGCTAACGGTGTCCCACACACGGGAACAGGCCTCACGCCTTTCACACCTGTCTCAAATCTACCAGGGTTTATATATCCTCTAGTGCACACACAGGACCTGTGCTGATGTCACAGTCATGTGATCAGACCTTCTGTATGCACAGGACCTGTGCGATGTCACAGTCATGTGATCAGTCACCTCGGGAGGTACATGGTCGGCCAAAACACACCCTGGACCATTACAGTAATGCCGCAAGCCGCTGCATTACAGCCCCAGTGAAAAATTTCCAACATGGCCCCCAACCATTACAGATCTTTAATAGTACTGGTGTTCTCTTATGGGCCAAAAGGATATTTTGGCCCCATAGGCTCCAGGGCTAAGTGCGACTGCAACACATGTACCTACTATACTTATGTCTCTATGTTTGTATCTGGACAATCAGACAGGCATTTACCATGTAGCCTATAGTTATTCTGTCCTATTCTGTAGTAGATGTGTAGGTACTGTAATAATCTGGCAATTCACCTATATCTCTGCTCTGTACAACAGCTGCATTTGCTCCTTGGTCTGGAATACGTGAGCTGCGGGGACTTTTACAGCTACTTACTGATGAAGGGGCAGCTTGACATCCCCAGTGCAAGGTAAAGTTTTATTTTTATGTAATTATACACGAATAGAAATATACAGTATATATAAACAGCAGTTCTGTCATCAGTATTGATTGCTCTTTGATGGCAATATGGATTAGACTAAAGCAATATATTAGTCATCAGAACCTGGACAGAATCCTGACCGGCCACTTTATTACACTATGGATAGGGCAGGATTTCTTGTATTTCTGTAGACAGTCACTAATTTCTTGTCTCTCTGTCAGATTCTATGCCGCTGAACTCGTCTGTGGAATCCAACATCTCCACTCAAAGGGCGTCATCCACAGAGACCTCAAGCCCGAGAACATCTTGGTGGCTGAAACGGGCCATATTAAGATCACAGATTTCGGTCTCTCAATTGACA